>NC_138671.1:7598356-8198356 GCF_964273445.1 Streptopelia decaocto | reverse complement strand
ATCGAAGATTTGCTCTAAATGTTGAGAAGTTAAATATTTACTGCCTTTGTTTTTTTGTGCACATGTGAAGTCTTGGTAACATTTATGTATCAGCCCTCTCCCACCTCCAGCCCCAAACACTAATTTCGGGATTGCTCACCTGGGGCACTCTGTGCAAATCGCGCTTCTTGTATTACCGCTAGTTTTGGCTGGATAGCAGCGGGCTCGGGCTCCATGGGGACCGGAGATCCTTCCCTGGACAGGCTCTCGGGGGTCTGGACTCCACTGGAGTGCGCCGACAACACTCCGGAGTGATTAGGAGAAGCCGGGGCACTTCTGCATTTAGAAATGAAAGCAGCAGCTGATGTGTTTTAACCTCTGAACCGTGCAAGACAGTGACCTTGCTCTAAAGAGCACAACACACGCTGCCCACAGGAGGGCACCTCTGCCTGCTGGCAAGTACAGTCACACCCCAAAGCAGGGCTGCTGGTCTTTTATAAAGCTGCTGTTCAACAGGGACAGGATTTAAAAGCAAACCAGGTACAGTTAATGGAGAAGAAGTGGGTGGATGCCTTCTTAGGGAGACTCTAAATCTGTGGAACATGAACATTTCTTCTGGTGGAGAAGAATGATGAGCAAATCTGTCTACAGGGCAAGTAATAAAAGATCTGCACCAGCAGAAAGGCCATAACTTTAGAGAGGGAATAACTTAAACCCACATATTTCCCCATCATGAATTCTGCTTGAACATTATCAAACTAAATAGGTAATTTTCCATCTCTAATTTCAATAAAATGGTAGCCAGTATTCAATAATTTTCTTTTCAAACAGTTTAAAAATGCAGTAGATGGCAGTTAGAAATTAAAACTATAGTTCTGTAACAAAAACCCAAAGGTACAGCAAGGCTTGCTTACATTAACAATCTGGTAGTTAGTTATGCAAACTGAGTCAGTTCTTTTAACACTAAAAACAAGCAATAAAAACAAGCCTAGTGTATGGGGGCAGGCTCCTAGTAAACCATACAGAATCCAAACACCGAGTCTGGATGAAATTATATTACTGAACTTGTGACTGTATCCAAAACTCTCAAGTCTGTATCAGCCTGAAGATTAAACAACAGCCATAGTCTTTTTGTTCATCTGTTTTTCCTTACCTAGAAGAGAGTGGTCCCAGAGGGGTTCTAAAGCAAGGTACTCCCCTAGGCCGCCTTTTCCTAAAAGCCTGCTCTATTAATTTGCTTTCAGAAGCAGGGTCTATCCTCCAGAATGAGCCTTTGCCTGGTTCTTCCTGGGAACGTGGTACTTTGATGAAATAACGATTCAGAGAGAGATTGTGACGTATTGAATTCTATGAAACATAAAAAAATATGTAGAATTCATTGAACTTTTCCAAGTCAGAATGTGGCCTACTGCAGCAGTTCGTACTATAGGAGACTCGGGGTTCAGCTCTTTAATTCCTTAATTCAACAGAACTCAGAGCACTACAAAAGGCAGTGCCGTAAACCTGAAAGGACTCTTGCATTTTTCAAATCTTCCCCAACAATTTAAAAAACCCAGTATGCTAATGTGGCAATAACAGGAATTCCATTTAATTCCCTTACGAGAAACACGGTGATTGCGACAAATTGTTAGAACACTACAAATACCTGAGCATAATGCAGTGTAAAAAAAGAAAAGAGAAAAACTTATCAGTGTTCATCCACCACCCTTCCCCAGGTGTCACAGAACATGTCAGTTCGTTCTAGGAGGGACAGTAAAATACAGCATATACTGATTCTGACCTTACACGATAATCCTGTTACTGTTCCACAACATAGAAAGAAAAGGTTAAATTACTAAAGTTCCAAATGCAGCTGGATTGTTGGGAGTTCACCCACAGCCCAGACTGTCTCAACAAAGGAGCCAAGGATTTAGTGTCTAGAAAAACAACACATGGCAGTAGGTCCTAAACCAGCTCTTCACTGAGACCTTTGTTACCGCACTCCTGTTTGCACGTTACTTTATCCTCACTTTGCTGCAACACACACAACTCTTGCACCAGAGAGATGTAGAAAACTGCAGAAAACTGCAGAAAACACCCTGAACCGGCTGGATCCACACTTGGCTTTGCACACTTTTTGTTTTTTCCTTTTTCTTCTGGTTTTAAAAGATATATTTTGCAAATTCAAATGCAAATCCTGCTCAAATGTCCATGTTTGTGACCTTGATGGCAAGTTTGGAAAACTCTGAAGCAATGATAACCATGTATGGTTTCCTGAATGCAAACTGATGAAACCAGAAATTGTTTTTCCCTGCCAAAAACTGAAAGAGAACTAGAAAGATGCCAAGAACATGTTTCTAAATTGTATTTATTTCTCCATATGCTAGAATAAAAGAGGAAATCCAGAAGTACCTACAGAAGTAAGTTCACAAAAAGGAATCTTCAAGTCCTCAACAAAATGAGACCTTTATATAGTAAAGGATATAAATACCTCAATACTACTTATTGAGGTATAGGATATGGATACTACACACATGTACGTACTCTATCTTTTGAATAATATGCGCATATATAGCCTCAAATACTATTTAAAACATCTATCATGTAAGTCACCCTACCTGTGATCTAATACCTGGCAGAGCTGTTCTCCACGCGGTACACTGGTAGTTTCCAGCAGTGCTTCATACAGCTGGTGACTGAACAGCATCTAATTTTCAGCTTTTCCAGTTGTTTTTATAAATAGGTGCGAATTAATTATTCCAGAACATACCACACCTGCTGTGTCTATCACCTCGGTTTTGTGGAGTGTTATACATCTAAATACATACGCTGTTCTACAGCAGAATTCTTTCACCAGCATTATAACGTGTGTGTATGTTTGGTTCCACGATGTTTATACACATGGACATTCTAAGTATTTCAGAATAAGAAGCAAAAAGCATACCAGCATTTTATAAGCAGAATCTTGTTGCTAAAACGATCTGTTCCTATGACTGCAGCCAGGATTCTGTGCTGCTTGTGTGTGAAAGTGAAACAAAATTCTTAGAGACTTCCTAGCCACAACAACCGCGACATCCTTTACTAGCCAAACCACAGCACAAAGCCAGGAATAGTTCCATTCCCCAGCGACCTTGGAATTCCTCTAAGCGGGATTCAGCTTTCATATAGGCCCTATGACATGATTAATATTTAAAAATCCATTCCTCTACTGAGAAGGCATGTGTTCTTCAGTCTTCTACTTGTACAGCAAGTAGAGTATTAACACTTCCTCACGCTTCCCCTCCCCCTGGCTGTCCAAGTCTTACTTCCCTGAAAATAACTTGAGCACATGCCCCTGCTGCAGATCACGACCGCGCTGAGCAGCACCGCGGTGAAATTAATACTCCGTGATCGTCAGTGCAGCTGAACACTACACGGGCAAACCGGCCGGTCCTAACTGTGCTCTTCTGGCCTTTGCCGAAACTAAAAACAGCAGCAAAGGCACTGAACCTTTATACGTATCTGGACAGACTCTGCCAGACTGATTCATAGGCGGTTAGTCATCCTGGCAAATGCTGAGATGGTCTCTTTGAAAGTGAAAAGAAAGCAGATTTAATTCTACAGAACTGAAGGGTTTGGTCTAACTCAGTACAGAAAAGGTTTAAGTTCACGAACAGACTGTGTTGCACAGACAAAAAAAGGGCACATAGCAGTGCAAGACAACGACAGATGACACACGCTTGTTCATGGTTTTTCATGGCCAAGATCACGGTTTTTAAATAAAACTGAACTTTCAACATTTAATATCTCAATTTTATCTCAAGATAGGAACACGGACGTTTACACCATTTTAAGTTACAGAACACACCTACATTCCTAGACCACATGTGTATATTTAAAACCACAGTGCTAATTGTACTTCTGTTCCTCAAAGGCTACGTGTATCCCTCCTAGAGGTTTAGAGAATACCATTCCATGAATAAAGCAACATTTCCAATACAGAAAAGGTGAATCGCCTACTTTCTTGGAGAACTTACAATCAGGAAAAAGACACCACGCTCACTTGTCAAATTCTATTTATGAAGGACTGTTGGGCTCACCAATTGAGTTCTTATGACCATTTATAGCTGCCAGAATTACTCACAACTAAAAAAACCATTCCAGAAATCAAATTTACCTGCCAGCCCTTGTCTGCTGTCCTGTAGTACGGATAATTTTTAGTTATGTGCGTATAAATTCCATTTAGTGTAAGCTGCTTATCAGGTGCCATTGTAATTGCTTGTACTATTAACTGTGCATAGGAGTAAGGTGGCTTAGAGTCGTCCTGCAGAAGAGAAAGAAACGTCTGTATCAATGAACTTTAAAGATATACACACCCCCTTCTAAATCAAAAGTTACAAAATGCAATTATCTTGATTTAAAGCACTTTTGGATGACCAAAATCTTGAGGCAGAGAAGATGATTTTGCTCTTCTCATCAGCAGATTTTAGGATCACATTAAAAATTTGGAGAAACATACAACAGGAAAGAATTCTCAACAGCCTATAAACAGGTATGTAACTGAATATACATAAAGACTTTCTCTCAAAGGGAAGGGAGGTAAATCAACAAATCTCACATCTAATCACAAAAACCTCCACGGTATTTTTGAAGTCTGCAATGTTAAATTATGACTTAGCACATATACTTTAGGAAACAAAATTTCAGACGTCATGCATTCACTTAAGATGTAATTTCCGGGATTGATTTCAAACCCCGTTTACCTTTGGGCTGTCTCCACCCGATGCTTCCTTGTCATTTTCTGACTGGGAATTGTCAGCCATCAAATGTAGGTCAGATGGTATCACACGACTCATTTTGTACCCTGAAGAGCCTGCACCACGGGGGCTGGATGGGCAGGAATTTGCAGCACTGTAGAGCATAAAAAGAAGATCCTACTATTTTGTTATACAGTATATCGCCACATTATGTCTAATCGAAAAGCTCTTATTGCAGAAAAGCCCACTGCCACAGCTCCTGCACTGAAGGTAATGGTCTGCCAGTATTTCCACTATAAACCCCATCTTTCAAGCCGTTCTAACTCACGCATCACCGCAGGAAGAAACCTGCCAAATGAAGCTCAGGCTTTCCTCCTCAAAGGGAAAAAAGGATTAACTGATTTATTAGGTTGTATTGTATTTGTGTAAGATTTGCCAACAGAAAAGTCCACTGATCTACACAAGCAATGACAAATTTTAAGACATTCATTTCAAACAAGAAACACATCTTGCATGGAATTTCTGCCAGATGCTTGTACTCAGTCTGCTCAAAAAGATCATCTCTCCTGTGCAGTATTTTTGCACATTTGAGAAAATATAGCAAGCAATGAGGGGAAAAAAAGTTTTGATTCTCATTTTGCAAACATTTTAAGTATTTACAGGTATGTGCACAGACGTACATGCACATAAATATGTATAAAAATCATAAACGTATCTATAAATGGGGTGGCACCAGTACCAACTCATCTAATTTAACGCAGCATGAGGCCAACAGAGCTGACACACTGTTACAGGGCAAAAGACAGCACCAAAAATTGAAGAAGTGGCTGTGGATAGCTCACATTTTGCTTTCCATCACAGAAAACCAAAGGCAAAGTTGCACAGAACTCCACTGTCACATGTTTCTAATGCTCATCCCCTGCCTGGCACAGGCCAAAGGAACCACAGCAGCACAGAGCCAGTTTTCTTCTACAAATTCCATTTGGTCAATGGGTGATGTCTGTCCCTTTCCCCCAAAAAAATAATTTTGGCAGTTCTCTACAAGGATGCATACTTCCCAGCAATTCATACTGTAACTGATTTCACAGAATCACAGAATCTACTGGGTTGGAAAAGACCTCAGAGATGATCAAGTCCAACCCTTGGTCCAACTCCAGTCCGTTTACTAGATGATGGCACTAAGCGCCATGTCCAATCTCAGCTGAAAAACCTCCAGGGCCGGTGAGTCCAGCACTTCCCTGGGCAGCCATTCCAATGCCTGACCACTCTCTCTGCAAAGAATTGCTTTCTAATCTCCAGCCTCAATTTCCCCTGGCAGAGTTGAAGCCCATGCCCCCTTGTCCTATTGCTGATGCCTGGGAGAAGAGCCCAATCCCCCCCTGGCTAGAACTGCCCTTCAGGTAGTTCTAGAGAGTGCTGAGCTCACCTCTAAGCCTCCTCTTCTCCAGACTAAACAAGCCCAGCTCCCTCAGCCTCTCCCCATAGCTCTTGTGTTCAAGTCCCTTCCCCAGTCTTGTTGCTCTTCTCTGGAGCCACTCCAGCACTTCAATCTCTTTCCTGAACTGAGGGGCAATTTGCTACTAGTGATACACTATACAAGGGAGATTGGATTTTTAAGTGTTGCATGGAATAATCCTTGATTAGAGCTAAAACGTGTAACTAATTTATTTTTTAAAATATAGGTCACTGCTGTTCTATGTTGTCACAGATCAACTGACAACACCCCTCTACTGTGCTCACTTTAGCATATATTGACAAAGCGACACATATGGTATAATCAAAGCAAGTTTACAAGTCTTCTACAAAACAGGATGATTTGAAGAGAAACTGTGGAGCTTTGCTCTCAAAATAGACTCAAAACTGTCATATTTTTTTTTTTGTAATAAACTATACTCAACAGGTGCATGAAAGCCTTGAAGAGAATTACAAAATTCACAGTGAGGCAAAGACTGTGCTGATATACGTGATATTATCTGAAATATTTATGAGCTGCTCTGTCATTTCTTGGGCAAGATATGTTTTCCCTGAATTATAATAAGAAAGCAAACCTGTTATACAGTCAAGCCTAGATCTCTTCTCTCTCTCCTTCCACCATTTATATAGATCTCATTAAACACTACAATATTGAGAGCAAGATCTTGGCAAGCATGAAAGAAGCCAATTATGCTTACATTCAAATCTCATTAACAAGATCTACATTTTTAAAAATCAAGTATTAAAAGACCTTCACTCAAGTGAAGATACACGAAGCGAGAGTGGAAGAAAAAACACTTCCAAAAGGATGTATGTGACTTTGAAACGCAACTTTCGTCAGTGCCTTTAAATTAAATTTTTGCTTCTGAACTTTCTATGCATTTTTAAAATTGTATCTCAACTAATTTTACCAGTTTGTGAGGACAGTTTAATTGTGTTTGGTCCCAAATAACAAGTTGGACAATGGCTACAATTGCCACAGCAAATAAAAAATCCAGAATAATTAGCTTCCCTACACTAAACTACTCATCCTACAGTCTATTTTACGTAAAATGTCTGTTTAGTTGCAGCAGTGACAAATCATCTGGAGTAAGAGATCAGTCTGGTTTCCACACTAGTGGTAAGTTAAAAACTTTTACTGGTCATAAGCTTCAGGGTGACAGTGACTATCAGAATGTTTAACAATGGTATAATTTAGACTTAGTTAAAATGTTGCCATAAGCAACCTAAATCATCTGGAATAGAGGAAACAGGGTTGCTCCTTTGCTGGTCTAAGAATGACAGGCTCCTGAGCAAGCTGTTACACATTTAACACATTACATTTGAATTTTAAAGGTTGCTCACGCAACTGTTTTATTAGTTAGCAGAACGGCGCTTTTCTCCAAGGTAGGTTATGCTGAGCTCCAACTAAACTTCTACCGCTAAAGCAAAATACTGAGAATGAATGAGAAAGTTGTGTCAGGTCTGTACGTGTGCACTGCCCGGCACCCGGGGTTTAAATACCTGATGGTTCCAGTGGGAGAAGGGAGGGGGCTGATCAGGTGAGCCATGTTGTCTGGAATGTTTATTGTCAAGGGAGAGATCTGGGGTTGCACAGGCTTCACTGGGGACTCCGGGGCCTCCTGTTTTTCTCTCTTTTCATTGGACAGAGCTGTGAATGTTATCTTGATGTTTGTGCTGGGAAACCTGAAAGTACAGCTGAAAAGCAAAAAAACAAATACATAAGCCACTTGTTTAGGGACTGTAAGACTTTTTGCATAACTCGAATGTATCACCTAAACCTTATTTAAAAACAAAAAGGTAGAGTATCTTATGTGATTACCTGTAACCATCTTCACTTTACAGATCATACAGAAAGATCAATGTGACCAGAAGAAGATGCCCAAGTGAGCAACTTCAAAATTTGTAAAGAAATATAAGCAAATGCAACTCTTTGTAACAAGGGCAGTTTATGTGTTGCCTCTTGTCCTGGTTTTGTTAGAAACAAGACCGGTTCTCTTTTAGTGATTCTTCTTTCCGCTAAGTTCTTCTAGGTGGCTGTACTTTCCTGAGGTTTAGCCTGCATGTTTTTCCTAGGATGCTGTACTCGGTGCTGATAAGAGACCAACAGAATGCTGAAGAAGCTCGTGTTTAGATTTATTACTATGGTAGCTAAGAAAGACTGGTAAGTTTTCCCACGTTCTGTTGTGAGAGGGGCGTGTTTGAGGAGGGGTGGATGGAACAGGTGACTAGAACTGACCAACAGAAGTATTCCATCCCATAATCATCATACCCCCTATATAAGAGGGTGATCACAGGGTCACGCTGTCTTCGCCCATGGGCGGCATCTGGAGAGGCCCCTGTCTGTCTGTCTGTCTGTCTGTGACCCACAGCCCTCAGGCCCTGCATCCCGCACCCAGGTTCCGCTTTGCTGTGCAGTCCCGCCCGGGACTTCCAGGGCCTGAGCTGCAGCTGCTGGAGCCGCCAGCCCCGCAGCCCCAGCTCTGCTGCTGAGTGACGCAGCTCCGCATGAGCACCTGAGATTGGTTTTGTATATTTTGTATATATAGTCTCTATTTATTAGTAGCATTAGTAAAACCCTTTAAAACTCTCCAACTTGAAGTCTAAGTCTCTCTTCCTTTCCTCTTATCTTTCCAATCTAACGGAAAGGGGTGGCGGGAAGTGAGGGGACAACAGGGAGCGTCTGCCACGGTTTATTGCCGCCTTGCCTTAAACCTTGACACCTCTACATTTCTTGAGCTTCATCCTGATCTTGCATTATCCCTAAAAGTAGTACTATTTTGAGGACAAAAGGCTGCTATTTTATGATGTCAAAGAACAGCTTCGGCAAATGAACAAGTAGGTCCATGATACCAAAATTCAGCAGGGGCATAAACGTTGGTCAATTTGAGGACTACCAAGTGTCAGAGATTGGTCTAATGAAAAGAATTGATTTCTTTTCTCTTCAAATGCTTATTAAATTAAACAGGTCAATATTAAATCTGGTAATTTACAGAGTCTATTGCTGTTGTAGTACCACATTCAAATATCCTTTTTCAGAGCTGAATTTAAGAGCCAATTTTAATAAATCACCTATTTAAGTATACTACCCAAGATTGTATGCCCAAATTTAAAGACTAATGATAAATAGCAATGTATAATTGTTTAAAAGTTTGGAAAATAAAATACAGTGAATGTAGCTTTGAGTATTTTCCTTCCTACATCTCTGTATGTAGCGTTTACAAGTTAACCCAATTAAACACAACAGGCTATTTATAACTTCTCAGTAAATAAACAGATTGAGCAAACAAGAAACTTAATTTGCCCCTTAACAAAAGCATCTATAAAAATACAGTTGAAATAACTTCATCGTCTCCTCTTTCTTCAGCTGTTAACCATACTCAGCACTAAACCCCCGATTATATTTACACACCTCTTCCACATGGTGAAAAGGACTTTCCAACAACATAATAGCCAGAAACAACCCTTAGAAAATGCTTTTTCTTTTAAGTTATTCTAGATAGATCTAGTTTTATTAAAAAAAGAAAACAGCATGCTGGAACAGGCCTAAGAAACACAGCTATGAATGCAAGATACAGACTGTAAATGAAAGGCATCGTTTCTCTGGAAAAATGTATTAAACTTAAAAGTGATGTAAGAATTGGAAGGAACACTCAGCCTTTAAAACACTAACTCTTATATGTTTTGGGATTTATTTCTTAAAATTAATTTAAGGATGTTTATAGAACAAAGGCAGCATTTGATCCTATGTTTCTTGCCACATGCACCACAGTGATTCTTTTTTCTTACAAAACACACCCAAGGATCAGGAAAAAGAGAAAGAATCGACAATGACGTTCCTTTTTTCTCCGACTTACTTCTCAGTATGGACCATGTCCGAATTTAACAGACGACCTATTTCTGAAATGTGCTCAATGTACTAAATTAGGAACAGAATCTATGCCAAAAAACTGCACATGCGTTTCAGCAAGAAAGTTAAATGGACCAATTTCTGGGTTGGGTTTGGATTTTTTTTTTAGTATCTTCAGTAACAACTCATTTCTTTGCTTCTTCCAGTAGAAAGTATTTTTTGCTTATATTGTTTTAGTGACAATTGAAAGAGGTCTCAGCTGTTTTGCTAATTAAAGTGTTTCCTAAACAATGCAATTAATCAGCAATATTGATAACGCTGTTCAAGTGTGTGCCCAGAGGGCAGCCACAGGCATCCTTTTGGCTAAATCCTAAACAAACCTAACAATCCAAATCCTAAACAAACCAATCCTTTCACACAGCCCTGGGAGAAAGTGAACAACAACATCTATTTGACACCGAGACAGGTTTAAACCTTAGTCACCTGTTCAATATATTTTAAAAAGCTATTCCATACCTGCAAATTTAACTTCATGCTTGTCAGACCCAACTTATATCAACTTAAGAAAACTGCGGGAACAACTGGATGCAGCTTCAGATGCTCGTTCACTGGTCAGATTGATCGCTTAGTAACAAAACCAATACATAATATGCATATTCAAACACCTCCCTTCTTACATTATTGCACTACCTTAATGCACTATGTCCCCGGTGGGCGTTTTTTGCAAAAAAGGTAACGGCAGCTTCCCCAGAAAAGCACAAAGTCCAGCAGAGACACAGTGCTCTCCAACCTTCAGCCTGTGAAAAAAATATCCCCCAAACCAGGATCTTTGACTAATCAAGGGCACTGTATATGTTACTTACAGTCAGTACGCATTTCACAGGCTCAGTTTGAAAGGACGGCATTGTTAGGGAAGACACAATATACTGAGAAATCGCATCTGGTTAGAACACGCAAACACCTGAATATTATAAGAACGCCACATCAGTCAATTGATTTGTATCTGAAAACAGGTTTTTTTAATAGAAACATACTAGTGGGAATTCACCCAAAATGCGCACAGAATCATAGAATGTCAGGGATTGGAAGGGACCTGGAAAGCTCATCCAGTGCAATCCCCCCATGGAGCAGGAACACCCAGATGAGGTTACACAGGAAGGTGTCCAGGCGGGTTGGAATGTCTGCACAGAAGGAGACTCTACAACCCCTCTGTGCAGCCTGGGCCAGTGTCTGTCACCCTTAATGAGAAGAAGTTTCTTCTCAAATTTAAGTGGAACCTTTTGTGTTCCAGTTTGTACCCATTACCCCTTGTCCTATCATTGGTTGTCACCAAGAAGAGCCTGGCTCCATCCTCCTGACACTCACCCTTTAGATATCTGTAAACATTAATGAGGTCACCCCTCAGTCTCCTCTTCTCCAGCTCCAGAGCCCCAGCTCCCTCAGCCTTTCCTCACACGGGAGATGCTCCACTCCCTTCAGCATCTTTGTTGCTCTGCACTGGACTCTCTCCAGCAGTTCCCTGTCCTGCTGGAACTGAGGGGCCACAACTGGACACAATATTCCAGATGGGGTCTCCCCAGGGCAGAGCAGAGGGGCAGGAGAACCTCTCTGACCTACTGACCACCCCCTTCTAACCCACCCCAGGTACCATTGGCTTCCTGGCCACAAGGGCCCAGTGCTGGCTCATGCTCATCCTGCTGTCCCCAGGACCCCCAGGTCCCTTTCCCCTATGCTGCTCTCTAATAGGTCATTCCCCAACCTAGACTGGAACCTGGGCTTGTTCCCACCCAGATACAAGACTCTACACTTGCCCTTGTTATATTTCATGAATTTTTTCCCTGCCCAGCTCTCCAGCCTGTCCAGGTCTCTGGATGGCAGCACAGCCTTCTGGTGTGTCAGCCACTCCTCCCAGCTTGGTGTCATCAGCAAACTTGCTGATAGTGCACTCTATTCCCTTGTCCAAATCATTGATGAATATATTGGATAATACCGGCCCCAGTACTGACCCCTGAGGCACTGCACTAGATACAGGTCTCAACTGGACTCTGCCACATTGACCATGACTCTCTGGCTTCTTCCCTTCAGCCAGTTCGCAGTCACCTCCCTACCCGCTCATCCAGACCGCACTCCCTCAGTTTAGCTGTGAGGATGCTGTGGGAGACTGTGTCAAAGGCCTTACTCAAGTCAAGGGAGATCACCATAATCAGCTCCCTCAGCACCCGCGGGTGCATCCCATCCGGACCCATGGATTTAGGGATGTCCAGATTGCCTAACTGCTCCCTAACCCAGTCCTCATCAACCCAGGCAAACTCCTCCATTGTCCTGCCTTCCTCTGGGGCCTCAGCGGTACGGGGCTCCTCAGGACAGCCCCCAGCAGGGTAGACAGAAACAAAGAAGGCATTCAGTAACTCTGCCTTCTCTGTATCTTCTGTCACCAGGGCACCCACCTCGTTCATCAGTGGGCCTACATTGCCTCTGCTGTTAGTTTAACCAGCAATTAGACTTTTTCTTCTGAGCACTGGACACACTTTTCACAAGTATTTGTACATTTTTTCAGATGTGCCATCAGTGTCTACACAATGACATTCAGCAGTATGAAAAAACACCCTAAAGTGAAAGATCACTGATCCGTCTATACACTCAGATGTCTAAAAACTCAAAAGCAAAGACCTGTGCATCGTAAGTGATGAAATATTGCGGTAACCTCACATTTACCCAAGCTGGAAACAAAACACTTCTACTAAATTCAAAGTAAATGCTGGAAATATGACCTATTTGTAAATTAATGAAAAGCCAAGGGATGTACCTGCTCACTCATGTTTTAGCAAGTGCATAAGAACTATGCAAAGTTGTTGGTGCTCATTACAGGAATGGTGCTAACCCACTTTCAGAAGGACCTGGAACAAGCCCATCTGCGTCAAAAAATGATCCTATGACAACAGAATCTTGATGACGACAACAGGAACATTCTTGAACCACTAGCAGCAAATACAAGCTGAGTAATAAACACGTGTTCTTGTTTGAAATGTATTCAACCCTTCTCTCCCACTCAGGAAGCTAACTTCATAAGAAACAATTCATTTTTAACCCTACATTCACAACAATTTCTCTAAGGGGAGTTGAGAGTCAAGACCAAAAAAGACGTGTCCTGAAGTTGTTCCACTACAGCAAATTTTGCTGCCAATGTAAATGATTCCATTAACAACTCGGAGCTGATCTCACTCCTCCCCTGCATTATTATGCTAAAGAAACAAGCCTTAACAAAAGTTCTACTACACATTTTCAAAAGATCCTTGTTTTAGCAGGTAGACATCTCATTTTCTTTACATGCCAACCACTCAAACATTGGTATTGATCAGCAGCGAAAACATTTAGGTCATCCTGCAGTCCAGGAAATGTGCTATGATTAATTAAAAATACGTATCTCAAAATCACAAATTCCTGCTATATTCTCCTCTTTTCTTAACGGAGAAAATACGTAAAACGGAAAACAAACAAACCAAACAAGCAAAAAAACCCACACCACAACAAAACCTAAAGAAATTCAATACAGTAGCCCTGCACAGGCTGCAGGGACTGAGAAAGCAATTGGCCTGCAGGCAAGAATGTAGGCAGCAGTTACTGTAGAAACCAAGCTCTTCGCTGCTTTTCTCTCAGCAAAAGAAAGACACAAAAGAGCTGGAAAACAGCGATCGATGGGAAGCAGCTTATAAAGCTGCTTGTCACATCTGCTGCAGGAAAACCAGACACTAATTCATTAAAACTGCTCATGTAATGCCTCTGGAATTTGAGGCTCCCCAGCCTGTGAACACAAAAGAAACTCCGCCTATGGAAACACTGCATTTTCGGGTATTTAGCATCTCTGTACACAAAAGCCGTGTGCAGACTCAGGTTGTGTGGTCTCTATTCTTAAATTTCATCCTAAACTATAAAAACAAACTAAAATTTGTCCAAAGGACCGTGCGCCTCTACCTTTGCCAAATTTGAAATAGCTATTTCAAGTCCCAACAGAGCATACACGACTCTGTAATACAATAGTTTCCTGTTTAAAAAACAGAACACTTGCAACAGGAAAGTAAAAATAATAATAATAATAATTTTTTAAAAAAAATCAATCATAATTTCTTCTTCCTTCCAGATAGCTGCATTGAACAATGGGTTCCTATTAGCAAATATGCAAGCTCCAACTTTTTCACCATGACAGTAAATGCCATTTGAAAACTTGTCATAAAACATATGATTTACAATCACAGCTGAGCTCAAGTAGACGAGCCACTATACTCTTTATTATAATACCAAGCTAACTAGTTGGAGGTGCCTGGCATTGCCCCCTCAGTTCTAAGGTACTCGTGGGGATGCAAAACATATGGAAACACTGAACTTATAATAATATTATTCAGTGCTAAACAAAGAGCTACCAGCAAACCAAACAAAACTGCTTGGAGCCAAACATACAGTACTTGGTATTTTACTGTTCCTTACAATGAAAACAGTAGGGGGAAGTACAGTGAACAAGTGCTGTCATGATGTGTTTTGACGCAAGCATAATCATTAAAAAAGCACTTATGACTCAGACATTACTTTAGTAACAAAAGACTTCATTTATTACCTCATCGGAGAGTTGCTTTCTATTATAAAGTTATGCCAAAGCTCCCTAATCATTACTCAATCATTACCAAAAGAACAGCTACCCACAGAGGCAAGGCTGCACAGAAAAAAAGCTTATTCCTGAACCAAGGAAGCAAAGCTTATTTTAGATGGACTTTTCAAGGCAGAACCCGGCTTCCAAAAGCAGAACAGTCCTTTATTTCACACATAAATCCATGACTAACTCAGGCCATTGAAGAGTGACAAAAACTGCTTCCTCCCAACTTTAATTTTGAGTAGATAGCAGTGTTTAATTTCCCCTTTAAATCTGCCAGTCGGGTCAAACAACAGACTTTTTTCAGGCTCCTCTCAAAAAGCTACGGACATTAATTACATTTCACAACTACCTACCTAAAGATGTTTGATGTCCAAGAGCCATTCCGTACTTGGTCTACTTTGGTGATAATTCTGGGCTGAGTATCTCAACAGAAATCAAGATTTTATATTCCAAGACCATTTTTTTAACCAACTGTACTCTGCAGAATGTTTGTTCAAACCAGCTTTCAATTTTTCTTCTATTTGCAAATTCCTAAAACTTTTCTAAGGCAGGTGCAGAACCTCTAGAAATTTTATACACATGGACTGCTCCACAGCGGACATAAACTTAATTTCCTTAATCACTTGTCACAGAATCACAGAATGTCAGGGATTGGAATGGACCTGGAAAGCTCATCCAGTGCAATCCCCCCATGGAGCAGGAACACCCAGATGAGGTTACACAGGAAGGTGTCCAGGCGGGTTGGAATGTCTGCAGAGAAGGAGACTCCACAACCTCCCTGGGCAGCCTGGGCCAGGCTCTGCCACCCTCACTGAGAAGAAGTTTCTTCTCAAATTTAAGTGGAACCTCTTGTGTTCCAGTTTGAACCCATTACCCCTTGTCCTATCATTGGTTGTCACCAAGAAGAGCCTGGCTCCATCCTCCTGACACTCACCCTTTAGGTATCTGTAAACATTAATGAGGTCACCCCTCAGTCTCCTCTTCTCCAAGCTCCAGAGCCCCAGCTCCCTCAGCCTTTCCTCACACGGGAGATGCTCCACTCCCTTCAACATCTTTGTTGCCCTGCGCTGGACTCTCTCCAGCAGTTCCCTGTCCTGCTGGAACTGAGGGGCCACAACTGGACACAATATTCCAGATGTGGTCTCACCAGGGCAGAGTAGAGGAGCAGGAGAACCTCTCTGACCTACTGACCACCCCCTTCTAACCCACCCCAGGTACCATTGGCTTCCTGGCCACAAGGGCCCAGTGCTGGCTCATGCTCATCCTGCTGTCCCCAGGACCCCCAGGTCCCTTTCCCCTACGCTGCTCTCTAATAGGTCATTCCCCAACCTAGACTGGAACCTGGGCTTGTTCCCGCCCAGATGCAAGACTCTACACTTGCCCTTGTTATATTTCATGAATTTTTTCCCTGCCCAGCTCTCCAGCCTGTCCAGGTCTCTGGATGGCAGCACAGCCTTCTGGCGTGTCACCACTCCTCCCAGCTTGGTGTCATCAGCAAACTTGCTGATAGTGCACTCTATTCCACTTGTGTGGGCACTCAAGAACCAATCAAGACTCCAAATCGTCTGAAAGGCCGCAAAGTAAAGAAACTATTTAATCTACAACAAACACATCGTTATTGGAAAATATTCCTCAAGAAGCACTCCTCCTGAGCTATTCTTCTAAGACCACGCCAAGTTCTCAAACCATGGGCTGTTTTAAGGGGCAGCAGGAAAGCGCAAAAGGATAAAAAAGGAAAAAAAAATAACAGACATGATTTAACAAGTCAGATAGTCAGCAAGTGGAAATCTGCCCAGGGGTAAAAGAAATAGACTAAATAAAAGTCTTAATCAGAATATAAGTTAACTGTTGTCACTGCACTTGGTAAGGGAACAACAGTATAGAGAAGGAAAGGATACAGCACGCAAGCACAAAGCACGGGATTAAATAATCCAGGTGTAAACCTGTACCTGTATCTTTATAGTGAGTGAAAATAAACGGACACTGATAGAAGGGAAAAGCCGAAACCGGTTTGAAGAAATCATGTCTAGGGCTGCCTGGTTTTCACTGAATTTCAAGGGAGTCGAGGTGTAGGGGCACATAGACGCTCTCAATCACACCCCCTCCTATAGTCATCAAAATGAAACCCACTCCAAACACCAGGTAATGAAAAATAGAAGCCCAGGTGCTGACCTGGCTCTGAGCAATAAACGGGGATGGTTTCAGGGGATGTGGCGATGCAACAGCTCGTCTCTTCCAGGCCTCTCGCACCAGCTCCATTCCCAGCCACGACCGCTGCGCACCTGCTGCCAGGAGCCACCCGCAGCTCATTACCCAGCCAGCAAAAACTCCTCCAGCCAAAACCTAGAAATTTGCTGATATTTTAGTAAGTTTAAGTCATCTCACAATCTATTCTCTCTTCAAAAAGGTAAAGTAGAACTATCGTGACACCTTAATTTAAAGCTGTATTATACATACTACCCAAAAAAAAGGTTTTATTATGCAACTGTTCTAACCGTTCTCTTTGAAACGCTGAAATTTGAAATAATACAGAAAAATGCGCTTCCAGAAGTTACTAGTCATAAAAAGCGCAGAAATCCATTTGTAAACAAGAGCACACATTCAATGTTTGTCAACAGAATAAACTTTGGTTAACTTGGGACTTTTAGCTTGACCAAGAAAGTCAGTATTTTGACTGCAGATACTGTTAACAGAAGGGATTACGAGCACTGAAGTAAAACATTCCTCACAGAATTTCTACTGCTCTAAAGATGTACATGTGCTAAAAACTACACTAGGAATAAAACTTGTCAGAGTAACGGCAATTATGTATCACGTATCAGTAAATAACTAGGGCATTTATATGTTCCCATATATATTCCTTCCAAGGTCTAAACTAAGGGAGTAAACACACTGCTCTGCATTTCAGTAACATCTTTCATTAGAAAACACTCAAGTACTAAACACACATCAGTGTAATGTGTTAGATCCAGTGGTCCTGGCACTCCAGGCACACCAAGGATCAGGGACAGCAGCATTCACAGCAATAGAGGGGGTAAGAAAGCCTGGAGCACTGGCTAAAACAGAACCAGTAGTCCTGAAAACAGAACCAGTAGTCCTGAAAACAGAACCAGTAGTCCTGAAAACAGGGAGAGGGGATGCAATTCAGAGAACCTGGGCCTCTGCACTGCAGGCAAAGGAAGGCACTTCAAAACCCAAGGAATCAATTTTTAAAAGCACAAGTCTTGATAAAAAGTGCTAAAAAAGAGCACTGAAATGTCATCATTCCCCCCTGCCTCCGCCCATGAAGTATTATCCCCATTTTTAAAAACAGATTAAACAGATTTGTGACTTGGCCAAGTCATTTTGGCAACTGTGCAGCAGAGCTGGGAACAGAACATATTTTTCCCCAACACACAATCTTTGTTAAAACCACTGGATCATTCCTTAAGTCTTCCTTCTCCTACAACCACGTTAAGAGGCAGTAACACCAGGTGAAACACATGTCTTCAGTAACAGGGAGATTATTTAATCAAATATAACACTGAAATATTTCCAACAGAGTTTGTTGCACAGGAGTAGCTGCTTAAGGAGCAAAAAAGGAGCTGCTGTGAAGCCTACACGGCAAAAAGTAAAACACGCACATGTATCTTAAACAATGTAACGTGCTCCCAAAGAGAGCTAAAGGAATTTCCATTTCACTAGTATGTCACCATTACACCACAAAAACCGCCCCTTAAATGCATACATTCTAAATAAGATCTGTACAGTTGTATACTGAAGAATTTGAAGACCTTAAGCTATACAGACCTCAACTCCTATGTACCTATGAGAAGCAGGACTTCTGTGTGATTCTGTATTTCAAGGAATTAAAAAAAAAAAAAGGTAGGAAAAGCTAAAATTTATATCCTAAATCTTGAGAAATACCTGAGGAAAAAGGACTCCTCCTCCACTTTCCTCTATATGAGCTTTAGTAAGAAGCAAGAGCTCCTCATTCAAGGTGACAGTTGTGAAGCCACTAGAACTGTTACTCATTCCTGTCTGTCACTTGTACCCGTGCAGCAGAACCTGCAGATGTCCCAGCAACGCACAGCTGGAGCAGCTGGAGGCCCTGCCCACTTGCTCTTAAGGTTTTTGTGATGTGGATCCCGATGATGATTAAGGGTGTGATAGTTGAAAAATATCTACTCAACTTCTTTTGCTCTTGCTAAAAGCCATGACAAACAAACCTGTGCAGTCAAGTTGATGTTTAATGAAAAACTTGTAGTATGTGGGCAAAAAATTCTCGATTCTTTCTTTTTTGGGGGAGAGGGCATTAGAAACCATAGTTTTATGCAGATTGTTTGTAATAATCTAAGGTGTCTGTTATCTTAGTTTTTGGCTTTTCTGACTTAAAGCCTGTACATTGTTCTCTATATGCTGGAAAAGTGTCCATGTTATAAGAGTACAGGATAAGGCCATGGCTGTGTCCTCCAGAATTTTTAAAATGTCTCTTAGATCTTCATATTTTAATATTTCTGCTCTTCTCAATATTTGATTTGATTTTTTTTAATAGAATTGAAACCCATAAATATTACTCTCTTACTTTTCCAGATGGGTGTTTACAAGATCTTAAAATAATTAGATGTACGAGTTAAAAATAAAGGAAATGAGCTCCAAATATATAGTAGTATTTGTTGCTACTTCTGTATTTATGATAACTTGAACTTAGCAGCCACCTTGGATATTATGGTTCAGTTACAAAATTAAATCTTACTAAGAGTTTTGTTCTCTGTCCTGAGAAAACAATAGTTTATCTGAAAGCGACACAAGAATCGGTGACTTTTGCGTCAGACCTGTGAAGCTAACAAGACAGCACACCATCGCCTGATGCAAAAAGCACAAAACCCTAAACTCTCCATCACTGCTCAAAAAAGCAAAACACAAAGCTTAACAGAAACTAGTCATCAAATATCTGTGTGTGAAGATTTTTCTATGAAGTGCAAAATGAGGACCATCAATCACAAGCGCATTTTGGAAACGACTATAAATAGCATAAACGCAGTTTTGTTGCTCTTCCAGTCCAACTTCACTGTCCACAGTGATCACCCTTTACTACTTCTTCTTTTGTTGAGGTATGTGGTACCTTTTTGAGGTATCTCTGACGCTGAACCAACGCTCCTCGCAGCAGCAACGTCCAGAAACACTCTGTAGGGCTTTTGTCAGGGAGCAGGAACCCAGGGACCGCTTTGCTAAGCCTAGGGCTTAGGAATTAAAAAGAACAACCCAAACATTTAAAAAGCTACAAAGAATGACCAAAACCTTTCAAGAGCAGAGAACCTTGACATCAGTTCAAACGCTGATAAAACTGCTAAGAAAGATACTGTGAAGATATTCGTCAATCTTCCTAATTTCTTCCTATCTGGTAATGGAAAAAACTGCACTTCTGGCTTGACAGAAAACTAATCCTGAGCCTGGCTCTCCCCTGCTCTTCCAAAGGATTGTTTTTCAGGCCTACCCGTAAACTAATCTGACTGGAGCACACAGTGTGAAAACCAGAGCCGGCACACAGCACAGAACGAGACAGTTCTTCAAGCTCTAACTCCCAATTAGCTTGTTGGAACTAACCTTGAAACCAAAAGGTTAGTTACACTATCTTGACAGCCTGAATCTTATGTACTTACACTGTTACAGAAGGCTTTTGCTTCTCTTGTTAAGTGTATCCTTTAACTCAATGCACTCTCAGGAGAAAAGTGAATTTAAGGGAATAATCTATATGAAGAAGTATGCAATGTTAAACCTGTTACGTCCAGTGCACACACAATTACGAGATGATGCATTCTGAAAAGCTCAACTTGAGCTAGGATCAAAACTGGTTTTAAAGATCTGCACAGGCCTATGGAGTGTAGACTTAACAGCATTTATCTAACCAAAGATGACAAGGGATGAGGGGAAAAAACATCTCACAGATGTTAAACATAATGGTAAAAAATTTACACAAAGAAGAGGTATCACACCTAACTAGTGAATATAGACCATGTCCCAAAAGATTAAGTATAAGGTCATTTTATCTCTCAGTTTCAAGTCAAACATAATCAGACTGGTCTCCATAGTTTCAATGACACTACTACATAAGACACCATGGACCGTGTCCTGAAAGAACCAGCACAAAATAGGGGTATGGGGGGTGGTAAACACCAGAAAATTTTAGAAAGACGGAATCAATAGCAACAGTAGAAAAGAAGGGGGGAAAAAAGCAACAAAAAGCTCACTGCTTGACACTGACAGAGGGAAAAAAATGTCAAAAATAAACAGCTTGGAACACAAACTAAATAATTCATGAGCCACGCTGAAGAGGGGGCATGTGATGGTCATATGTTCGGCGTATGTTATTGGCACCATCCACCAGCATGTTCCATGTTGTAATAGCTTAAACATTTCAATATGAAATGCGCTGCCTTCAGGGACGACATGATCTGGGCAGCCCTGACGAAATACACACCACTCAAAATGAATACATGCTAATTTTGGCTTGCAGGTTATTTCTCCATACTCCAAACAATGCTTTGCTTGGCACTAACTCATTTGAAGAGTGTATATTAAATATAACCAGTGGTAGTGTGAAGCAATTTTTAAAACCAGTAGACTCAGTTTATGTAAGATGATCTAAAATGACTATTGCAGTATCTGTGATTCTGAGAGGCCACTTTCTGCTCGGATCCACGCTACAGATTATCTGTGAACGCATTTAAACTCCAGAAACAGCACCACTCTCTGAAGTCACGCACCTCTCTATACACCCCGTCTCAAACACAGCAATATATAACATGATGCAGCCCATTGCCCAGGTGACAATTAAATGCAATGGTGTCATTTTAAAGACTCCCAAACATGGAGGGGAAAAAACTTAATTCGGTTGGAGTTCAAACATGCAACTTCGAATAGCTGCGTTCTGTAACGGCCGGCGTTGCCTCCCCACTCTATTGTCATTTTCATTTCTGTGAAAATTAGTACTAAGAAAGTTACTTCTAGTGCTGACACATCAAGATCATTTGAGAAAGGATCAGCCCTCGCTACTGCATGCTAATTTCTTACTGTATCAACCTGTTCTGCATTCAGACCAGTGGCTATGATTAGATCTATTTACTTCCTTTTAAATACCCATCCTGTAGTATTTTAATTTTAAATCCCCTAGAGCGATTTCTCTTTCCTTTGTATTTTTGTATTAAATCATTATTTGCACAAGTCAAATCCTGTCTCCATTTAGAACATCTTTAAGAGGGTTATTCTAATGACTTAAAGATGGTGTGAACCATCACAAGTATCTAAGGGCCTTTTGGATTTAAGAATAAAAGTCTCTTTCACTCAGTGGAGAACTTTATCAGCCCAACTTCTCGCTCTCTCTGTAGCAGACGCTGTCAGTATGTTCTCAGTCAGCAATTTATTTACCACAAAATGTCCCTATAAAAGCACAGGGCAGTCATATATAGTCTATTCTTTATATCTCTTGGGGAAAGTTAGAACAAGCGGCCACCGCAAAGACAAACCAGTCATAAGTAGGACAAAATTGCATTAGTGTAACACATCCAGCAAGCAACACTCCCTTAATCAGAGCCCAGGGATCTGCAAGTTGAAATGCAATGTCACTGCAACAGGCACCCAACCCCCCCGGTACTTACCTATATTTATCGGAAAGGAATTAACCCTAAACTACTCAGAGCTTCAAGATAAGAAATTTAACTGGAAGAACAAGAAAGCTACCTAACCCTAGTAAAATCAAATGTTGTTGCAAAAAGAAAAAGTTGTGGCCACAATAGTTTACCTTGGAGACAAGGGACATAAACACACTTCAGTACAAGAATGGAATCAGTAAATATTACCCAAATTACCAGAACCATGTCCTGCCTTCTCAAGTCTTCCCAACCGAAGACTCAAGCAAAACATTTCTACATTGCCACCTCCCATGCTCATGTCTGCACCTGCAGGGGTGTTTTCTCTGTGTCAAAAACTGTAGAAAAGCCTAAATTTTACAACCAACATTTCTGATTAAACTGCCAAATTTGATTCCTCAGAAACACCTTCCTCAATCTATTTTCCCTGTCCACCACCCTGTTATTTCTCTAAGTAGTCACAATCACACTCTCTCACATTACGGTTGGTTGTATTCTATGTAACCATGCTTTGAAGCTTTTCAGATGAAGTTCAGTTCCTTTATGGCACACTTCTCGACTACATTCCAGCCAACACAAAGAACACGCACACACAAATATGAGTAATGTTTTTGTCAGCTACTACTAAGCCAAAATAACTTTAAAACTCCAAACTTAAAACTTGTATAGAATTTCATTTTCTCCTTCTGATGGAAGGCTGAATTATTTACATTCACATGCTGCCTTTTTATTTCCCATGGCTTGCATGCTTTTTTCTTTAAAGGCTTAAAAACACTGATTTGCTGATAACCTTAGATAATAGTGAATAAACTCACGTAAGAATCTTGGGTACTTACTAGCCCACAGCAGACCAAACTTATTTATAGTTAAGTAGCAAGCTGGGGTTAGTGATTTCTTCCAGGCTCAACAATCTTTCAACCTCAGAATAACCACACCGTAAAACAAACAGGGTTATTTCACTACTGACAGCAAAGTAAACGTTTGTGTACCAGGGTGTGCTTGCAGATGGTTGCTCTGGCTGCCTGTGCTGCAGCAGACAGTAAAAGCTATTCACAACAGGCCAAAATTCCTGAAGGAAATTGCAATCTTGATCACAAATTGCTTTCGGAATTTACCTCACGTCTTTAAAATACTGAGACAACTGGAAGGCTCGGAATTCTCCCAACTGCGAAAGAGGTTTGCCATTTCATCTTTGGACAAGTTTCTTTAATTAGTGCCAAACTTTTCTACCTGAAACAGATAGTATTCCCCATATCCTATCATGCAGTCAAGGAAAAATAGCTATATGAGAAATCAGCATCTTAGCCCACATAAAAATCTTCAAAACAGAAAGCAGCTAAGAAAACGCACTTTTTAAAAAGTTCTAGCAGAATTCTGGCAGAATCTCAGTTATAATAATGTTTTGTCACAAAAAGCATTGGACATTCATAGAACTGGATATTCAATCAAAGGGGACAGGTGGAAATGAAACACTTCCAGAAAAGCCTGTTTTGTTGTCAGCTCGCTGCTCATTGTTCCCTCCACCTCACACCGTTCCCCTGCTCAACCCATCCCAGCTCAGCCAGCTCACACAACGCCTGCGGTCCCCACGTGTTCAGGCCAGCGGTCCTTCAGGGGAAAGAGAAAACAGAAGGGATGCAGCTTGTCGAGAACTAAGTAATGAAATAGGCAAGAAATACTGCTTTGTACCAGTCGCTGCAGAAGGGTATTTTGTCTCGCCAGGGTTCACAAGGCATCCAAGCACCGTTAAACGGTTCTGGAATTTGCTGATAATACAGACTAGCTGCATTTCTCAGCTTTAGGGACAGACCAATACCAGGAAAAGGTTTTAAAAACAAAGGCTTGAATTACAATTCAAGAGGATAAACAACTGAAGTTCTACTGTGGTTTTTACCTATTGCATCTCTTTCCTGTGTTGCCAAACGTGCCTGTCATCTGAACATTTCAACTGACATACAGACTGTGGTTTGCAGGTCCAAAATGTCTCCAGCGATTATCAATATCTAGAAAGCCGAATGAATAATACTATAACCAACCACAAACTGTGAAGCCCACCCTGAACTCAGAATTCAGTTCTGCATTCATTTCAGAACCCTCTTTCACAGCAGAGGGTAACCACCTTCAACTACTGCATTTATTCAACTCGGTGACGTAGCTACACAAGTGCTGCCAGGAAAAAGGCTGCACTCCACCTCTTGCTAGTACCACTGGAAGTCAGACTGCATGAGGATAAATTTCATCGTTCTAAGAGAATGTTATTACCCAATCTAGTCATGTTAATAAAGTTACTTAAGAATAGACTGCACGCTCTTCAAAGCAGTGTTTTCATATCATCTGAACAGCACAACAGTTCACTATTTGGCCTGCAGCTCCTAATGCTACTAAGAGAATACGCTTAGTAAGATCAAAGGGCAGAAAGGACTGAAGCCATCAACCTCCTCTGGCCAACAGAACATCCTGAGTCAGATCCACACACACACAAAAGTGCTTCGGCTGGTTACCCTAAACCAAGAGTATCAACCGATGACCATGTAAGACGGATGAGGCAGAACACCTACTAGAAATCTTATCTGAGCCCAACCCAGCCACACCCAGAATATTCACACGAGTGAGGGGAGGAAATAACTCGCTTCCTTTAGCACATCTTTGCTCAATATGTTATTTAATGCCTACGTCTGTGGAAGTTACAAACACGATTTTGACTGATGAGAATTTATGTAATTCACTCCTACTAACTTGTGTCAGCATCCAGGTTCACTGAATACTGCACTGGACATAAGGGACACTTTTTGGTATAATATGATCCTCCTCCAAATGACTGTTCTGCTTAAATGTTTCCCCTCATCCCTTCTGAAGGAAGTCTCAGAGTGACAGTGAGAAGTCAGTTAAATCAGAACAGGGAGTAAATAAATACACAGCTACTTTCAAGCCTGCTACCCAAGTAGTTTTCGAAGTCTGGGTCAACTAACTTATTTCTTGACTACTAACGTATATGCTTTAAACGGCAGTCGGTTTTCATTATCCTGAATAAAGAATAAAAAGCTCTCTCTCATATGATAACTTTTTAATGAGAGATTTCTGTATCTTACTAAGCAGGCATTAAAAAGACCCTCAAAAGACAACATAAGAAATCCAAATCACAACTGGTCTATTTGCAGAGTCAACTTAGGCAGATTCACATACTTCTTGAAAAAATACTATGGATATATGCAGCCCCTGCAATAAAGGACACATAAAAACCAGAAAGGCTTTCGCAATTTTCTTCAAAATAACTTGGTTTGGGTATTTTTCAGACAGATGATAGAATGCTGCACAAACTCCAGTCAGTCATCTGTTTTAGAGGTAGGAAAGTTGTCTGCTTTCGGAGATGGGGGAGGCGGCAAACAAAAACACCACATACAATTTTAAAAAAGGGCCATCTACCTAAACATTTTTCATATTACATTGCAAGTACCTTTTTAATACACCAAAATTATTTTTGGGGCTTCTACTGTTTTGGATCTTTCTTTTCCTTTCCATTTTTATTCCATAGAGCATAACAGCTCTTATATCTGCAATTCCTTAGTGTATGATTCCACAAGACCCAGCAAGGTGACTTGCCCAAATCTGTGCAGATCCCCCATGTACTTCATGCCAACTCCACTGCTTGCCAGACCTCTCTGGGAGCCACTTCAGTGCAACAGAAAACCACCCAAAAATAGCAAAAAAAAAGGCAATATCAGCGGCTTCCAGAACATCTGATGAGCTTCAAGGCCAGCACAACCTGCAGGTGGGAGCGCTGCAGAAAACAAGAGCTTCCCCCTCCCGTGCTCCATTCCAGCTGCAGTGAAACCCCAGATAAGCTCAGACACTCCTGAAAGCACAGCCTGCATTTCTAAAAAGTGAGACCCCAGATTCTTCTGAACCACAATTCCAAATTAAATATCCAAGTCAGAGCCTCCTTACACTCTGTAGTGATAATTACATTACTTCTCAGCCTCAGCTCTTAAACCTGAGGTGATCTTTGACTTCTCCCATCTTTTTTCAAGCCTCCCAGCAAACCCTTTCACCTCTCCTCGCATAAGAACTACAAACCCCACTAATATCACAGAATCACAGAATGTTAGAAGCATCCTTTTGCCCCTGCGAGATAAACCTTTCCCACGTATCACTGTTTGGACTGGTGTCTTGTAAAACCAGCCATTATCAAAGAACCCAAAGCCCTGTCTGCAGCTCCAGTCCTGTAGCCAATTGTTTACAGAGTGAATTTTTCTATTCCCTCCCGTATCATCACCCAAAACTGGAAGGAGGGAAGAGAAAATCACTTGAGCCCCAGACTCTTTTACCATCCGTCCCAAGGCCTTGGAATCTTTATTCATTCCCGTCAGACTGCGGGATGCAGCTTCCTCCCCACCTGTCTGGAAGACCAGCAGTGGGTAGTAGTTCGCTGGGTGCACCAGGCTGAGGAGTGTCCTGGTGATGTCCCTGATCCGGGCTCCAGGTGGACTGCACACATCCCTACAATGAGGGTCAACTCTGCAGACTGGGCCCTGCGTCCCTCTCAGAAGGGAATTGCCTACCACAATTACCCTTCTTTCGTTCTCATCTGAGGCGGTCTTGAGGCGTGGGGTCAGCTGCCTCTTTCTATGTGACCTCGTAGGTGGGCCTTGCACCACATCCTCACCTACCTCCTCTTCAAGATCCAGGGCCTCAAACCTATTACAGGGGGGCACATGGGAAAGCAAAGCAGGTAGGGATGGGGACTGCCCACCGCCCCAAAGTGGAACTGGCTTCCAACCCCCGTCATCTTTTCTGTCCCCTACCTCTGCCTGACAGCGACAGGGCAGGGGCTGTCTCAGGTCTTCTCCCTCTGCCTGACAGGGCAAGGGGTTCTTCACCTTTTGGGGGGTATCCCCCTGGAGCCTCTCTGAGTGGCACAGCTGGGAGTTACTCCACCAGTTGATTTCCTTTTCACACTCCCTGATGGTCCTACATGTTTGATGCTTTAGAAGCAATTTTAATTGAAAACCAAGCCAAGTATTGACTCCTTGTTAAAACACACAATAAAGAAGTCTCTTGTTATAACCTAATGGGAGATCATTAAAAAAAGACTTGCAGAGGAAGTAAAGGCTGAAGAGCTAAGCCATGAAATTTCATCCAACCACACCTATACTGTACCTGACCAGCAGGCCAGACTACAGCAAGGTTTATTTTTCTATTTAAAGCACCTTTTCCAAAAAGTTACCTATTTTTGATCAGCAGAAGATGGTGAAATGGAGATACTACCATTCTTCTCAGTAAGCTGTTCCAACACTGCTAAAAATACGTGCTTAGTTCAAACCTTGGGAGTTTAGTTTACAGCCTCTGGGTTTTTATACCTGTGGGCGATCCACTAGCCAGCCTTTCAGTGCCCATTACAGGGTATATACACCAGCCCAGCCATCCTGCGCTCCTTTATAAGGAGACAAACACAACGAACCCCTACGTTCCTCACTATTTAGGATCTCCTCCAGTCTTCAATTCTTTTTAGCCATCACTCCCTTGAGCCCTCACAGTCTGCAAGAGTCTCCAATACAAATTTCGATTCCAGCACCCCATGAAGTTCCAGCACCCCTGAGTACTCCCTGATCCAGCTCCCCTATTTCCACACTCTGCTTTGACACATCATCTCACTACAGGCATCTCTAACCATTTCTCTACACTCACCACTTTCAAATGCACTCTACTATTATTTGTACGAACAGTTTCCTACCCTGTAGATCTGGCCTGCACACCGTGAGATGCTTTTTTTTAAATGGATCAACCATGTCAATTTTTTGTTATTATTTGTGAGGACAATATTTACTAACATTGATATCCTCTGTATATATTTATCAGTGACTGCACTTACTTCAGATCACCAACAGCAGTATCAAGTATTGACCAAGTCTTTTTTTCATGATTTAGCACTAACCTGCACATTACACTGACCAGCCTGTGTATTCCCAAAACTCCGCTATTGGAAATACAGATATTTTTTCAACATGGGGTTGTAGTTACACGGTTACGCTTCTCCATCCCTGGAGATACTCAGCATTCCAACAGCCAAGGTGCTGTTCGGCTGGCGGTCCCTTCCACAATTCTTAATGTAAATCCTTAACACCGAATTAAAATTAATTCGTGTTAACTTTATATTAACTTTGTTATCATCATAAAGCTATGATAATGACATGTCTCTGGCTTTTTTACACAGCTCTGATCCTACAAATGCTCAATTCCACACGAGTTCTCTTGCTACAGTCAACAGGGATGTTTACAGGTTAGCATGGACATAACCGTTTGTCAACCTGCTCATGTTCTTCATTTTATTTGACACACACGGACAAACAAAAAGGTGACGTGCTCACATAAACAGACATTAAGACATTCTGAAATGTCGACTATTGAAAATTTTACTCCCACAAATACTCAACTGTCCAGCACGCATGAAGATGATGCTCTGCAGAGTCTATGACTCGCAGCACTAAGAAGGCCAGCACAGCCCAGCAGCACACACAGGAGCTGCAGCAGCATCAGGGAAACAAATGTGAAGAAACAAAGACTCTGATCACGGACAGACCTCCTTTAGCCCTATGAGAAAATGATGAATTACAAACATTTGCACTAGCTCTTCAAGTAGCCTACTGAAGCCCCAGCACAGTGATACAACAGTAGTGATGAAATCTTAACTGAAGAATATAACGTTCATTTTTAATGCCATCCAACGTGGAATAGCTGCAGAATAAATATGGTTCCTCCCCTCCGACTGCTTTATCTAGGTCAAAAAACTCCTTGAAGGCAGGAAGTCACAGGAAACAAATGTCACTACACATCAACTTTTTATCATCAAAACAAGCAAGGCAGTAGATAAAGCCACCACCTTCCCAATATTTCAGTAGGAAGTATCATGAAAGACATCAGCTTTCTAGTAAACACAAGATCATTGTGAAAACTCAATATAGGCTGCAAAAGAGATGGCCACACACTACCACATGACAAATTTGGAATTTTCTTTGAAATTATATTGTTTCCAGTGTTTGACATGATTTTATACAAGGTAATTAGACTTGAGAGGTCTTGAAGGCACTGCTATACTTACTGAAAAATACAGTAAATCAGACAGATAATAACCTTATTTTTAATAGCTCAGGCATATGCTAAAAAATATTTTGATTTGTGCGTGAGAATTAGACATGCTCAAAGAAAACCCCCACACAAACCCGACAGCAGCAGAATTACAGAATCCCAGAATGTCAGGGATTGGAAGGGACCTTGAAAGCTCATCCAGTGCAATCCCCCCATGGAGCAGGAACACCCAGATGAGGTTACACAGGAAGGTGTCCAGGCGGGTTGGAATGTCTGCAGAGAAGGAGACTCCACAACCTCCCTGGGCAGCCTGGGCCAGGCTCTGCCACCCTTACTGAGAAGAAGTTTCTTCTCAAATTTAAGTGGAACCTCTTGTGTTCCAGTTTGAACCCATTACCCCTTGTCCTATCATTGATTGTCACCGAGAAGAGCCTGGCTCCATCCTCCTGACACTCACCCTTTAGATATCTGTAAACATAATGAGGTCATCCATCCATCTCCTCTTCTCCAAGCTCCAGAGCCCCAGCTCCCTCAGCCTTTCCTCACACGGGAGATGCTCCACTCCCTTCAGCATTTTGTTGCCCTGCGCTGGACCCTCTCCAGCAGTTCCCTGTCCTGCTGGAACTGAGGGGCCACAACTGGACACAATATTCCAGATGTGGTCTCACTAGGGCAGAGTAGAGGGGCAGGAGAACCTCTCTCAAGCTACTAACTACCCACTTCTAATACACCCCAGGATGCCATTGGCCTTCCTGGCCACAAGGGCCCAGTGCTGGCTCATGGTCATCCTGCTGTCCACCAGGACCTCCAGGTCCCTTTCTCCTATGCTGCTCATAATAGGTCATTCCCCAACCTAGACTGGAACCTGGGCTTGTTCCTACCCAGATGCAAGACTCTACACTTGCCCTTGTTATATTTCATGAATTTTTTCCCTGCCCAACTCTCCAGCCTGTCCAGGTCTCTGATGGCAGCACAGCTTCCAGTGTCAGCCACTCCTCCCAGCTTGGTGTCATCAGCAAACTTGCTGATAGTGCACTCTATTCCCTTGTCCAAATCATTGATTAATATATTGAATAATACCGGCCCCAGTACTGACCCCTGAGGCACTGCACTAGATACAGGCCTCCAACTGGACTCTGCCTCATTGACCACGACTCTCTGGCTTCTTCCCTTCAGCCAGTTCGCAGTCACCTCACTACCCGCTCATCCAGACCGCACTCCCTCAGTTTAGCTGTAAGGATGCTGTGGGAGACTGTGTCAAATGCCTTACTCAAGTCAAGGGAGATCACATCCACTGCTCTGCCATCATCCATCCATCTTGTTATGTCCTCATCAAAGTCAATGAGGTTGGTCAAGCACGACTTCCCCTCGGTGAAGCCATGTTGACTGCCTCCAATGACCCTCTTATCCCTGATATGCCTTGAGATGGCACCAGGGAGAAGTCATTCCATCACTTTCCCAGGGATGGAGGTGAGGCTGACCGGTCTAGAGTTACCCAGGTCCTCCTTCTTGCCCTTTTTGAAGACTGCAGTGACATTTGCTTTCCTCCAGTCCTCAGGCACCTCTCCCGTTTCCCATGACTTGGCAAAGATGATGGAGAGTGGTCCAGCAATGACTCGGCCAGCTCCCTCAGCACCCGTGGGTGCATCCCATCCGGACCCATGGATTTATGGATGTCCAGATTGCCTAATTGCTCCCTAAGCCAGTCCTCATCAACCCAGGCAAACTCCTCCATTGTCCTGCCTTCCTCTGGGGCCTCAGCGGTACGGGGCTCCTCAGGACAGCATTCCGCCACAGCAGAATTATTATCTAAAATATCTACCTTCAAGAAGGACTAATATTTACAAGACAATGTCATTTCCTGATTATAATCAAATTAATCATACACATTTGTTTTTAAAAGGGTGAATGATTAACTTGTTTTCTGTATTAACTTATTTAACTTACACATATCTGATAGCAAAAGTTGTCTCTTGCTACTCAAACATAGTGCATTTCACAACCCAAGATCAGTATTGTATTTTGATTTAATCAATACAAAGAATGATTTAATTTACATATCTCTTACCTCATTATTATAATTAAAGGTAAGAATCTCAAAACTCTCTTTCAACTACAGATTCTTAGAGCAGTTTTAATAGTGACTTTGCACCCTAAACCAAAACAACACTAATCTTGCTTCTGTCATAGAACTGGAACTTAACAGACCATAAAGATTATTTTTTAAGATTATTTCCTAGTTTATAATATCTCATATAACTGTACAAAGAGTGTACTTACTCCTGTAGCCACCTACAGGTGTAAGAACATTTTTAAGATCAATAAAATTGTAGAACTGGGTAAGGAAGTTTCATATACAGATCAGTCGTAACAATTAAAAAAAGCAAGGTAAGTGCAAATTAATCCAAATACAAAGTTGTTTAAGCTTTACCGCAACTACCTGATTGGTTTATGACAATTTGCAATGCTGTAACAAGAAAAAAACATTGCTGGAGGTATGTGCAGTTGAGGGGAAAATGAAAAAAATGAGATGACAAAAGCAACTGTAACACGAATTATGACCATAGAAACTTCACGCTCATCTCTCTATTTTCATTTCAAATAATATGTGCTCTACCTTCTTCCTCCCACATTCCTCTTCAATCAGATCTGCTTATGAGAGAACATTACTGCTGCTGAGCTTGACATTTTCAAATCCTACTTTAAAGGAGCCAAAAAACCCACCTATAAACATAGCCTAGTTAACCTTATTAGTCATTATGGCATGGGACACAGTGTCTGCTAAAGAAAGTAAATAAAACTTTCTGGAGTCTGAATCATACGTCACAGCCAAGTCCAATGTTTCTTAGTTTTATGCTTAAAGATAATTTGTAAGTAATAATTTGTAAGCAATTCATAGTTTTAATACAGGCAGTAGGGAACTCCAAAATACTCCTCCAAACACCAGTCAATCATAAGCTCTCACAAACATTTCAGCTGTCTTCCTTACAGCAACTCTATCTATCAAATATGTGAAGAAAGGGAAAAAGCAGGTGCCAATCCAGCCTGGGGCAATTAATCTATACTTAGATACTCCTTGAAAAAAGTGTTTTGATTTCTCAAAGTATCTAACACGTATATTCATAAAGAAAACCTTTAAAACATAAACCATAAGCCAGGAACAAGCAAAGAACATTCCTTCTAAACTAGCAAGTAACACAAGATGTTACGATCGTTCACCTCGACTGCTAAGCCAAACCTTAGATGGTTCCAGCAAGAAACTTCCACAGAGCACGCGTGCAGCCGTTCTTATGCCAATGGTATCGTGTTTATGTTTCACAAATGTGTACTTCCACAAAACCAAACCCAATTACTAAAATACAAAATCTAAGGTTGGGTCAAAATGAACAAGACATTTCTCAGAACAGCCAAGCTCAAGATGTCAGCATCTTTGTGAAATGAGACATTAATATACAAAGCACATCCAAGAAAGCCAAGAATAAAAACAAAACAAAAAAACTGGTTCAGAGTTAAGCTGTACCCAGAAGCCTGTCTGCTTTTTCCAGCTGTATCAGTTACATCTGTCTGGAATCCTGCCTCTCCAAGAGCCATATACAAGAGCTCTGTCAACAACTGCTGCTGTGCCCAGCACAAAATGTATTTTTCAAGTCAAAAGTCAAATATTAATGTTATTATTTACCTAACAATATATCCTAACAATGCTTTCACAGAGATTGAGGGAAATCTGACAAGCATCAAATGAAGCCAATTAAAAAACAATTAAGTTTATGAACTGGAGAGTGATAGTCCATACATCTTAAAGGTGTCTGTAAAAGACTTAACTGAACTGCTTTGATTTGTGTGTATTGAACAGGAGACTCAAACCTCTTTCATCCCAGGCCTCAATCTGTTACGACATTGACAGGAAAGCTACTTACAGGACATGAACAAAAAAACTGCTGTTTTGCCCCAGCCCCCATTTTATTCATCTAACAAGATGACAGCTGGTTTGTATCTACACACGTACATATGTGAGTCTGTCAAGAATTGGAAAAACAAACAAGAAAAACTTCCCACTGCTATTACCTCCTGCTTGAGAACTTAAACGTTTGAATTGTGAGTAAGGCTTCCAGGGAAGCATTAAAAATAGCGACCGGAACAGTTCTCTTAATGCACAGTAATTCCATGTTTCATGGGATTTATATCTGTAGAAAGGAAGATGCCTTTATTATAGGTAAAATGATATTCCAACATTAATAATTTAATTTCCCCAGATGTTAAAAACGTGTGTTTTGCAGGAGACTAATAAGTTGTATTTCTGTTTTTCCCTTCCGAAAACAGGAAGTTCAATAACATTATTAATGAAATCGTATCTAAACACTGTGCTGAAATAAAAAAGGCCAAGGACACTGGAACTACATCCAATTATTAGTGACATTCAATAAGACATTTCAAGCCTGTAATAATATTTTACTTGGAGTTATCTGTAAGCCACTATTAATTAGACAAAACAGAGATGGACCCTTCATTCTTGTCTTCCACGATGACTTAAAAACAATAGAAGGAACAGGCCACCCTGATTTTTTTAAACTTCACCTGCCATTCAAATTTTAAATGATTGTGTCATCCTAGGCAAAGCATATTACTGGCAACACAGCAGGAATTAACATCAACAACAAAAATAGATCTAGTGATTACTTGAGCTGGAGGTTAGCAGTCATCAATCTTGAACTCGCACCAAAACTACTTTCTTTCCAATTGTGTTTCAACTGTTAATTAATGTTTTCGTTACACTGAAGTAAGTAAGTTGGATTTTTAAAATCCAGCAGATCATCTTCAGTGTGACCAGTAAAATCTACAATGAAACTCAAGAACACAGCTACAAACAGTATTAGTCATCAGTAATTCAAAGTAATGACTTGCTATAAGCAGATAACGTCTGCTTTGAATTTACCTGAAGATTGCTGTGTTAAAAAAAAAAAAGTTTTGCAAATAATGAAACTACTATTTCCCTATACAACTCCAGTAAGGCTCTCCTCTTATAAAGAGATTTTTTTAAGCAATATTTGATCTTAATCACCAATCTAACTATGACCCTGTAGATTCTGTAAGCCCTTCAAGATAAAACTCATCCCTAGGCCTGTTGACTGAAGCAATCCCAGCTCCCGCAGTGTACACACTGCTGCATTGTTCCAGCAGGACGGAAGGTTTGCCACCTTCCATCGAAGCGACGTGACAGGAGATCACACCTATGTTTTGTAACCAGGAGATAACTCCTTCAGCCAGCTTACAGATCTTCCAACTGAAGGATATTCGTGTGCAGTCTAAGAAATGGTGTAATCCCTGAGCACGGTTTCAAGCAAATGCTGGGTTCTGTAACGCCACCCACATACGCTCGTGAAGAAATTTTAACTGCTCAGAAGTTTTCATCATTGTTCACTAAAAAAAGCAACACAAAAATTCCTTCAGAATTTTCTTTCCCCTTAAAAAGCGACATTGGTGGAAAGAACTAAAATAAATTACAAGTCAATAATTACATGGACAGCCTGAAGAAGCAGGATTTTCTTCCTGAGGTCTTAGGCATTTAACAGAATGCTGCTGACTAAATTACTGGAACTAATTCTAGACTGTTTGCAATCAACATATGTAATGCACAATGACTTGCCTGCAATTAGTATATTATACCAAACTGTTTACAAAGAAAAAAAGTATTTGATCTATATTTCATAAATGTGTCAAATTAAAATACAGATTAACCACATGCCAAATGATTATTAATATTAAAAAGCAGAAAGCAAAAATAGAAGTTACAGTTAAAGGTCAAACAAGTCATCCAACTGTATTCATGATTATACAACTCTGCACATACTGGCACTGTTAAACTCTTTCAGAACGAGCATTTCCTAGAAAGCAGAAAGGTAAGACAATTCGATTTTTCGCAGAGGAACCAGGTGGGGAAAATAACATTGAGACGCCAAAGCAGAAAATACACACCATCAACGTCCTAAATACAGCTTAAAAACTCGAAAGGCATTAAGACTGTGTCACTAATGGCATGTGTAAAGGTGAAACGCTCATAACCTTTTAGGTGTTTCTTAGTCAAGACAGCTAAAACATACTAAACCAAAACACTTTCACTTTTCCTACATGTGACTCCTCAGAACACAAATTACTTATTTACAGTTCAACATATCCTTAAACATAGTAGGGTAGGCCTCACACACTCCCCTAGCAAATGATTTCGCAAAGACAGTTTATGTTCGGTAATGGTAAAGGAATGTATTACCATTTAAATCTTAATACACTTGTTGTCGCATAAGGAAACATTTTAAAACACTAAGGCTAGCAGAAGTATTTCAGGCGGATGATTTAGTTTACTCATAAAAATAAAGGCTACAATTAGGCAGAGGCAGGAACTACCACAAAATCAGAAGGCAATCACACACATAAAACAACCCCCCTACATTCTGCAAAAGCACCAAGGGTGTCACAAGATTTCTCAGCACTGACCCTAAATGCAGAAATCCCAGATATGTGGATAACCACTTGACTGGTTTCCTTTGAAGCACGTAAACAATACTCAAGGGTGTATCCGATTCTATTTCCTAATTACAATACCTCCAAGCACTGCTGCAGACGGATTTGCTCCCAAACTCGCAACCGACCACACACGGGAGGGGGGTCACCATTCGCCACCCTCCAGCCCCAGCGCTGCCGGGGTCTCACGCTCCCACCTGTACCCCGGCTGGTGGCTGTGCCGGCGGCTCGGCCCACCGCAGGAAGGACACGGCCGAGGGCAGCAGGCGGAGACGCCGGTGCCAAGGGCCGGGGAATGCAGGCCTCGGGCACCGCTCGCCCGTGTCGCCAGGACGGGGTCGGTTCGCCGCCTGTCACCCACCATGTGCCAGCCAAACGGGGCCAAGCGGCGCGGATGAGCAGCGGTACCACCCCCGCCGCAGCAGCCGGTGCTCCCGGGGAGGACGAGGCAGCCCGGCCAGGCGCCGGCGGGTGGGCCCGGCCCGGCGGGCCCCGGTGTGCCGGGAGGACGGCAGGCCCGGCCCCCGCCTTACTCACACTCGGGGCAGCTGCAGCGGCGGCGCCCCCCGCCTCTGGAACACGCCGTCCACGAAGACGCCGTTCTTGCCGAGGCAGCGCAGGTAGAAGTCCCCTCCGCCGCCGCCCGTGGCAGCTGCGGGGTCCCCCTGAGGCGGAGGCGGCGGCCCGTCCGCGCCGGCCGGTGGCGGCGGCGGGGGAGCAGCGGTGAAGATCTCCAGGTGGCGCCGGGAGATGAAGCTGGAGTGGCCCATGCTCACGTCCACCGAGCCCTGCGACGAGTTGCGGCCGATGGTCACCGAGCGCTTCTTCATGAGGTATTCGAACTCCCGGCCCTCCAGCCGCGCCACGGCCGCCGCCGCCGCCGCCGCCATCTTAGCGAGCGAGGGAGCGGGCCGCCCTCCGCTGCGCCCCGCCGCCCGCACCGGCCCCGCAGCCGCCGCCAGACACAGGCAGGGAAGGGGACGCCGCTCAACCGAACCTGACGCAGTCCGCCGCTGGCTGATGGACGGCGGCGCCGGGCCAATGCGCGGCCCGCACGCCCATGGGGCTATGGCGGCGCGGCCAATGGCGAGCGGCGCCGAGGCCAGCGCCGCGCAGCACGTTCGAGTGTCGGGGCCTGAGAACACGGGAAAGGCCCGGAAAACGCGGAGCAGATCCGCGGGCGGGGGAGCGGAGCGACCCTTGTTCCGCCGGCGGAGGCAGCGGCGGCGGGAGGAGCGCTGCGCGGAGCCTCGGCCGCGGCTTTGCGGCCCGAGGGAGCGGCGGGGCGGCCCCTCCCCGGCCGGCCGGAGGGAGGGCGGGCGGCGCGGAGCGAGCTGGCTCAGCCCGCGGGGCCGGCCTGCCTGCCATCTTCTGCCTGGAGCCCCTTCCCGGGGCCGCGGGACCCCGGGCACCTGCCGGGGCCGAGCTGCCGCCGCCCGCTCCTGGCGGACCCCGGGCCCCCGAGCGATGCCGCCGGTACCTCCCGTACATGTTTTCCAGGCGGCAGATAGCGCACCGCATACGCCCTCCACTAGCAACGGTCGCAGAAACAGCATTAAAGGGCGGATAACAACAATCAAAATACAGGTACCCAAACATTGCTAAAGCGTGGGCTACCGCCTGAAACATAGCTTGTAACTCCTCAAAGCCAGCCTCGAAAGACCAGGAAAAAAAGAAAAAAATAGGTTTGATAGATCATCCACATCCAACGGCCTTTTATATGTTAGGGTAAAACTAGAGGGAACTAGTACACTCCTTTAAATTTAAAAGTTTCAGGTAAGTCAGTCTGTGTATTTGTGCACACACCTCACTCGGCTTAGCCCTCCTTTTCTCATAGGGCACAAAAAACACGCATCCAACACAACAAAACACGCTTAACATCCCATGGCTGTCACAGCGTGTCACTCTTTGCAGAGGGTCACAGTACACAGGAGAGAAAATGTCACATAACAGCACGGGAAGAACTGACCAAGAATCCACATCAGGATTTTTGAGTTTAAACTATTACAGGCTACCAAAGAGACCGACGTTAATCATACCGAAGTTTGTCAAACATAGCATCTGCACCGAAAATGATTCACCTGATCAAAATCTTGCAGAAATGTTTGCGTGCCCCTCTCCAACTGCTACAGGGACCAGGCCCCTTCCGTCACTTTTAGCTATAAACTGTGAAGAGGTGGCTAAAACATATTATTATCACTATAAAAATATAAACACTGCAAACGCTTCATTGCAACAGCCTTGCACTATTTTCAAGCAGTTTTTGTTCAGAAGTGGGTTTTTGTTGCTTGTTTGAGCTCTTTTCCACTACTGAAGTTCACTGTTATTGATTCAGAAGACGTTTAAATACTTTCTTCAGCAGTACAGACATGCTCTGCAGGAATTGAAAATAATCTTTAAAAACATTTTTATGCTCCGGACAAAAACAATCAACTCACTAAGAAACACCTAGTAGTAAATTTGAATTTCAGACTTCTGGTTTTGCACATTTGAGTCAACAGGTCTTAGGAACAGAACGCAGTGCCTGCTGCCTGCAAAGCTACAGCAAACCTCATTTTTTACTCTATGGATTGTATCAGCACTTGCGATAAGCAGCTACAATACAATTCCATACTGGTTAAGTCCATTTATATGATCACATCCGCACATCAGATGCAGTAAAATATAGCAACAGTTTAGAGCTTGGGTTTCTTTTACAGAAAACTTTAGTTAAATCTTGCCCACACTTTGGTATTTAGAATCAGACTTTCTTCTACGCCAACATATGTTTGGCACAGAAAATGTGGAGCATCAGAGTGCCAGTTATGACTCCCTGATTCTCAGCTTTTTTTATCCCTTGGCTCTGCTGAGACTATAGAAATGTTGTGCCTGCTTTGCTAACGATGGGTCCAGGATGCTGAACGTTACCAGTGGATTTCCAGCTCCTAACACACCCCCACGCCCAGAGAGAGAGAAAACGGGTGCATTGGGAGAGCAGCCAGGTGAAGTCCCATCAGGCCAGCAGCACTTTCCACCACTCTTACGGTTGCTCAGTTCACAAAAGTCAAAGGCATTAATGCTACTTTAACATTTTCCATTTTGTGGATCACAACTTTGTTAATTTGTATTAATTTATTAATAACGTCCAGTACTAAATTCACAAAGCTGATATAGCTTCCTGTTCTTGTCATAATGGCATAGAGAACAGAGCTATTGACAAAGAATGCTGAACAGTTTTGTAATATACACTGAAATTACTTCTCAAGCGTCCAACGATCAGTCTGCTCCTCTATAAGGAGCGACTGAACACCAGTGGAAAGTCTGTTTACTTTTTCATTATCAACACCTTAGAGCAAACAGCAAATTCCATTGTCAGAAGCTATATTCATTTTAAGAGGACAGCTGAGATCTTTCTGCCCATGTTTCGCTAAATTGGTGCAGATTTAGTCACTTTCTTTGTGACCACACCAAATCGCACAGTTACAGGTCATCCCAACCTGCCCACTTGCAGTTCTGTTCTCTGTTGTATTAACAAAACAGCAGCTAGATGTGGTGGAACAACTCATGCTTACACAGAATTCTCTAGAAATCCACCCCTTGAACATAACCTGGTGCTGATGCTGGAGCTGCATACCAGATATATACTGTTCCACACATTTTTTCCCCTGCCCGCTGAGAGTAAGGTAAAGACACTCTCTGTCTGCTTTGTATCCACCTTAACTATTCAAAACAGAACTGGGGCTCCAAGTTACTGACCAAAATTCAATCTTCTGAGGCACCAAGTTGCTGTAATTGCCACTAAAACAAAACCAGGTCTCAGACCACTCATTGCCCTCCTCCACTTTCTGGCGCTTCATGGCAAGTAGCCCAATATTATCCAGCTCCCACCAAATTATGCAGCAGCACCTGTTTGCATCACAGAAATGATGAATCAGCAGGCCCTATCTGCATCATTAACCTTAAAGCAACCTGAGGTCAGTTTAACAGAAATATGTAAGTACTATGTAAGGTCTAAGCCGTTAATACCATTTTATTTGACTAAACTACCCTTAAATGACTAAATCTTTTCAGACGTGTGCTTCTTTTCTTGAAGCTCATGCTATAGCAACACGAGAGTGCTCATTTACAGTCTGCTTGCTAGTAAACTGTCATATAATCAAGTGTTCTTTTCTTTGGTTTTCTTATTAAATACAGCTGCTCTGTACTGAGGGCTATAAAGTGCTGAAGCAGACTCCACAAGATGCATATTTTCACATATCCAAAAGTATGGAGTGAAGAACACGCTGAATAATCAAGTAGATTAAATGACCCTAATTGCTTACTTTGACACCACCAGCATTTAACCGGTTTTAACAGCCATTAGGAGCTATCCATAATCTTTTTATAACAGCATCACAAGCTTCCAGTGAGATTGGATTTTTGGTTAAACAAAATGCTACAAAGTTAATTTGCAAAAGCACTTGTCAGTAACATTCATATGCTATTTAAGAAGCACTTCAGATACCAAAACCTGCACATATTGATACCCCTGCACCTGACAAGCACATATTTTTCTGCTTACTAGGTGAGAAGCCCCTTGCAAGCAGTAAAATCGAAAATCTTCCTCCAACACAGCCTCAAAATCGCTGCCATGTACAACCACATTTTTAAGTAATCCCGATAACCATACCAGAGCTCTTTATGTGCTTCAATTTCACTATGTGCTTAAAGCTTAGTAGGACTCGTGCTGTGATTTAGTCATTTTCTCACAAGTGCATTTTCGGTCAAGGGGATTGTGTTTAAAAAGCATCATGCAATTACTGCAAAATATTAAACATAGAAAATGACCGGGATGATGTGAAGCCCTCTAATTACATACCCAGCCAATTCCTGAAGTGACTTTAATCGGAGAAAATAAAGAGCTATACCTCAAAAAAGTAATTTTAATAGGCTTTCTTGACTTGTTAGCGCACTCTTGACCTGGGAGAGGAGAGAAATCAGTGCTGCACAGGTTAGAACGGGCGGGTTTCAGCGGTGAAAACGCTGCCGGCAGCGTTTCTGTCAACAGTGGTTGAGTGTGAGTGCAGAGAGTTAGACAGGGTAGGCAAATGAGTAAATGACAGCATCAATTAGAAAATCCTAATTTTATCAAAATCCGTTTCCATTTGCTTTGGTGGTGGTTGTGTTTTTAAATCAATGCCGCTCCCTCAGCCAACAGAAAGCGAAAAATAAAAGAACAGTGAAAAAAGGGGACATATTTTTCTTTATGCCTGTCTTCTCTGAAATGCTTGTTTCTCTGTCCAAAGCCACAACTACAAAACTAAGCAAAGTTCACAGGTGAGTAGCTGAGATGATGAGGTATGAAAACACACAGCGGCTAAGAAATGGCAGTTGTTTTCAGTGGAGACAAGTGTTATCAAAATAATATAACAACGCAGGTGGCGGGCGCCCCGCCTGACAGGAGCCCCGCGCTCCCTCCGCTTCCCGCCCGAATACCCAGCGTGCCCCGCGCCCGCAGCGCCTCATGGCGGCGGCGCCCGGCGGGCGGAGCGGGCCCAGCGCGGGGGCTGCGGGCGGCCCCGGCCCCGCCGCCCGGGGCTGCAGGCGGAGCGGCAGCTCGGCGCTGCCGGTGACGCGTGTTTGTAAACACTGCGAGCCCGGGGGCGGTGCCGGGAGCGCGGCCCCGCCGTTCGGCCTCCGCCCCGCCCGCTCCTGTGAGGGGAAAACGGCGCAAATTCAAATAACACGCCTGGAATTGAAAGCGTCCCGTCCGCCCGCGGAGGGTAATTGTACATAAGGCAGCTCTAAATCCCCACACCGCAAAAGGATTTTTAAAAGCCGCAACAGCATTATTCTGTTAACTGGAAATGTGAAACCCCCGGTACTTGGGAACTGAGTCTGGCACGACTCGTGATCTTTGCCAAATAATTAGGTAATTAATCTCCATGCTTCTATTTTAAGTTTAAAATTTTCACACCTAAGAGAAAATGGGACTTGATGATTCAAAAGCATTTTTCGTTTGTTTGGTTTTGCTGTGTTGTTGTGGGGTTTTTTTGTTTTTGATTTGTTGTTGTTTTGTTTTTAACCCACTTCTACACAAATTTCTACCATTATGAAGTCCTGAAGTGTAATCCGAGAAACAGAACCTCATCATTTGCAACACTTAGTGTATTAAATGTTGGTCATTAGTTACTGCTAGTAGTTATGACCCCGTTTAAGTGCAATTCCACTGTAAGATTTTTCATCAAGTCGCCATTTTTTGCCATTACACACTCATCCCATCTCTTTGCTTGATAGAAAAGATGTGTAACTGTTTTAAGTTAACACTCAGAAGTCCCTGTTTAAACAACCCAGAGACCAAAGTGACAACTTTTCATTTTTTCATGTCAGAATAGGTCAGTCCTGCAACATCACAGAATCCCAGAATGTTATGGATTGGGACCTGGAAAGCTCATCCAGTGCAATCCCCCCATGGAGCAGGAACACCCAGCTGAGGTTACACAGGAAGGTGTCCAGGCGGGTTGGAATGTCTGCACAGAAGGAGACTCCACAACCTCCCTGGGCAGCCTGGGCCAGGCTCTGCCACCCTCACTGAGAAGAAGTTTCTTCTCAAATTTAAGTGGAACCTCTTGTGTTCCAGTTTGTACCCATTACCCCTTGTCCTATCATTGGTTGTCACCGAGAAGAGCCTGGCTCCATCCTCCTGACACTCACCCTTTAGATATCTGTAAACATTAATGAGGTCACCCCTCAGTCTCCTCTTCTCCAGCTCCAGAGCCCCAGCTCCCTCAGCCTTTCCTCACACGGGAGATGCTCCACTCCCTTCAGCATCTTGGTGGCTGCGCTGGACTCTCTCCAGCAGTTCCCTGTCCTGCTGGAACTGAGGGGTCACAACTGGACACAATATTCCAGGTGTGGTCTCACCAGGGCAGAGTAGAGGGGCAGGAGAACCTCTCTGACCTACTGACCACCCCCTTCTAATCCACCCCAGGTACCATTGGCCTTCCTGGCCACAAGGGCCCAGTGCTGGCTCATGGTCACCCTGCTGTCCCCAGGACCCCCAGGTCCCTTTCCCCTACGCTGCTCTCTAATAGACTAGAACCTGGGCTTGTTCCTACCCAGACGCAAGACTCTACACTTGCCCTTGTTATATTTCATTACATTTTTCCCTGCCCAACTCTCCAGCCTGTCCAGGTCTCTGGATGGCAGCACAGCCTTCTGGCGTGTCAGCCACTCCTCTCAGCTTGGTGTCATCAGCAAACTTGCTGATAGTACACTCACAATGGAAAGCATCTTTGTGGCCTTTTAATTCCTTATAATATGAGATTGTATAGAATATTTTCTATGCATACACAGCTGTACCTATATGAGCAAAATGACATAACTTTCCAAAAAACTAAGTAAAGCCACCATTTCTCTTCTAGACCAACAGCCCCACCAGAACACGTTGAGACTTCACCGGGAGAGAATTATTTTTACTTTTCCTTAATTGTGAACTGAATTCTTTTCAGTCCCCTTTTTTAGCATTCCCATGTCACATACCTTTATGATATGGTATCATAAGCAAATAAATATTGAAAAACGCAGCAGATTAAGCTGCCAAGGTGCAGTTTATCTGGCAGAGATGTCTGTAAATAGAACTGCTACACAAACTCAACACTGCGGACTGCTTTCATTTCCTTGGGGCTGGTCAGTGCTGGTAGAGGACTGGAAAAGTTCAATTAATACAAAGCCAGCAGCTCAATGGTTTAATTAGTGTGTTGGCAGGCTCCACAGATTCAAACGCATTTTTTACTTCCTTCTCATCAGTTTCAAGTGACTATTTTCCCCCATCACATCCCTAGTTGCACATCTCATTCAAATTATTTTTCTTTGTACGGCTTTTTTTTTTTTTCCCTTCTTTATTTCTCCCCAGAAAACGCTTAGTAAGAAGCTATTTGCAGGAATCAAATTGATTACTGATGTAAGCACAATTATGCAGACTGACCTGTGGCAAGTAACTCAATGTATTTACTGTTGCATGCTGTTCCAGAGCTCTCCAGTAACAATTTTATTTACAAGTTTGGGGTCAGCGATGGTTTTCCTGGCTGACTGAACATGGGTTTTTTTTGTGGTTTACTTGTCTAGCTCCTCCCAGCTTGGTGTCATCAGCCAACTTGCTGATAGTGCACTCTATTCCCTTGTCCAAATCATTGATGAATATATTGAATAATACCGGCCCCAGTACTGACCCCTGAGGCACTGCACTGGATACAGGCCTCCAACTGGACTCCGCCTCATTGACCACGAGACTCTGGCTTCTTCCCTTCAGCCAGTTCATAGTCACCTCACTACCCGCTCATCCAGACCGCACTCCCTCAGTTGAGCTGTGAGGATGCTGTGGGAGACTGTGTCAAATGCCTTACTCGAGTCAAGGTAGATCACGTCCACCGCTCTGCCATCATCCATCCATCTTGTTATGTCCTCATCAAAGTCAATGAGGTTGGTCAAGCACGACTTCCCCTTGGTGAAGCCATGTTGACTGCCCCTAATGACCCTCTTATCCCTGATATGCCTTGAGATGGCACCAACGATATTTCATTCCATCACTTTCCCAGGGATGGAGGTGAGGCTGACGGGTCTAGAGTTACCCAGGTCCTCCTTCTTGCCCTTTCTGAAGACTGGAGTGACATTTTCTTTCCTCCAGTCCTCAGGCACCTCTCCTGTTTCCCAATTGTATCTATTTTTTTTTTTTCCAATTCCCAATACATAATTCTAAATAGAGAACTTACCCTCTTTGAGAACTCATAGTTTCACTACACCATTAAATGCATCAACATTCCATTTCATTTTGGAACTCACCTTTGCCATTTTACACAACAACAACAAAAGTCACAGATAAATATTTTACCACCAGTTCAATGGCAAACTTTCAACGGTAGCGTCATTTCCTCTTCTTGCCACCAGTTCCCACCCTTACAGCACCTCCTGTTGTGCCAGCAGATGTTTGTGTGACTAAGCGACAAACCAGATTAAGGAAATGACAGGAATGAAGACAAATGACACCGTTTTGAGGGTGAATTTTTGTAGCCAGTGGTGTGTTATCCAAGGAGGAGTCGAGGATGGGTGGCCTGGAGGAGCAGCACAGCTGGAACATCAGCCCCAGCCTCCCCATACAAACACACACCCAGCTCCCCCATGTTCCCCTTACCCCAATAGAGAACCTTGCACTCTGCATGCTGTCTTGGTATGAAAAGCTTGTAAGAACACTATGCACATTCACGAGAGATTTTCAAAAGCCAGCCTGCCAATGCCCCAGGTAACCTGACCCGAACCTGAAGTCACCCCAGCTTTGAGCAGGTTGGATGAGATGATCTTCAGAGGTCACTTCCAACCCACCTTATAAAATGGGATTGGAAGTGTGTAGGCACATGCATACACACAAACACACTTGCCTGTTTTCTTTCTAGACACCCTAGCCAGTCTATAGATAGGACTACAATGAATGCTGCTGTTAAGGAAGACTGCAAACATCACTGAGTTCTAGACCAGTTTTGCTATCTTAAATACACATCAATTTTACATTAATACATACAAAGTACAGAAAGAAAGTATTGCTTTATGACTTAAGTGAGGTGGCAAAAAATCGAAGACATCTCACACTATCAGCTCTATCTGATCAGAAGTGTCCCATTTATCCACTGAATCCTCAGTTTCCTGAAAACACAATCCTCACTACCCAGAGCTCTGACTCCTGTAGTGGTGAGAAATTGCTCTGGAATTATAAGGACATGAAATATTAATTGCTTCTGCTGAGACATCAGAAAGAAAGGATGTAGGCTTGTCTTGAGACAGGTAACCACTCAAACCACAAAAAACATTCAGGTTCAGCATTCCTCTCTAACCCACATTTCATTTACACATCTCAGACTGAAACTCCACTCCTCCTACCTTTGGAATTCCTCCTGTGATGCGTTTTCCCTTCTGCCATCCACTGATCAGTATTTTCAGCAGTGACTCATGAGAAATGTACTTAACATGACACATTGCTGAAACTCATTCTGCTCTACAGAAGTCAGATATTCAAAACCATATGTTGATATAACAACACAAAATGCATAATCCATGCAGATTATAATATTACAACAGGAAGTTTTCAAAAGTTTACTCTTAACTTTTCTTCGGCATGAAGTGCTGGTCTAAGGGGAGGCTCAGAGGGAAACATTAGCATGGGCCGAACCATACTGTATTCAAGTACTTTGCACCAGAATAATCATTCTACCAGTGATTTTATGCAGTGAGTGCTCCTCAACATAGCATGCATATGCAATATTAACTTGCTTCCGCAATAGTAAGTCATTAAGTAATATAATTAATTTTCAGTGTGCATTTATCAAGGTACTGAACAGGCTGACACAATGGCGCTCAAACACCACAGAAGGTCAGAGCTCCTGACTGAAATAAGCTACTGCAGTTGCAGATTCTTCTGCTGATCTTGTAGACTTTGGAGGAAAACGTAACCGAGTATGCCAAAGACTGAACTGTCTTCCCTTTTCGCTGCAATGATGACAATAGCAAATCTGAGAGCACTGGAAGAGACTTCACTGAGAACTAGTGTCACTAGTGATACTTTTTGTGAGCTACACTGAGTCATTTCCACAAATGACTGCTTGGTAGTCAAAGAAAAAACTGAGAAGTACAAAGAGAACAGAGAAATACATGGGAAGTGGTGTTTTCATTTTGAGAAAGCTTCAACCTTCTCTGCTTCATTAAAAAAAAAAAAAGAGCTCTCTGTGCAACATTTGGCAAAAGATATATTGTTAATAAGGTAACGTTGAATTTTTGTATTTCAAAAGCAACAGAAGAATATTTAAAAGCAGCAGTTTCTTATAGCAGGTGGAGCTCATTAAAAAAAATGAATGCTGAATGTAATGACCTAACTAGGGGAATTTCTCCATAGAGAGAGGTCGTTCTAATGTAAGGTGATGGGAAAACCCAGCTGGCTTCAATACTGTAAGATCAAGACCTACACACTTACAAAAGTGTGCGGTTAAAGAAAAAAAACTAAAGAATCAGAAGACTGGGAGTTTCTGTCCTTTTGACAAACGTATCTTGAATACAATCACACTAATTTATCAGTTAAAAACTCTCCAGGATTACTCATACTTCATAACAACATCACAAATTCAGAACTGCCAACACTATTCTGCTGAATTTCAGTTACTGAAAGCACTCCATGCTTATTAAGAGGCATCATATATCAGCTTTTGGAGTATCGAAAGCCAAAGTAAATTATTCAATAATAAAATATATTTAGATAAATAACATAGTATCTGAATCACTCATTTTTTAGAAGGCACTAACACAGCACACTATAACATCCAGTATTCTTACCCGTCATTTTTAAGTGCATCAATAACCTGCAAGAATAACTCCCAGTATGTGGGATATGTTAAATATGTTCCCTAAGAAAAAGCATTCCGAGAAACACACTCAGGATGCAGCACGCTTAATGTTGCCAATCCTACAAGAATGTTGTTTTTATTTTAATCATTTGAGTTTTAAATAAAATATGAGGACCTTTCATTAACACAACCTACAGAAAGTTAATAAATTCTGAATAAGCTTGAGCAATACCTACTAGCATTTTGGCTTGTTGTTTCTGCTCTTCAGAGAACTATGTACAAACTCTCACGGTGAAATAATCCACTCCACACACTTTATTAATGTTAACATAACACAGTAAAACTTAATTACCTAAAGTTTAATGTGCTGTTCAACAAGCAACATCAAATTTCATACAGGGACTTACAGTAATTCTTTATAGTTCACAATAACCTCACAGCAAAATCAAAATGGACCAAAAACTGCCCCAAAAGTGTTATACAAGAGCTTGATTTTCTTCTGGCTGGTCACCCTGGAATGTAACACAATAACAACAGTTACAATATGACATCCAAATATCTGAACATGAAATATGTTTGCATTGTTTCACAAAGTATGTCTACTGGGCCAATGCCCCAGGTAACCTACCCCTGTATTAGAAGGGGGTGGTAGTAGGTTGAGAGAGATTTTCCTGCCCCTCTACTCTGCCCTGGTGAGACCACATCTGGAATATTGTGTCCAGTTGTGGCCCCTCAGCTCCAGAAGGACAGGGAACTACAAAGATGCTGAAGGGAATGGAGCATCTCCCGTGTGAGGAAAGGCTGAGGGAGCTGGGGCTCTGGAGCTGGAGAAGAGGAGACTGAGGGGTGACCTCATTCATGTTTACAGATATCTAAAGGGTGAGTGTCAGGAGGATGGAGCCAGGCTCTTCTCAGTGACAACCAGTGATAGGACAAGGGGTAATGGGTTCAAACTGGAACACAAGAGGTTCCACTTAAATTTGAGAAGAAACTTCTTCTCAGTGAGGGTGCCAGAGCCTGGCCCAGGCTGCCCAGGGAGGTTGTGGAGTCTCCTACTCTGCAGACATTCCAACCCGCCTGGACACCTTCCTGTGTAACCTCATCTGGGTGTTCCTGCTCCATCAGGGGGATTGGACTGGATGAGCTTTAGAGGTCCCTTCCAATCCCTGACATTCTGGGATTCTGGGATTCTCTGATTTTTGAAGATCTTTATTCTTAGACAGCTGTCATTTCTTAGCTTTATACAATTAGCACGGCATACATGCCTGATCTTTTCTCCAGCATTTTACACATTCGGTGTGACTCACCACCTTCACGTAGGTATCATGAGACTAACAAAGCACCATCTACCTTACCTTTTAGGGTAACAAAGTTTTCCTCATACCAAACAAATTTTCAAAATATTTCTCACATCTCTGAAGGCTGAAATAAGCAATCAATTAAGAACAAACCCTCTGTCTCACCTGTATCAAATCAGTCCCAGGAATTCAATTATTGTTGCACTCCATACTAAAATTATTTGCCAGAGAAAAATGATATTTTGAAGAAGGTACTTGAATTTGACAGCTTCATCATCACTGGTACTTATTTTCTCCTGACCTAGCTTCCAAGAATTCTTCTGTGCTGTGGAATTGCTTTCAGAACCCCAAGTTGCTCACCTACTAAAATAAAAAATAAGAAGAATTAGGAAAGTCACAAGCAAAACCACAGTGGAAAATGAGAATCAGACAAACATGCTACATGTGTTACATACTTCACCATGTTAGCGAGGGGTTTGGACACACCATGCAGTGCCGAAGTCATGTCCTAGGTTCGCAGTGTCCCCCTGCACACATTAAAAGATACATTTTTTTTAAAGGTCAGGTAACTGAGACATGGATGAAATTACAATTATTCAGTAACACTGCTGTGGATAATTGAAACCTAAATAAGTAGTAATGGACAAGCGTACCTATTTGAGGCTCCTCTGATCTCAACTGTGAATGCCCCAGTTACTGATGACACTGCAGTAAAACAATCAGCAGTCGACTGACGGTGTGGCTGCCTCGCTGAGCACGGCACTATTTTTAAATAGGTTAACACATCACTTTGTATGTAATATCACTCAGTCAACAATGAAACATTTTTCTTTTGAGAAAAGTTAAAGCATGAGCAATTGCACTCGCACTACTCTAAAAATCTAACCGCATACTAAAGTGACTAGGATGTATGTAAAGCACCAGCTATTTTCCTGTTCCACTCACAAATCTTGCATACAGTTAAGGAAGGCAGTCACTGAACAAGCAGGTTTGCTGCGTGTTCTCTAAGCGTCTTACAAATTTTCTAAAATCTCTCTCAGTTTCTTGCCTCAGAAGGACCAACCATTACATACTAAGATGTTTTTAAATAATGAAGAGCATGAATGACATGAGTTTCTAATAAACAAAATTAAAAGTGATTAATAAAATAAATGCAAAATATTTTCAAAGCAAAACATGCAAATATATATAGTATCACTAACGTGCCAACTGTCCCTGTTGACAAGCAGTCGTGCAGCATCTCTCTCTCTTCTTTCACAGTTACAATTCTCCCATCTCCAAGTTCAGAACAAGCAGATTCTTTAGACAACTGGTCATCATTGTCATACCTGCAAATGCAACCCGAACTGTTACTTGAAACATTCCTTCTGAAAGAAAAGTTTTGTTTTACTGTTTCATCTATAGTACTATTATGTGCTCAACAGTACAAACAACAAACCAAATATATAAGCTGTTCTATAAAGAACATCCAAAAATCTTCAATTTTAGTAAAATTAGCTGTACACTTTGCTCTTTCTTACATAATTTCTGCCCCATTTTTTAAATATCAGCTACAATCTTTCAAGTACTACCAAAAAAAAATTTCATCTTCACGTATAAGGAGAGTATACTACTAACGTTCCATCAGCTGCTATCAAAGAAGTGCTGCCTGACAATGTTCTTTCTTCCTTCACATTATTTCTTCTCACACTCTCAGGGTGGGAACCGATGGCAGCTTTTGACAATGGCTCACAGCTGTCATACCTAGAAAAAATACACAGTTGGTATTAAAGCCAAGAATTATTTACCTGGTATTAGTAAACAGAGGAGTATTATGACAGTCTACTCACAAGTCCAGTAAAAACCCCGCAACTTCTGCATCATTTCTGAAATTCAGCTTTTCCTTAAGCGTCAACCATCGGTCAATGTGATTTCCCACGTAAATCCTTGTTTTCCCCCTTCTTCTATCAAGGCTTTGCTTTCTCTTTTTCTTTTCCAGAAAAGACAACACCGGGGGCCTTCCACATCTCTTTGTGGTCAGCGACATTGCGAGCCTGGAATTAAAGGAAAGGCTTTTTAGCGAGATGTAGCCCAGAGCAACAGACTATGCCTCAGTGTTCCGAATCACCGCAGCGACTGGTTGCCAAACACCAGAAGCCTTTCGCTGCTGTGTAGTTTAGAACGGAAGCCGGTGTGAAGGAGAACGGGTCAGTGCAGAGGCCGGTGTGCGGGACTCCCCACCCTCCCCCCGCAGCTGGAGGAAGCCGCGGGGGCTCTGCCCGCTCCCGCCCCGTCTCTCCGAGGAGGCGGCTGCGAACGCGGCCGTTTCCAGTCAGGCGACGGGCCCCGGGACAGCGCCGCCTCACGCTGGCCCTGAGGGAAACAACCCCTCCTGCTCCTCCCCCCGCGCCCTTACCCCGCCTGGGGAAGCCGCTGGGGCCGCTCACCCGCCGGGTCGGTGGGTGGGTCGGTCCCTCACCCACCGCCTCCCGGCCCCACCGCCACCAGCTCCGCGACACCGACAGCGGCGGAGATAAACACGGAGCACGTGACTCCCCGCACGCGCTGATGACGAGCCTATCACGTGAGGGCGGGGCGGAGACTGGGCCGGAATATCCGCCACAACTAATGAGGGAGGATTAATTGGGTCAATGAGCATCACAGAATGTCAGGGTTTGGAAGGGACCTGGAAAGCTCATCCAGTGCAATCCCCCCATGCAGCAGGAACACCCAGATGAGGTTACACAGGAAGGTGTCCAGGCGGGTTGGAATGTCTGCAGAGAAGGAGACTCCACAACCCCCCTGGGCAGCCTGGGCCAGTGTCTGTCACCCTCACCATGAAGAATTTTCTTCTCAAATTTAAGTGGAACCTTTTGTGTTCCAGTTTGTACCCATTACCCCTTGTCCTATCATTGGTTGTCACTGAGAAGAGCCTGGCTCCATCCTCCTGACACTCACCCTCTAGATATCTGTAAACATTAATGAGGTCACCCCTCAGTCTCCTCTTCTCCAAGCTCCAGACCCCAGCTCCCTCAGCCTTTCCTCACACGGGAGATGCTCCACTCCCTTTCCTCACACGGGAGATGCCAGCCCCAAACACGCTCTGTCCCCCAGCTCCTCACAACCCCTGCGCGCTTCCAGAGCTCTGCCCTGTCCCACCCAGAAAAAGCTTCGGTTCGTGTTCCTTTTCTTGGTTTCTTTGCAAAGATCAAGTACTGGTTATATTGAAACTGGTTAAACGCCTTTTTTTAAATGCTAAAACGGGTAATTAATTACAACTACCAAAGAGACACTTAAGGATACTGTGGTAAAAACTGGTATCTGTAAGTTACCATAGCTGAGAGGAAGCAGGTAACACAATATATTTTTTAATAATAATTTAATAAAAAACCTCAATAAATGTGTTGCAAACAATAAAAAATACACTTTTCCCAAGCAACAATTCCCAGAATGAATTGCAAAAATACTGTATTACTATTTTACCATTTGAAAAGCCAGAATCAGCGACAAAACCAGAATCTTCCTCTAAGGAACAGAAAATGTCTGAAGTTCTAAACCAAAGTGGTTTCACAGTATCACAGTATCACAGTATGTTTGGGATTGGAAGGGACCTCAAAAGATCATCTAGTCCAATCCCCCTGCTGGAGCAGGAACACCTAGGTGAGGTCGCACAGGAACATGTCCAGGCGGGTTTTGAATGTCTCCAGAGAAGGAGACTCCACAACTTCCCTGGGCAGCCTGTTCCAGTGCTCTGTCACCCTCACTGAGAAGAAGTTTCTTCTCAAATTTAAGTGGAACCTCTTGTGTTCCAGCTTGATCCCATTACCCCTTGTCCTATCATTGTTTGCCACTGAGAAGAGTCTGGCTCCATCCTCATGGCACTCACCCTTTATATATTTATAAACATTAATAAGGTCCCCCCTTAGTCTCCTCTTCTCCAAACTAAAGAGACCCAGCTCCCTCAGCCTTTCTTCATAAGGGAGGTGCTCCACTCCCTTAATCATCTTGGTTGCCCTACGCTGGACCCTCTCCAGCAGTTCCCTGTCCTTCTTGAACTGAGGGGCCCAGAACTGGACACAATATTCCAGATGTGGTCTCACCAGGGCAGAGTAGAGGGGAAGGAGGACCTCTCTTGATCTACTAACCACCCCCCTTCTAATACACCCCAGGATGCCATTGGCCTTCCTGGCCACAAGGGCACAGTGCTGGCTCATGGTCATCCTGTTGTCCACCAGGACCCCCAGGTCCCTTTCCCCTACACTGCTCTCTAATATGTAATCTCCCAACCTATACTGGAACCTGGGGTTGTTCCTGCCCAGATGCAGGACTCTACACTTGTCCTTGTTAAATTTCATCAGGTTATTCCCTGCCCAGCTCTCCAGCCTGTCCAGGTCCCGCTGGATGGCAGCACAGCCCTCCGGCGTGTCAGCCACTCCTCCTAGCTTGGTGTCATCAGCAAACTTGCTGATAGTACACTCAATTCCCTCGTCCAAATCGTTAATGAATATATTGAATAATATTGGCCCCAGCACTGACCCTTGGGGCACTCCACTAGATACTGGCCTCCAACTAGACTCCGCACCATTGACTACCACTCTCTGGCTTCTCTCCCTAAGCCAGTTTGCAACCCACCTCACTACTCTATTGTCTAGACCACACCTCCTCAACTTAGCTGTGAGGATGCTGTGGGAGACTGTGTCAAAGGCTTTACTGAAGTCAAGGTAGTACATTTGATGAGTAGTTTTACAGTCAGTGCATGTGCTAAAGAAAACTTGTGGACCCAGCTTCTCTGTATAATCCTGAGCCTCTGGGTCTCAGCGTGAGGACAACAAGCCCCATGCAGTGCAGGGAGGAGCAGGAGCCAGGTAAGCTCCTCCTCAGAGGGGCACTCGGACATCAAAGCCCGTCCTTGTGCCTTCAAGGGCAGGGGACACCTTGGCCAGGCAGGTGTGGAGAGGAATGGGACACTGGGGGCAGTCCCTGTCATTCTGGCTGTGTCTGCAGGGGTGTCGCGGCCAGGCTCGGGGCTTGGGAGAGGTCGAGAGGGGAAAAAAATATGGAACGCTTCACGAATTTGCGTGTCATCCTTGCGCAGGGGCCATGCTAATCTTCTCTGTATCGTTCCAATTTTAGTATATGTGCTGCCGAAGCGAGCACGATTTCATACTGTTCTACTCAGGTACTTATAGCCCTGATACTTGGGCTCTCACAGGATAGGGTGAGCCCCTCTATCCGAGCGATGGACGCTTCCTGTTTGAGCAGACAGTGCACAGTGTCGCGGTGGTCACGGCCGTGCGGGGCTGTGCGGGGGGCGGCAGGTGAGGGGCACAAAGGGCGCAACGGGTGCTCTGGTTTGTATGCAAATATGCGCAAAGCACTCTGGGGGCCGCCCGCGCGCCCTGGCTGCCGCGGTGTCGCCTCCGCGACGGGCGGCGCGTTGACGCGGGCTCTGCGGTGGGTGGTGCTCGCGAAGGCTCCTTCGTTTCTCAAAAATAGTTCAGGGAGGACTTTAAGTGCAGCAGTATTCAGTTCTTTCCGGTTAGTTAAATATTACTATTTTCTGTGGTAATATATCGGTAGTTTTTACTTAGTTTAATATCAGTTATCTGCGGCGATATACTGGTAATGTAAATCATTTGTTGTTGTTTCAAGTATCTTTCAAGCACGCGGGAGCTGTAAGATGGGACCCATGAATTGTAGGGAACCCGCTCCTACCTACCGGTCCCACGTGGGGCGGGCGGGCGCGGCCGGGGCCCGGTGGGGTGTCTCCGGTGGGGTGTCCCTGGTGGGGTGTCCCCGGTGCGGTGTCCCTGGTGGGGTGTCCCCGGTGGGGTGTCCCCGGTGCGGTGTCTCCGGTGAGGAGGCGGCGCAGAGCCTTGTGGGTTCAGGCGTGGAGGATGTTTTCCAGGAGCAGCAGAGTGGCGCAGCGGAAGCGTGCTGGGCCCATAACCCAGAGGTCGATGGATCGAAACCATCCTCTGCTAGCTACATTTAATTTTTCTGCCGTCGGATCAAGTCCGCATCCGCCTGCCCGCGTAGTGTAGCCGGTTACCATTGGTCAAGCGGCGCGACCGTCGCCGCTGTTCGCGGGCGCGGGGATGGTGTTGCGAGTAGTTATTTTTCTTAAACGGTATTGACAAAGTAGTAGCGGGTGCAAGTAAAGGTGGGGCAGAAGACGTTGTGTAATGCTTAAAACCTATTTTCGAGTGCAGTTTGGTGATTTCATTGAGTCACAGAATGGTTTTGGTTGAAGGGCCCTTCCCAGCTCCCCCAGTGCCCCCCCTGCCATGAGCAGGGACATCTTCACCAGCTCAGGTTGCTCAGAGCCCCGTCCAGCCTGGCCTGGGATGTCTCCAGGGATGGTTCAGCCACCACCTCTCTGGCCAACCTGGGCCAGGCTCTCACCACCCTCAGGGCCAACAATGTCTTCCTCATGTCTGGTCTGAATCGCCTGTCTTTTAGTTTAAAACCATCACCGCTTGTCCTATCACAACAGGTCCTGCTAAAAATCTTTCTTACTGGCCCCTTTTAAGTCCGGAAAGGCCACAATAAGGTCTCCACAGAGCTTCTCTTCTCCAGATGAACACCCCAACTCTTTCAGCCTGTCATCCCAGCAGAGCTGTTCCAGCCTCGGGTCATCTTTGTGGCCTCCTCTGGACCCACTCCAACAGGTCCATGTCTTTACTTATGCATAAAAAGCTTGTTGCACATGTTTGTAGTTTTTCTGTGTCTCACCTGTTTAAATGAAACATGACTTATCCATTAGTCAATTAATACCAAGAGATGAAACAACCTGGCAGACTAAAACAATAGTTGTGACAATGGCTCTACTTCTTCTCAAGTATAGAAAGCAAATAGCCCAAAATGCATGAAAGCCAAATGAGTATAAAAGTCAGTGCACGTGGTGTTGAAAGTCTACAGTAAAGCTTTAAATGGGATCATCTGAGAAATGGTTAAGTGATCGTGTTTAATGCTAAGGTTGTTATAAATGAACAGTGGGATTGTTATATAGAATTAATACGTGTGAAATACATAGAAGAAAAGCAAACCAAAGATTGTATTTATAAACTCTTAAACCATTTCTTTTTTCCTGTAAGACTGCATCAATTAAGGTGGTTTGGGAAGGGCCATCCAGCGGTTCCATGGTGTAATGGTTAGCACTCTGGACTCTGAATCCAGCGATCCGAGTTCAAATCTCGGTGGAACCTAAGTGTTTTGCCTTTGGGCAGATTTCTTTAGCTGCCACGATCATGGAAAATTGGTTTAAGGGAAACTTGGGTGTTTTTCACGGGCTTTTGGAATGCCGTAAACTGCTGGCGTGCCGCGCTACCAGAAAAACGTAGTGAAAGTGAAAGAGAAACAAACCATAGAAGTTTCCCGATTATTTTTTTCCCCTTATTTATTGTTTGTTGCAGCTAGGTTAGTACAATCTTACACAAATTGTCTGGAAAATTTTAGGCGTGCCATAGCATACTGAAACGTAAGTAATTCTTTTTATTTCTACACTGTCAACAACCCGCTTGAAAACACAATTCTGCATTATGCATTCGAACACCACAGGGCAGCCTGAGAGCGCACGTGTGAGAATTCAATTTATGTATCTGCAAGATGTTCTCCTGCTGTTTCTGTTTGCTTCGTGATGTTGCATATTTGCGATCATTATATCACGAAGACAAGGAATATCGCGGAAAGGCGGGATAAATAGGGATATTTAGGTTATTTTGAGTTCCTGACCAGCGAGATGCAGAAGGAAAGGGAGCACTGTGTTTTTTTGCGGGGGATTTGCTTGCCGTGGGTTCGTTACCGGGCCCCGCGGAGGCGGTGCCACCGCCCGGTTCTATGGTGTAATGGTTAGCACTCTGGACTTTGAATCCAGCGATCCGAGTTCAAATCTCGGTAGAACCTACAACAATACCAATTTTTCCACCTGGTTAATGGCCTCCCGCGGATGTTCCGAGGCCGCTCTTGAGTCCGGACGGTGCCTATAGAACACAAACGAGGCAAAACCCTGCAATGTCAAAGCACAGCACAGCAGGGTACGGACTAAAATGTGGGTGAAACCCTATGAGCAGAATGCCAAAGGGATTTCCCTGTGGCAAACTGTGTAACACTATTCCTGATTTTCTTAAATTGAATGAACAGCTATACATTTGAGTAAATGAACAAATAAGATTCTATTTTTTAAACAGTTCTTACTACAATTTAGTTAGGTCTTTCATTATGTTTTCTGTTGTTTTATAGGTATCTTAGCTCTTTTTTGAGAAAAAAAAACGTCATTCACATTGAGGAAAATCTGATGTTCAGTAGATAAATGTGCAGAATTTTGGCATTATTTTTCGGGTGCATCTGACTATACATCTGAGAGACAGGGACAGAAATATGATTTTGGAGTGGGTATAACCTCCCAGATTGAACTCTGCACAATTTAAAAGGATATTACTTCCGCTTTGCTGATACAAAGCCTCATTATTTATTTTTCATTTCAAGAATAGCTAAGGACATCTTGACATCTTAACATCTTGGCTCCCCTCCTCCAAACCTGCCCTTAGCAGTCATTTGTTCACACAGCAACAGGAACATCTCTGTTCTGTGCCAAAGTGAAGATCAGCTCCTCCTGCTTTTCTTCTGCCCAGGTAAGGGCTGTGCTGTCCCTTGAGAAACATGCTGACCACCTTCAGGCCTTGCTGGTCTCATTACCATTTTGTGGAAGTTAGGGTCATAACTGTTCAAAGGAATTTAGGAAAATGTTTGCTGAATTCATTGAAGAATTTTTGGCACAACCTACTGATGAAAAAATATCCCCCCATTCTGTGTTTGGGCTGGTTTTCATCCTTTCCCTGTTTGGGGGCTTTGGTACTGTTCCTTGTGCACCAGTGTTTTAAGTAACTGTATATAGTAAATTTCAGCGTAACTAGTCAACCACCATAGATTCACTTCATCCAGCAACATCATTCTTCACAGGTAAGAGAGCTTTAAATGCAGTACGTGCTTGTCTGCCTTTCAACAATTCTAGAGAGCAAATTACCGTTTCCTACTGCTATCCAGCAACTTTCTCCATTTATCACAGTTTGAAGTGTAGCTGTAAATCCACAATACTCATAAATAGCTGACATGATACTGCTATTACAGGCTAAGTACTCATGCTAAATTCTCCAGACAAGCACATATGTTGGAACAAGTGTAAATAATTAAGCTTTTTACATGGAATGAGACAGAATCCACACATAATTTGGTATCAAGATTTATTTAGGACAATTCATGGTCATGCTCCATTTGAATACAAAGCACCAAAATTTAGGTAACTGCACATTCTCCAAATATAATCCAGTTGAGACTGCTGCATACAGATATATCCATTATTCTACGTGATAGCACAGCCCACATCTGCCATGTCCATTTGTTATAGAGGGCAAACACAAGGTGCTGGAGAAGACACAGCAGAAGTTCTTCACAATGCGTATCCCTTGTTGTTGCAGTCTCAGAAGTACTATAAGCCAAGGTATCTAAGCACTTGATATACTCAAGTCAATAGTACCCCAAGGATATTTCCAAATTAATTTAGGTTTTCCAGTTACTTTCCCTTCAATCCCTCCAATTTCATCTTTTCTAAAAACATCTGGAGACAAGATTGTCTCAGCACAACATTCAACTGAGAAGTAAAGCCCTATGGCTGTGACCACCCCAGGAACTTCTCCCATTGCTGAAAAGGCAGTAGCAGTGAAAATTATTAGTTGCCAAAATCATATCAGGGAACTAAATAACGCTGTAGTTTCAGAAAGCGTGGCTATAAACACGTATTGTCAACAATGACAGACTTCCCAACTGTAGATTTAAAAGTAAGAATCAAATCTTAGGCAAGTTTTTAACTATATATGAAGTTGCAATAAGGTTTTCTGATACATGTTAACATTTCAGTGAGAGAAGGTGAAGGGGGAATGACTTCTTATAGTTAAGGAAAAAAACCCTTCTTTTGCTTTTAAACTGGCACTTTAAAGAAAAGGGCTTTAAAAACTTTAAATCTTTTTTACTCCAAAAAGTCTTATAAAACAAAAGCTGACCAAAAAAAACCCAGACAAGTATCACTCACTGTAAATCACTAGTTATAATACATACATTCCACCTAGCCACTAAAAGCTGCCCAGCTAGATGCCTTCCTCATCTTTAAAAAGAATACTGTAGCAGACAAATAATCTACTAGATTTTTACATTGCTACTATCTCAATAGGTTAAAACACTTGAGCAGATGGAAGAAATGGTGGATTCGGCTGACGTAGTTTATTTTATGCACTGAGCCACCAATTCCCCACGTAGTGGGAGCACAGTATAGCGCAGACAGATTGATTTCACCTACTGGCCTATTCCTGGGGTCCCCCCGGCGTGGGGACCGAGGCTCCGCAGCGTCACAGGTATCACCACAAGAGACAACACGTATAGCAGTGCCACCTGTGCTAGATGAGCATCTGTCAAGTTGTACAACCCGTTCCAGGGTGTCCTTTCAGAACAGCGAGGCAGCTCTTGCGTAGTTCAGTGAAGTCTTCGTCAGAAAAGCAAACAATTGTTTTTTTGTACCATTTCATCCAGTTTATGCACATTAAAAAAAATAAGCATACTATACAAAGAACAGACACAATATAATTTAAACATGCCATCAAAGCTATAAACCATATATACATAGAAACATATGCCTATACAAACAGAACAAGACCACTTTATTACAAGGTAATTCTGTTTTTTTTTTGCGGAAATCATGACAGATAAAGAAAAGCAAACCAAAGGAGTTGGATGTTGCTTCTAAAAGTGATCTCTTCAGAAATTTCATGCAACACCACCATCTTTCTGTAGCGGATACTTATTAAAGTTTCAGCTATACAGAGGTCTTCCCACGATTTCTGGACTCCCTTCCTGTACAGAGGTAGATTTCTGTAGATGTTCTGATATTGCACCACGTAAGCATAATGTTTTAATTACAACAAGGAACAACTTACAAAAGGCTAATTTATGGGTATAATCTCATTGTGTGCATTTAGGTAGCACAGTAATCAAATTCATTTGCACTTTAAAGAAAACATCCCTCGAAGTGTTTTGTTATTTAGGTGAGGTCCAATTAAAGTGGTCCACATGAAGAGAACTCTCTCTTGTCATCAGGCTCACATACTCGAGCCTGTCCCTCTCCTTTTGAGCCTCTGTTGTTCAGCCAGTGCAAGAACCTGCACCGACTTCACTGATGACTTTATCCCACCCACCCGCAAGTTCAAGGCGTATTTCAAATACACACAGGTTTTTGCAAGTATTAGATCTTACTCATACAAGCAGTTGTAATCTCAAAAAACTTATAGGAAGATTCATTCAAACTGCCTGAAATGATTTTAAAAAGCCCGTCCACACCTTCAGACTGGAAAAGGAAAGCTGAAACTTTGCTAGCTTTGAACAGCTATTAATTGTGAACAAATCTGATGCTACTAGGAAAAACATGAAGAAGTTTGGCAGTACTTTGCATTTTTTTGTCCATCACATTCTTGAATAACCCTCTGACAACTCATGAAGTTGCAGAAAAGCTTGCAGGCAAATACCACTTTAAGATGCCTGTTAAATGAAGCCTCTTCAGCATACTCAAAAAAAATAAATGCACCAAAATTCATGATGCCAATGTATAGTAACTTAGATAAGCTCACAAGCATTGCTAAATACTTTTCTCAGAGGCACTCCATGGAGTTATTTTTACAGAAGTTTGTCAACATGGAGATCAATCAAAGAACAATGTAGTATTCTGTGTACCAAAACACGAGAGAATAAAAGTGCTCTAAGTCTGGCTCAGCAAATCTAACAAGGTTGCAGCACACACGTGCTCGTGTGACGTCGTGTATGCAGGTTTCACTCTCATACAGAAGCCAGACAAAGCAAGCAGCACCACTCTTCCTAGCTGCAAGTTTCTAAGAAAACTTAAAAGGAAAGATAAGTTCTCTTTTTGTACCAACGAACCCATCCGCAACTATTTTTAATGATGGATTGCATTATAACCATTTAGCATTAGTTTCCCAAGTTCAGTTTATATGAAGCATCCTGTTCTTTACAAAATATTACATGAGTAAGGAATGGTGACTAGTTTGGAACTGAATAATGTTTGTTAAAATATGGATAGAAGCATACATAAAGTCATTACATTTCTCCATATACACACTCATCCCTGTAAAGGGTTTTTCTGTTAACAAGGCAAGTAAATCCCAAGTTATTTCACAACAACTGCAACAATACTGAAACTCATGATGACTGTTTTCCCCTGACGACAGGGATTGCATACCTAGGAGCGAAACATCTCACCACCTTGGGGGAGCCTGTTTTGTGAAGGGGACCCTTCACTTCAGGGAGTAGCTTCATCAGGAATTACACTCCCTGCACCTGGCAGAAAGTGCTTATGTACCTTGCAAGATCACGTTTTTAATTAAAGAAATCCATTATACGCAGGAGACTACACACGGTAAAAGTTAAATGACAATGGCAGGAGCCAGGGATTTCGGAGACTTCTCTGTCTGTTTGTAAAAAGCAACGGTTCTTCACAATTAGGAAGCGTCTCATTCATACACTCGGCTAGTGCATAGCATCTGCGATTGCATAGAATGTTTCCAGTGCTGAATTGGTAACTAACCTAAGCAAATCTTTTCTAAGTTTGATTGATTACCATTTGATATCCAGATTGCTTGCTGTTTGATTTACTGCGCTGTATTTGGTGTGCAAAGTTTCCTGGACCTTCTTAGAGTCCACGCCTTCCAGCCAGTCCTGGTACATCTTTTCTACGTGCACGTTGGTTTCCGGAAGTCTCACGGGTATTGCAGCGTACATTTCTTCCATCTGGTTAAGCAGTGCTTTATCTGGTTTTCCATCTTCAGTTTGTGCCTGGCCTTTGCCATTTAGGCACCCTTAAGAAAAGAAAATAAGCCACAAGGGTGGTGAAGATTTGATATTAACTTGGAATTTTTTTTCATACTAAAGAAAAATCTTGTCTCTTTACATAAACTACCCCCATGCTGCTATTAATAGAATTTGTATTTACTTAAAATTACTCCAATATCAACAACTTATTAATGAAAATAAGGTTTCCATATCAACAATCTTTCTCTGCCTGCTCTTTATGATCTTAATTATGATCCTTGTCTTTTCTTCCCCTTGACAACCACATTTCAGAGTATTTCCTTTGAGGTCTGAAACAACCATAAGAGCCATGCTGTCCCTTATTTATAGGTCAGAAGAGAGCAAATAACATGGTGGTTAATTTTAGAAAACCCAATCAATTTCTGAGCCAATCCTGCACATGCAATTTGTGTTCTAGACCATTCACTACATAGTAATCATTTTAGATTATTAAGAGGGAAGGAAATTAAGTGTCTGCCTGTAAGACAACTTCCCTTGAGATTCAAAAGACATCTGCAGAACCACTGTAGATCCACAGTTATTCTTACCTCCTGGGCAGGCGAGGACTTCTACAAAGTGGTATAAAAACTTTCCTTTTTTCAACTTCAGAACCATGTTTTGGATATTTCTAAAGCCATAAGCTGCTGCAAAACGCAGCACTGTCTCACCATCCTTTTCCAGGGTGACTTCTTGAAAGTCCTTGTTCCTGTAAAGATACACAGAGAACATTTTAAACCCCCACGTTACTCAGGGGATGACCCAACTGTGTCGGTTTGTATTCAGATGCTCTGAAAAGAACAGAACAAGGGTAACAGTGAGATTAAGGTGAACTCTTTCAGTTTCTACACAGAGTCATAGCAACAAATTTACAGGTTTATAATCGCAGAACCTACTGGGTTGGAAAAGACCTCAGAGATCATCGAGTCCAACCCTTGGTCCAACTCCAGTCCGTTTACTAGATCATGGCACTAAGCGCCATGTCCGATCTGTTTAAAAACTTCCAGGGCCGGTGAGTCCAGCACCTCCCTGGGCAGCCATTCCAGTGCCTGACCACTCTCTCTGCACAGAATTGCTTTCTAATCTCCAGCCTCAATTTCCCCTGGCAGAGTTGAAGCCCATGCCCCCTTGTCCTATTGCTGACTGCCTGGGAGAAGAGACCAATCCCCCCCTGGCTAGAACTGCCCTTCAGGTAGTTCTAGAGAGTGCTGAGCTCACCTCTAAGCCTCCTCTTCTCCAGACTAAACAAGCCCAGCTCCCTCAGCCTCTCCCCATAGCTCTCGTGTTCAAGTCCCTTCCCCAGTCTTGTTGCTCTTCTCTGGAGCCACTCCAGCACTTCAATCTCTTTCCTGAACTGAGGGGCCCAGAACTGAACACAATACTCCAGGTGTGGCCTCCCCAGTGCAGAGCACAGGGGAAGGATCACTTCCCCTTGTCCTGCTGACCACGCTCTTTTTGATACAGGACAGGACACCATTGGCCTTCTTGGCCACCTGGACACACTGTTGGCTCATGTTGAACTTCCTGTCAATTAGTCCCCCCAGGTCCCTTTCTACCCGACTGCTCTCCAGCCACTCTATGACCAGCCTGGGGTGCTGCAGGGGGTTGTTGTGGCCAAACTGCAGGACCCGGCACTTGGCCTTGTTGAACTTCATCCCACTGGAATCAGCCCATTTTTCCAGTCTATCCAGATCCCTCTGCAGGGCCCTCCTGCCTTCCAGCAGGTCCACACTCCCTCCCAACTTGCTGTCATCAGCAAATTTGCTGATGATGGTCTCAATCCCCTCATCTAAATCGTCAATAAAGATGTTGAACAGGACTGGACCCAACACTGACCCCTGGGGACACCACTAGTGACCGACCGCCAGCTGGATGCAGCCCCATTCACCAGCACTCTCTGGGCCCGGCCCTCCAGCCAGTTCTTAACCCAGCAGAGAGTGCACTTGTCCAAGCCACGGGCTACCAGCTTTTGCAGGAGTGTATTATGGGAGACAGTGTCAAAGGCTTTGCCGAAGTCTAGATAGACCACATCTACCCTCATCCACCAGGTGGGTCACCTGATCATAAAAGGAGATCAGGTTGGTCAGACAGGACCTGCCCCTCCTAAACCCATGCTGGCTGGGTCTGATCCCTTGTCCATGCTGAAGGTGCTGTGTGATTGCATTCAGGATGATCTGCTCCATAACCCTGCCAGGCACTGAGGTCAGGCTGACAGGCCTGTAGTTGCCAGGGTCAGCTTTGCAGCCCTTTTTGTGGATTGGGGTAACATTCGCCAGTTTCCAATCATATGGGACCTCCCCAGTGAGCCAGGACTGTTGGAAGATGATGGAGAGCGGCTTGGCGTAGTTGCCTATCAGGAAATGAGCTGGGCTAGCAGTAACTGCATTGGGGTTTACTGTGGCACCAACTAGCCCATCCTATGTAACAAGGATAGGAAACTCTCGCTTACTTTAATGCTTTGTAGGTGATTTCTTTGACATCCATGCCAAAAAGCTCCTTTGCAGCATGTTTAAAAATGTGCTCCAGGTAACCATCGGATCTCTTCCCATCATGCCGTACTACATCTCCCTCCTTGATTCCATCAAACCTTAGAAAACAACAGAAAGACCAAAATTTCATTCCTTCACTTTAATAAAGGATGTTTTTCCCCTTCTCTGTCTCCCACATAAAGAGTTATACAGCAGTAACTGAGAACATATTAACATTTTTATTTATTACAACTTAAAACCTGTTTAGGACAGTAGCAACATGGTGGGAAAAAAAAAAATTAAAAATAGGAAAGTATGCAGGGCTTTCCATGTTCAGAAACCTTGAGCAACAGTCATTTATAAGCACAGCCTAAAGACTTGGGTTAACAGCCATTCTCGGCTCAGGAAACATTTTTGCCAGCTCTGAAACTGTTACAACTGTACCACTTAAACCTCTCCACTCTAAGCAAGGTCCAAGCAGGACACAAACCCAAAGGGAAAAGGAAATGTCCAGAGCTTTCTGTTTTGTGCAAGAAAGCACGTTTATTGCTGCACTACCACCACTCTGGAAAGATCCCAAGTAACATCTGTCGCACTTGAACAAAGATCAGTGAGCCCAGCTTTTGTAACTAAGCCTGAGAATTAAAACAACATGCATGCTGCTCTGAGCCAGTCATACAGCGAGTAAACAAAATCTCTTCAATCCTTTGTGTGATTTCATCTACTAAATTTCATCTAAAGCACGTTTCAGTTTTATCTAATCTTGAAAACTGCTCTGTTTGGGCTGAAACAATTAATTACCATTTCCTGAAAGGGTGCTACTTCGATCGATTCATGCACATGGTGGGGAAAGTGGAAATTTACTGCCGAGACGCTGCTCCGAGCGAGGGAGGCACAGAACAGATGGTGGAACCCGCGGTCGCCCCCAGCAGCTTTGTGTGCGGCCCAAGGGGCAGGTGAGACTCTCCAGCTTTACACGAGCTCAAGCACCGGGGAGCTCCCAGTGGGGTCAACAGTCACACTTGCTAGCAAGTCATGAACTTGATACATTCAAATCTAATATTACTGCATTAAAATATAAAAAAAAGAGCTACCCAAAAATCATAAACTTTAAAAGAATCCCTAGATGAGGGTCATTACCTCAAATTATCTGCCTTGTACTTAGCATATACCATTTTATATTTTCTGTTTCGTAGTACTTTTATATATAGCAATGAACATCTAAGAGAATACTTTGGGGTTTTCTGACTATTATATAAAAGACGAGGCTTTAGTATACTCAGGCTTTGATGCGGGCTTTTCTATTTAAAACGAAAAAACATTATTGTGAGAAGTTTTACATTTATGTTGAATATGCTCAAAAGCTTTGTCATCAAAACAAGGCAGCAATCCACAACAAGGCTACTTACAAACTATCTACAGCTACTTCAGTCACATCTTTCATAGACACATTTTTCTGTTCCATTATTTGGACAATTTCACCTGTAGGAAAACATATGACATTTTACTTTCAACACAAAGCAAAATGCACATGCTGTGCCCCAGTTTAAGGATCAATATCCCAACACCTGTATGTGCTTGCGGCCACATTCTCCAACTCTAACTAGAGTCAGTTCCCTCCAGCCATGGAGAAGCCCAACACTCCCAGCCCTGAAGTCAAGGGCCTTCAGCTTGCCCCAAACTTCACAACGCTCTCCTTAGCCTTACGGTGAGGTAAAGTTTCAAAGACATTTCTGTACCACAGGGGGGAAAAAGGAGGATAGTTTGGACATGAAACCTGAAGACAAGAGCCACACCAAAAGGCCTCTGGTGCCATGCGTTTGGAATGTTACGAATAATCCCAGTGGCGGTTAAATCATGACTGCAGACAAGCAAGACAATTATTTTAAATATGGATTTGAGTAACTCTTCTCTAGAGGCTGACAAACTCCTGAATCTTGTTTTCAGATGAATACCAACTTAGAAGGAAAAGTACTTTTTGCTTTGCCTTCCCTATACAATACCTATACTACCAGTAGCACAAAAACCTGTACTTATTTTTAAAGCAGAAAAAAAACCCCAACCTTACAACTAACGCAGACTGGAAAAAAGCAAAGTCTGGCATAAAGGCTATTCTTACAATGGTGATTCACTTATATCTTTATAAAGAGTACATTTAAAGAGGATTTAACCTGATGTGAGAACACAATCAACTTCTTGCGAATTATACAAGGCAGTGTAGAAATCTTCCCGCAAGGCTTCCAGTTTCTTGTCATAACAAGGCGCCACAATTACATGGAAAATTTTATCAGGAGACAAGTTCTGTGGAACACAGAAGAGAGCACATGTGAACTCCCTGAAGAACAAAAGACAGCTTGAAGAACGACAAGGACAAAACCAGCATCCTAAACTCTATGTAAGTAATACCAGCAATCAATCCCTAGCAGTTAAATTTAAACACTGCCCCACACAGATGAAGTGATCTGCCGGAAGTCACAAATCATCACCCAGAGTCAGTCTTCTGGCCGAAACTTTTACTTATTCCTTCAGACCACATTTTCTACAGCTTTTGATTGCCTTAGAAAGTTGAGTGCAAGTCAGGACATCAGAATTCTGTTTGCTGGCTGTCACTCATTTACTTGCATGCACAGCAAGTCCATCAATATTTCTCTATGCAGAGACAGCAACACTTCCCTATATGATGTGGATGCTGTTAAATTTAAGTATGATATGTAAAAAGAAGAGCAACTTTTTCAACATACCAAATTGAAATGATTACAAGGTTAGTTTCTAGGATACAATGCTTTTTATTGATCCCAGATAACAAGGCAGTTCCTCCATTATTCTCCTCCGCTCCCATTTTGGCTGTGCTTTAGAACTACATGGGCAGCATTTAACAAGAATCTCTTTAGCTACCCTGGATTTAACTTTATTCATACATATCTAAACCCATGTTGCACCGAGAGCACAAGGATTGCTGCACGAAATGAGGTTCTTTGTACATTCTTCTTATCATAGGTGCTTGTATAACAGTAGAACGCCATTTATTGTTCAAGTAAAGAACAAACAATTCAGAAGACGCGTTATCATTTTATAATACACTAAAGATCTATATTTCAGTATTTAAACCTACCAGCCTATCATTTTAGAAGAGCATCATGGTAAAAATACATCAGAATTACTTACCTGCTGCCTGGCAAAGTAGCCCTTCACCAGAGAGCCCATGATCTGCTGTGGGGACTTCGCAGTGCAAATGTGCGGGGTCACGAGATTGGTGAGTACCCTTTCAGCATACCGGATCCAACCTAGAACGCCAGAAAATCACCGTTAGGTAGAGAAGTGGCATGTAAGCATGGAAAACTGGCAGAAGTTACAGAAACAGCTCTTAAAACTGCAGACACCTTCACAGTAGGTAGGACATTGCTGTGTAAACTGGAAGCCCCACTTTGGGAACTGTAGGAAAGCTCCAGGCTCTGTTAAAATGCTTTACAGTTGGCCATCAATAATCCCCTGTGTCATCAGTTATAGGCCTGGAAACCACCATGAACTTCATGCCCTATTACAACCTTTCTAATGCATAGATTTAACTAAGCAGAAATAACAGGACGCCAGCTAACAAAGGGTAAGCTGACTTTTCAGACCTCAGCCCTTGGATCACCAGATACCACAACAAATGTTCTCTGTTCAGCTGCTTAACTGTAACCTTCTGTTTCCTGAGATTTAATATCCATGCACCCAGCTTGCCTCCTTTAGAACAGAGTCACATGAAAGCATTATCACGAGATGCACATGGATTATGCCTGGAAAAAAATGCCTTATTTTACTATTGTTAGAGTAGCCATACCTTCTTTAGAAACACCCCCCACACACCCACACGCAGAGTAGTCACTGAAATCTCTCTGTATTCAACATTCTTAGTTCCTCACAAGTCCCCCTCTCTCTCACCAGGCTCCTTCACCATTTCAGCTATGACCCACTATGTGTATTCACATCACCTGCAATACCCAGAGCAGTTCTATTATCCCCCCACTTCCAGAACAGGAGCTGGCAAATGAGCAGATGAAAATATTTAGGGTGTGCAATTCTTTCTTACTCTTACTGAAAACAACAGCCCAGAATCTGTCACAGCAAGGATTCAGAACTTTTTCCTTCACTGACATGAACCAAGAAACAGATACATAACTGTTTCTTAAATGGCTTTAGTGTCAAATGCTGTCAAAAGAGAACAAAAACTGCTTCAAACAAATTAAGGACAGTTTTTAAAAACATTCTGCCTTGTACTTTAGCAGCATTTCTGGAAGGTCCTTCCCTTATACTGCAACTGTGTGTTGGGTTTGTGTGGTGAGGTTTTTAGCAGCTGGGGGGCTACAGTGCTGGGTTTCTCATTATCTACTCTGATTTGATTGGTGATAAATGAAACTAATTTCCCCTGTCCTGATCTCGACCCATGAGCCTTTCATCCTATTTTCTCTCCCCTTTCTGTCCAGCTGAGGGGGGGAAGTGACAGAGCAGCCTTGGTGGGCACCTGATGTCCAGTGGGGTCAACACACCACACTCTGATCGCCATCCACAGCGCTCCTGCATGAGGCTGTTTTCAGAACTGGAATGTTTTAGATATTGTAGTCACGAACTGTAAGGCAATTTCACTAAATTGCAAGGGACTTCTGGCAGGTATCGTCCAAAGCAATTTCTTAAATTGTTTCTTTCCTTGCAGTAGACCGAACAAGTGTCTAATAGCTCCAGCTCCAAAATGACCATTAGTCACTGTGTAATTATACAGGCAGCCGTGGTAAATAAGCAACAGGAGGCATTTATCTGCACTTCACATACGCACTGGCTGTTTCTGCCTACTCATCAACAGATTCCAGAGCCAGGCACAGGGAGCCCAAGATATCCAGTTCTTATATCAGTGTACATCTGTACCTGTAACAACCTATAGCCTCCATAAATTCATTCAGATTCTTGGCCATTTCTTGGCTTGTGTTAGCAAAAAAACAACAGGAAACCCCTACAAATCACTCCATACATTCTCAGAGATGTACTTCAGAACACATTATTTTTAGTGGTTGATTGTGAGTAGATCACAAAATCGCATACTGTAAATATCTATGCATCAGTGTAAAGTGCAGAAGAACAAAACTGTCACTACTGTAAAATTCCACTCCTGTAAAAGGAAATTAGTTTAGTTGACTGGGACAAAGGCATTTGAATCCTCAGTAGTTATGCTCTTCCTACTTACACTGTGAGTCTGCTCTAGGAGTTCAGGCTGGCAGTGCATTCAAAATGCTGACTGCTTCCCACTGCAAGCGCTCCGTGTTGCTTACCAGTTTGGTAAATTAGGGAAGAGAACTGATTACTTCTGAGATATTATATACATAAAAATCAGTAGTTACACTATTTTACTCTCAACAGGAAACAAACCCAATAAAATGTATTTCACTTTCTTTTAAGAGAGCAGCAGGAGGAGGTAGGCACAATTAAGACACAGACAATAACATGCCCTTTTGTCAAGTTTTGGGACTATACAGGCTCTGCGCTCTTTTGTTCATGGTAGATTTTACACCACAGAACACTCCTGCAGAGGGTGATATTTCTGTGGAAAGTTACACCGGAGGATAAGTAAGAGTAAAGCAGTTAGACTTGAGCTCACATTGACCTTATATCTATAGAGCTATATAAAAAACATCTTGTGATAAACACACCCAGTAAACATTTCTAGGACAAAATTATGTCATGTGGGGCTAGAGAGAGGAAGGACGAGGAGGAACAGAAAATGCACCCAGACAGTTAAGTCAGGAGACACAGTGAACAACCTCACTTTAAAGATGACTGATCATTATATTTTGTTTCCTGTAACTGCTGTCAATGGGAATGAAATACCATATGCTTTCAGAATGGGTTTGCAGTGGTATTTCAGTTCTGTTTTCCAGAAATGGAAAGCACCCATACCTCTGCTAGCTGTTTGCTGTGGTATAGATGTTAACACCATAACTAGCACTGAAAACAGAAACAATCTTTTGTAGAACAGACAAAGACAAGAAAAGTGATCCATTAACTAGTTTAAAGTATTTCCAATGAGAAGAGCGGAAAATCTGAGCTCTCTTTCTAGATGAAGAATTAAAATGATCCCAGAAGTTCTAAAAGAAATCCTCAGAGTTTGAGTTTTAAATAAACCAGGTACAAGATGACAAAGCCAAGTAATAGGGGGTTGTTTCAACTTCACAGGTTTCACACAAAGAAAAAGCAACATATAGTGTGTCTGCTCCTGAAGATAGGAGGTAATGCTAAGATAACAGTAACAGAAAAAAAGAGACTTTTCCTCTTAATACATATATGTAGTTCCTAAAGTGTAACCCAGATACCTCCACTACAGAATACACAAAACAAACAAAAGTACAATCTAAATAGCAGTATTTAAACTTTAAATCAGTGACAACAGCAGATTCTGGGATCACCAAATGCTTAATCTAACTCGCTCTCTTGCAACGTTTCTTTAAAGAATGCAACTCACTTGAGTTATTTCAAAGCTATAGTTTTGTATTTTACTAGCCTTTTGAAAAGCAACACCATGAGCTTACTAGGGTGGGGTTGAGGGGGAAGGTGGGTGAAGGAGTTACTTTTACCCCCTTTTTGATACTTCTTTTTTAGGAATGTGACTTATCAAACTGAAATGACGATGTGCTAACAAATGCAGAAGTAAACAATGAATGTTCTACATCTTGTCAGTTGTAATAAGTGCAGGTTTTGTTCATAACAAAGCAAGTTCTCAGGTGCCAAATTCTCAGAAGTGAGACATTTAGTGAGTCAAGTCTGTGACATTTCAAGTGGGAATTATTTTCTAAGTGTCAGACATAACCATCTCACAGTCATTAAGAGTCATATCACTTGCTGTTTTCCTCTAGGCTTCAGTGGCAAGTTCAAAACTTTGCGTAAGATAACGGAGGTTGTGGTTTAATCATATCAGTAAGCAAAGGAAATGCCATGTTAAACTTTGTGGTCTGGATACACGAGCAGCAAGCACTAACTCCTCCGTTCCAGTTCCCATTGATTTTTCCAAAGGTCTTACACAAAGCACTAAGAACCTCAGTGCTTCTGTGCCTCAGTTTCATTATCCAGAGATTCATAGGTCATATATGCTTCTTTTATAGCAGTGATGGGAAACTCAGCCGACTAATAAATACCACAAATGAACACTAGCACAAGGAAATCAGTAGTCCAGGTTCTTTGTATTATCAGAGGCTGTGGACTGCAGCAAGGTTCTTTCATGGGTTTTTCTTTTTGAAAAGCAACAGTAGAATTCCTCACTTTTTACAGAGCTCCATGCACATATGGGAAAGATGAGATGCTTGTTGGAAACAAATTCTGCTCTCCCAACAGCCTGTGAAAAACAGGCCCCTCTAGCAAAGGATTGCAATGCACTATGGATGAGCAGCGCTACTGGTGGCAAGTACTGGCTGTGATGTTTGGTGTCTCTCAAAAGCAAAACCAAAATGCTCTGAATTATGTAAGGCTCCCAAATGAAACCACCCTTGGTAGTTCCAAAGAGCCCAGGCTGAAGTGCGGGAAGGTTGGAGAAATCAGTTCTCACCAGGGCAGGCAGAGGCAAACATTGGTAAGGCATGCTCCTCCTGGTTCCTCCGCTGATACCGCTGCACAAATTCCCTCTGGCTCTCCAGAATACTGAAATCGGCAGCTATAGTGGTGTCAAATACATAATGCACCCCTATGAAAGAAAGCAGTGAGGAAAAGTGGATTAGTAGCATATTCTCCATCCCACAGGCTTCTTTTCAAGTTCCAGGTGTATAGAAAATCTTGGGAGGATCAACAGGTATATCCTTTACCCTCTCCAAATTTTCGCAAATAGCGGAGCCAAAAAAAATAAGCCATACATTGAAAAGCTACCTTCTACATCATGAATTTAAAAAGGACCACCAACTTGCTAATGGTGACTAGTAACACTTCAAATACTTGTCTGCTTCCTTACGAGAAACTTGCCATTCAGCCACGGGGCATCTCTCCTATGGCTGAAGTTGGCTCCAAAGGCACATGAGCATATCACCGAACATACCACCGGACATATCAGCGGCACCGCAGAGCGCTCCCGCCTGCCTGGGCAGCAGCACACTCCCTATGCGCCTCCATCACACTGAGCACGGCCCTGCAGCGAGGCACAGATAATTAACCATTCTGAGAAAAACGGGGCCCACCAGAACTTAGAATTCCTTTTAGATTAAAAAATGGATGCATAAAAACTATTAAAAAAAAAATAATAATAAAAGGGAGGAAATAGTATATTACTGTCCTTTCCCTTCCTCCCTCAGGTACAAGAAGAGCCTCAAACCCATAGACAAAGTGGGTTTTGTTTTTTAAATAAAACTTGGTATATATAGTAAAAATAGCAAAGGAAATATACAGCTTTAACATAAAATAGGCAGATACAACAGTTCTTGCATATAATTTCAAATTACAGAAAAAAAAAAAAAAAACATGACTGAGAATGTGCTAGAGATGTGTGTCAAAAGGACTGGAAGGTGTTTAGGTTAGAACTCCCTCCTCCCTTGAGTTACAAAATAAAGGGAAAAAAAACCTTACAGAAGCTCATGACCAACTCTTCCCTGACTTCTTAGTGAAGGCTCTGAAGACAGGTCCGTAATGTCCTTCATTTCTGTGACCTTTACTATCAGCATGTGCCTCAAATCCCCATTTCTGGAACTGGTGTATGTCATACTGGTGCACTGTCATTATTTCAAACTCTAAACTACATTGTGCAATGGCACTTTATGACTGCATAACAAAAAACTCTGCTGAGGAAGCAAAAACCTAAAATAATCTCGGCTTTCTGCTCCACCATCGTAACATATTCAAACTTACCGAGACTTTTGAGGAAACCACAGAGTCTCTTGGCTGCATCATTCACAGAGAGACTGAATTTAGCAGCAAAATAAGGCAATGACTGAGGGCATATAGACACTGCCAACACTTTGTGTTTTGAGGTATCACATTTCTGGTAAACAAAACAAAAACAAAGAAAACAAGGTATGTAATCACGACAGGGTAAGGCTCCCTCCTTCGCCTCCTTTTTCCACTCCTGGAGCTATTCCTCAACACCCCAAGTGTAAAACCCCTGCAAAACAACTATCGAGTTTCCTGAGGGCAGGACAAGATGTTCCTCTGACCCTGTCAGTGTTCATCTCTAATCACCTGTAGATCTTTTTTATATAACTTGGGGAAATCCAGCCCTCCCAGGACAATTCTGTGGTTGGTCTCCTAGTGGCATAAGAAAAGTTAAGAGACATTCAGCACCTATGACGTTCTAGCAATATGGAACATTCTAGCAAATATGAATAAAGCTGTATGTTTAAACATTAATAAACTTATCTTTATGGGAGCATGGGCATTTGATGTTACAAATCCAACCCAGGAAATGACAGATCCGATCCTTTGTTAAGGCTCCTGTGTCTCTGCCACTGAAGGCATTGGGGAAAACAGGCAAGACATGACCCTCAACAAATCTGTGTGTGTAGGCACTGAAGAACTCTTTCAAAATACCTAAGATGGTGTGCAACTCTAAGGCTCTGATTACTGTGACATTTATGTGAAGATGAATCTTGCTTTAGTTGCGATATTTTCCACATCAGCGGAACCCTCGGAAGACAACCAGGACTATGCCACAGACAAGTCTTACCCTAAAAAGATTAGCAACCATAGTTTGTACTTCAACACCCTAATGAGCCCTGAAGTAGAGCTCACAGCTGCCTGGAAAGCATCTTCCTTGCTCAATGTCCTCTCTTGGTCCCCTCAAGTTCTGATCAAGCTACTTGGCTGCCTCCCTTTTGTGGACTTCAGGCTCTCTTAATATGACCCATATTACCCAAAAGATTTTTTCCCCTTCTATTTTTCTTCTGTACAACAACATCATACTGTATGGAGAGTTAAACTAGTTCTAAGGAAACTGAATCACTGTGTAATGAATCCTCTTATTTATGACACTTCTATACAGATTAAGAAACTGCATCAATTCTGGTAGCTTTTGCATCCCAAGTAAGGGCTCAAATCTGGAGCGGAACTAAAATAATTAATTCAGTAATCTAAAGATCCAAGCACCATACATAGCAACTAGCTTCTCAGCAGAAAATAAGACAGCAATACAACACTTTCATAATTCTTGCTAAGAATTTGGACAAAAAATTTTGTTCCAAATGTAGTCAGCTTGAATATATATTAAAACCAACTCTACTTTCAAAAACTTGCCTTGATAACTTTTTATTATGTGGATACACTGGCACCAGCAACACCCAGAACAGTTGTAGTAATGAAGGTGTAAGGATTTATAAACACTGAACCACAGATTAATTTGCTATTACAGTAACAAGGTAGTTACGTTTCCCAAAGATTTTACTTCTGTGGGTGCAGTAACTTTCCTCTCACATTTAGGTTAAGCGCCACGACCTTGCACATCTAGCACAAAATTATTCAACGTTCATCTTGCCTGAAGCTTTCACTTCCTCTTTGGAAAAAGCACATCCTGACAAACCTTCATCTCATCTGCCTTGGGAAACCAAGCTGCTTAGTCATTCTGTGATTTCCTCCTCCGCACAGAAAGCTGTGTTATTGTTTGTGTCACGTTACCTTGTTAAGGTTAAGAACACGAAAGAGCTCCTTCTGATTCTGTTGGAAAACTCTGGCTCCTTCTTCTGATGTCATACAATTGTCACAAGCTAGGCAGTCGCTAAGGAGTATTTTAGCATTAGCCAACGTATGAAACTCATTTTTCTGAGAGGAAAAAAAAAAGTAAACAAGTAATTAATAATGATTGACCAATTTTCAAGAGCTCTGCAATGACCCAGCTGAAGAACAAACATACTGTCAGTTTTGTTTAAAACAAGACAATCCATGACACTTGAATAGCATCCAGGATTATTCAGAAGTAATCAGAATAATTTGTTCCATCCTTTTTCACGGCTTTGCTCCTGTTATTACTGTGAAACTACAAAATGTTTAAGGGCAAACACATCTAAATTTATGTCCACATTCTAGTGACTTGATTTGCATTGCGTTTCAGAGCGGACAGTCCCCAAACAACTGAGAAAACTTCTACTTGAACTATTAAACCCCTTTACTAGCCAGAGAGCTCTCCAACAGCGAGATGGCTTTGGCTTTTTACCATGAGGTAAGACACAGTACAGTCCTACAGTTACATTGACCATATCCTGTAAGATCAAGAGTTCCATATTTCTGGCTACAATACTGTTGGCAGCTCATCTGTGGGAAGAAGGAATACTTGGATAAAAGGGCAACAAAACCAGAGTACTTGTAAAAACATAAAGAAAAATCCCTCAATTGAGAATCCATGCCCGGCTAAACAGTCCTCTGTTAAAGAACAGTATGTGATCTGTTTGTCTGATGTAAATAAAGACATTCCATGCATTTGTACTGTCAGAACCCATTTTCTCTTTACAAGCCCTATGCCTACTTTGAATAGTTGATGGAAGATTTTTGACACTAAAAAAAAAAATATGTTTAGAGCTTCAATTTCAATTTTGTGTTTACATATTAAGGGTTTTTTTATTTCATCTTTTTAAAAAATTCTTGATTCTCATGAGATGTCTAGAAGTGCTCAAAATTGCTTACAACTTCTTGTTGATTAGTGTTATATTTAGTACTTAAAAGTTCTCTACTTACAACCTCCTTTGGGGTACACAATAAAAACCAGTATCTCACAGTTTTCAGAAGGAACATTACCTCTTCAACGTCATCATTTGACCTCAATGCATCAACAGACGTACTTTGTGTGTCATCATTTTTCTGTTTTTTACTGCATTCCTGAAACAAAACATAAACCACATGTATCACACAAAACTCCTTCGCCGTTCAGTAAGAACATCTTTGCAGAGCTGTTTGTACCATTAGAAGCTAACGTGGCTCTTTCACAGGTTTTGGCAGCGTTGAATCTACATCCTCACATGCAACGCTTTGTTTTCGTTTTGCTACGGTGAACATAATTCCGCAGAAATTCACTTGCTTCACCAGTTTCACGGTTCTGAGCGGGTTTGTTTTTAACCCCAAGGGGAAGATTAACCGGAGCACAGAAGCTGCGTGTACATGTCGCGGCGCTACGTGACGGCTCCAGCCCGACAAACAGCCGCGTCCCGGCGATAGCGCTGCCCCCCGTGCGCTGTCACCGCCGCTCCGCGGAGGGGAAAACGGGCACAGCGCTGCGCTCCGGTCGCGGAGAGGCCGGTGACCTTGGAGCCCAAGGCCGCTCCGCCTCACCGGGCAAACCGGGACGCCACAGCCCCGCCGGCTGGGGGGGGACCGGGAGCTCCACCGGCTGGCCGCACCCCTCCGGCGCCGTGCCCGGGGCCCAGCCGGTCGCGCCGCCGCCGCACTCACCTTTTTGGTGCAGTTCTCGCACTTCATTTGCGGTCCCGCCGGCGCAGCCCGGCCCTGGCTCGGCTGCCGAGCGGTCCTCGCCGCCGGGGCTGCGGGACAGGGGCAGAGCGGGGCAGGCAGGTGAGCCCCGGCGCACAACCAGCGGCCGCTGCCAACCCTCCCTCCTTGGCTCCCGTCCCCGCCGCCCTTTGTTGCCGTGCCCGCCTCCTGCCCCTCTTATCGCCCCCGCCGGGCGGTCCCCGCAGCCAATACAGCCCCCTGGGGCGGGGGTGGCCCCGCCGCGCCCCTCACGTGCTCCGCTATTAAAGCTGTAATTAACCAACAATCCCGGCGGGCACCCAGCGCCCCAGCCCGTTACGTGGAGCGAGGGGGCATCGGGCGCCTCTTGGGAGAAAGACGGGGTAAAAACCGCTCAACGACAGAAACGCCCCCCCCCACGGGCAAAGGTCCCTCCGGAGAGCACGGCGGGCGCCTCGCAGCACTGCCGAGAGCGGAGCGGGGCTCCCCCGCACACGGGCCGCCAGCTCAGCCGCCGCACACCCCCCGCACCCCGGTTCTTCACACCCCCCCGCCACCGAGGTGATGGGAGAGCGGGCGGGCGGCCACGAGCCGCAGCTCATCAGCTCCACAGGAGGAAAAATACAAAGCGAACACCCCTCCGACCCACTCAAAACGGGGGTGGAAGGACGAAGAGCCGGTACCGTACCTCCCCGCCGCGCTGAGTCGCGTCCCCGGCAGGAGGAGGCGGCAGCGCCTCACCCAGCGCCTTGTCGCCGGCAGGTCCCGCCGCCTCCCCGCCTCCCGGGGCTCATTGTGGACCTGAGCGCCGTCACGTAGCCGCCGCCGGGGGCGCGCCGCGCGTCCCCGCCGCGGGGCGGGCACGGAGCGACCCCGCGCTGCGCGTCCGCGTCCTGCGCCCGCAGCCGGGGCCGTAAAGCCACTCGGGTAGGGAAACGGGGAAGGGTAGCGTGTGAGCCGCCAGGCACCTGCCCGGGAGCGGCGGGAACGGGCGGCCCCGGCAGCTGCTCCCGGGCAGCATGATGATGCACGGCGGGCTCCGAGCTTCGTCCTCCTCTAAGGGTGTCAATAATGCGATTGAGAGCAGTTCGGTGCGGCATTCCCCAAAGGTTTGCTGCTTCTCTTGACCTTCTTTGCATATTTTTTAAAACATACTCCGTAGTTACATCATATCAAGACTTTGCTCCCTTCCCCCTCGATTTTTGTTTTCTCTCAATCCCTTTTAAATGAAATAACACTATGGAAGGTACTAAAAAAAATCCCATAACTACCATTTTATTTAACCAGTATGCTCTGATCTCCCATATCTGCAACAAAACCCAAGTACCAGTGATGCTGTTCCCAGACAGGCATCACAAATCCTTATGTGCAGCATTATTAAACATACACATCAGCCTTCCACAACCTCACAGGCCCCAAAGTATCAAGACGCTTATGATTTATGGTGGGCTTTCTAAACCTCAGACTATAACATTTAAACAAAAAGGTTAAATCCACATTTTCCTCCTCTTTTAACTCCCCATCCATCTGAGCAGAGAAGTATAAACATAAACCTATAGCTGCCCTGAGCAGCTTTTTAAGTATAAAATGACATTTTAGAGATTAAACCACAGAACTTCCAACAAAGATGCAATTTCCTGCCTCAACTGCAACTTTTTTTATCAAGCGTGCTGGGTAAATCCCCTCCTGTTACAAGGAAGCTCTAATGCTTTAATCCACAGAAAACGTTTTTGTTAAGCACAAGAACTACCGACAATCAGGGCTGGAGAAGTTTGTCACTAAAGAACGTAACTAAATGCTTGTTTCACTGCAACTGTCTCTAAAAGACATCTCAATCCAGAGAAGTTTGTGGATATGGCTGTTAAATATTTCACAATCAAATTAATTAGTGTTTTAAAGATATCCCCAGAGCAGAATGTAAAAATAATTTTTTTTTTAAACAAAAAAATTACAGCTACAGGTGAGTTATCACTGAGGTCAAGGAAACGGGGAATTCCTTAGCTTAACCATAATGAAAGCAAAAAGAAACACTTCCTTACTGCCCATTTAAACAAAAATAAGCTGATACTGCTCTACATATACTCTGGAAAAATATCACTAATCCTAGCTTAAGGTAAAAATTGTAATAGCTTTGGTAATCGTTTTCTGAGCTTCTGGTGTCTTCATTCAAAGTGCTGTCACATTAGCATATTAACCAGAGATTTATAAAGCACTACAATCACTCTAGAGCAATGCAACTTCAAAACGGTATTTAGTATTTTCAGAATAAAAAGCTGTGCCAATCTTGTGACTTATTCCACAAAGGTACATGGTTGCATTGACAGATATAGTGATAGCACAGACAAGAGTTCTAAATTAGGAATGTGTTGAGATCTGCACTTAAAGGCACAGCTAAACCCACAGTAAGCACTGTGGCGACTGTGCTTACATTTATTATCTAAATTCGATATAGTGATTCTTCAAAAGACATGACAGTTTGGGATATTTCTGTAACTCTGCACAGATTGTTTTTAATCTATTTTTTATTTCCCCCCATATTTCCTTATATTCACAATGCAAAATGGATAACTACATAAAAATTGAAACACATGCAGAAACACAAACATTGAGAACATCTTTGGTACACATCTAAGCCAGAGGTTGAAGTAGGTATGCTTAAGGAATACTTAGATTGAATTTCAGCTCAAGAACTCAAAAAAAGAGTAAAAACTGGTACAAACTGAAGAGCATGCAAGGAATCCAGGTTCCAAGGCACAGTGTAATCATTAGATAATTAGATGTCCCATTTTTTTAATCGCCAAGAGCAATTTCCGCTCTCTGTTAGCTATTTATGCCATTTCCCCACAGCACATCAGATCAATTACCGTCAGCACCATGCCCGACAACCTGAGAAAAAGCACCATCCTGTTTTCATCTGCCCCAGGGCAGGTAAGTTCCTACATTTGCAACACTGCAAGGCTAATTAAAAAAAAATCCACATTATAAAAGCTTTCCTATGTCAACAGTAGGCACCGCTTCAGAGCATGACTTGCTTTTATGGCCTCTCTTGATTTATTTGGCCTCCATTGCTAAATTTAACATTTATACCTCCACCTAAAGCATTTATACCAGGAATGAAATGAAAAACCTAAGTATTTATCTACAAAAACAGTTGCTGTGGACAACTTCAGCAAGCTTTAGAGGTTACACACTAGTCCTGCAAGGCACTGCAGGCTGCAAATGCCTCCTCAATGTATACCACTCAACAGCTGTCAAAATTAGGCAATAAATCTTAGTTACAGCTGGTAAACACATATTCCATGAACTTAGTGCTCCCCAGGCTCTATCCAGTGTTCCCGTGGAGGTCCGTGGGCTCCCACACAGCGCAATGGGAGCCAACCCAGCCCAGCCACAAAGCACCGCTGGGCTGGTGGCGCTTTCCAACCAACTGCTCAAAATCAAGAATATGTATGAAAACAGTCTGAAATTAGGAAAAAGCATCAGAAATATGGGTAGTGCCAAACTAATGTAAAATAAAGGCCAGTTCTGTTATATCTGCATGGTTTTGTTTTCCGATCAATGACTTAGAAGTTACAAGTATATTTACTATACAATGCCTTACAAAAAATCTAGTTTTATATTATTGAGCAAGAAGTTCACAAATAGTCAATTACATATTTCTGAACGTTTCTTCTAGCAAATAGTTTTTGTTTCTGCAGCAACATGCTTTGGAATTGATACTGTTCTTTAAGTCCAAGACCACGCTTTAACAACATGTTTCTTCTTCCTTTTTTATTGGTAGGCATAATGCCACCTACCTACTTCAAAGTGCTGGTGTAAAATCCATAGATAATTTGCAATAATAAAGGTGTAAAAAATCATTAATCAATACCAGAAGCTTACAAGCATCCTCACCATATTCCAGTTTGGACACATGATTGTGTGTGTGAGGTGTTCCCATAGGTGAAATAACTTCTAACTTCATAATTAAATTAAGTCACATCAAGCTATTCTACCGTAGTCTTTGCAGAACTGGAGAAGTATAGAGTAGTTAATATTTTTGCAGATTATAACATAAACCAGTGATATGCTGTGTGGTTTATACTGAGTGGAGGGGACAGATAAGTTTCTTATCTCACTCTGTCTGAGGCATGAGAAATCTTTTGTCTTGTATCACTCAAATTAGCTTAACATTTGATTTCCAGAGAAACTGGCTGCTTGTAAAAACTGACTGACAGCTGCTTAGACATATATTTCTTACATTACATTACATTTCTTCCCAGAAGATTCAGTCAGCTGCCCAGTTGGGCTGAGAACACATGATACTTACTACTTCCTATTTTCTATCTAAGTCCAGCAGCTGGTACCTCATGACTCACACCCCCCAATTCATCCTGCCAGCTTCTTACAACCTTTTCCCATTAGGATATTTACACACCAAAATTGCAGATCAGTTTGTATTTTCTGCTACTTACAGTTAAGTCCATACTATGAACTCCAAGAGGTACCCCCCATCTTCAAATAGTTCACCCTGTACTGTTATAAAACACACTATCTGCTCAAAAACTCAGTTATTTTTCACCAAAAGCAATGTTCAGGAACAGCTGAACAAACTTCATCCATGTTATGGCCTTGGGCAAACACTCTGGTGTATCTGGATTCAGATTAGGGAATAATGCAAACATTCACTATGTCATCCAGGAAGGACTGTATTTCTGTACAACTGAGAACCAAATATCATTTATTGATGAAGTTATACATTATCTCACACAAAGGAAATTTAAGAAGCTCAGCAAAACTACAGGTGTCCACACTTCACCCATTTTATCCCAAAGGTAACATGAGCAGTTGCTCTAACAGATGGAACAGGAACAGTTTTCACAGGTTAATGATGTTTAACTGAACTAGAAACACAAAGGATTTTTCAAATGTAACCCCTCTGTCCACAACAGGAAAAGTCAGTTTTTCAAGTGAATTAGAAACTTTCCTCTTCAACAACAGATTTTCCAAACTCAAGCCTTCAGTTGATATCCAATTAATGAAAAGTCACTACATCAACGTTAAACCCATATGATTATCACTGTTATTTCTGCTTTATAATCCCCCCATAGGTTTTGAAAAATAGCATTTTTTTCAGGATTCCATTCATAGCTAAAATAGCTATCTCAAAATACATTGCCTTAAATTATTATTATTTCTGCCAACACACGCTTTTTTTAATACAGTTAAAGCCATACAACTTTAGGACACACCAAAAGCTCTTACTCAGGCAGCACCCAAGGCCTGGCCGCCATCTTCACTCCGGGCAGCGCGCCGCCATCTTGGGCGAGGCTCTTCCTTCCCCCCTCGCACATGAAGCCTGAGAGATGGCGCCAGCGGGCGGGGCGGTTTATTTATCCACTGTTTTGCCCTCACCCAAAATGGCCGCCGGCGCGTCCGCTCCTTCATCAATCCGCGCGTCGCGCCGGCGCACCCCAGCGGCTGCTCTGTGGGGCGGGGGCAGCAAGTGGAGCCGTGGGGCTGACCTGTTTCATTCAGAGGGTGTCTGTGCTGCCGCCAGGCAGGTACTGGGCGGGCTGAGGGGTACCGGTCTGTGAGGGGGAGCGCGGTGTGGTGGGGCGGCCCCACCGAGCAGGAGCTCCCGAGGAGCGGGTCAGGGGTGGTGCTGTTGGCCGGGAGCTAACGCGAAAGGTCTGGTGTTCCCCACGCGTGGGGGAAGAGAGCCCGAGGTTTGTGTCGGCCTCGTCAGCACGCTGCGGTGCGTTTCCACACGGGGATGCTCAGTGTGAGGGAGCGGGGGTGTCACGGGGAGGCAGGTAAAGAAAATTGACCCGTGGGTGGTCCTGATTCGATAGATATTGGTTGTGAAACTTTCGGGGTTCTCGTTCAGGCACCTTTTGTTTTCATCCCACCTCGGGAGCTTGGGGAGGTACGTGAGTGTTTATTTTGGTGCTGAAGATCGGTTTAATGTCAAACCCAACGAATTCAAGTGAAATAAGCAGCCAGGGAAACACACACTCTTTGTAATCATAAAATGGCCACAGTAAAACTCTCGTACTTACTTAAAGGCACATTTATGACTTATTAAGTGTAACTGTAAGAGGCTGCTTTGCTGCTTTTTATTCCCTGCGGCACCTGTCTTGCAAGCAAGCGCCTCTGTAAGAGACAATGCCATTGAGTGTCCATCTTTAAACTAGACCTGGTATTTGCATGGTTGAACTGCACTGAGTGAGTATGGAGGGTGAGAGACATCAAAGCTTGCGTTAATTGATTTAACTGGTGTGTATATGAGTTATGTTGGAAGTGGGGTGTGGTGGTTGTGAAGTGCACTCAGGTTTCTGCAGCGATCTTTATGTATTTGATACCTTGTTGATACTTTTTATATTGCAGGCAGGAAAAGGCTTCGTACATACAGAAATATTTTCTAATATATTGAAAGCAACTCAGAGGAGTGATTTGAAAATTAAAATTTGATGCTTGACATCCGGAGGAGATGGAGTGTGTCTTGTGCATAAGTAGCTTTTTCTCTTTCAGTTTCAGATTGTCTCAGACATTCTGCTAAGAGATTAAAATCAAAGTCATAGGGTTGTTTGTTTTTTTTTTTTTTTTTGTTTAATTGAAAAGACTTGACTAAATTTGCTTTATTAAATGGAAAAAATCCTCTGGAGCTGTGTATCTAAACTAGCCAGTCCATGCAGAATTGCAGGAGTGTCATGTAGTATCTAAGAACAGCAAGATGACTAAAGGACTAAAAGTTGTGTAGTTTTCTTCTATAAGAGCCTGGATGCGCCTCAGTGTACTCTCTGAATGTTTTTTATGGTTATTAAAAAACTAATTGAATGTTGCTGGTCTTCTGGAAGCCTGTTATAACGGGCAGCTGGCAACAGCTTAATGCCAGCCTCCTACCAACTCCTCTGTGGGCAGAAGAGTTGGCTATTGAGTGATTAAAGTACCAAGTCAATAGGTGTTGGTGTTCATTGTATTTGTCAGTAAAGGAGCTGTTTAATACTCCTGCAGTCCCCAGAGAGCTTTGCAGATACTGAGCTCCATCACACCCATCAGATAAGTACATTTCCTTTGTAGAAATTCCTTCTGGGGAAGTCTGCTTAAAATCCTCTGCCTTAGGTGGTGTCAAGGCTGCAACACATGGACAAAAAAAGAAAATAAAAGCGAAAATCAACCAAACAAAAACCCCCACACATGCAAAAGCAAACGAACCAAACCAAACAACAAACAAAGAAAAGTCAACTAGAAGATATCCTTGATTAAGGCCAGCTGCACCCTGCTAATGTTATGACACAATACTTAGCACATGCTTTCATTTCCCATTTGCTTTTACTGGACTGTGGTCTTCCTAATAACATGTGTCTCTGCCAGTCTGTACAAGCAGTAAGCGGCTTGTCCATTCTCTGGTGACAATTCTGAAAGACCAGCTGGGTCCTCATATGCTTCTTGCGTCTTGTACAAACCAGTTGTTACGCTTATGCTGAGAGTATCAGTGTAGGATTGGGTTTTGCGCTGGAGCTCACAATCTTGCCAGAATTCAAACAGTTTTATGCTGTCAGTAGTAAAATCTTACTGAAAATGTTGCATGGGATTGCCCGGCTCTAACTGTTTTTAATTAGTACATGTTTTTTTTTAATCTATGCTGTTACCTTCTGTCTAGGTTGAAGGCATGGTCTTGTTGGGGAGAGGCAAACATACTTGTTGGAAACTCCTGGGTTTATTCTTGAGCTGGCTTGAAGATGAGAATGCCATATACGGCATTATGTGACACTGGTACTGCTGGGCTGGGATGAGATCAGCAATGATTCTAAATTCTTACTTATCTTTTTTTTTTTGTCCAGTGAGGTTTCATGAGTCAGACTGGGCTGTTGGGAGTTTCTTCTGAAGATGTACATGTTGGTTGAAAACCGCACAAGTTCCCATCTTCATCTAAAGAGGTCACCAGGGATCCGATCTTGGTCTCTTTTTGTTGGTAAGACCATAATATTACTCAGTCTATTTCAGAGCTTGCCTTAGGGGGATGGGGGTCACACAATAAATTCCTGAAAGAGCCTCTAACAAGAGATGTCTGTCTGTCAGGCATTTTTCATTCAGGAACAGAAATCATCAGGCTTTGAGCTTCTCTTTTAGAGTAGTCACTAAATGAGTCTGGAGTCTCCTCCTCAGTGTGGTAGTTTCATTGTGGGACTGATAATTGTTTGATCTGTCTTCTGCAGAACCTCAGAGGCTCGTGGACAGAATTTTAAGGGAGTCCTGAGAGATCAAGAAAATGAAAGTTTATTATATGCTGTATAGCAATGTAAATGTGAAGCTTCTGAAGGGGGTGCATACTTACATTGAGAAACATCTAGGTTTTCAGAAACGTAAAAACCTGCAGTGGAGCGATGCTGGGGTTAGATCTTGTGTGTGGCTGGCAGTGAACTCTTAAGGACACTGTGTATGAAATAGGAAGTTATGCAGGGTGTTCTGAAAGGCGTCTGTTTTTAAACACCACTGAATATACAGAAAAAATGGAGTGGTACTTTGTAGGGCCACACAGAGAGCTGGTGAGGAGAATGCAGCTTTATCCTGCTCTCTAGCTGAGTGGAGCTCATTGAGGTGACTTGAGAAGGTTTCATTGCTTTCAGTGATGTCTTGTCAAGTTCTCATTGAGATGAGATCTTGGCAGTTGCAGCAGCCACTGGGGCAAGAGGCACTTTGCTGCTTCCTCCTCAGTGGGGAAAGGAGCCGGCAGCTCTGACACAACTTCACTGCGGAAGTTTTCTTTTGACTGCATAGAGCACATAGAGGGGGGGAAAAATAACTGTCAGTAGTGTTTGTGCGAGCATGCTCACAGTCATACTGTGCTCCATAGGAAGGATGCTGTGCTGGTTAGATTGAGAGTCCCTCTGAAGTTCAGTTACAGGTTCTGTCACAACCTTTTATTCCCAACCTCAGCCACTGTTCTTCTAGCATCTTTGCAGAATGGGAGGGGTTTTTGTACTGAGTTCAGAGAAGAAAATAACTGACTCTTTCATACAGTGATCAATGTTGCTATCACATTTGTGTGTTTTTTAACAAGTGACACACTTGTGATTATTCCTGTTTTTCATCAGGGAATTTTAGATGGTTTGAGCTGCTTGTTTGTCCTAATTCTCTCCCTTCTCATCCTAGGAATAGCCTCCATAGGCTTGGCTGCTGCTTATTATAGTGCAGGTAATGGCCTATAATTTTTTTTGAAGAGCTGTTTATTGCTTAATCTGCTTTTCATGCTGATAACTCCTCTCTGGCCTTACAAAGGCGGTGTAGGTACTTATCACACTTTGTGGTGTGAATATTAAAATCCAATAATAATTGCTGCCTGTGTATGACTTACCATGTTTAATGCTCTATTTCTTACTCAGCCTCTCTTTCCATTTGCAAGAGTATTTGTAATAATGATACTTAGTACTCTGTGGCATTTTGTACTCAGTGTGTTTTGTAAATGTGATTAGCTAGTCCTCACAGCTCTCCTGAGAAGATGTAAAATAATTGTTTGCCACCATAATGAAATTATTAGCTTGCCTTTGCTGGAAGTGCTCTCATCTCTGGAAACTGTGAAATCATCACTGGCAGAGGTTACTCATAAAAACACCTTTAGAGAGCAGACAGCTGCTGCCTGGCTCTCGCAATAGAGCTGATGGCACCAAATGCCAGGTCTGTCCATCTGTGGAATTTATCCTGCAGGCTGTCCTGGGATTCTCTTGCTGCATCCTGTTAACATCAAATTTTAATACTTAATAGTGCGTAGGAATATACTGCCAATATAATAAATGCATTTTTATTTTAAGAGCAAAGTCCAGTGAAAGCTACTTGAGCTGGCAGCTATATCAGCTTTCTTAAAACCATTGCAACAGTTCTCTGAAACAATACTGAGCATGCTTCTGCTCTCAGTAAGAGCCTGAGTAAGCAAATTGCTTAGGCTGCTATATGTAAACATTTCCAGGACATAAAATGCAAATGTTTGTTTGTTGAGAGGGCCGACTGCTTCCTTGTATGAAGAAACATGTTTGCTTCAGTGAATTTGCATTATCCCTCACCCTTCTCCTCTGCAGCACAAATATTTGGTGGTTGAGAGCAGATTGAAAGTTTTGTGGATGCCTTTTAAGATGCCTTTGCTTTTAGGGGAGAGAGAGATGTGTAATGGTGTTACAACCTTGCCAATAATCTACATGCTTATTGTTCTGCATGGTTTGGAGCCCAGTGTAGATTTGAAAAATATGTGAAGAGTTCCTATATATTTTATCCTGGGAGAGAGCTGTAGATTAGCTTGCATTACAACTAAAGGCATCATGTTGCATCACAGAAACCTTTTTTCCTTTTGTGCCTTTAAAGGCAGCATGCTACTTTTAAAACTGTTTGAATTCCAAGGATGGAAAAGAAAACTCCTACATTTGTGGTTTTTTGCTTTTTTTTTTTGTATTGTTCAGACAGCTTGGCATGGAAGCTCTTCTATGTGGCCGGGTGTTTCTTTGTGGCAGCACAGAATCTGGAGCAGTGGGAGGTAAGATGCTGAATTTGGGACGTGAGGTTGTGCTGGTTCAGGAGCAGTTGGCAGGTGCTGATTCCAGCAGCCTCGTGCACTTGCTCAGTCCAAACAGACAAGTTACACTTTTGGTTTAGAGGAAATCCTTTGGGGTTACTATACTAGGACTGGAATTAGGGCAATAATTCTTGCACTACACAAACATGAAAACGTGAAACTAAACAGAGTGTGTTTTACGGGGAGACTTGACCCAAACTGTTTTGTGGCCTTTTCTTCCTCTTGTTTAAAGGAGGGAGAAAGAACAGCAGCTTCAGCTGCTGCAACTTGATCTTGCACTTGCTGTTTCAGCTAATGACCATTAAATAGGGCAAATCTGACCTTCTGGGCTACTCAGCTGTTTTCCACAGGGAAAAGAGAGGTGTGTTTGAAGCCAGTTTATAATTGTGTGGGTGTCAAGTTCTTGGGAGTTGGACTGAGAGGAATGACCCATTATGTGGAGGTTCTTGGAGACAGGGGTTAGTGCCAGAGTTGGGTCAGTGGTTGGACTTGATGATCTTGAGGGTCTCTTCCAGCCAAAATGATTCTCTACAGGCTTGTCACTGTACTGCCCCAAGTTGCTACTAGAATAATAACCCACACATATGAGACATTCTCTTTTCATCGACTGTCAGGGATATGTTTAATCTAGTGTGAGCCTGGCCTGTGTAGCATGACACTGGAAGTTGGAGTTAATGATAAGAGTAACTAGAACTACGTTCACCTTGTGCTTATACTGTCAGCCAAATGCACACACCCAAAGTGAAAATTACAGGAGCTCCAAGTTTAGTGTTCAAATTTGATTCCAGACAAAGTTATATTGCATAAGGAATGTGGCCAGAGGGGCAGTGAAACCTGCTTGAACTTCCTTTTAGAAGTGATGCGGAGACACAGTAAAGCCTCTGGTAAAGCCCAGAGCAAGATTGTGATTTTTGCAGTCCTACAACAGAGGAATATCTCTAAAATAGCAATGTATTTTTCTGTTACCCAGATTATTTTCCCATATAGCTATTTTTATTTTACTTTGAAGCACAGCTACTGATGGTGTTTTTAAGAACATCTTTACTTTTATTTTTCCATTTTACAGGAAGCTGTATTTGATAAGAAAAAAGGAACAGTCTGCCTAAAAACATTCAATCTTTACAAGAAAATACTGACCTTCTCAAAAGGAGGCAATGAACAAGGTGAGAAAGCAGTATTTGTGGTAGGATGTGTGGTGGGCACACAGAATAAATGCGTACATGCCTATTTAATAAGCTTCTCTGGAGTTCTGTATTTAAATGAGTAACATCTGTTTCCAGATCTGCTTTGTTCCCAAACAGCAGATGTAATAATCAGCCTCTTAGGACCCAAATGCTTTTTCAGGTTAGATTGCTGAATGCATCTTGTTAGTTATTTTCATCCAAGGTAACTGAACTTAGAGGCTGCTTTCTGGAATAGTCTGAGCCATTTCTTTGGGATGTTCCTGTGCAGGTCTGTATTTCCCTTGGCTAACCTGCTTGCAGGTGGGACTGCTGGAAAAACTTAAATTTTGGGCCAGGGCTTAAGATTTCTATAATCGAATCTGGCTTTGGTAGCAGGCAAAGCTTTAGCTATCGTATGCAAGCAGGCATGTTGTATCTTGTAGATATATAATATGCATTTAAACCAGCATATTCAGCAGGCTCAGCTTAATGCAGAATCTAATTTCTTTTGAGCTTCCTGTTGGAGTAACAGAAGTTAAAGTACAGGATGTGCTTGGGTTGAGTTGCGGTGAGGCAGAGCTCCATTGCAAACTCAGCTAGGATCCTCTTCAGTGTCAGATACTTTTTTAATTCTACTTGCCAGTCTAAGTCCAACCAGCTCTTGGTACGGTGAGAATGGAATGTTCTTAAGCTGAATTAATTTTTAAACAGTTCATTTTGGAGATGAAAGATAAGAGATGTGGACAGCAGGATGTTTAATGTTTCTAAACTTTTCTTTAGGGTGTTCATGTGTTAGGGAGCTGAGCATGTCTCTTCCTGAGGGATTATTTGGTAATATCTGTTTCAAGTACTGTTAATGTGGGGGTGCAGAGATCAGCAGGTGCTCTGAACAGTTAAACCTTTCAGTATTCAATCTTGGTGAACCTAACACCTGTTTACCTATTCTGTACAGAAAAAATAGTGAAAACTGACATTAAAATAAGTGGGAAACGTAAGTAATAAGCTAATGGCCCCTGGTTCCTGGGAGACAGTTCATTAGGACCTATACCAGCTAATATGTGCTATAGTCTCTCCTTGCCTGTTTTGCCTGGATAGCTCAACAATTATTTGCCATTGCAGGGCTGCCCCAGCTGCATGGGATGGGAGCAATAGTGCTAGAGCAGAGTCCCAGTCACTAGTGGCAGCACTCAGAGTTCGCTGTTTGCTAATTGACCACTTTGTTTTCTGCATCTGTTTGCAGTGGTGGCTCTGCTGAATGAGATCCGAGACGTGAACGTGGAAGAGGAGACAGTGCGGTATTTTGGGAAGGGTTACCTGGTCGTGCTGCGATTCGTCACTGGATTTTCACACCCCCTGACTCAGAGCGCAGTGTTCAGCTGTAGAAGGTGCGGTGTGGACTTCTTTAAATTAAAATGTGTAAGGTGGGAAATGCCAGTCACATGGGTCAGTCATTGCCAACTATTGAGACTCGGCTCCATTTTCATACTTGCTGATATGACCTTGTGATACTCAGTTTTAACTTTTTAAAACCCTTTAATGCTTTCTGTTGCAGACATGTAGGTAACGCTGTCTCTCATTAGGATACTAATCATATTTAGATCTCTAAGATCCCTTTAGTGCTGCATGTCTGCTGTAGTTACTTTTACTAGCTCAGCTGTGCAATGGCAGAGGGGATTCATTCTATTTTGCAGGCATGCGCTGTATTTGTCAGCTAACAGGGGATTTGTTTTAAGTATCGATAATAAGGAATCCTGCAGCAGGGACTGTGGGAAAAGGATTGAGTTGTTCTGATGTGGAAGTAATGGCCTGGCTTGATAGGCCTTCACAAGTGGGATGTTGTCAGTCACACTATGCCATATATTGACTGGCGCTTCAAACACTTATTTGCAATAATTAGTGTGCCTGTTCTTGCCTTGTCAACACCACAATTCCACTAACTCGTACATTATTTCTTCTTCTCCACAGCGATGTGCAAGCAGTTGCCAAACTCATTACTAGTTTTCTGGGACTGGACAGAGTAGAGAGCCAACAAGATCTCTCTCAGAGCAGTGAAACGGAGGGTAGTGATGCAGATGAACCACAGGATAAATATTAGTGGTCACCATGAGCTGAAGAAAGCAGAGGTTTTCGAGCATCTGGAAAGTATACTGATTGTTCTTCGGAAAAAGAAATCCCTCAGTCTTGACCTGGGCATTTCTCTATATGTGCATTTATAGCAGGAGGGATCCCTTATAGGGCATACTTTTTAAACTGCTTCAATATCCACATTCCCAGTATTGCTGTTGTAGAGTCCAAAGCAAATTCTGTTTTATTTGCTCCTTTGACTTGGTCTTGCATGTGGACATTGCTGGTTTTTGAACTGTCAGCTCATCAAACTTGTCTAGGAGTAGTTATTTATTAGCGAATTGGTTTGAAGTCATTTATTGCATTCCCATTAATGGAGACACAGATGTAGAGTTCCACCTACTGCAAACATCTGCTGCAGGTACAGTATGTGAAATGTAGAAGAGCTGCATTTGGAACTCATAGCACAATGTTCTGAGGATTCTCTGGGAATGTGATTGAATATCTTGCTGAATTGGTTTTAAGCAGCTTAATATATGCAACTGGGTTTTGCAGGATAGTGGCACTTTTATATTCTCTTCTACTGATTTACCATTAGTCACTGAAACGTTAATTTCCACTGGTATCTGCCTTGGAATGGGACACATCAGAGTGATCAACTCATTATGTTGTCTTAATTCTCTTGGACTTGTCAAGGAGCCATAAATAGTAAACAAAAAATGATCACTTGATGATTCCAGATCACAGAATGTATCTTTGGGATGTTCTAGCTTGATGCTCTTCTGCTTAACTTCTGGGCATAGGCTATCCCAGGATAGAATAACCTTTTTCTACACCTTAACAATTACTATTTTAGAAAGGAAGAAAAGCACATCTGTTACTTTAGGCAGGGAAAAAGACTGATGTCAAACAACATGGCAGCCTAGATTTGCTTAGTATTTCCTCACTTGAAATGACACCAAAGTGCTAAATAATAATGTTTTTAAGATAGCTGGGATAGACCGAATGTTTTCTGTGTGTACAGTGTCTTGTGTTCTGACCAATGGTTTCACAAATGGTTAAAATATCAATATTCCAAGATACTTTTTGAAGTAAAAGCTACCTCTGTTAGTTAGCATGTTCTGTCTAGAACTAAACATCGTGCCTGTATTGACATGTCAGTACAAGAAAAAAGTTGTAAATAGCTGAAAGTTCCTTCAGTGTGCTGAAACTGCTCATATTAAAGGTCACTGGGCTTTATTTAGGAATTGTGCGGTACTAAGACCTGAATTAGAAAATATTTACTCAGTTATTTCTAGGAGATGTGAATGTGGTACAGGATAACTGTGTGATCTGTGTTCACATTTGGCCAGCAGTAAATACCTTCTGAGAGCAGTTTCTTCCTGATTTAACCTGCCTTCTGTTTCAAAGCATTCTACCTCTACAGAAGAGAAAACTTTGAGATCTCAGCAGCAGCTCTGTCCTGTTGTGTTCCAGCTGTGTCTGAAACTAAACACACACTTATCTGACCAAAGAACAAGTTGTACCAAGATTTCACTTCAGCAGTTCAGACCCAGTGTGTGAGCTGGGGGACAAATGTCCATTGGAGAGGGTCCCTGGACTGTACTGTGGAGATGGCTGGTGATGCAGCTGGACTGCAGTGCAGAAGTGGGTCTGTTACTGTTAAATAAGGAAATAAACTTGTAATCACATCAGGTATGGAAGCAGAGCTCTGCCCATAGACACACTTGTGAAGTTCTCTCATTCTGTGGGTGAATCATGTGTCTTTCAATCCCCACCCCGTGTCATGGGAATTGGGAAGCTGCAATGTACGAATATGGGAAATTAGGTTGCAGGCAGTTAGGTAAATTTGGCTTTTATTCTGCTAAGAATAATCAAACCTGTTGAAAAATACTGCAGGATACAACACTGGAGAGATCTTCATTTAAATGCAGTCTAATATACTCCCCAGGTAATTCTCCTTTTGGAGAGGAGAATGACATTGGGAATTTGGAGAACTTTGTTCCTCACTGTGTAAAATGAGAATGGCAAGTGTTCTGAGGACCTATAGTAAGAAATACTGAAAAAAACCTAGAGCATTTAATGCTATAAGGTAAGCAAAAGGTCTCAACCTGCAGGTACCTGCTGCTCTGTAGGGAGTCCATGGTATGGATGTGCATTCACATAATATTCTTGAGCCCACAGATACAGCCATGGATGAAACAGACAGAACTGCCTGCATTTAATCTTGGCTATACTGGCTTTCTCTTCTGTTTTCATGAGAGCTAACATTCCGTGGAAGATACAAACCACACTGTGGTTTTGCAGTTAAATCAGCTTTAGAAAGGTACGTCTAATCCTGCGCTGCATTGTTTGCCCCACTTCTGCTGAGCTCTTTCGTGCTGTAGCTTGTTGTGCATTCTTGACGTTAGTAATGTATATAGCTATGTACTATGCAATAGCATACAAAGACTAAAACACTGTAAGGAAAACTCAGAGTCCCTAGAAACAGGAATGACCTCTAGTGAGGTATAACATAGCTTGAAATATGTCCTGTGGAATAAGCTGTGTTTTGATTTAGGCTGTACTGGTCACTGGTGAGGCCCAGCCTCAAATCCTGGGGTCAGTTTTTGGCCCTTTATGACAAGAAAGACCTTGAGGTGCCGGAGAGAGTTCAGATTTTGACATATCCAGGTTTTCATGTTTTACAGTAACTGAGCATGGAACATTAACTTGCAAATTATTGTTAACATGGCTTTGGTTATGGGAACATTGGACTCCTCAGTGATGTGATGCAGCTTGAAGGAACCGTTCAGAACAGCAGGTGCCACCTCAGGACAGGTTCTGGTCTCTCTCTTTCCACTTCACTCTCTGATCCTCTTTTCTTGCCACTTTTCACCATTTTGCTGAGGGCTTTTTTGGATGTTTTCCTCTCTTCTCCTAGGCCTAGCATATCAAAAGGCCCAGTAAATGCAGCCTTACATGTGCCTGATGTGAGGTGGCTTGTAGTAAAAGGAATCATGTGAAAGACTAGTTTTGGTTAGGAAATTAAATACTCTTAGGAAAGTACTACAGGAGATGTACTTAAGGTTTTTGCATCTCAGGTTGTTGTGTAACTTGAGCCTGGGCAGCTGTAGTTTGATTTACATCTGATTTTAAAATGTGTGTAGAAGATCTTAAGTTAGATCTAGTGTCCTGCTCCATATGGCAACACTTGTAGTGTGTCCTTTAACAGAATCGTATCACCAATGCCAGTTGGCAGATGATGAAGCTTCAACTTGAGCAGCAGGTTCAGAGTTACTTGTGTTCATGGTTGGATGGGATCACAGCCTGAACCATCACCCTGAACAAAGCTGGAGTGCATGTTGTACAAAGGGAGAAAGTTGTATAATCTAAGATATAATCTAATATTCTGATAGCTCACAAAATGAGATATTCCAGTAGCTAGATTCAATTGTGCACGTCTCAAAAAATTCCCAATATTTATACCATAGAGCTGAGATCTGACTCTTGTGCTGTATTTATGAAGTTACACAAATACCAAGAACTAAGCTGGTTTACATACTATATAAAAAGTGCTGGTTCTGACGCTGTAATACATTGCTGAGAGGCAGAAATACTGCTGGAAAAGGTTTAGAAATTGCTTTTCCATTTGAAAATTGTAAGTAGAATTTCACCAAGGGCTTGTATATTGTCTCTCTTTTTGAAAAAAATCAATTGATAAAGTCAACTTAGATAACCTGTGTTGTGTCACTGTAGTCTTTTCTTAATTGGTTTTAATCAAAAGGTATTAAAATATTGATGGTCGTCTAAATTACCACTTGGGACAGATCTGCTGAAGGAATTAATGGGGGGGACAGAGAACAGGAGGCCCCAATGCCCGGCTCCTTGCCGACCCTGGTTTTGCTCTTACAGCGATTCAGCTTTTGATTTCATATAAACTGATAAAACCAACTTGCCACTGGTGAATATATTCACATTTTCCCCTCTTCAAACCAACAGGCCACATGCAAGAAAAAGTTTCCACAAACATTTTGAATACCAAAGGATTTATTAAAGTAAAATAAATTAAGCTTTTTAGTTCAAGGTATGTAGCTTTTGTAATTGTTATACACAGCAATTGATTTTTTAAGAAATCTGCATGTGGACCCAACTCCTGTAGCCCCCATTAAATAAGTTAAAGACTTTTTCTAATGCTACAGTTGTACTTTCTGTATCTATACTCATAATAGACTGTTCCAAGAGAATTTCAATACCTGTGCTTCCAAAATAAGACTTTCAAGAGATCAATAAATGAAGCAAACAAGTAAAGAATATTTTGAATAGTCATGGTAGTGTGCTTAACTACCAGACTTTCATTTTCTCTTGTGAAAATTACCTTAATCCTCCAGTTAGGTCCACAAAATATATTGCTGTATGTTACTAAAAGCTAAAACAAAGCAGCATTTTCCCCTTGTATTCAGTAGACTTTAGTCATGCTTCAAACTGGGATGAACCTGCAGTCTCAGGTTTTACGTAGTGAAGTAGATGCCCTAGAGTGACTGGGATGGTGCTTTTCTGCAGGGGTAAAACTACACTTAGGTGATGCTTTGGTAAAATGTGTTAAGGTGCTTTTCCCTCAAAGTCCAAGTGTCACCTTCACTATTGGCAATGAGCTCCTCTTGCCCTGTACTGTCACAGTCCAGGTTCTTTTGTCCGCTGTCACCCAGCGAGCACCTGGACAGCAGGTCCTTGCTCTGAATTCTGCAAAAAGCTGGACGTTAGTTCCCTGATCTGAAGCTCCTCAAGGCTGGATTTAGGATGGATGCGTTTATGTAGTTCAAACAAAATTGAACAAAACTTCCCTATGCTGTGGAAGGATCTGTCCTGATGGAACAGGACACTTCTCTGAATGCACCTAGAAGAGGAAAGGGCCACAGTACAGACCATAAGGACCTCAAGTGTGTTTAAAGTATCTTAAAATCTGACTTTTTAGGTGGAAATTGCAAAGGGAGGACATGCTGGCTACTGACTACAGTAGACCTTGTGGAACTCCTCCAGGTCAGTGTAATGTAAGAAAGTCTATTACTACAAGTACTGAAGAAATAGGGTTTTTCTCCTGCCTTTTAATACAGCTGAGTTTTGACTTGCTCTTGCATTCTGTTACACAAGGGGAGCAAATCTGACATACAAGGCAGGTGATTTAAGGCTCAATGATGTGTTAAGCCCGGAAAATTAAGAGTTGAAGCCTATTATATAAAGTAATTCCTTTATGCCTTCAGGTCCCTTTTGTTTGATCGCATTCTTGCTTCAGCTCTCAAGATGACAAACTCTCACGATACAACTAGTTGCAGATTCCCACTAGCCCTGTTCTCCCATGGAATAAGACTAATTGAAATGTCCCTAATTTTGTGCTTTTATTGCTTCATCTAAATCATCCACCACTTGCTGCAGCTTCTGTAGGCTGGGGTGGACGTTCTCCTCCATCCATTCCTCTACGGTGCACTGGTGGAAAACTTGCTCCATGGCTGCTCGGAGGTCCTGCACCACGGCGTTCCACTTGGAGAGCAGGCTGAGCAGAAATCAGAAGGAAGAAACAAACACATTTGCAGGTGAGCTCTGTCTCAAGGCGGGGCTGGGTTACCAGGCCTTTGAAAGAGAGAACAGGCCTTGAAATGACTTTACAGGAAAAGCAGCTGTTATAAGGGCTCAAAGGACTTGATTTTGGGCAGATGGCAGAAGGTTGATGCTGTTTAAGCACCTTTAATCTTGGCACTTATGCCGTGACTTCTAACGTATCAAAATGTGAGCTCAGCAAAACACTAAACACATTTCAAGTGTAACAGAAACCCACTGTAAGACTTGTTGGGAATTTAACTCAGGAAGAGTGGATGCAGTTGCCTTATCAAAAAATGTATAAATTAGCCATTTAGCATGAATCAGCATCATCTTTAGGACAAGTTCTAAGAGTACATCCAGTGACAGGGAACAGGGCTGGGTTTTATTCCAAGCCCTGCCTGGAACATGGGCTGTGGGAGATCCTGCACTGAGGCCAATAGCTGCAGGAAGGTCTGTACAGGAGCATCTGCACATTCAAGGGAAGTTCTTCAGAGACCAATTTTGTACTTGCATTCAAAGAATGTGTTCAACAGAAAGCAAAGATAAACATGTTCTTCTGTTTAAAACCACATTATGAATGCTGCTTGTTTGATTTCTGCTGATGCTTCTGAAATAATTTTACAAAGAGGCAAGGACTCAAAACTAAATGTTGGGGACTTGAATGCTCCAAATATAACAGACTTTACTTCCTCTATAATGGAAAATAAGTGCTGTTACCTGGCTGCATCTGGCTGGAAGTGATGCATTATTATAGGATGAATAATCCTCCTTTTTCTGTGGTAGGGGCTGAACCAGCCTGTGACATATCTGAAAAAGAGTGTTAGCGTGAGCAGTCTGTGAACCAGCAGTGACGTGTGTTTGTAGCCTGACAGGGCTTTAGCCAAACTTCTGCACGCATAAAGAAATAGGGAGTAAGTAAATTTAAGTGTACAACTATCTTGTAAGAGATGGTTCCTGGCAGATGAGAATAACTGATCACCTGTTGCAATTTAAGTTTCATTTCAAGCACCTGAGATGTCAATATATGGTGCCTGAAATGTGGAGCTTGATGTTTCAGTCTGCTGAAGCTGTGCCCCACTTTGAGCGGATACAGCCCCTACACTCGTGCAGCCAGCCAGAGCATCACCACAAACCTCGGTACCTGTTCCTTTCAAGCAGCTCATCCACTGATGACTTGAGGTAGAAACTCACTTGCGTCACGAGCGTGAGGATGTTGCTCCCAGGAAAGGTCCCCAGAGCGGTGCTGTGCAAAGAGGATCCGTTAGTTTCTGAACTCACCACGCGCTGAGAAGCGTCAGAATTCCACAGCTGCAATTTCACCTCATGAACGTTTCGGTTTCCAGGTTGGACATTCCCAGGAGCTTTTCCACATTTTCTTTAATCTTTTCAGAATAGCCACCTGGCAGAAGACAGCGGAAAGAAGTAAAAAGGAGCCTAAATAACCAAAATGTTCTTAAAGAGGACTTTCCTGGAGTACCCTGCATTGGCTTAGTAGTTGTCTTTGGATCAAGAAGTTTTTGAAAGGTAAAACGGAACTAGAATGAGGAAAAGAACTTGAGGGTGGGAGGAGTACATTGTCTTTCACACAACTGTCTTGTGGTAAGTAAAGCACTTGTAGCTATGAGCTTTCCACTCGGGGTGCTGAATGTTTTTAGTGCCTTAGTTAAAAACAGGTAGGTTGCAGTTTCTTATTTTAAAGATAAGAAATGCAGAAAGACAAAAATAAAAATCCTGTTGGCAACTGCCTGAGAAGAAACAAGAAACTACAGGGTGTATTTTACAAGCCCTAGATCCATTAATTAGTCAAAACAATTTTTACATGTAAACAAGATCTAAATCTCATTGATATACCAGCAGTGTTTCAAATCAGTTTCAAAAGCAATTCAGCTTCTTAATTTTTTTTTAGTATAAGCACAAAGTTTGTGACCATTTACAGATTAAAATACAAGAAATGATTAGTATACTATGGCTATTTTAAAATACTGAGGCCAAAAGGCTTTGCTCCTGTACTGCAAACATGCAAGTGTATAATTTATTGTTCATAATTCAGACCTCGATCGGGTAGTCAAACCACCTCAAAATATAATAAGCCTGTGCCAACCTTGGGGCAAAGTCACCTCCCTCTTGTGCTAGGGATTAGCTGAGAGAGAATGAAGTGGTGCTTGTACCGTTCTCCAGTGCCTGCAGACACACAGCCAGGGATGGAACTGCCACAGGGAGCAGCTCACACAAAACCGAGAAGTGATCATACCTAAGTAAGAAAACATCCGCCAATTAGACATTTTACGTTTAGAACATAGTAAACAAGGGGGGTGTGTTAATATTTCTATCACTAACATTCAAAGAAGTTTAAAAACATCAGTTTGTCTCAGGGAAGGCACCATCTACCTCTGAAATGCTAAGTTTCTGTTTTACTAATAAGAACAGATATGAACCAAATTACTTTCTCAAGCCAAATTAGATTCAAAAATTGGAATTCAGCTCTCTCGTATTCCCTTAGACCTCCTGTCGCATAAAATCCTTTTGCTCCTTCACTACGTTAACAAGGTCTCTCTTATGCAACTTCACCCACATTAGACATTCAGCTATACACCATACATTGACTGTGCTGTCTATAAGCAGTCCAACGTGGCACTAAGTATATTCCAGCCTTCAAATCCAATCTGCTGTGGTTAGTGTCTGCCAAAACAATCGCTCCTGCTGATTAACGCCATGGCAGACGACTGGAACTCTGAAATCCGCCCTTCACGGTCAGCGGGAGGCCCAGCAGTAACCAACAGGCAGGACTGCAGGTTGCAAAGTTCCCTTCTAAATCCCCAGCCCCCCTGTACCTCCTGGGGAGTTTTGGGTGGAAATTTGCTTCCGTGGGATCCTCGGAACCATTTAAAAAGACGGTCCTTACCTCTGCCAGCCGGTCAGGGCGATACCTTCAAGGACATCGGCGGGGCTATCGCTTGCCACTTTCAGCCACTGAAGATGGTTTTTTAAGTGGTGCCCGATGAGTGTCAGAGACTGATTCACTCCCGTAGCTCCTTTAAAGGCACTGGCAAACCACACCTTGGAGAAGCCGCATCTACGATACTTCTCTATGAGCTGCACTGAAATAATACACAAAAGAACACTTAGGGGACAAGTTTTTCTCCATTTAAAGCATTGACTGTAATGTTCCAATTAACAGCAACGCAGGTCCAGTTACAAGAGGCTGCTGAGCCTTGCCCCATCAAGTTCTGAGCACTAGCAAGGACGGGAGATTTGACACGCTCTCCGAACAACCTGTTTCTCTGTTTGACTGCCCTCCTATCTTCATGTGCCCAGTGACCATATCCCATCCCCTTGAATTGCTAAATTGCTTCAATGTGCAGAACCATGGGTATGTAACCAGTACATGCAACATCTGACAACTGATTCTTCTTTGAACAAACAAATATTCGTGTGCATGTTAGATGCCTGACTGCAGCCTTTAGGAGTTTTTCCTTTGAATTCTATACACGTATGAAGCCTTGAAGCTTCTTTTGTAGAGGTGTTTGATACAGAGCTATCTGCTCCCACTGGTTTTAATGCAAGGAGTTAATGTAACAGTACTTGTGAGAAACCTCTCAATCTCCCATCAGTGATTCCATAGCCCTGTTGAAAAGAATTAAGCAGCAAAAAGATGCAAGTCCTTCATAGGAGAAGCAAAAGCAGAGAAAGAAAATTAATAATAGCAACTCTTATGTGAAATCAAGCAAGGGCTATGTTTATGCTACTAAAGCAATTTAACAAAAATATAATTTGTGTCCAACTAAGGTATGTTTTAATCATATTATTTTGGTTTGGCTACTTTGCTTAACAGGTAACAGAGCTCTTTGCTTTTCCTAAGCAGCTCAGCAGAGAAGTACAAACCTTTGCCCTCCACGTCCAGGTCTGCTGCGTAGTCCCAGATCATGGGCTGCACAAGCTGTGGGACCCCAGACTCTGAAAGGAACAGAGTTCTAAGCAGTGGAAAAGAGCCAGTTAAAAATGACTACTCAGCACATATGATTGGTGCAGTAACACAGTAACAGACTAGAATTAACTCCGGCTTGTCACCAGAATTCTTCATGTACAGTTGAAGTGCCCACATGTCCTGTCAGCCCAGCCAGGGGTTTGAACATGGGGGTTCACATGCCAGGGGCCGCCAAGTCCTTGGACAGCCTGAAACCACTAATATGGAGCAGCAGCAACAATTCATTGGAGATCCCATTCATCCCAAGCTCATCTCATCCTTCATCCCTGGAATCTACCTGTATACCTGCTGGGCTGAACTGGTGGTGCTGCCAACTGTACACACAAGATTTCAGCTAAATTCAAAGGAAATATTCACCTTTTGAGCTAGAGATTGTCTCAGCTCCCTTTGCACAGGGCTGAGCTTCTCAAGACACTTTGAAAGCACAAATGAAGATATAGGTTTAGCTTCAAATCCCTTTATAATCAACTCTCTGACTAGTTTTAAACATGAAAAAACAAATTTTGGAGAAGCTGCAGTAAATTGTACAGAAATTTAGTATTTTAACTTGTTTAGCTCATTATTGCCTGTGGCAGTACAGTGCGCTTAGCTAGATGCTGTGCTGCTCTTGTGGGAACTGCACGGGTCCTATCTGCATTTATTTTGGATGATTTCCCACTATTAAAGCCACAAGTAGGTCAGTCACTGCTGGAGGAATTGCACGGCTACTCACAGTGTTGTCTAGATCTATTTAGAGCAGACATATAAAGTGGCTCTGAAAATGCTGGAATTCCATCTACGTTAGGATTAGTCAAATTTTAGCAGTAGTTTCCTATTTTTCAAGAACCAAGACTCACTATGTCCAGCTCACTGAGCTATCCCACAATTCAGTATCAGAGCTCCTCGTGACATGCACTGTGATCACCTGCACTGTCAGAGATGCTCACAGGGCCACAGCTTCTCCGTGCGAGTCTGCGCCGCTGGAACCAGAAACTGCACAGAGCAATGACTGACATTAGAAGGCAGCGAAAGGCACAGAAATTTAGGCTGAGACTACAAACGCTCACAGACTTTTTTAAATGCGTAAAGAAAGTAGAACTGATGGCAAGCACTGCACGACGACTGTTTTGTTTGTCACCGTATTACCAGATGGAAAAGTAAAGCACATGTGTTGAGACTTGCCCACAGTTGTACAGAAAGTCTGTGATGTAGCCATGGTCTAAATGTTTCCACTCTCCAGTCTAATGGATTGCATCTTGAATATTCTCAGATTTCTTCTTTGTATTATTTTTCATCTGCCAACAAATCTGTTGTAACTGGTTGGCTAAACTGTATGCTACAAAATACAACTGAGCCCAGCACTGGTCACACACCTGCCAGCGTTTCCTCGCTCATCCCTCTGAGCATGTCGTCCCACACGATGGGCGTCACGGCCGGGTACGACGAGGCCACACAACTTGCTACGGCTTTTATGTGGGATAAGCACAGCTTCTCCGGAGTGTTGCCTTGTTGCTGCAGCCACTGCTTTGATTCCTCTCCTTCGCCGAGGTAATACACCTGAAATGTCAAACAAATAATCCTGGCTTGTTTTATAGGAACAGTGGGAGCGAATTTGGCACAGTGTCACAAAACCTTACAATACTGAAATCCTATTGCAAAGACACGACACGCCGAGTGGGCATATTTAAAAGCACTTCTGAGTGCTGAGGACACTGTGAGTGTTTCTATCGGTCTGTAGGAGACTGTGACCCTGACTAAACGGATCACACAAGGGAATTTTCATAGAGAAACTAAAATATCTAAAGAATGATTAAAGTGTGTGGTACTTGTCTTTGGAAAGTTTGTCCTCTGAAGTAGCTCTCACCAGTTTTCCTCAGTTTGAATCTACTAACCCATAAGGTCCTAAATCATCTAAAATGAGGTTCCTCTCTTGGGGAAGATCATTTTTATGTGAATCTAGAAGTGACTTGGGGGTGCATCCAAGAGGGGCCCCAGCACAACTGGTCCTACGCAGATTTGGGTCTGTTAAGCTGGAGATGCATTTAAACTCTGTTGTTTGAGAGCAGGTTTTATGTAAAACATGTTTATTCTACATAAATATTATTTTGCTTTATAAAAGCTTGCAGGTCCCTATCTAACCTGGCCGCTTCTTCACAAACAACAGGATTCAAAATGCTAAACTATCTGTACAGTTAAAGTGATCACCATGGATGTCAGGACCTGCGTGCTGCTGGGCTGGCTCTAAGAACCTCTGAGACAGGAGAAAACTCAAGGTTCTCCTCCTCAAGGAGACAAACTGCCAAGAGAAAATAAAAAGCACTATAAAAGGGCTCGCTTTTAATAAGTTGGCCAGAACAATGAGCCAACACCTTGCACCAAAACTCACACGAATCTTAATTAACATCTCCAATTGATATCTCACTTTAAATACTCATTTGACTTAAAACCAAATGCTGAGTTAATGTTAATAAACTGCTTTCAAGACTTCCAATGTTACAGTCAGATCAACACAAATGACATCCTGTGCTACTGGAATCATTTACTGCCAAAACGACTTTTCTGCACTGGCTTGAATTGACGTTTTCTGTCCCCAAAATCCGACCCAAAGGTGGCCTGGGCGCCACTGAATGCAGAAGCCTCAGCCCTTACCTTCATTCCTCACACAAAAACAATATTCCTGGCTCAAGGGAAGTCCCACCTCATCACATCCAATGTGAAACCACTTCACATCTTCGTGCAGCGCCATGACCTGGTCGATCATGGCTTTGACCAGCGCCCGCGACTCCTCCTTGTGTGGGTTGAGGGCGTTGGGAAACACCTTCACCTCCCGGAGATGGGTGAACTCTTTATGCTTCAGCACGAACTGCAAGAGAAAGGAGAGCTCAGGGAACACCAGCAAAATGAAGGGGACAGCAGCATCCTGCTGCGTCACCAGCGCCCCGCTAACAGTTGTCCTTCTAAAACCTGAGTTTTAGCATTTATTAGAGGCAAGGAATGTGATCTCCTTCGACGCTTGAGCAATTTTGCCAGCACTAACTAAAGAGATTTTAATTAGATTTTTAGGAATTCAACCTATAAGAAAACATAGTTCCCTGATTAAATTTTGCATAATTAAATTAAATTTGCAAATCCTTGTAACCTACAGTTCTTCGCTTGTAGATTAAAAAGAAGGATGAATTGTACAAATAAGAAGCTGATTTGGCCATAGAAATACTCTCGCAAAGAGTTTAAAGTGTCCAGGAGCCTGGAAGTACTAAATCAAATGTAAACCTAATCCTGAATTCATTTTGTTGTGCGCACAAAGGCATTATGATGCTTAGGGCACGGGTGTCAAACGCATTTTCCCCGGGGGCCACATCAGCCTCACAGTTGCCTTCAAAGGGCCAAATGTCATTTTAGGACTATATATACAGTCCTAAAATTACATTTATACAGTCCCCTGTGAAAATGAGTTTGACACCTCTGGCTTAGGGGAATAAGCTCCTCAATTCTGAAGGGCTAGTCAAGAGCAATTAAATGGCAAAAGGACTCAAGTTGTGCCAGGGGAGGTTTAGATTGGATATTAGGGAAAAATTCATCCTGGGAAGGGCTGTCAGGCATTGGAACAGGCTGCCCAGGGCAGTGGTGGAGTAACCATCCCTGGAGGGGTTCATAAGGTGTTTAGATGAGGTTCTTAGGGACACGGTTTAGTGCCAGAGTTAGCTTAGGTTATGGTTGGACTCAATGATCCTGAGGGTCTCTTCCAACTGAAATGATTCCATGATTCCATGACTACTAATAGATGGAATTGAGGACATGAATTGTTAACAGCACAAAGCAGAGTTAACTTACTCCTCGCATAGACACAATACTTCAATCGAAGCTATTTTTGATGACGCCTTGAAAGGTGCAAACAAGCGTGAGACCTCAAGCCGTCATTGGCGCTGAACAGAAGACAATCGCACCGAGAACTCTTGATGTCTTTGAAAGTTTTTCACGGACTTATGGACAAATCTGGTATCGGGATCACATGGGAGCGGCTGGTGGGGCCTCGGCATTAGAGTCAGGGTCATATAAGCAGTTTGGCTGCGGGTGGCACAGGACGGGACGAGTTCTGGCCGGGCTGGTACCGCAGGAGGGACCGCGGGGCCGGGGGTTCCCCCGGGGCGAGGGAAACGGGGCTCAGCGCGGCGGCACCGCGGGGCCGGAGCCGGAGAACGACAGGGATTTCCCAACAAAACCACCCGACCCCGCGCTCACCTCCATGTGCCCGAAGGTCTGGACCAGCGGCACCAGCTCCAGCCCCAGCGCCCGGGCCTGGCCCAGCACCGCCCGCAGCTCCGCGGGGCTGCGGGGGAGAACGGGCGTCAGGGCCCGGGACGGCACCGGGACGGCCCCCCGGCCCCTCCCCGGCCGGTACCTGTAGGCGTGCGGGGCCCGCAGCGGCTCCAGCGGCCCCGCGTAGGGGAACGTGTCCTCGTACTCCAGCAGCAGCCCCGAGCCGCCCAGGGCGCGGAGCAGCGGCAGCACCTGCGGGCGGGACAGGACTGTGAGCGGCCCGGGGAGCGGCCGCCGCCCCAGCCCCGCCGCCGCTCGGCCCTCACCTCCGCCAGGTACGCGGCGCGGGGCGGGGCGCCCTTCATGTCCAGGTGCACCAGCCGCCGCCGCGGCCCGCCCGCCGCCATGCCGCCGCTCCGGCCTCGATTGCTCTCGCCTGCGCACCGCCGGTCCGCATCGATTGCTTCGGCCTGCCGCCGACCCCAGGATGCCCCGGCATAAAGCGCTTGACCGCGTCGCTCTGCCCCGGTTCCGGTGTCTCGGCGCTGTCCAGGCGCGGTGTCTCCGTTCCGGTGAGGCTGCTTTCGGCTCTGTAATGCATTGCTCCTGCCTGTTTGCCTGATGCGCTTCTGCTCGGCGGCCGATTGCTCTCCCCTGGCAGGCTGGCGAGGCGGGCCGAGCGCATCGCTCTGTGCCGGCGGGCACGATGGCTCCGCAGCGGCGGGCGGTGCCGCGGGGCCCCGAGAGCGGCGGGACGGCGGCGGGGCCGGAGCGCGGGAGCCGCCGCCACTGCAGGTGCCTGAGGGGCCGGCCCGGGGGCTGCGGGCACCGCTGGCGCCTCCCGCGGGCAGCGGCGGCGCCCGGGCCCGGCGGGCTGAGGGGAGCGGCTGAAACCTCCGGGCGGGGAGGAGAAACGGAGAAATAAACTGAACAGCAGAGTCAAGTTACTGTTCAGCGCGTTCTTTATTTTATCAGCGCTGGGGATCATCCTCCGTAAGCGCTGGGTGCTCCTGCGTTGCTTCTATTCCCATAATTATTACATATGCATTACAATTTTTGAAAATTTTTTACATACGTCTGTACTAAGAAATAATTGGTGATGTTAGTTATAATTGTTTAGCTTCTTACTTACAATTCATCTATTAATTATTAGTTCATTATAAGCGAAGCACTCCGCTTCCAAACAATGTGTTACTGAGTCTGTCTCGCTCTTGTCGTGTAGAAGAGTCTAAAACTTGAAGAAGATCCCCTCATTTTGCAGGTAGTCAGAAGGCATTTACCATGTCAATTGTTTCATGAGGGATATGGCTTTTATAACTGAGTCAAAGTGTGTGTTAATTTAGCAGCTTTTCTCTATGCATGTGGATGTGCAAAAGGGGGGTCAGCTGGGGTACCGGCTCCTCACCGCTGGTGCTTGTGTGTGACTGTGACTGTTCCCTCCGCAGTGCCAAGAAGAGCAGAGCCCGGCAGGACTGGCCATGGAGGTGGCTCAGGGCCGCGTTCCTCGTCTCCGTGGCCGTTGCTGGGGGTTTCCTGAGCTGGAGCTGCCTGCAGAACGAGGACGGGGTGACGGAGGTGCTGGCCCGTCATGGTGACAACCTGCGGGACACGTTCATCGAGGTCCCCTGCTCTGAGGACTACGACAGCCACAAGAGATTCGAAGGTATTTGGGGAGGGTTGTCCAAAGTGGGGTGAAGCAGTTTTCGGAGGATCCCAACAGCTGACTGCTCTGTTTAATGAAACATGCACTATGTAACTCCTGTTTTTCCAGCAAACACCTGGTCACTGTGTGTATTGTTTAAATGCTCAAACATTCATGCCCCTTGGGCCAGTGCAGAAGTAGTTGCACCTGAGAGGTTTTGCTGTCGTTCCTACATAATTCTCTTATGAAACTGCTTTGGTTAGGCCGTGAGAAATAAACCTTTTGCTAAATCTATTTCTAGTGTCTTTTCATACTCTGATTCTTGTAATAGGGTTGTGGGTTAGTTAGTTACTGGTAAGTACCATTCAGAGTAAGGAATGGAACTGATTTAGGATATCGTCTGTGCTGCTGGCATGTGGTAAAGGCACAAATGCTAGTTTCTGAACTGCCACTTTTGAGATGTGCGTGTGCTGACAGCTTTTAATGCTGCCTGCAAAGCTCTTCTCCTCTGTCTTTGCCTTCCAGCTGAGCCTGTTTTCTGTCAAATTGGTATTTGTTTCCCCTGGCATTATTTATTTGCGGTGTTGATGTTGGATCTTCTTGAGCAAAGGAAGCTTTTCACCTTCTCTGATGAAGAACGGTGAGAGTCACACTTGCAGTTTGCATAGATGAGCTGTGCTGGTGTTCTCTTTCAGATTTGCAAAGTGTGTCTTGATGAATGTTTTGAGCTGGTACTGCTGCCGGAGAGCAGCTCTGCTCTTGCCTTTTGTCAGCCTACCTGTATGTCTAGCTGTATTGCATCAAAAAGTTTTTTTTAAATTTGTTTTTAGTTAAATCTGTTTTCTTATCAGCTTCATTATGTGTCTGACAAAAGACTTGCTGATACAAAGCTGGAGGCAGTGTGGGGGCTGGAGGAAGCTGCTTGGAGCTGAGGAAGAAAGACGATGACCAAAAGGCTGGAGAACCTGCCTTATGATGAAGACTGAAGGAGTTGGGTCTTTGTTCCCTGGAGAAGGGAAGGCTTGAGGGGATGATGCCACATTATTCCAGTATTAAAGGGCAGCTACCAAGTAGATAGAGGCCCTTTCTTCACAAGGAGCCACATGGAGAAGGTGAGGGGCAATGGGTACAAGTTGCACTGGGCAAGGTTTCATCTTGATGTAGGAAAGAAGTTTTTTACAGAGAGAACAGTCTGGAACAGAAAGAATCACTGGAACAGGTCCCCTGGGGATGTAGCAGAGCCTCTGTGACTGGAGGATTTAAAGATGTGGTTGGACAGGGTGTTAGATGATCTTATCCAGGCTTCCTTTCCCATGAAAGGCTGGACCAGGTGATCTTTTGAGGTACCTTCCTACCTGGGCTGTTGTATGACATCTAAATTTCTTGCAGTGCCAGTTCTGGTAGAAAACATTTGTCCAGCTGCAGCCTGGATGTGGAGGTGACTTCCCCTGTCCTCTTCAGGTGGCTGGTCCTGGTGCTGTTGGTTGAAAGGCTTTGAACAGAAACCAGAAGTTTGTGTGGTCTGTGGTCAGATGGTTTTTCCACAGTGCAGCTATTGTAGCATCTTGATACGGTTTTGGGGGATTCATCCCAAATGTTATTGAGGCAAAGAAAGCTGCTGTCAGGAAGCTACCAGCAAGGAAGCTTCCTCAGGCTGGGCACATAAAGACACATGTTCTTTTTTAACTTTTCATAGTTACTACAAGCAAAAACTCTGTGTTCCAGCTTTCTAATTAGGTGTTTACTTGCTGCTGCTTATGTGATTGATTTTGGTTTTTAGCAGGTGTTTTCACGTGTCCCCCTGTACTATGCTTTCAGAAAGAGGTCAGTGGTATTAGAAATGTGTGCGCATCTGTTTTGTTAAGTGGTTAATTGCAGCTGTGCTTGGATCATAAACTTTGCTCTTGTTTCTCAACTCCCATCTCCTGCTCAGTGCCGCCAGAGGGTGGTGCAGAGCTGCTGAGCCTTGCTGGCCTGGCAAAGCCGGCTCCTTGCTCAGCCTGGCTGTTACTGATGGCTTAGGGAGGCAGTAAATGTGGATTATGGTTCTCTGCCAAACTGGATTCAGTGCCGGAACTTGAGTTGCTTTGTTGGAAATAGCTTCCTATCACTCAGTAGCATTTCATTCTGTCTTTACTCTGGCTCAATCTCCGCAGCGGCTGGCTCTGTGTCAGAAGGAGGCACATTCCTATCAGCACTTGGTGCCTGATGCTCAGCTGTGGAGTTTCCACAGCTAAGATGAGCTTTTTATTTATGCACCTGTGCCTGCTTCAAACCGAACTAGTGCCACTCAGCTTCTAGTTTGCTTCAAGTGATACGGTAGCTGCTGTCACAGAGCAGTGGTTTTATTTCAACAGCACTACCTGCCAATAAACATGCTTCGTCCAGAAATCAAATGCGTTATTTTTCAGAGGCCAAGCACTTAACTTATTGCATTTGCAGAAGATGTGAGCGCTCAGACCCTGCGGCCAGATCTTGGCTATTTCTGCTGTCTTGAGACATGGTGCACTACTTAAAACTCCTGTGTAGTCTCTTCTGTGTGTTGACATGTTATGTCAGTGTACAAAGCATCCGTGATCGCTGCCCAGGAGACAGCTTCAAGATGCTTTCCAGAGACTGGGTCAGTGGATGTGGAAAGCAGAGAAGCCTGTGAGCAGCCGGGGAAAAGGTCCAGCAGCCACACTGCTGGTGTGGTTGTGGGGATGGCATCTGATAAATCTTTGCCTTGTCCTGCTTTGGGATGGATCGCATTAGGGGAGCATCATGGTGGGGCTTTTATCTCTTGAGAATCATCCCGATCCTGGCAGCACGTGGTTCTTGGCCAAGTACCACTCTAAGTAGAAGACAGAGCTGCACTTTAGGCACTTGGACCCCATGTTCCATCCAGGGGCCACAGGGAGTAGTGGTGTTTTGGTATGTTCCTCTTTTACCTTGATTGGAAAAATACAACTCTTGGATCCAAAGCCAAGTGCCTTATCTGATAAGTGAATGGGTTTGTGTCTAGTAGGCAGAAATTTGTGGAAGCTACTGAGTACCTGGTGATACTAAACTAAATTTCTCCTGTGTGTAGGTTCTCCAAGTGTGCTTTTACACTTCAGTGCTCCTGTGCGCTGTGGTCTCGTAGACAAAGACAACACGTTTCTTAGTGTTAAAATTGTTTGCAAACAAACAGAGTCTTCTGTTTTTTTCTTTAGTTTTCATCCAGTGTTTGTGCCTTACTGATGGTATTGGGCTGTCTCTTTCTTGGTTTTCTTCCCACTTTGGAAAAGCTTCTGCTGTTGCCTTCAGGACATGTCCTGACTCCAGTGCTGCCTCTGCCAGTTGTGTCAGAGACCCTGGACATGGAACAGTTGTCCTAGGTAACCCTGTAGCTTTGCAGAATCTGGTCCCAGCCTTTCCAAAAGGGTGGTACCTGTGCTCTAGTTTGCAGCTAGAAATAGAGAGCACAAATCTTTTCTGAAATCAGAAATCTTGGTTAATGTCCTTTTTGCAGAGTGTCGTACAAAGAAAACTCTATTTAGACAGGTTTGTCCTGGAGTATTGAAATTCTCCTTTGAATTTACTCTTCCCCATCACTTCTGTCCTTGAACATCAGCTTTCCCTCATCTCTAAGACAATTTCCTTTGCCTTTCAAGCTTTGAAGAGACCTTTTCAATGGCAGAAGTCATTCCTCTTGTCTCTGTTAGCTAGGGAGAGCTTCATGTTTTTCTGTGTTCTGCTTTCTCCCAAACTCATTTTTCTATCAGCCTGTTGCCTCAGCCTTTTTTAATCTTGTTTTGTAACGACAGTATAAAAAAGTGTACTGCCAACATCCAAACTTATGCTTCATAAGATTCCTGGCATCTTTATACCCAACAGAATGCTCAGTACAGTGTGGAGTATATGTTATGTGATTTGTGATTGATGATTATTCTGAAAGTCTTTGAGTGGATCTTATGGTTACTAACTAAATGTCTGGTAAGTTATTTTTTCTCAGTTTGGGAACTCAAATTAGTTGCTCTTTGGCTGGGTTGGTGTGTTTTGCATGTGTCTGAGTTTAAAATTGGGTGCTGGAAGCTGTTACTGCCTCAGCCATCTGTCCGACTCTTTGGGTGAGTGTTTGCGAGCCTGGAGGCAGAGATGTCTCATCCCTGTCAATTGGCTTCTGAGCCGCTCTTCAGTCTGGCATTCAGAAGTAACCGAAGTTAATCTGCCGCTGCTGAATGTATGATGGAGCTTTACGGCACAGCAGCATAAAATGCGTGTGTCTTTGTTAGGGCAGACAAGAAAACTTGTGGTTTGCTGGCTACTACTTGTTGCTTTGCAGAACTGCATGGTGATGTTCTCCAAAGGAACGTGGCATTTCCAGTGCTTGTGTTTTTATTGCACGATCTGCGGTGTTTAACTTGCACATTGTTGGTTCCTGGAACTGAGATTGAAAAATGCAAGAATTTCCACAAAAACTGCACATAGCTTTTCTAGTTGCAGAGGGGATATTTACAATGTGCCCGAAACATGGCACAGAAGCTCCACCTCTCTCCACTCCCAAATTTGTAAGTAAGAATTTTCCACCTATAAACCCCATGTGGGTTATTGTTGGTTTGAATTCTGTACCTTTGGGGCTGGTACTGTATTGCAAAGTGATGTTCTTTCATATGCAAAGCACCTTTGGGTTTTTGCCAGAGTTTTAAACTTTCTTTGGGTGCTTTTTATTATACCAAGGCACTACAACCTCTGCTGAATGGGGTGTTTTGATTCTGCCCATTTCTTTAGCTCACAGGGGCACAAGGAGATAAGTGAGCTGGGGAGCAGTGGTTCTGGCTCCTTGTTGCAGTGCTGGGCTCTGTGCTGGCACTGATAAATGGATGCTCAAGAATGTAATCTCTAGCATATTTGAGACTGCTGCTTTCCTAGATAATTTTCAAATAACTTACTGTTTGCCTCCAGGAGGCTAAATCTTGAGCCGGCTTCAGTGAATTGGTACTGGGTCGTCAGTAAATGCAATGAATTATCTGGGTTGTAATCCAGTTGGTTTCCTGACTTGGATCTGTGTTGGAATAGTCAGCTGCTGTGGGTGCCTTTGACTTCAATTTAAATGTGTTGAACAAGGGGCTTTTCTTCTCCCAAGCAAGGAAGGAATGTCTAGAACTCAGGGGAATTGCACCAAGCAGCCGTAGCAGTGTGAGTGATGTGACTTAGATGAGTTGAATCTGCAGGAGCGATGGTGACATTGGCTGATTTGTCTTCTCTCTGCCAGCGGAGCCAAACACATCAGAATGGAAATGGAACAGCATTGTAGTTTGAGTGATCTGAAACAATGTGAGATTGCTGTTATCCCTTCTAAATGGTGTGAATCTGAAGGGGGAGCAGAAAAATATTACAGATCTGTTTTGAACCTTTTGGAAAGGTGACCTTTCCTTATTTCTCTTCCTCTCTGTGTTCCAGGGTGCACTCCCAGAAAGTGTGGCAGAGGTGTGACCGATGCGGTGATCACAAGGGAAGAAGCTGAAAGGATCCGTAGGTAACTTTTCTTTTAGCTCTTTGACCTTTGGGCACTTGATTTAGTGACACTGTGCGGGTGTTTAAGGTGCAGCACAAAGCTCATTAGCTGAAGGAGGCTGGGTTAAACTAGCTAAAACCTTTTTTCCAAAGCCATTTAGTGGTTTTGCTCTAGTGGAGGCAGTTCACTTTCATGTTCTGCCTGGCTCTGTGGGGCATGAGAGTTGTAGAGGAAAAAAAAGGAAAATTAATTAAATCCTTCTGTTCCATTTGGCCTCTATAAAACAAACAAAACATAAACCTCTTTTCACCTGAGTCTGTTTCTGGGTAATTGAGCTGGTGCTGACCCTATAGTCCTCTATGAACACGAAGTGCTGAGTTTTAATCAAATAATAGAGGACATTGTCAAATAGTGCAGTTAGAAAAGTTATCAGCCTCTTTGAGTGTGATTTGCACTTGATAATCATGCAAGTGGGGAGTATCACTGATGCTCCAGGGGATGGGCAGCTGGTGGAAGGGCTTGGCTCCCTTCTCGGGCCGGCCACCGATTTCAAATTCAGCCGAGCTGCTGATCTTGATGCAGCGTTTCTGCATTGTACAGGTTTATTTGTACTGCCCCGAAGAATCAACATCTGTGGGGTTTTTATGTTTAATCTTACTTGGTCAGAATGTATTTGAAAGGCGATGGGTTTTGGGGGTCTTCTGGGGAATTATGGAAGGAGGCCGTAAATTCAAAAGTGTTCTATAATGTAGATACTTTTTCATGACAGGCTGCAAGATTTGTTTCAAATAAATGGCAGCTTCTCTTAACGAGGTTATTTGATGCATCAGATAATACTGAAGAGTTACATGTTGCAAGTAATGACATTTAAGGATTGAGTATCAGACTTCAGTTCTCATCTGAAATTGTTGTTTTGCCTGCAGAATAGCAGAGAGGGGACTGTCCTTGGGAGGATCTGATGGAGGGGTGAGCAGTGTTCTGTTACTTTTTACGTTCTTTTACTGCCAAGGCAAGATTATAAATGCATTTTTGGGACTTCTGGAAAGGAGATGGAGAATTTTTTCCTTTCATTCAAACTTGGAAGAAAATTTGTTTGGACAGTTATTTTATCTCCCATTAATACTTCTGCTAGCAGTGTAATTTGTGGCTTCTGCAATACAGTTGACACTTTCTGTTATTCAGTTTATAGTTAATTCTAGCGCCTCTCTTGAACTGATTTGTCTTCTCCAGCTGGAAACAGTTACTACAGCAGAACTGCACAAGTTTGACTTCTGAAACTAAGTCACAGTGGTTTACAGCATCACGTAAAGATTTGCTTTGTGTAGTGATGAAAAATACCATGTAATATCTTAAGTAGACCTTTGAATAATGTTCTTTAAAAATGAAAACAAAACCACTTTGCTTTAACAACCGTGTTGATTTCAATTTCTTCCTCCTCATCTTCATTCTCAGGATGTTTTCGTATATGAACAGAAACTGTTTCTTGAGTATTTGTAAACACATCCACTTCTTTAGGCCTCTGCTGAATTAGGGCACATATTAGTAGAAAAGGAGAAAGGTTTCAATGAAAAAAATAAGGCTTCATTGTCCCTGTGATTGCTGAGGAAGACCTGCAAAAAACCGTAACCTGAGAAACTTAAACAGTGCTGCCTATTTGTAACAATATATTTAAAAGATTTAACACTCTCTCATCTGTTCTGTCAGGATCCCTTGGATTTTTTGCAGTTCTGTGGCTGCATGATTTTCCACTTTGCCTGTTGGGACCTACAACTTAACTCTTGTCATTAGTGCTGCCAAGTGGGGTTCGTATCCTGTTTTTTCAGGACCTACATCTAATTTGCCATTAGGCTTCCACAGAGGGATTAGAAGGGCAGTGTATAACAGGCAGCTTCATGGATTTGGACCACAGAAAGTTAATGTGCAGCTGGGGGTCAGGAAACTGGGGAAACTGAGGCAGAGACACCTTGGAAGAGACACGAAGGGAGGTGAACTCGCTGCCCAATGCCCAGGGCAGCCCAGGGGTCACTTGGACATCAAGCCAGAGTGTCAGACAAATATCAATTCAGCATCTACGTCATTTTGGAAGCGTCACTGTGAGTGGTTTTTTGAAGGGGAGGGAAACGGGGTGGGGGAAGAAGATTCTATCGTGGCAGTAAAACAAGTCTGTTAAGAAATCTGATGTCCACTGAGAGGTCTGGGCTCTGATCCAACCTGTCTCACATTTCTTATAATCTGTGAATGTCAGAAAGTTATTGCATTGCTGTAACTCCTTAGGGAAAGGTCCAAGAAGGAAGTTGAGTGGTATTGCATTGAGGTCTCTTCCAGAATAGTGGACGAACACTGAAAGATGCTAGAACCAAGTGCTGGCCAGTGTTTCTGGGAGATCATGTTTAGGAAAAGTCTTTAATTACGGTCTCTTTAATGCCGCTTTTTCTCCTGTTGTGCCGTTTTCCTCTTTCTTTTTCAATGTGCGTGCTTGTGGGGTGAATCTCATCCCAGCAGTGCTAGCTTGACTCCAGCAATCATTAAATACTGGTGGGATGTGTGGTGATGTGGAGATGAAACTGTCTGTCTTCATTTGAGCCTTTTTATTGGCTTTTCACATCTCTTACCTTCACAGCATACAAAATGCTTCAAGTCTTCCTCCATCTAGCTACTTTGCCCATATGCCTCTCAAGCCTGTTGGATTAGATTTGCCTTGTTGCTTTAAATTTCTTGGGCTTTAGAATGTTTGGATAATTCTGTCCATTTATGTCTGTTGTTCCAAGACTTTTTTTTTTTTTACCTTAAAATTCTCAATTCCTTGTTTCTGTTTCATTCTGTTTAATTCTTGCTTTAGCCACTTTGATCTCTCCACTATTCCAAATACAACTTATTCAGATTTCTGCTGGGGTGCAGACTGCATTCTCGCTCTCTCTGATTCCCTCTTGACCCCTTTTTAAGCAACTTCTCTTTCCTGTATGTCAAACTCCTTATTTTCAGTTCACAGAAGTGGATTTGTGTGTGCGTCTGGGTATAATTTAAACACCTAAACGTGCAGTTTGTGACTGTCAGTTCTCTCCTCTGTTCGTTTGCTGCCCTTTCTGCTTCCTTGGAGGGCTGAAGCATAGCATAACTTGTTTCCTTTCCATCTTATTTTTGTTGAGAAAGTCCTGGCAAACACCTGAATTATTGAAGTGTCCCAGGAGTCATGCCCCAGTGGTCATGCTGAGCTTGCTTTCTTATCTCTCTTTGTAATTTTTGCTAGATTTATTTGTATTTATGCACATGGGAGAGGCCACTGCAGTGTTCTAGTCTAACTTTGAACAGCATCTTTGCCACCAGGGTGCTGCTTTCCCTTGTACCTCTCCGGCTCTGTAGCTGTGAAATAGCTTTGTCCTCGGTTCCTTCCCTTGTTCAGAGTGTGAGCTGCATTAGTTCTCTCGATGTTTGCCTCAGCTTGGGCTTTTTCTTCTTTCTAAAGATAAAGACCTTTCTCTTTCTTCCATACCTAATATTTTCTTGCATGCTACCCTTGCGTTACCACTTTAGTCACGGCTCATTCATTCATGTCTTTGTGACTGCCGTCATGTCTCCAGTGTAAATGAAACGACTCTTTGCTGTTGGATCTATTGACATGTATTTAGAAGCCGCAGAGAAGAAACGCCTTGATGTGGCCGGCCAGCGGTGTCTGGTTCTGGCAAAACTGGTGGGAGCAGCCACCCAGAGCTCCTTTTGCAGGGGATTAGATTCCTTAATCACTGGGAGGATTGATCCATCTGTGTAGCTGTGATGCCAAACAAGGGTTTCTGATACGGGCTCACGGACCTGCGTATAGAACAGTGGTTCTGCAGATCGCATCCCTCCGTGTTCTGCTTTCAGCCCTCCCAGCTAAATTCTGAAGTCTTCCAAACGCTGTCAGCGCTGCATCTTCTAGAGAGCAGATAACACTTGTCCCATCTTAGACCTCTACTGCAGGCTGCATGGTTTTATTTCTTCATAATTAGCCTCCTGATGGCACTTAGGAACATGTACTTGTGAGGGGTGAAAGACATTGTTGGCTGTGTGTCCTCCATTTACTTAGAGCCGTGTGTTGCTCTGATTATCTGGACTCGACTCCAGTGAAACAAAGAAATAAACTTAACAGTAAAATCAATTCTGCTGTTAAGCAGCATTCTTTATTTTATCAGCACTGGGGATCATCCTCCATAGCGCTCTAACGACTGGATGCTCTTGCATTGCTTATATTCACACAATTATTGCATATTTGTTACAATTTTTTGAAAATTTTAACATACAATGTACTAAGAAATAATTGCAAAATGATAAGATTAGTATGAAGTTAGTTATAATTGATTAGTTTCTTACTTACAATAAATCTATTAATTACTAGTCAAATATAAGCGAAACACTCTGCTCCTAAACAATGTGTTACTGAGTCTGTCTCACTCTTGTCATGCAGAAGGATCTAAAACTTGAAAAGTAGCCTCTCATTTTGCAGGTGGTTAGAAAGCATTTACCATGTCAGCTGGTTAATGTTGGGTGCGTCTTTTATAACCGAATCATGCTATACGTTAATTTAGCAGCTTCTCTTCACTGTCAGCTGCTCTGTGGGCAAGTAGAAGTAAGTTTTTTGTCTTTTTTCTCTCTTGGGTGGTGTGTCTGCTTGCTTTCTGTAGAAGTAATGCTTAGAACTTTGTAAGAGGCAGAGGAAGAAGGTGGAATTGTTGAAGTGAATGTATATTTTAAAGGTTGGAAATTCCTCTTAGCAAGGATGGAAGGCAGGGCCTGTTGTGCTTTGCAAGACAGGAAATGGATCCTTTTGGCATACGCTGAACATCGGTGGTTATTTATGTGCTTTTTGAATCCATTTAGCAGTGAGAGGGTGGAGAACTTGGGACTAACAATACTGATGATCCCAAAGAATGTAGATTGGTCCCTTTTTTTTCTTTAAAGGAAGCTCGATTTCCTCTCTATACAAGTTCTATAAACCACAGTATTGGGGTCATTCTGTGAAACAGGCTGTCAGCGATAGGTGTGTGTTTGCAGTGTCCCTGCCCTCTCTATCAGGGAACACTGCAGAGTCCCAGGCTGCGATCAGCGCTGGCCGCGGGGCAGCGATGTTGCACAGGCTTCCACAAGGTTTTCTTCTCAGCGTAGGAAACCATGCCGAAAATGTTTAATGTTCTGAAAGGGCAGAGGCCAAAATAAATGTTTCAGTTTGTTTCCAAGGTGGTTGTTAAACAAATAGCTCTGTGCTCGTATGTAATCAAGTCCCCGTCTATGTTTGGCGTTCAGTTGTTTTCCTCTGTCTGGAACAACCCTGAAGAATATTCTTTCCTTTTCAGTCTTCATCTGGCTTTTCTAGGCTTTATATTGTAGCTATCTTTTCAGCTCTGAATACCTACAGTCCTTTGGGGGTGGCTTTTATTGATTCATTTGGTCATTTTGCATCTTCCCAAATATCATCATCAGGTGCTGGAAGAGTGAGAAGAAATGTGTACGTTTGGAAAGCATGTTGAAAGCATTTGAAAGACAATTGGTTTTTAAATTAAATCTATCTTTTCAGATGTGTCCTGCTACTTCTCCTTATAATCTATTTTAGCATGATCACAAGCATTTTTGAAGCTACACGGGAGCAGTTTTACTTTTAGCTGTAGCTTGGGTTATTATACAGAACCAGAAACTGATAAATGAAAATAATTTGCTTCTGAAGCTTGAGTAAACCTTATTCTGAGAGCTGTTTTTCCATGAGAGTGAGATTATTTGTTTCCATAAGTCCTCTGAAGCTTTTGGAGAACTTCTGTGGGAAGGAGAGGTCTGAAAGAGGCCTGATAGCATGAGAGCAAATGGCCTCAAGTTGCACCAGGGGAGGTTGAGGTTGGATCGGGGGAACAATTTCTTCCCCAAAGGGCTGTGGGGCATTGGAACAGGCTGCCCATGGCAGTGCTGGAGTCACCATCCCTGGAGGGTTGGACAGACGGACATGAGGTTCTCAGGGACATGGGGCAGTGCTCAGTGGTTGGGCTCAGTGATCCTGAGTGTCTCTTCCAACCAAAACGATTCTGGGAAAAGCTCATGCTGTGTCCCCTTGAATAGCTTGTTACTTTATCTATTTGTGAAGCTCTGTTCAGGGATCGATTTAGGCAGGTTTACTGAAAGATGGTTGTTCCTCTCCTTTCTAAAAGGAGACCGTAGTGGAGTTCCCCGCCTTCAGCCCTGAAGCTCAGAGCAGCTGAGGCTGCAGCAGTTTTCTTTTGCCAAGAGCTTGTCCCGCGTGTCGTCCTCCGCCGTGATGGAGAGGAGGAGGGAGGAAGGTGCTCTGGGCTGGGGGGAAGGTGAGGCTGGGTTGCCAGCCTGGCGCTGCAGCTGGGTCACATCTGTGCGCTCAGGATTTGCTGCTGCTGTGTTTGAGTAAAGGTACAAAGTGGTTCAAACAGCTCTGTTCCAACCATGCCCAGAAATTCTTCTTGCTGGTAAGATGGAAGTTATCATTCTTTCCAGGCAGCTCACCTAGTGGTTTTATTGTTGTCTGGATTTTGCTAGAATAATGTGAATGGTATGTGGCGCATCAAGAAATGCCAGGTTGCAAGCTGCGTGCTCTTGCCTGGGTATTGAATATCAAAGATGTCATTATTTTGGTGCTGGTCACGTTAATTAACTGTTGCTCCTTGATGTTTCTAGTATTAAAAAAAAAGGCTGCTATTAAGCAGACAAATTTTTAAATATCGTTTAACTGATGCAAAACAAACATGTATTTTGTGGGCAACAAGAGACGTACAAAAGCATACTCTATTCAATTTAGAGAAATAATTTAGAGTCCTGAGAGGTAGCTCTTTATCTTGGCAAATGTGAGTACTAATCTTTTCAGGTTGGTCTGGAGCTGGGCAGAAGTCTTTGGTTTGAATCAGATGAAGAAATGGATTGCATTTTCATATGTGAAAACTTTTTACTCTTCGGTTTTCTTTTACAGCGGTTTAGAAATTGGGGAAAAGAAAGTTTGGCTCTAGTAAGCCTTAGAATTGTTCTTTTAAACAGACTTTTATGGCCGTATTAAATATGAGAAGCATACAGGAACTTGTGGGGAAGGAGAAGTTTTAATAACAAATGTTGGTCAAGATAAATATTAGTGCTGCTACTTGAGCGTTTCACAAATATTGGAAACTGTTGTTATCTTAGTGTGGAAGGGAAACATCTTCAAGAAGGGATCCAGGAACACAGTGTCTTAGCCCAACCTGTGGAGGAAGATTCTGGCAATTCTGTACGTCAGATCTGAATCCCGGGAACAGCAGCCTTGTGCTTTATTCATATACCTTCATCTTTTGTGCACCTACACAGCAAACTGAGAGGGGCTTGTAGTTATAAATGAAGCATTAGGATTGTGAACCCAATTGCTAGAAACTAATATTTTTCTTTGGGAGGCTGTGGAAAGTGAGATCTGACTTGGGACAGCTATTAAAGGTCATAGTTAATAATGATAAAACCTTTTCATGCTCTTTTTTCCTACTATTTTTGTTTCCTTTCCCAGGCATCAATTCTGGACTTGCACTCGGGAGCTCTGTCGCTGGGGAAGCATTTTGTCAATCTGTACAGGTAACACGGGACGGGGCGTTGCTGCCGCTCATTGTCCTGCACTTCGGTGCTCGTCGCCTCTTCAGATTGCTCAGACCGTGTGGTTGGTGGTGACAAACTGCACAAGCTGGACGGATTCACCACGGTTTCCACAACCAGTTAAAAAGCTTTTGTGGCATGAAAATGGGTCCTTTGTCGAACTGGGCTCTTTGAAAGCTGGCGTTACCTTTTATTTTAAGAGTTCTTCTTGCACCAGTAAATAATGTGGGGGTTTTGTTTGTTTGTTTTTTATAATTACAGCCTAGTTTGTCAGTGGTGGAAGAAATCAAGTAGTCTTAACTCTTAAAAATTTGAATCCATGTGCTTATTTCATGTGCTCTTTTCATGCCCAGGGCATTCCATTACCTGTTGCTGCATCTTGATCCTTTACTCTTTTAACTTGTAATCTTTGAGCAATGCTTTGGGAACATCGTGCCTAAAAGCATTTGTAGGATTCCTTTGTATTGTGTTGTCATTTATTGACTGTTGGTAAAGCACAGTCTGATTCGGCAACTCCTCTTTGAGACTGTTGTTTAATTTTTCAGGTACTTTGGGGACAAAATTCAAGACATCTTCACAGAAGAGGATTTTGCATTGTATCGGTAAAGATTTTCAATAACTACTCAATGAAGCACAAAACATAACTTTGGTTTTCTTGTAAAGCACAGGTTGGGATTGTCCTTTGGACAGACACACAATTGTCCTTTGGATTCGGGCACACTATTGAATTTGCAGCTCAGAATAATACTGTCTGTGAGAATTAAGATGCTCTGAGGAATATAAGTAAAAGGACCTGTTGGTGACTACCTGGTAGGATCTGCTGCTTTGAACTCAGCTGCATTACCAGTGTCAGGATCTTACGGGTGGCGTAAATGCAATCAGAATGACGGCAGCACCACACGATTCCCGTTCTGCCCAAGGGGCCGACGCTCTGCAGACCTGCGGGCGAGGAAAGCGGATTCATCCGAGCTGTGTGGTTATTGGCCAGAACATTATAGCTGGGGTGTAAAATCCTTTAGCATTAACTCCCATTTCGTGTGTTATCCAAGAGCTCTTGTGTTAGATGATGAAGACAATCCTATGCTATTATTATATTAGGAACTTGGGGTTTTTTGGGTGAAGCCCAGCAAAACATAAGGAATAGTAAAGTGGGAAGTGGAAGAACTTCAAATTACTCATGTTCTGGCTAGAGAAGCAGAGGATGCTTTCCCTTAAACAGCCAGAATATGAAATAAAGCTATAATGTAATAGCTTTGGCATCTAATCCTTTTAGCTTTCCTGTAGACCTGCTCATGTACTTAACGAAGACAACAAACGTAACGAGTTCCATGTGTCTGTGAAGGTGTGTGGCTAAAGTTTAGAAACAATCACTCTTTGACTAGACACAATAAATCTTTAGTTATGCATTTCACTGGCTTTCTCATAATTTAAAATGTACCTGGCTTGAGCTTTTTAACTCTTTTTGTCTTTTTCTTGCCTTTGTGAAGGAATATGACCTCCCTCTAGTGGTGGAAGTAGCATTAAGTAGCCAAATAGGTTTATTAGTTCTGTTAGTATAGGAATTTATCTTAAAATATGAACCACTTAAAGCTTATTTCTATTTGAAAACTATTTTAGATACTGTTGCCTAGACTCTACACTTGCCCTTGTTATATTTCATTACATTTTTCCCTGCCCAACTCTCCAGGCTGTCCAGGTCTCTGGATGGCAGCACAGCTTCCAGTGTCAGCCACTCCTCCCAGCTTGGTGTCATCAGCAAACTTGCTGATAGTGCACTCTATTCCCTCGTCCAAATCATTGATGAATATATTGAATAATATAGGCCCCAGTACTGACCCCTGAGGCACTGCACTAGATACAGGCCTCCAACTGGACTCTGTCTCATTGACCACGACTCTCTGGCTTCTTCCCTTCAGCCAGTTCGCAGTCCACCTCCCTACCCGCTCATCCAGACCGCACTCCCTCAGTTTAGCTGTGAGGATGCTGTCGGAGACTGTGTCAAATGCCTTACTCAAGTCAAGGTAGACCACGTCCACCGCTCTGCCATCATCCATCCATCTTGTTGTGTCCTCATCAAAGTCAATGAGGTTGGTCAAGCACGACTTCCCCTTGGTGAAGCCATGCTGACTGCCCCTAATGACCCTCTTATACTTGATATGCCTTGAGATGGCACCAAGGAGAAGTCGTTCTATCAGTTTCCCAGGGATGGAGGTGAGGCTGACCGGTCTAGAGTTCCCCGGGTCCTCCTTCTTGCCCTTTCTGAAGACTGGAGTGACATTTGCTTTCCTCCAGTCCTCAGGCACCTCTCCCGTTTCCCATGACTTGGCAAAAATGATGGAGAGCGGTCCAGCAATGACCTCAGCCAGCTCCCTCAGCACCCGCGGGTGCATCCCATCCGGACCCCTGGATTTAGGGATGTCCAGATTGCCTAATTGCTCCCTAACCCAGTCCTCATCAACCCAGGCAAACTCCTCCATTGTCCTGCCCTCCTCTGGGGCCTCAGCGGTACGGGGCTCCTCAGGACAGCCTCTGGCAGAGTAGACACAGACAAAGAAGGCATTCAGTAACTCTACCTTCTTTGTATCGTCTGTCACCAGGGCATTCACCTTGTTCATCAATGAATGATTTTTATACTATTCTTGGGAGCATTTATCTTCATTACTTTCACTTACCTGTGAGGGTCAGTTTAAAAATACACTCTTGAGAGAAATAACTAAATATAATTCATATCTAAGTATTCCTGACTGCAAAAATAACAAATCTGAGTAGGCATTCTGAGCCAGGAGGCTGGTTTCTAAACTGCCTGTGTCAAAATTATGTTGCTTCAGAATCAATTATGGTTTCTAGGTTGATGCTTTAACCACCATCTGCCAGGCATATTACAGCAATTCCTCTCGTTTCACATAACAGATGCATCTCTATCCAGAAGAGACCTTTAAATTGGGATGCTTGGTTTAAGGGTTGCCGCTTCAGCAGAAAATAGCACCATCAAAGATTTATTCTAAAAGTCTTACAACTTATTTAAGGTAGAAACACAGAATGAGCAGAGGGAGAGCTGGTAATGTGCTTTCTTCCTTTATTCATTCAGCACACATGATTTCTGTTAAACCTTTCTGGCTGTCGAAGAGCGTTGCTTTGTCTGCTCCTGCTGCCTTTGGGGCTTTTCGCTGTTGCAGCACGTGAATCACACTTTGCAGGGACTCCTGACGGTGCATTTTTTGCTTGTAACTTAGAGAAATTTTGCTGTGGCACTTTCAGTTCTTTTACTCAGTCCTTCATGCTGCTGCTGATACATTAAGCTGTCTACTTTACAATCTAGTGAACATCCTTTCTCTTAAGTTGTATGTTCCTTGGACTTCTAGTTACTTCATCATTTATTTTTGTTGACATTCTGAGAATTAAAAAAAGCCAAAACAACAAACCCCAACCCAAGTCACTCTTCCTGATGTGGTTGATCTCCTTTATTTAAGGCAAAATAAGAAAGTGCAGGTACATGTTCCCCATGATTTATTAGCTGAGGAAGAAGCTTTGCTCTGAGAAAGCAATAAGGAGAATGCAGAAGCAGCAGGAGAGATGTGTCACTGTTTCTTGTTCTTCGCAGTGATGTGAGACAGCGGATTCAACAAAGGATTGCTCAGGCCTTCGGGATCAGCGCTGCCTCCCTGTACCTGACAAAGCCAACCTTCTTCTCGAGAATAAACAACACGGGAGCCAAGACAACACACGATGAATACTGGCACCCACACGTTGACAAGGTGAGTAGGAGGTGGATGGGATGCAAAAGTTTCCTGTTATTATTAAATAATTTTTAAGTCACTTTTCATTAAACAATCAGTCAAACATGTTTGAAAATTGGTGCTTGTAAAAATCCTTCAGGGGATGAACCTCACGGAAGGATAAGTGAGTTTTAAAAACATAGGCCGCTGCTTTCCTTTTTATTTTATTTTCCATACTTCTGCTAGAATTAATACATTATGTGAATGACTACTCAAGCATCTCTTTTATCAGAAACGTTGAATAAATTGACCTGCACCCACAGAGTGTTTCAGTCTCTCAAACCTGCGGTTCCATTCAGCTCTTGCTCTTTCAGCCAGGTCTGGCAGGAGCTATTGCAAAGTGGTCGGTTAGTCGCTGGTAGCTGATCTGAGCCTGGATTTCACAAGGCAAACTTTGGCCTTTTCAGGCAATTGCTAGGGGAAATCCCATGGGCAAGGCTGCTCGAAGGTAAAGGGGCCCAAGACAGTTGGTTAGTGTTGAGGGACTGTTTCTACCGGGCACAAGATCAGAGCATCCTGACACATAGGAAGTCAAGGAAGGGAGCCAGGAGACCTGTGTGGTTAAACAGGGAACTGCTGGGTAAGCTCAAGTGGAAGAGGAGAGTTTCTAGATCATGGAAGAAGGGGCTGGCCACTTGGGGAGAATATCAGGCTGTTGTCAGAGGGTGTAGGGAGGCAACTAGGAAAGCTGAGGCCTCCTTAGAATTCAACCTGGTGAAAGGGGTCAAGGACAACTGGAAGAGCTTTTTCCAACATGTGCAGATAAAACTAACAGCAGAGGCAGTGTAGGCCCACTTCAACTGCATAGTGTTCTATCTGAAGGTTTATAGCTCAATACTTCGCATTTTTCAATGGACCTGAATGATTTGGGATTGGTATTATTTCTGAATTTAACCAAGTTCAAAGGTTCACGTAGGCAGAAGCGGTTTAAATTTAGAAAATACAGTGACAGCTTTCACAGCTGCTGTTCAGAAGAAGCAAGTGATACAACATGGAATTTTCAGCCACTAATATGACAAAGACCAGCTCAGCTTTTGGATGCTGCTTGTTTAAAAAGCTGTGATATAACCATTGAACAGGAATGCACCAAGGACTGGGGCGGGAGGGATGATTTTGAGGTGCGGATTATTTTGACTGGTGCTGGTGGGAGCTGGTTGTAGAGAATAAACTGTGCTGGGTGGGTTCATAAGAATTCCATCTCATGTTATGCTCATTTCCACATGAAGTGCTATAAATTCATAGGTTCCTCATAGTTTTTTTTTTTTCACACTTTCAGAGAATTGAATTTGACTGCCATGAGGGACAAGAAAGCAGTAAATTTCAATAGCTGATGCCTGTTTTCTCCACTTTTTTTTTTCTTTCAGCCCAAAAGTGTATTTTAGAATTTCAGACTCTGATTTATTACTATAATGAGTTTTGTGTCTGCACAAGCATTAGGCTTGCCAATATTCTCTTTTCTGCATGTGTTTTGCATTGGTAAGTGAATAAGGTGGTTGGATAACCTTACAATTAAGTGTTTCTACCCCAATTTTTCCTATAATGTACAAGTTATTTTGTCATTTAGAAGCAAATCTCTTTCCATAAAGAGAAGCAGCTTCTACAGAGGAAATAAATTCTCTGTTATGGCATCCTGACATTGCCTGTACATGATGGACAGCGGGTGTTGAGGGTTTTGATTGCGGGATGACAATAAAACCCTGGCAGATGTATTGTTAACCTCCTCTTTCCCCCCCCACCTCCCCCTTTGGCCCCCCACTCCACCCCTTCCCACTCAGGACAGGCAATGGGGAGGGAAAGGACAGAGAAGAGAGTTGGAAAAATTGAAAATGTTTTACTAATGCTACTAATAAGAACAGAGAAAATAACACAAAATATACAAAACCAATCTTGAAAGTCCCAGCAACTGCAGAGCCAGCACCTGAAGTCCTGGACTGGACTCTGCAGCCAACTGGAGCTGGATTCAGTCTGTCACTAGGCCTCAGTTCGCAGGGAAGACTAGCAAGGTCTTCTCCTAATGTCGCCATAAGCAAAAGGGAAAAAAAAAATTGACGTGATCCTTGTGATCTCCCACTTTTATATGAAGTATTCACGTGAATGTGATGTTTATACACAGTTTCTTGGTCACCTGTTTCTCATTGCCCCTCTTGCGAGTTGTGCATCCATGCTTAGCAATAACTTCTCATTCCATCGCTATGTTTACCAAAACATGTATCTGGTTCTCCAGTAAAATGCAGCTAATATGAAGCTTTAACTGACAGGCAAATTCACTAAAAGAGAAACTTGTCTTTTACCAAAACCAGGACAGCAGGCTGGATGGTTGCCTGTTCTTATCCATCTCTTTTGTCCACGTGTTGTTTACCTCGCAGGCTGGCTGTTCAGGGAGCAGATACATCAACTGACTGGCCTTGGCTTTTTCTAACCCATCTCCAGCTTCACAAAAAACCCAAAACAAATGCAAAATGCGTTTTCTTAAGCTTGCTATGTATAACCTAAACCTTAGGAGTGTCTATACTGAATAATTGGGTGGTCTGATTTATGACAGCAGTGAAGAGACCATTATCCTAGTTGGAGCAGTTAACAAACACTGTGTTCATAATCGTGTAGAATTTGCACCTCCAAAAAATAGCATACCTGCTCTAAACCATGAAAATGTGACTTATGCTAATTTTCAAGATATTTTCTGAGAGAAGTATTGTTTAGATCACACTGGGAATTAAAACCATAGCTTGTCCTGTGTGTTTTATACAAGTAGTTTGAACGTTTTTCAGTTCTGTAGCAGTTGACTGTGTTTGGAAGGCTCAAGCATTCAGACCACTGAAGTGCTTTTCATCTGTGCCTTGAACTGATGTTCCAGGCGAATATATTTTAATGTGGTTATCTTCATTCTTGTTCAAGAGCCTTCTTGCAGTAAGGGCTGTATGTGAATATGCCAAAGCTGGGCTACTCTCTGTGCTGTCGTGACAGCAGTGTTGCACGCTAAATAGTTGAATGATAGCACTTTGCATTACCAGGTTGAAAATTCAGAGTTTGAACCAGGCTGATGATGCTTTAAATAGGGTCTGATAGAGGTAAGACCTTGATCCTGTTCACTTCGTGTCCGCCGTAAAAGTCCAAAGTCCATCATCATGTGTTATTTTTAGCAGACACTGGCCGCCTTTACTTCTGCTACATCATTAACTTGAATTGGCTTCAAAGGATTCATTTGAATCCTTTCCTTGCTGCACAGACAAGCCACTAATTCCTCTCTAACTTTTGTGTGTCAAAAGGTCTGGTGTTATTTTCCTGTTAAGTGCAATTGGAAAAGAACTATTTCTGGATGTAGCTTCCATGTATGTCTTTGACAGATCGTGGCTTACAGAAATGTTACAGTATGTGTAGAATATGTCTGTATATGATTTTAGCCTACTGTAGATGTATGTTGTGTAGATCTATAGCTGTATGGTATGTGGGTAGAAAAAGGTAAAAATATTTCTAGCTGTTCAGGCTGTGCAGGAGACTGAATTCAAACAGAAGGTCAGTAGGTCAGAAGATATTTCAGAGAAGGCTGAACAGGATAGAAAGGTTGTGGAGCTTCACAGGTTGTGTTCAGTGCAGCCAGCCTGCTTTGTGTTTTAATTTCTCCAACAAACTGTGTTTCACCACCTCCAGACTGCAGTTGAAACCATTGCTATTGATCTGAGGTAGGAAACATTTCTCAGATAAGAGCAGTGGTATTCTTATCTGGCCTGCAAAATAAGTGCGAGTACGAGGGAGTTGAAGACAGATAAATAAGCTCAGCATGTTAAAAATATTGACAGCTTGTTGAATGCTTTTGTGTTGTATTGTTCTATTCCAAGGAGAGTACATAAATAACAAATCACTTTATGCATTTCTGCATAATAATTAAATGGTGAAGGTTGCTTCTAGAAGACTTCAGGATTCTTTTTCTCTGCCTCTTTCCCAAAGAAAGGAAAACTCAAGCCCTTGAAGAATTAATGTGACACTTTTCTATTTCAAAGTCTGACACTGGGTCAAAGATGTAGGCTTGTTAAGACACACCAATACCCCTCTTTTCTTTTCTCCTATATTGCTGAGACTATTGCAGTTATATTTCTTAATGTGAGTATCCTTGTTTTGGAAGATTTTTAACTGCATAAGGGAGTAGCACAGATCTGTTGTGTCTGTATGAGGCATTGCTTTTTTTCTCTAAAATCTATTTGGTTTTTGGTTGCACAGGAATGGAAACCCTGAAATCACTCAAATGACTCATTTAATCTTGTTGAATGTATAAGCAGCTAAATCAAATAAAGAGAGCGTTGGCTTAAGATGTGGAGTTTCATCTTGGATGGAATTTGTTTGGAGATGAGCCTTTCAAACAGCAAATCTCTGATTTATAATGGGATTGCTGCTGCACACTCAGCTCTGACAGCAGAATAGTCTTAAAACATTCTCTAATAGAAGTGATAAGGGGCTTGAAGATTTCTGCAGTCCCCTGACTGGGCGAGGATCCCATTGTCTTTCACAGAACTGCCATAAGATCAGTTTTGGTTTGTTCTCCTTGCATTTCTTCTATTGGAGCTAGTCCAGGATTTCAGTGTAAATTTTCTTGGTTGCAGCCTTTGTTTGTAGCCTAAATATCTTCATGAGCAGCTTATAGCTATTTTTTCCACCTCCTCCCATGCCTGGGTATTTATCGGTAGCAGTCATATCCCTTCTCAGCCTTTTTTTCTAAGGTGAACAAGCCAAACCTTGTGACACCATCTCCATCCCCCTGACCCTTCCAACCACCCTCTGGCCGTTGGGGCTGTCGCTGATGGCAGCTGCTCCCTTTGCTAGCGGACTTCTCGCTCTTGTCTTCCCCTTGTGTTGTTAGACATGTTACAAAATAACATTAAAAGATCTTGCTTCTGCCTTAGGACAGCATTCTCCTTGAAATCTGAGGACTGATTTTTTTTCTTGTGTCTGCTGAAATTTATTGCCTCAGCTCCCCTACAGCCCCTGTTTATTCAGAGACTTGCTATTTGGTGTCTTACATTGTCTATTAAATAGATACTACCAATATATACAACACTGGAAGTAGCCATCAAGGCTGTTTTTATGATTATCTGCACAAAGAGATTGAGGCTTATGGGAAAAGAGCAGCTCTGACTGATTCCTGGAAGGTATCATGCTACATCTAAGCTGATTGGAAAGTGAGTAGATGTATTTTCTTCTGCAGTGGAAAGCAGAGGATGCTCTCCTACGTCTCTGAGTAACCACAGGCCTATTCCATATTCTTACAGCTGTTTAGCTGCATATAAACATATAACCTCAAAAACCCAAAGGTGCCACCCTGCAAAATGTGGCTGGCTAATTCTGACAATTAGTTGTATTTATAGTAATAGCCTTTAAGAAGAATCATATCAATATCATTGAGTGTCTACCATTGCATGTTAGCTGTGTTTGACTTATTTAAATAAAGGGTACTCAAAAAGAACACTCTGACTGTATGAAGTATCAGGCTGAATGGAAATGCCCACATCTTTTCAATTCAATGCCCACATTGAATTGTTCATGAGGAGCTATAGAATTTGATTTGCTGCAGTGTGCCTTTGTAGCTTATCACCTGGTTTTAATGACAGCTTTTCTCACATAGTTTGAACTTCTGGTTCAGTTATTAACCTTTCTGGACTTGGAAGCTATTACCGGGGTAATAAATATATTTTATATACATGTGGAACTTCTGGCATTTTAAATAACTGAGTATAATTTAGTGCCTCCTTTCCGTGGTGTTGCATTTCTCAGGCCTGGCTGCTTTGTTAGTAATGAACAAGAACAGGGACAGAAAAGCCATTTTCCATTGCACACTTGGTTCCTCAGATTAGTCGTCTATAGAAATCAGATGTTTGGTTAGGCTAAAATGGTTCATTGTCAGCTCTTAGAAGTTCAGAATTGGTGAAGGATGAGGAGTGCACTGATGGAGCAAAGATGCCGCAGCACTGCAGAGTTCATAAAAACAATTCTACAGCGTTAGACTTGCAGGTATGAGTTGGGCTTCTCTTTGAACTTCTTCACTGTGCTGATGACTTAATTGGCCGGAAGACTTCCTTGAACGGACTAGAAGTTTGATCACCAAATCCATGAAGAGGAAAACAGCTTTGTGAAGCTGATCACCTAATTGCTGTAGAATGGCTGGTTTGAGGTGCTGCAGTACCACGTGCTTATTAATTCCCATTTATTGCCTTGTGTTGCTACTAAGGTTTGTATAAATATGGGGAGAAGGGGATCACTAAAACATTTCCCTCATTCTTTTAATTCAGACTGTGTAGTGCAGCATATTGCCGGATTTGGCTTTTTTCCTTTAAGCCCTTATGATCCAAATAATAAAATGAGTAAGAATGACAATGTCTTCCAATTCCATCTGCTGCTATGTTCTCTTTAGTCGTTGCCCTTACAGAATAATGTGTACGACTGCTGTTGAGCCAGAATTTAACTGGCACTAATGAATGTAACCTAAACCAAAATTGAAAATATTTAGAAAAATGTCTAAGTTGGGTAGTAGCACCTACCTCTAATGGTCACCAGGTCACTCAAAACACTCTGCAAATACTATGTATTTGTACAGTGCTACTGTGCTGCACATTTTGCTGCTTGACGGTGTAATGCGGAACTTGATTGAGTTGCGATATAATGTAAAGAAATTGGAGAACACAGCCATTGATTTTTAAGTATATTTTTAATTGTTGGTGACATATAGATATGAAAAAAATGTTTTCAGAATCCAGCTAAACTCATTGTCAAATATTTTAATAGCTTCTCTCTGAGTATTACTGCATAGTATTTCTTTTCTCCATCTTCAGTGTACATATTGAGCAAAAATAATACTTTAAAAGGAAGGAAAATCACCTTGTTAGACTTAAATAAGATGTTTGGTCTGCAGGCTGAGAGGAAGCAGAAACTTTGAAAGTCACATTTGGAGGCTTTTAAACAAAACCTGTATGGAAATGAGTAGAAGTTCCTCCAACAAATGTTTTTACTTGGAAAGTCTGATTCACTGTTATGAGAAACCTCCTGCATAATAGCTGGTGAGGTTTCCAGAAACCTGTAGCTGTGATTAGATAGTGGGTGGAATTAATTAGTCAAAGACTGTTCTTGAGTTGTCTTTCACCATTAACCTTAGAGTGGTGTTTTATCTTACAACAGCATAAGTAGATCTGAGCCCATCTGTATTTTTGATACAAGGCAAAGCTCTAACTTCTAAAGCCATGTTGTTTAGTGCTTGTTTAGCAGACTTTGGATAACATAAGTCAATAAGAGTGGTTCTTTATGGAAACTGTAATAATAGATACAGTAAACATAACATGCTAGTTTTATGTGTAGTTTGTATATAAACAGAATAGACCAAAACATATATAATTTCTGTTAAAGTTCTCAGCTTTCAGAGACCCCTTTATGAAATGAGTGAAAACTTGAAAATTACAAAACCCCATCAGATCCATCTGCTTTATTTGTGCTCTGCGGAGATGAGAGTAGAATTTGGTAACGCTTGGTAATACTGTTTTACTCCTAGGTAACGTACGGCTCTTTTGACTACACTTCACTGCTCTATCTGTCTGACTACACCGAAGATTTTGGTGGTGGACGCTTTGTGTTTATGGATGCGGGTTCCAACAAGACGATAGAGCCCCGAGCAGGTGAGAGTCTGGGTTTGCCTGCACTGGGGCAGCCCAGGTGGTGCCATTTACTAACTGGGTGGGCTGGTGGGTGTAGTGGGACTGTATTTTGTGTCAGCGGTAACTGTGGAGTAATGCAGCATTTTGTCTGGGCTTCAACCCGTCTGTGCGGCAGGTGAGTGCTGAACTTCCAGCAGTGTGACCTTTTATGATGCGAGACCAGGCACATTTCTGCAGCAAAAAAAATCAAGGACAACTTTATATTCCTACTGTGTTCTATCTTCTTTTCAAGAGAGAAAAGATGGAGATTTACTCCTTTAAGACAGTGTCAGTAATTGCTGACAGGCATTACCCCAAGCAGAATTGACTTCTGACTGTTGCTGCCTGCAAATGGAGATGGGTGCGGGGTTTTTTGCCTCGTGGGTCATAGCGATCCACTCACCAGCAGTAAAGTTGGCTTAAATAAACTCTGGTATTATCCGCATTCTGGGTTTGGTATCAAGGATTGCATGCGTGTTTGTTTTGGCTTTTGTGGTTGGAAATAAACCCCAAACTGAAAGTATCATCCTTAGCAAAATGCTGCCACCAGTATTTTGAAAGGGAATACATTAAACTATTCCATTTCCAAATGCAGTTGTGAGGTTAACATGTTTTTATAGCTGTGGAAATCCTAGTTGAATTCTAGGTAGCTGAGAGGGGAGCTGAAGGCTGCCTATGCAGATTGCTGTATGCAGTGTTCCTCTGACTTAATTTCAGAGTCTGCAACTGCGAAATTGCTTCCATTCAGCCCCATCCGATTAATTTTCAGGTTGTGCTGTGAGGCGTTGGCTCTTTGTCATTCTTGGGGAGGAAGAGGGAGCAGATGAATTACAGAAAGATTTTTACCAGCACCTGGTTTTGGCTGTTGTATGTGTGCCCCAGAACTGGTTAAACATGCCTTGGAAAACCAGACAACGCAGAGCATTAGGGAATGGCCTTTTTTGAAAGAGCAAATGTGCCACATGCACACAACAGAACATTACATTTAATGCCAGTTACACGTTTCTAACGCGCTCCTCTATCTAAACACAGTCATCAGGGGTCCTGTGGTTGTGTCACTACCTGTGGTGCAATCTAATTAACCACAGCATCCTGTGAGCAAAGGAGAAGAGCGTGAGAGGTGAAGCACAAGCACAATGTGAAGGCAATTTCACTTACTATAGTTTTCCTCTTGCTGATAAAAAGTGGCTTGTGGGAGAATGTGAAGGAGGGAATGACCCCAGGGTGTTTTCTGTTGCTGGTGCAAGTTGATCACAGAATCCCAGAATGTCAGGGATTGGAAGGGACCTGGAAAGCTCATCCAGTGCAATCCCCCATGGAGCAGGAACACCCAGATGAGGTTACACAGGAAGGTGTCCAGGCGGGTTGGAATGTCTGCAGAGAAGGAGACTCCACAACCTCCCTGGGCAGCCTGGGCCAGGCTCTGGCACCCTCACTGAGAAGAAGTTTCTTCTCAAATTTAAGTGGAACCTCTTGTGTTCCAGTTTGAACCCATTACACCTTGTCCTATCACTGGTTGTCACCAAGAAGAGCCTGGCTCCATCCTCCTGACACTCACCCTTTAGATATCTGTAAACGTTAATTGATGTGTTTTGCATGTTCAGAATGTTCCTTTGCAGTGTGTTTTTTCTCCTTCTCTCTTTGTTTGTTTTGTGCTTTTGATCCTTTGTGCTTCTCTTGTCACTCCAACCCAACTCTTAAAACCATGTTGATAAGTTTTTATGCTTCTCATTTAGGAGATTGAGGCTTTTTGAGACATGACTGTTGTAATTGCTGGTTTGGTTTTCATGCATGACAGGTAATTTACCTTCTCCGTATTGCTAATGCCATTTCAGTTCCAAAACCTGGCACTTCTCGTTGTCTCAAAGTTAGTCTGCGTTTTGGGAACCTGGTACCGTGTGCCAAAATGAGCACATTCCTTTTTCTGTGAGCAGTCATTTGTTAAAGTGTCAGGCTTTACAGTAGGGAACAGAAAGGTGTTGTTACTGATGCAGTGGAGCAGAAAAGCAGTAATTTGAATTAAAAAAAAAAAAAAAAAATTAAAAATAAAACATTATGGGCTTTCCTGTGTTTGGGAGTCCTGCCTGGACAAGTCCTGCTGCTGCTTCCAAAGCTTTCACAGCACTTGGTCTTTCAGGATCTGTCTCAGCCAGGCAGTTAGGGACAGCAAGAACTGTTTTATGAGAAGTGGAGCCTAATTTCAAATGCTTATCACTTCTCTAATTATATATCACTTGTGGATTGTGTACGAAGTCTGGAAATCCTGATTCTTATTCTCACATATTTGAGGGAAAGACTCCCGATAGAATATGTAGCATGGTCTACAACATTGCCTGGTTAAATTATTAACAGACACCCCTAGCTTCAAGAAGGAATTATAATTTATTAACCTAGAGGTTCTTGAGGTATTTTCTTCTTTTTAAGACATGAACAAAAGTCTCCACTGTGCCAACTGACGTGTACAGACCTCTGGCTAATTCATAACCAAACATGGCGGTAGGGAACACATTTTTCTTGTGCCGTGATGGGTTTCAGAAGTATATATGTGTCTTTTGACTTCAGTCAGGACCTCTGTTTGCTGCAAGAAACTCACTGTACCATGAGTAAGAGAATTATTAGTGCTGAGTGAAATACTACTTGGAAAAAAACCATTTTTTTGACAAAGAAACAGTTCTAAAGTAGCGTCTGTAGCTTTTAAATGTCAATGCAAATTCTACTTCCAAAATTGACATCTTGGCTTTTTTTCTGTCCTTTGCACCAGGGGTTGCTCTGTCAATATTGACAATTGGCCTCTAAGGCTCTTTTCCTTGGTATAAAATATTTAGCTATAAAGAAACACATGTACTATGCACCTTATGTGCTTTTCATTCCTTGCTGCACAGGACTTGGTTTTACGTGATGCATATGCAAGCCAATACTTCACAAATTTGATACTGCTAGACAAATATGCAGCAAAGCTAGAAGCGTAAAGAGAGCAGAAGAAAATTGCCCTCAGCCAGTCAACTTGATGGAATTCAGGTAATGTAATGGATAAAGTAAAACAAAATACCAAATCAGCTGCAGGTTCAGCTGTATTACACTGTATGGTTCAGTAATGATATTTCATTTCTTGGTTCCTGATCTTTGTGAATGTTAATGTCACACACTATAGGTGCTATCATGAAGTCTTTTTATTTAAAGGCCATTTTTTGAATGAGAAATGAGCAGCAGAAGTTACCCTTGTGTTTGTTTTAGTGATTTACTAAATGCAAGGATAAATTCCTTCTGTGTCAACTCCAAAACCTACAACTGGCATCCGTGTGGTTCGACTCTACCAAACATGCTGTGGTTAGCAAGGTCAGGAAAAGTAAAATAGATGTTCCAGATGTATTTCATGTGATTGGAATTGCAACAGTTTGTACTTAGAGGCTTTTCTTGGTAAGAACTTATTGTCGGAGTCCAGTTCAGGAACCTTTTGCTGCTCTGACGTGGTCGTACTGGTGAGTAATGGAGGGGAGAGCTGGAAGGTGGAGCAGAGGTGGGATCCCTGTCCTGTTCTGGGCTGTCAGGAGGAGAAATGAAGCCAGGAGGCCTTGGTGAGACACAGTAGCTGTGATTTGGAGGGAGCAGTTATGCCATTTTGACTTCTAAATACTTCACTGCGTTGTCACACCCTCAGACATAATGTACAGAGCGGAAACTCCTGTTATTCTGAGCAACCAGCTGTGCTGGTAGCAGAGCAGCAGGCAGGGGTTCTGTTGAAGTCTAAAAATGCTCATGTACTTTTAGCAGGAAATAATTAAGTTCACTTATTTCCTTGAAAAACTGTAATTTGGAAGTTTGCGGTCCAAGTGCTTCTGAATTTAAAATAGAAGCAAGTACTTTTAAAATTAGTGATAATACTTCTACAAATTACAAGCCAGCTATGTAAATCAGTGACATTATTTATAACAGCAACTCATTTCTCTGTCTAGCAAATAAATTTCGGACAAGTTTGTAACTAGGCTTCTTTAGGTACACATTGCAGATTTGTGTAGTATGGGTTTTGTGTGTTTATTTTTAAGGTTATAGGCTTCTTTATGCTTCTATGCTTGGCATATATACAGCATAAAACGTTTAGAGTCGTGCCCCCTCTCTCCACTCTGGATCAGGGCCATTGCAGATGCATTCATTCCATGTTATTTTTACGGGATTTAGGTAAGGTCTTGCTTAAAGCTCTCCCCATGCAGTATTTATTTATAAGTAATTGAATAAGCATATCTGTTATATTCTGTAGTCACACAATAAAACTTATTTATGATCAGGTTATTTGCCTAGTGATATGGTCATTTTTCTTGGACACTTTATGTGAGAATGAATTATCAATCCGAAACAGATGACAAGGGTAAGAAGACAATTGTTTGTGCAGTTTCCCCGGCAGTGCTTCTGTCTTGGTGTCATTCGGCACATGAGATGCAGTTTTTCTTTCCTTTGCAAGTAACATTTAGAGCTGGTAAATGTTAAGCAGGCAGTCAAAGCTGTCAGTGCCTGAGATGAAAGATGTCACATGGATCTGTAGTGCCAAGCAAACTGTTCTGCTTCTCTTTAATCAGACAGATGAGTTGCTTCATTTCCTTCTTTCCAGTTCCCGGAGAATGAGGGGACAGTTATCAGTCGCTTACTTGTGTGATCGAGTGTTGGTTGAGACAACTGAACACGTAATTTGTGGTTTCTCCTGGATGTTCTCATGACCCGAGGAGTTTACAAGGAAACCTGGCAGTCATTTAAACTGCAAGGGCCAGGATGCTGCCAAAAAAGCAGAAATGTCGGTGCCATGTGAAGGATGGGAGCGTGAAGGGGCTTGGAGTCCAGTGGATAAACAGGTGTGCTGCAAATAGAAAGTGATTGCCAAAGCTGATACTCATGTGAATGGCCTGTTCCATGTGTGATCAGAATACCTGAGGTTGGAAGGGACTGCTGGAGGTCATCTGCTCTGTGTCCCCTGCTCAAAAATCAAGCACAGAAGACGTGAGGGTAACAACAAAATGTGTGTATGAGACAGAACTGGGAAACATCGGTATCTGGTTCTGCACTTGCATGCGCTAATGCTGAGACCTTGAGCAACCTGGTGGAACTCAGCTGTTGGATATAATTTAGAAATTGGCCTTGATTTGAGAAAGGGAATTAGACCAGATGACCTCTCAAGGTCTCTTCCAACATAAATTATGCAATAAATTTATAATATTAGGGCATAATGATCTTGTAGTATTTTTTCTTATGAGCATTACAGTATGTTAGTATTTGTATGGTCTCAAAGTCCTTTCATATATTCCCTACATCTACTTTTTCTCTTGCCAGAATAAGAACAACATAGGCTATCTTTTATAATACTTAGAAGACAGAGCATGTGTTAACTGCAAAGTATTGTAATGGTGATTACTAATTAATTTTCACAGTAACCTTGTTAGAATAGGTCACTACCACATTCATTTTGGAGACAAGGGAACAAATGAGAGAGTAAGTGGTTTGGTTGGAAGTCAGTTACATGTCAAGAGCATAGTTGTGATTGAAAACTGCTTCCTTTTCATATTCCTCCAATCTGTATTACCTCACAGACCAGGAGTTAGGCAGCTTTTCTTATGGAAATGCAACTGAATGTTAAAATTCAACACAGATTAAATCTCCTGAGAACAAGCCTTAGGGGAATACTTTTTTACATTTTTACTGTGATATATAGCTGAATGCAGCTGAATTCTCACCTGCATGATGCTGCTTGCATCACTTGTATTTTCTGAATCCATCTAAAAAGAATCCATTGATAAGGGGCAATTAAGAATGTGATTAAAACCTGGGAAAGCAAAAGCAGCGAAAAGCAAAAGCTCATTGTTAATACATATCTTCCTCTAGGGGTTTTGTTTGAGTAATTAAATGGGACATAATTGCTGCTGAGTGAAATATCTGTGGCTTTTGCTGCTGGTGAAGTATTATTCCTGAAAATAAGTGTTGCTTCATCTAAATTAGGATCACATAAAATTCGTGGCAGTGTGGCTTGTGACTGGCATTTGTATGTCTTCATAAATAACGTGTCCTGGAATCAGTGCAGAAATTGATTCTCAAAACATCAGTGGAATAAGTGGTTACCTCTAAGATTAAGGTCTTGCTCCCTGCGAGGCCTTTCCTGTTTTCCACATCACAGCCGTTTCTCAGCCTGACAGCATTTAAGAGCCTGACTTGTGTCAGTGACACCAAACACCGGGCTCGGTTTGATGGGTGCTGTGGTGGTGAGCTCGTTGGCAGTTGTTGTCCTCAGTCAGTGTGAGAGTGGAGTGTTTAAATGAGTTTGCACCTGGGTTTTCCATTCAATTAATCCCTTTGTCCCCAATACAATTTATCCTTTGCTTCCTCTTTTGAGTTATTAAAACTTGTGGGGATGCTTAAGGGCCACAGAAAGGACCGAGATGAAACTCCACCTGTGGATGGAACTCTTGGCTCATCTTAGTACAGAAGCAGAGCTGCAGGCAGATCTGTGAACTAGAGAGGGGAGCGACTGCATCACAACACTTTCTGCAGCCTGCGAGGAACAGGAGCTCATCAGCTAAGGGTTTATAGGCCCTATCTCCATCCTGAAGCACACTGTCTAGCACTTAATGCTGGAAAGGAGAGAAAACCTGGAAAGGAAGAAAAAACAAACTGTAGATTCAGGTATTGTGGTCAAATAGAGGTTGTAGGGAAAGGACTGATTACTTCTGTTACTGTGGAGATATGCAAGCAAGCAAAGCATTTAGAAACAGGCTCCTGCAGGTCTTGAGTTTACCATAAATCTTTCTAATTCTTTGGGGTTTTTTTGCTTTTCTAATAAAAGTGAGAACAAGTGCATTTGTGTGGGAGGAACTTCCTCTGGCCTGTAGTTGCACTCAGAGCTAGGCTGGCGTACAGCTCCCTCCCCTGGCCCCACACAGCCTGGGGCAAACCTTGAAGCCATTTGGGAACAACTATAAAGAAATGAAGTGTTTGTGGGCAGAAGAGAGGAAAGAGCATGGACAGAAGTGCCTACAAAATGTATTTTTATCTAGTATGGGGCTGTATGTCCAAGTGTTAAGAGCACTCAGTGCGGTGGTGTGCTGCACTGACTGCTGTGGTGAGCTCTGCCCCATTGGCTTCTCATGGAATGGAGAGCGGAGGTGAGGAGGAGCTGATGGATAGTAGGTGTGACAGGGCAGCCCATGGCTCCTGGTAGCTTATGAATCTCAACCTCTTTTTCCTGAGGTTGAAGTACAGGGTCAAAGCATTGTGAAGCTAAAACAATGGAGTTTTTGGCATCTTGCAGTGATTGGGGAAAACAAGTCAAATGTTCACAACTGGGGTGAAATATTTTTCAGACTACAGATTTATTTAAGTAGAAAAAAAAAAAAAAGAATCCTTTGGTTTTTACCCTTGGCATCACTTCTAACCCCAGGACACCTCCATTCCAATCTCCATCCTTCAGAGTGTAGCTCAGATTGGCCTCTTTCTGAAAGCTTGGAAGCACGGACCTCAAAACAGGAGGTGATCCCTTTGCTGTCTCGTCCTCTCCAAAAGTTCATCCTCTAAGGACCAGGGATTAAAGACTGCATCTGTTTTGCTTAGATAATATACTATAAAATTGTATGGAGTGGTACCTTGTGGTCTCAAAAAAGCTTACACTTTAACTGTAAGTGTTCATAAATCAAACTGGAATTATGTGCCAGAAGGTAGCAGTAAAAATTTCTTTAGTGGAGCAGAAAAGCAAGTTGGAAAGAAACCTGTGCAGGCTCATCAGAGGAGGGGAGGAGAGAATGAAAAGACCAATTTGAGGCCATTGTTAAATAATGAAAGAAAAGGACAAAGGAAATGGGATACGAATTTTACATACTTTCTCCTGAGCTTTTGTTCCGCAAAAATGTTTCAGCAGGAAATTGTAAGTACGTACCCACTTTTATCTGCAATGAATAGTTGCATAGCCATTCTGTAGCATTTGTAGTACAACACTCATCTCTTTTTGAAGCTCAACATTGATTCTATTGATATTTCATAGTCTGGAGAGCTTAGTGGAGGTGTCCTGTGCATGTCATCCTCCCCATTCACAATGAGAGCAATCCTATCACAGCAACACTAGTTGTGGCAGCATTTAACACTTTTTTAAAGTACACTTTCAACACTTTGAATGCAGCCTCACAGCTACAACCAGACCCATATTGTGTATGATCCTACTAACTTGCTGATGTGGCTCATAGCTTGGAACTTTGGGGTTGAAAATCTTAACTCAAAATTGATTTAAAAAAAAATAATAGCTGGGACAAGGACAGGTTATAACCTCAGGGTAGGTCTGTGCTTTAAGGAACTTGCTTAGTCCTGACCTGCTTGCTTTTTATTGTAGTGATTTAATTTTTGAAGGGGTTTCCATATACTGTGTATTGAAGCAAGACTGTGAAGGGTCCAGTCTTGGTGTGCTTGAAAGTCTTAGAAGTCATCCTATCTGGTAATGGTACAACTTGATTTTTTGTGTCCTTTGCCTGGAGTCTCTGGATAATGATATTGCCATACATTCCTTGAAGGTTTTGTCAGATGGGATGGGAATTAGCATGCTTTACACTCTTTTTGAACATTTCTACTACTAAAAATAGCATACCATGGAGACTGTGTGCTTTTGCTTTAGAATTTTGCAATGGAAATTAGTTTAAGATACTTTTTCCTCACTTGGGAAGAATTTATGTTTGAAAACTGACTGTGGGCTTGTTCGGTGACTCAGACTGTGGTTGACTGATGTGGGACCAGATGCACAAGGAGCTATAGATGCCATATATATGAAGACATATTTATTAAAGAAAGAAATTAAAATACATTCTGTATAGCAAAAAAAAAAATCCCATTTAACTGGCCTAAACAATACACTGAAACTTGTCTAACTCTGAATTGCTGCTTCTTCTCAGAAGGGATCAAACAAAAATGCTTGAAAATAGGTTTAAGGCAAAGCTTTGGGTGAGTAAGTGAAGGACTGATAATAAGTACTTGAATGATGTTGAAACAGGATTCAAAAGGAAAAAATAATCATGACACAGGGACTTTGTATGAAATCCTTGAGCACTGTTCATTGCAACACTCCCAGGACAGGAGTACCTTGCTTAACGTAGCCTTTAATCCAGAAAAGCAGGACACCAAGGTCTAAATGAGCTATGTGTACAAATGAATGTGTTTTTAAAATATATATATATAGTTTTACCAATTACTGTTGTGCAGCGACAAGGCAGAGAAGAGTGTGATATGACTTCTGCTGGGCAGTTATGAAAGACTATGAATTATGAAAGATTAAAAGTGAGATGCAACTGTATGTGTGAGGCACACGGAGGCTGCTTGAAGAGACCTTGGCTTAGTGAGCAAACTGGGCTCACTGAGGCCAGTCTAGTTCTGTTCAAATCTCCCTTGTGCTGCTTAGGAGTATGCAAGCAAAATAACTTCTAGCTAAACATGGCCCAAAAGATCCAGAGGAGAAAACCAGCTATGTTGCCTGGAGTCCATTTCTGCAGTGGAGACCATATAATGGTTGGAATAGTTTATCTTGCGCCCATTTTAAGTAGCTGCATGAGTGTTTGATTTTTGCCTGATTGTGAATGAGTCCCAGGCAGAGTTAGATTGGCAATATGAATTCCCTATGATAAGCTTTTTAACAAGCTTTAATCTAATTTGAACAGTGGGGAAAAAAAAAGCCGAGTGGGAAGAACACACGCTATTGGGATAAACCAGCCATGTGTACGAGTGTTACTGGCTTCCTCAGGAGAACTCGAGCAGTCCTACCGAATTGCGTCAGATCTGAGTTACTTGCTAAACAAACTTTTTGTGTTTTCAGCAGAGTTTAATACTATGAAGGTGCAGAGGGCTCTTCTGTTTCAGCAAGTGGGATGCTAATGTACCTCTGCTGTCATTACCAAAGAAGCTGCGATTCACCTTGATGCCACTTAGTGCCTGGAGAACCCCGGGGCAGGGTGGTGGTCAGAGCTTGGACAGCGTGAAGCGCAGGAATAAGCACTTACATCTAAATAAAAAACCCCAAAACAAACCCCACAATTTTCAAGCCAATGCATTGATGGTGTGGCTCTAAGGAAAATTAATTTGTATATTACTTATATGTAACTTTCTAACCTGGCTGAGCAGGGGATGATCAGGCTGTGCACAACACGCCATAGCAAATACTTGGTACAACGCTGATAAGCTGCTGCGGCTGCTTGTAAACCTGCTGAGTGTTTTTTCACTGAAGACTTTTTGCCACCTTTGTAGTACTTTGTCCTTTGGTCTAAAATTAGAGGCCAGACTAGAAGGGAGCAGAGAGGAGATCAATACACTTTGTCACTGGAGTTGTACCTTTTTTTTTTTTTTTTTTTTTTTTGCAAAAACTAAGAACTGGCTTCAGATATTCTTGCCCTCCTCCCGCCTTTTATAAACTATGAGATATGGTGGAATTAAGTCTCCAGCTTTGTAGCGCAGAGGATTAAGGTACGTTTCAAACAGTACATAAAGCTGTCAGAGTGCAGCATAAGCTCATAACAGTTTGTCTCTGCGATGACCGATGGGCTCTCAGGTCACTAGGGAGCAGTCGGAGCGAGACAACAGCAAAACCGTGTAGAGAGCCGAGTGGCGAACTCCGTGTCACTGATTAAATATGTTGTCTTTACAGGCCGGGTTTCCTTTTTCACCTCTGGATCGGAGAACCTGCATCGGGTGGAAAAGGTTCAGTGGGGCACTCGCTACGCTGTCACCATCTCCTTCACCTGCAACCCAGACCACGGCATTGGGGATCCCGTCTTGAAGTGATTCCTCCGGAGAAGAGGTCAAATGGAATGAGAGAAGCCCTGCAAGAGGAGAAGAAAGAGGGAGATAACATCTCTTGTAACCTCACATGCAATTAGAATTTCCCAACTGTGTTAATATATTGTAATACATTTTGTTTTCATGTGACCTTTTCCATAAATATTGCAAACAGTGCCTTAAGGACCACCTTAAATTTGGTGTATTCTGAAAATGGTTTCTCTTCACGCCCAAAGGGGATAGGCTAAAATGAAGAGTCCTGGAGCAGGCTCTTTATTTTTCATGTTATATTTTTTTAAATTCTCCAGTTTAAAAGATACAAACAATCTTTTGGACCATGTCTCGATATGACTGCCCATGCTGCTGTTGCCTGTTGTTAAATTACTTAGTCACTTCAGTTACTAATGGGAGGTAGAAAGCTTGACCTAAGTTAATAGAGCAAGATGAGTGTTATTTCTTGTGAACATACCTTGTGTTGAGAGGAATGTATTCTCCGTAGCATGAGCGCTAGCAGGCAATACACCTGTGGTTCAACTACTGAGACTTACTTGAACTTTATTTTATTGAATTACTACAGATATTTTCTGCTACAAACTGGGACTAGTTAATATTAAGTCAGAACTAGAATTTTCTGGTGAGCCAGAAAACACGTTACGCTTTGGTGTGCTGGGGAATGTCCTGGCACTAGATCGCTCTGATCAGAATGCAGCATGCCCAGCTCACCTCATTTTCTGAGTTGTAATGAAAATGAGCAGTTTTCCTCTTAAAAGCCCAGCGTTAAGGTTAAGATCTCCTTATGCAGGTGGCTTGACTGTGTAACCACGTACACCGAGTAAATACTGAACCGGAGAGCACGGCAGAGGTAATCGGACAGTCCTCTGCCTTCATCTCGGCATTTGTCAATCCCCAGTTCACAGGTAGGGCGTTGGGATTTGTGATGGGAACGGCTGGGGAAAAAGCTGGTTTTGTTGTGGTTTTCCATGTTACTCACTCTGTAAACCTTGTCTTGCCGTTGAAGGCCAGCCGACAAAACCACATGGACCAGCAGGCTCTGGTATGTGGGGTCTGAGGGAAACGTGTCCACCTGCATTTTAAATGGATCTGGTCTTGACCTAGAGCTTGATTATAAAACCCCTCTAGGCCAAATAAATACATGTTCACAGATCATTAGAAATAAACTTGGCTTCACTTATTTTGATCCACATAAATAGCCTGAATAACTTTTTATTAAGAGTCTCTCTTCCCAGTCCTTGACAGATAATTCTGAACTTGAATTACTTTAATGACTGTTCTCTTTCAGGTTCAGCCTGCCTGTTGCTACTGGGAAATGTGCTGCTTGGTTTCCTAGAACTCTGATTATGCCAAGGATGGGATTTGTTGTGTTAAACTTGCGTAAGTCTGATGCCAACCTGCTGCAGACAAGTGCTCTGAATCGAACACAGGGTGATGGCAGAACTTGGCTTCATGTTTCCTAGTTGTGCAAGAACCTTTAAGAGCCCTCATGGTGCAAACAGAGTAGAGAAAGGTCAGTACATGTTTTGTGTGAACTGGGGCTTAGTCCTGACATTAAATGTACAGCCTTGTACCTGAAAGCATACTTGTTACAAGTATTTGCGAATGTTGGTTTGTATTTGAAAGAAAAATACTTGAAAGGAAGATAAAGCCTGCTTGTGTGAAATGTCCCAGGGTGAAACAGAAAATACAGCAGGAGAAAAAGCCAGAGATTTAATCCTTTCTAAGAGCCTGAGTGAAGCTTCATGGGGACTTTGGTGAAATTGTGCTACTCTAAAAACTGTCTTTCCATTCAAAGGTTTTGGGGAATATCAGGAACTTTTATAAAATCAATAGATATGGGATCAGATGAGGTTTTTAGTGTAATCCTAGCTTTCCATCCCGCAGCATGCATTTGATTTTAATTTTTTTATCCTCTATGCTATGGTTCTAGGAACTCTGAATGGACTCCTTGGCATTACTCATGTATAAAATTTTCATTGTGTAAGCAGTTGTGGAATCATTGTGGGTTTTTTAATTCCTCATAAATCAACCGAAGGTTTGGAAAGGTACATTTATGCTGAGATTTTCCTGAGTATGTATCATCCACCTGAAATATTCCAAGCGCCATCTTGATGAATTTCAAGTCCAGAAATGTTTACCAGAGTGCTCTGTTTACAAAAAGAATTTAATTTGGATTTACAGCAGAAATTTAGCTTCATGTCTTATTTTTAAAGTCAACATCTCAACAGGTTGTAGCACAAAGGTGTGCACATTAAAATAAATGTGTAGCTGAAATGGTATTGATAATGATTATGCTGTCAAGAGAATCTGGTTTTGTTTCTTCTTTGATTGCAGTTATTATTATTATATTTGAATTTCTCCTTCTAGCTTTCCTTTCCCCAATAAATAAAGATGACTTTGTTTTTAATACAGAGTTCCTCACGTTCCTTCTACATGCAGATGTCCTTACACAGTGTGAACTGCATCTCTCTAACATGCTCAAGTGTGGCTTGGGGCAGTATTTTTTTTGTCTAAATTCCAGGAGTAAAAGCAGGAAATGTTGCTGGAGATCAGGGCTCTTAGAGGGGGAAGAAAATCCAACCAGTCACCCCTATTCTCTTCCCTCCCCCAAGCAAACAAGAAATACATCCCAGCTCATCTCTCCTTTTTGAGTCTCCGGCAAGTGGTGAGTGTCTGCTCCTCAGAAAATGAAGAACTCCAGTGCTCTGCCGTATCTCTCTTGTAAACCACCTTAGGGAGCTGAAAGCTAATTTTACACCATGTTTGCTGAAACCTGCCGGCCAACTCTCTTTTCATGACAATCTATTTATGCGGGAAGCATCCATGTAGGCATTTTTTATTGTCTATGTGAATGTTGGTGGCTTGTACTAAAGCTTTTCAGGGTGGATTGTCCAAAGAAAATCACTGTCCTATTTCTGACTGCATGTCTTTCTTTGATTCTGTCCATCATCTCCCCTCAAATCATCTGTTTCAGTGCTCAGTTGTCACAGCACACTTGAGCTTTTACCTGTGGCATGTATTGAATAGGGTCTATAAGCTCAGCCTCTTATTTATTCATAGACTGGCTTGCTAGCATTGAAAAGGATCACTTGCCTGGCTTAAGGCAGCTACTTTGATGTACTATTTGTTTTGCTGAAGTAGATGTCTCAGCCTTCTTAATTTAGAAGAAATTACTAATAGAAGAGAAAACACTAATTTCAGCTCATATGTTAACTTGGGGGCAGGAAGAGAATATCTCATTACTCTACTTGAAACCACAGGATCTGTTGAAGAGCTGCCTTACACCTTTCCCTCTTCTAAAAACCAAAGAAGGCAAGGAGATCCCACCGGGAGCTTCCTCATTGCCTCAGCAGCCCAGACTCAGAATGGATGAGGTCCAGCAATTTGCAGCAGTTGGCAAAATACTCCATTGAGAACCCAGCAGAGTACTCAACTAGCTGTCATTCCAGATCGTTTGTTCCGCCTGTTCAAGAGTTACAACCCTCGACAGGTTTGGATTCCCTTTCATTCAACAGTTTTGTAACCACGGGTAACTGCAGAAATGACGCGGCTCTGTGCTGCTGCAAGGATGCTGTCAAGGTTGTCAGCTTTTAAAATCAACCTGCTTTGATGGCTCTTCTGTTTTGCAGAGTTTACCTTGCAGAGTTTGCTCTGGAAAACCTGCTTAAGAATTATTTTCCTTTTTGCAGCGTTTAAACTAAAAGCAAAATACAAGATGATTACAGGTGCCTATTCAAAAGACCGGTGTGTCTCCAGACATACAAGATGTGGCTTATTCTAATGTATTATCTGTGAAAGAAAGGCTAAGTTTACTTCATTCTGAAGTGTACAGCAAAGGATGAGGTTTGGTACGCACTCTTTCCTCCTCTTTATTTTGTGTGTACTACAGAAGGGATGGAGCTGCTAGATCTTGCAGGCTCAAAACATTTTTCACTTTGGAAGTGCAAAGGGGATAAATCTGCCTGTGGTCAGCAAGGGTTTCAACCTGTTTTCTTCTTTCTCCCTTCTGAACATTATGAACATGAGCCAGCACTGGGCCCTTGTGGCCAGGAAGGCCAATGGTACCTGGGGTGGATTAGAAGGGGGTGGTCAGTAGGTCAGAGAGGTTCTCCTGCCCCTCTACTCTGCCCTGGTGAGACCACACCTGGAATATTGTGTCCAGTTGTGGCCCCTCAGTTCCAGCAGGACAGGGAACTGCTGGAGAGAGTCCAGCACAGGGCAACAAAGATGCTGAAGGGAGTGGAGCATCTCCCGTGTGAGGAAAGGCTGAGGGAGCTGGGGCTCTGGAGCTGGAGGAGACTGAGGGGTGACCTCATTCATGGTTATCAATATGTAAAGGGTGAGTGTCAGGAGGATGGAGCCAGGCTCTTCTCGGTGACAACCAGTGATAGAACAAGGGGTAATGGGTTCAAACTGGAACACAAGGTTCCGCTTAAATTTGAGAAGAAACTTCTTCCCGGTGAGGGTGGCAGAGCCTGGCCCAGGCTGCCCAGGGAGGTTGTGGAGTCTCCTTCTGTGCAGACATTCCAACCCGCCTGGACACCTTCCTGTGTAACCTCATCTGGGTGTTCCTGCTCCATGGGGGGATTGCACTGGATGAGCTTTCCAGGTCCCTTCCAATCCCTGACATTCTGGGATTCTGTGATTCTGTAACGTTTGCAGTTGACTAGTCCCCTTTTCACCAGTACGTGCCACTGACAGCAAATCCCATGGGTAGGTTTGCAGTGGTAGTTACACCTGACCGATACTGTGCATGAAGAATATCGTGTATTAAATTAATCTAGGACAAAGGATAAAAGCCCAAAGGAAAAGAATTATTTAAAAATCTGTTCACTAATTGTTTAAAATTAAGTGGTACTCATCTTGAGTCAAATGATACCTCTTGTTTAAGTCCTTCCCTCAAAATTCTCCTGGAAAAGTCCTCAAATAAAATCCTTTCAGTTACAAGCCTGTTTGAATTCTCATACAGACACTTGACATTCTTGGTGCAACAGCAGAGTCGTGACAACAAGCTGTAAATGCTTTTTTGGCCTTGCAGACTCCTCCGAGCCCCTGGAAGCTGGTCCATGCTCCAGAAAATGTCCTCAGGGCAAGAAACTTGCTTCCTAAACCTTAAATTATTAAAAGCCTCAAACAGAAAAACCATGTGCCCAGCGACTGTGTTAGACCAGCAGCACCAGAAAAATGACAAGGGCTCCAAGCTCTTCTCCTGTCCCGCTTGCTGAGCTCTATTAAACGCTTGTACTTTGCTGTTGTGTCTGTAATATCTCTTTTTCTTTCCTTTTTTAAATTTTGTTGGATGAGAATTTGATCCCAAAAGTGCCTGAGTGCTTACAGGTGAGTTGTTTCTTATTGAACATCTCCGCAGAGACCGATGGCAGCTTCAGGGAGATCTTAACGCCGGTTATAAATGTTGGGAGGGTTTGCCCAAGAGCAAATGCATCTTGATGACTGAAGTCAAAGACCAGGAAGCGTTCCTGGTTTAACCCTGCAGAGCAGGTAAGCAGAGGTTTTCAAATCCAGGTAAGGTGAGCACTGTTTTGGAGGCCTAAATTTAGCAGTGATTAAATGAGCTCTTAATTAACCAAATATTCCCCCTGCTTGCCTTTCAGTATTATTCAATAACTGAACAATTACAATGAGCTTAGCAAGTAATTACTCCCCATTCCAGGTACTGCCCTCGCCAACTGCAGCCTTTGAAACCACCAGCTGTTAATGTGCCAGAAAATGAAGCCCATGAAGTGTGAGTCAAATAATTGAAAACTGAGCAGGAAAAAGCCCCACAGGTTCAGAGGCAACTAAGGAAAAGTGCTCCCCCATGCTGAGTCCCTCGGTGTGTAGTCTCTTCCAGACTGAAGGTCTATCACAAAGATTATTAGTGTGGGTTGAAGCTGCAGGACTATGTTTTCATGGGTGCTCTGGCAAAGGTATAAAGGTTCTTGATGGTTTTTCTGGTGGTTATTCTGCTTCACAAGGCTTTAGAAAGCCTCCCTGGGGGTTAATGTGCATCCCTAGAGAGGGCAGCCACTGCCTTACCAACCAGAAAAAACAGAAGGTAAAGCCTGAATCATCCAAGAACACAAGTCTTAAAGATGATTCTAGTTGCAGCAGGGTAAAGGTTGTTGGGTTGTGAGTTCAGCCATTTACTGGTCTGAGCGATATTTTAAACTCAAGCGCATTGAAGCTTTTAACTCATGATTTTCAAAACAGATTTGATGATGTCATTTCACAAGCACTTATTTTCATGGCCCATCAGTTGTATTGGTTTAGCTGCCTGGGGTAGACAGTGAATCCGATTGGGACAAGAAATAATTATTTTTGGCTTGATTGGGAAAAAAAAAAAAGGCCCTATAAAGTAAAATGACTTAATCCTTTAAAGCCACAAGGCTGCAAAACCAGATTTACCAGCCTAAATGAGGGGACAGAGGAGGCTGAAGATGGAGCAACAGTTAAAGAAAAGCTTGTTAAATTATACCGCTAGCTATGCAGATGTAACTTCTATTTAGTTGAAGGATTTGATTATAGCAATCGCACTTGCAGAAACATGCCTGCTTTCTGATTAGGTTGTGGAAATCAATAGAGACTTCTGCCCTCTCTGCAGGCAACGTGAAACAACACATTTGAAATTCAAGAGGTATGAAATTTCCCCAAAGCCTCCAAACTATAGCTGGGCTGCTGCACGGTCTGGTGGGTGTTTTAGCTGTGGGGCAGCGAGGGGGGAGACAGAGGCCCTGGGAGAGGCCACGTCTTGTGGCTGAGAGGGAAACGTTACACAAAGGACAGAAAAGAAAAACCGAAGATGAAAATAGGAGTGCCCAAGACAGCAACATGCTAAAAACAAGCGCATATTTCTGCTGCACAGATAAGCTACGCAGTCACATTTGTTCCATGATCTTTCTATAAAAGCTTCAACGTGGGCAGGAGATTCCGTCTATGGGGAGCGATGGGAATGCAGGGTTGGGAGGCAGGTCCTGAGTCTGTGATTATAGAGAGACCTTCCAAGCCCGAAACACCCACCTCAGAGCTCTGCAAGATAAACTGAAGAATATGATAGAAACAAAAATGCCTATTAAGATGCCACTTTGATACTTTTTTTTGAGGTCTAAGCTAAGGTGCTTGTGCCAGCAAGCTTCTCCATTTCTGTCCATGCCCTGACACTGTCAAACAGCAGGGACTTCACCCTCTCCTGTACCTCCTGACCCTGCACGGCCAGGGCTTGGCGCTTGGTGCGCAGTTTAGAGGCTCCCGTGCTCGGTTTCCTTCCGTGCACAGTAAAGATGAAAAAGAAGAGAGGAGGATTTGCAAGCAAGTCAAGCTGGGACTTGGCTGCATCTTGAACGGGGCACGTGGCTGTCGGATCAAATGCTGGTTCTGCACCGAGATCCTGACAGGAGGGAAGGTTTCAAGAACCGTAAGTCTCTGTGCCCAGGCACGTGCTGCCCTTAGGGTGCCCATCTCTCCCCCGTCCTATTTCCACACCAGGTGTGAAGGCTTATTATGGGAGGCAGCACGAAGCTGATGTAGTATTGCCTTCCAAGGCCTTTTCTCAGCCTAAAGCAATTTCTCTGTGCTCTCATTAAGATTAATGAGTAATTCAGTGTGACACATGAACTGTTTCACTCCTCCATTCTGCAGGTAGAGCAGCTGCCGCAGCCCTTTACCCACACCCGAGGTCCGGCTCATCCCGGCTTCCACGGGGCCTCTCTGGGGCTGTGAATGTGAGCACTTGTGTTGAGGGGACTCAAACAGTTTCCTGAGGCCGTGAAGTTATAAAGTTTTTCTTGTGTTTTATTGGACTAAACCCAAGACTTCTTACAGTATTCTTCTTCTGCATAATGGAGATAGATACTGAATACCCAGGGCACACAATGCCTAGAAAAGAAAATATTAACTTACGATGGAGGGAGGTAAAAGACCAAGTGATGCTCCAGCTCTTTCCCCATCCCTCCACTGTGCACCCCCTTATTTAAGCCAGCTCTGTAAGGAAATTTTCCTCTAACACTGGGCACCAGATACTGTGGAGCTTCATTTTCCCATCCTACCTAAGAGAAGGTGCTGCAAAGATAGAGGCAGCGCTTTGAAATTTGAGAGATGTTTGCAATAATAAACTCACCTTTGTATTAAAACAAACAACCAAATGAAAACAGCCAAGCAAAGTTACTCGGTTGTTATTTCCTCTGCTGTTGCTGGGAATTACTAGTGCTGTGCCTCAGGCAGGCGGAGGTTCCTCAGCAGATTTAATCATTCTAAAAAAGGTGCCAACAACAAAATGACAGGGAAGCTCTGCTGTGTTTAGCAATTGGTGATGAGCATGGGGATAATTCTTTCTAATCAGCCTCCTCTGCGCTAAGATCCCGCTGCTATAGCCGGCTGCAGCACAGACTCTGCCTTTACCTCCGCTGACCCCAGCGCTCCCAGCCCGTAACATGGGGAAAAAGAGGCTGCCAGGAGGTAAAGATTATTTTGCTTCCCTTCCACATCTGCTGCTATGGTTTCTCACCCGAGGAGGGGCTTTAGAGAGGGTATTGATGCACCAAAATGGTGATGCTTTGATCAGGAGCCTCATTTCAGCCGTGTTCCCAGGGAAGCCAGCCGAGCGCAGCTGCCCTTGCTGTGGGCTACATGAGCATCTTCACCGATCAGCGGCCGTTAATCAAAAACGTATCTTGTGTATCTTCTGGTACACAAACTTTTCCTCCGTTCATCCATTAATAGCTAACCTGAACTCTAGTTATCTCTACAAGCAGAGCTTTTCCCTTCCACGCGTAGCACCTCTCATCCAAGGATCTTGAAACATTTAACGCACATCAGTAATGCCTTAAAACACCTGTGCAGATGATAGGAAGTGCTCCTGTTTTCTAGGCAGTTAATGACCAGCGGCACAAGAATAAGCAACTTCCCCGAGGTCACAGTGCGAGTCAGCGGTGATTTTGTATGAGAAACCAGGACTTCTGAGCAACCCCTGTTTGAGTTAATCTCTCTCTTCAGCTCTGGTGTGAGTGCTGCCTTGATAAGTGTCTCCAACGTCAAACCCATTGTAAATCTCTTCTGGATTTTATTAGCTCTAAGCCTGCCTGGGTTACTTATCAACAGCCCAAGTGCTTTCGGGATGAATGGCCTGTGAGTCCCCAGCAGCAGATGATGTGAAGGAAGATAAATATAATATATACACTTGAGTGGGATCAGATAAACCAGTGCTGCCACGGGGCAGAGGCAGGTGGGTGCTGCCATCTCCCCGTGTTGTCCTGCTACTGCTCCTTAATGCAAATTCTATTCAGGGGCAGAAAGCTGCTTTAAAAATGTGCTGGCTAGAGGCAACTAGGGCTCCAGCTGATTGCATAATAATGCCTTTTCTCTAGGATATTCCCTTCTACAGTGTTAAGAGAAAGGAGAAAAAAAAAAAATCTTGCAAAGAAAAAGCAGAAAGTCCATTTAAATCAGTGGGTTACTGGGATTGCGAGCAGCGTACTGGTGGAGCTGGGCTGCCGGAGGGAGATGCTGCAGGAGCTGGTGCTGCCTCTCGCTGCGCGGGGCTTGTCCGGTGGGACCGGCACATTCCTGAAGGTTCAGATGTCCTCTGCCCATGTGTGTCTTCAGGGGTGCCACTCTCTCCCCTTTTAGCATTCCTATGTTACAGTTAATTTACCTTCTCCTATTTCCACATCTTTTGAAAGATCAGTTTAATGTGGCCTGAGAAGCAATGGCTACTCAGCGCCTTTTCCTGGGGGGCCTCTCGCAAGAGCCATCCTCGTGGTTCTCAAATGTCAAGATGATATTTAAAAACAAATAAAAGGCGTAGAAGCATTGTGAATTTGATGGACATCCCTGGTGATGTTTGCAGGAGTGCATATATGAAGCGGTAGCTGCCTCTGAAATGCCCTGTTTATGGACACGCCACATTTAGCTTCAGGAATCTCCCTTGCTTTGTTTGGATGAAATCATGTTTGGTTTTAGTTAAGAATTCGGGAGCTGAATTCGAGATCCTAACAGGAATGCACAGGGAGAAGCTAACGACACCTCAGAGAAACACTGGCCTAAACAAGCTCAAACTAACTTTGCAGATTTTACTTTTCGATCAGCACCGTTTTGGTTTTAGAATGGCATTTTCTGCCAAGCACGGCTAACATTGCTGGATGGTTTGTTTCTGCACAAACTTATTTACTACTTTCCCTCCAGATATCTCGATGGAGGTGTTTGGGTGGGATCTTCTACAAGACCGAAGTTCAGCCTTCTCTAATGAATTTAATAAGTGCTTCTTAAATCTTCACCTTGTTCCTCACTGTAGAAGTATTCCTAGTGTTTACAAAAATGTTTCATTTAAATTCAAATTTAAATTGTAATTGGAGAGAACCAGAAAAAGTAGAGCCCAAAAGCCCAAAGAATTCTCAGGATTCATGTCTCCCTTTCCTCTTTTAATTATCCCTTTCTTGAGTAAGGAAAGCAAGGGAAAAGGTTGGAGCAATTTTGCTGTGGTATATCCCTTTGGAAACCTTGTGTTTGAGGGCAGGATGTCTCTAGTTGGGACCACAGAGCACAAAGCTCAGTTTTGACCATTCAGAACCTGCCAGGATGAAGTTAGTCTCCCCCAAAGGTGACATACACCACACTAGAAACTTGGTGTGTGCAGAAAGCTGGCTTCTATAATGATAATAAAAATAACTTTGAAGTTATATCCTGTGAAGCTGCTGCTACAACTTTGAAGGCAAAGCTATATATTTATTATAAGCCACAGAAATTAACTCCATGTCTTTCCAAGTCCCCAGAAAAACTTGAAGCTAACAGTAACAATCAACATTATAAGGCAAAAAGCCCCCGTCTGGGGTAAACTGAGGTTGGTCACTGGCTCTGGGTGTTTCCATGGGTGCTGCAGTGAGGATGCTGTGCAAAAATGACAGGAGTAAAGTTAGTCTGGCTTTATGTAGAAATAAATGTGGGAGAGGAAAGTTGGCACTTGAGAGTAGGATTTCTCTCCACAAGCTCCAGATGTTGTAGTGACATTATACTTTACAGAAATTAAATGCTATTCCGTAGTTGAATTGTGCCCTGATTCTGTGCAACCGCTCCATTTTAGAGCCTAAAATAAAAAGCAAATGCTCTTCCCAAGCCCTGGGGATGGAAGATGGTGCTGCCACCAGAGGGACTCGGAAATACGGTGGGAAAAGCGGAGTGTCCCTGAGCCAACCCAACCTCCCAGCAAACACATCGGACTTTCTGGGGCTGCACTCAGGATTTCTCAGGTGCTGCATTATCTGCTCGCATGGTTTGCAGGCTGGGCTCAGAAATAAGGTTTATGCATTTTCTCCTTTCTTCATGCTTGTGGGGAACAGATTATGAACTTAGTCATCCTGCCTGTTCTCCTTGGTTAATGCAACTGGGCAGCACGCCGTGCGTTTGGTATCCTGCAAGGTACAAAGTGCTCATAAAATCACCTCTGTTTCACTGCCCTCCCTGCTATTCAATCACACGCTAAGCACCAAAAATGACTGATGAAACAGGAGTTGAAACGTTAATGATTTGCTCGCGGTCATGATTAAATTGTAATGTGGGGCCTTTGAGCATTTGTTGCAAATTCGCTTTCAAAAAAGGAGGAGAAAGGTGATAAGAAATGTGTGATTGAAGGTAAAATCTTCAAAAATTCAGTAAGGTTCAAATGGATTCTCCCATGTCTGGGGAAAACAATCATTCTCACTTGTCCACAGAGAACCAGCATTTTTTCCTTTCAAGTGAAAGCACCGACATTGCCATTGCTGCATTAGATCCTACCTTAGATTAAAGGAAGGAGAGAACAGTCAGGATTAAAGTGCATTTCACAGTCTGGCTTGTTTTGGTGGGGTGTTTTGGGGTTTTTTGTTTGGTTTGTTTGTTTGTTTTGTCAAAAAATCCTAAACCCTAAGGGGTATTGGAACTATTTTCTAGTGATTAAACTCTTTCCTTTCTTGTGAAGCACGTGTGGAGTTTTGCAGTGACAACCTCTGCCCCAAGAACTAAACTGCTGTGGCCTTCCCTACACCTACCATCTCCCAGTTTGTGAAGAACCAGCTGTGTCAGTGAACTGCAACAAAACTTTGGTTATAATAAGAATAAAACCAGCCAAAAAAAAAGAGCCCACATTAAAACCCACAGGATTACAATGATTTGGGTCTGGTAAATGATCCCAAGGTACACATTGCTTGCCTTCTTGGAATGTAGAATAGCCAAAGTAATATTGTTTTCAAGGAAATCACCACATTTTGCCCAGTTACAGCCCAACTGACTTTCCTGTTGTCACTTCAGCCCTGGACTGAGATCCTTCACATTCACCCTAAGTGACAAAATACACAGAGTTTGCAAAGTCTTATCATGCAGATTCTGGTTATGTTTATCTCAATTTTCATACAGTTTCTCAGCCTCTGTGGTTGTGGAGAAAAGGTGTGGTTTTGTGATTTTAATCTCCTGATTTTAGGAGCCCTGATTAATCCTTTTTAGTGTTGAGCACAGGTAATAATTCTCCCTTGTGTAACAAACAGCCTGAGCTGCTTTCCAGCAGCGTTGCGTGGCCTGCACACAGGGAGATGTGCTTGTGAACACTGAGGTCCTACCAACCCCAAACCAACACACTCCCCAGAATACTTGGGGTTACCCGCAGGCAAAGTTACCCCTTATGGGTCACATAAAGGCTGTGTCAGGCCAGACAGGACTCTGTGCTGCAGACATGCAACAGGAATCCCCTTCCAAAACTAATTACCATATTAATTTGAGTTTTTTTGCTAAAGGAAGACACATGGAGACCATCTCCTCATTTCCAAAACATGAGCACACCCAAGAGAGTCAAGACTTGTCCAGTTACAGACAACAGCAACTCAGTTAAATCATCTGCTCTTGCAAGGTATTTATGAAGCGAGTCAAACCTCCTGAATTTTGGCAGTTTAGCTGGTCCGATGGGACAATAAAAGTGATGTTGTTTACGTAATTAATCTTTTAAATTGAGCTCTGATCCCCGGAGTACACGAGGCTCCCGAGGAGCCGCGTTTGCGAAGGTCTGTGCCGTGTTGCGCCGCCCGCGCTGCCGAGGAGCTGTTGATCATCACACACAGCAGCGTCTGCCGGTTGCTGGCCAGTGTGGTGTGTCAAACAGGCTCCTCTCTGCCCCAGCGACATGCTTGGTGGGTGCCATCCAATTTACTGGTTCTCTCGTTAGAGCAACCTCGTACGGGTTTATTCCGATAAACCTGATGGGAGAGAGGAGCAGCACCGGGATGGGACTGGGATGACGCACATACTGGTTGAAAAACCCAATGAGCGACAAATATCCAATATTCCCCCTTTCATCCGGATGTTCCTCCACCAACCCTTCGATGTTTAACGCTCTGACAATGTGGCACAGAAAGCACGTTCCCTACACACCTTTCATGATGCTGAGCAGAGTAACAGACTCACTTCTGGGGACTGACGGGACATTTCGGGAAGCGCACCCCAAATCAAACCCTTCTGTTTGCTTATCCCCACGTTAGGTTAAAATGTGGATCTTATCTGCTCTGCAGTTTCATCCCCTTTTTTTTGTAGGCACGACTCCTTTTCAGCTTCTCTTTCATTAATATTAATAACTATGTTTTTAGACTGTTTGGCTTTAGATATTTTAGCACTATGTTGTTTTTTTTTAAAAGCAGAAAGTGTATTTCCTAATACTCTTTTCGATATTTATACAGTTCTCCCATCATCTGCTTCCTGTACATACCTGTTAATGGATATACACTATGCCTTGCAACTATTTCATCCATGGCAATCATCCATCCCATAGCAGCCTTGTGATACTGCGCTGGGTAAGTGGCCTTGCAAGGAGCTTCTCCTCAGTTTGAGCAATGGAAATCAAGACATATGAGCACTGTGGCAGATCAGGATCCAAATCAAGGTGGGTTTTTCTTTCTATAGCCATACAGAAATACTATTTTGTTTTGCTGAGAGGTGGGCACGTGGCATGTGCAGCTCCTGGAAGGGATGCAGCCATGCTGGGCTCTGCAAGGACGTCTGTCTGTCTGCACACACATGCTGCCCAGGAGCAGGACCACACAGAACACCTTGCAGACCATGCACCTACTCCAGCCTTCCCACAGCGCCTTTTCAGTTAAGTCTTATCTTTGTTATTCTTATATGGGAGTGACTTCCAGCCTCGGAAATGAGAAGCAAAGGAAAAGTAACAATGACTTCAGAATTCACAATTAAAAAATGAATTAGTTCCTGGAAAGTTGTTCCTAAAAACTGTTGAAGCCCTTCCTGCCCATTCCTAACATTAATTGTGTGTTAGTCCCCCTATTTCATGAGGAAATGGGCACCATTAGGTCTATTTATACTGCCCAGCTTGGGAGTCTGCACAATACTGGTACACGGCAAAGGGGTCACTGGTGTTTTGAACACGGTCCCTTGGTTAAAAGCAATACGAGCAAGGTGAGTTACTTATTCCCCTCTCCCTGAAAAGCACCCCGACAACTGCAGCTGTAAGAATAACTGACTCCTGACACAGGAACGCGCTTCCCTGGTCTTCATCCAACGTGTGCCCCCAAGGGTTTATTTTTCTGCTGTTGGTTGAGCGCATAAAATCCAGCGTGTTGCTGTGCTGTGTTCTCTGCTCCCAGCCCCTGGCTGCGCTGCCGGCCCCTCGTGTTCTCTGCTTTAGCACAAACGTACCCTGAATTTCGGCGTGTGACTCGAGGGGATCACCCAAGGACACGGGAACCCAGTAACGCTGCGGGGCTGGAGCGGGACCCCTCTCCAGTGTACAGGGGTCGGGTTGTGCCGTAAGAAAGTGGAAATGACTGTTCCTTAAGCAGCCGCCTGCTGTTTCAGAATTCTCTGGGCATTACTAGCTGCTGGCAATAGTTTATGCATTTTCTACCGTGCTTTACTTATCCCCAGAGTCTGCTCCAGAATAGGAAAGAAGAATGTTGAACCCAACTTCATCCCCATGCACACGAGCTCTCCCCTGGTAAAGACACCCCTGAGACGGGTAAAGAGACCATGCGCGGGGAAACCTGAGCATGGTCCACTTTTCAATCATCGTTTATTTTATAAACGGAGGTTTTACAATTGTTTAGATGCTTACAAGCATCTCTGGCATCTGTGGTGAAGGTTTACTACGAGACGCTAAGTGGGGAGAAAACAAGCAGAATACACTGAGGCAAAATGCTTTTGATGAAATGTCATGAATAAATTTGTCCCTTTTATAATGAGTCTCATGATATAGGTTTCAGTTATTTTGCTTAGAGCCTCAGGTCTTTGAGTGATAGGATTATACGACATTTTTCTTTGCAAGATAAATTTTCAAGCCCTGTTGAAAGTCAAGAAATGGACCTTAAAAAAAAATCAGTGGCAAATTCAAATCACCTTAGGTAGAAACCTTTAAAAATTCCAAGTTTTTTTAGGTAATCCTGTGGTTTCTCACAGCTTACCTTGTGGTTTTTGAAAGCCTGGAGTTCAAAGTGCTGCCGCAATGAATTTTAAAATAGAGACTTTAAGCTTGATGAAACCGTAGTGAACGATAATATAACAAGAAATAGGAAAAGGGGCTTACAGGTCTCTTTGCACACTCTAGAAATAGGCAACAGTAGCATACAGAGCAAACCCAAGGTTTGCAGCTTAATTGAGCAATATCAGGACAGTTTCAGACGTTTGCAGATCTGAGCCAGCTGTAGGCTGAGGACAGCACTGCGAAGCCACACGGGAGAAACAGTGCAGGGCTGGGCAAAACTCAGCACCGCAGGGAGAGAGTTTATGGCAGAACTGAACAGAGCACCCACCTCATCTTCTGCACATAAACCCCAGAAAGATTTGTCCCTGCTGGCTCCTGCAGGACCCTCCTGACACCCCTGAGCCAGACAGAAATTCAAATGCATCTCACAGTACTTGTGTTCACACAACTTCTTGCCTTTAACTACAGTGATCACCAGAACTGAGTTGTTAGGACCCTGGAGGGCTGAGGGGTCCCAAAGCCCTACCTTGGCCAGATGCTCTGCTGGTCCTGGTGTCTCCAGGGAGCCTCCTCTTCCTCACTTGTCCTTCAACGTGGCCATGCCCAGCGCCTCCGAGCTGTAGTCGTACTGGTTGCTGGAGGACATGGACCGTCCCCAGGAGCACTGCAGGTTGGAGCCCCTCTTGCGGAAGGAGGATGTGAACCTGTAGAAGTTGCGGTGCCTGTTGCGCAGGTATTCCCGGTAGTTTTTGGTGAGCAGGGTGTAGAGGAAGGGGTTGATACAGCTGTTGCTGTAGGTCAGGCAGGTCACCAGGTAGTTAATGCACTTTTGGGTTTGGGTGGTGAGCTGCAGGGAGCTGCTGTAGAGTCGCACCAGCTGCCAGATCCAAAACGGCAAGAAGCAGGCCCAGAAGACCAGCACGATGCTGAAAATCATGATGAGAACCTTCTGCCGGGGGGATCTCTTGCTCTTCTCCTTGTGGGGAGGGTTCCTCTGGGACTCCAAGTAGGTCCTGGCCAGGCGTGTGTAGAGGAAGCCAATGATGATTCCAGGGGCCATGATGCTGGTGCTGAAGAGCACCGTCAGGTAGGTCCGGTAGGCGTCCATGCTCCAGGTGGGCGCACACATCCTCTTCACCTTGCCCTCTGCCTTGCCCCCCTCGGTCAGGGTGACCATCAGCATCATGGGCAGAGTAAGGAGCAGCGAGACCGACCAGACGGCCCCCGCCGTGACCTTCCGGTAGCCTCGCGACCGCTTCAGCGTGTCCAGGGGCCGGGTGACGGCCAGGTAGCGCTCGGTGCACATGAGGGTGAGGGTGAAGATGCTGGCGTGCATGGTGAGCAGGTCCAGGCTGAGCAGGATGCGGCACCCCAGGTCCCCGAAGTACCAGTCCTGGGCCAGGTAGGTGCAGACGATGAAAGGGATGGTGGAGAGGTAGAGCAGGTCGGCCAGGGCCAGGCTGACGATGGAGCTGTACATGGGGGCGGCACAGCGCGCCGAGTGGCACATCACCACCAGCGTGTAGACGTTCCCCGCCACTCCGGCCACGTACATCACCGACAGCACCGTCCCGAAGGCCGAGGAGATGAGCAGGGGGCCGCCTCCGGGGGAGCCGCCGCCGCCGACCGCCGCCGAGGCGTTGCCCCCCCCCGCCGCCGCCGTCCCGTTGGGCTCCATGGGCGGCGGCGGCGGCCCCGCAGCCTCGCACCGGCCCCGCAGCTCCCGGCCCCGCCGGCGGCCGCTCCGCCCCCCGCGGGAGGCAGGGCGGGACCGGGGCTGCCCCCGGGGGAAGGGCCGCCGCGCCCCCCGCCCGCCGGGGCTCCCTCCTCCGCGACCGGAGGGAGAGCGGGGACCCCCCGAGCCTCCGCCGCTCCGGCGGGGCAGGTGCCGTCCCGGAGGAGGCGGCTCCAGCAGCCGGGGAGGGCGCGGAGGGTCCGGAACGAGCCGCGCCGCGCTCAGCCCGGGCGGATCCCGGGGGGGGACCCGGCGGAGACGGGGCTCCCCGAGCTGGTGGGAGCAAACCCGGAGCGCTCCGTACCCCCGGGAACCGAACCCAGCCAGGCGGAGGAGGCTCTGGGAGCTTCCCCAAAAGTTTTCCTGGCCGCTCTGCTGTAATTTGGCTTTGGTCTTTGGTGATGGGAGCTCGCTGCTTTGCTTCCCCAGTCCAAGACACCTCTGTGGGCAAGAGGCAGAGCCGGAGGCAGCCCGTGTGTTTCTCAGATAGATGGCAAATCGTGTTTCAGATGGATTCGGAGATAGACTTAGATGGAAGTGGAAATAAACCCGGGGCTGAAATAGCCTCTTTTTTTTTTTTTTTTTTCTTCGTGGGAATAGCTTGTATTTTACTCTGAATGGTATAGCAATGTTATAGTAAGATTTAAATTTGAGATTTAGTGAGAGCTCATTCACCTGAAGAAGGTGAAGTACAGAGTGTGATTAATGAGGTTTACACAGACAACTTTTCCAGTTAGGCAGGAAATCTGGGGACAGTTGCAAAATCAATGAGCACCTCACATTTCAATCTTATTTTAGAGAAGGCAGAGATTAGGGCACTCCACAGTCAAAGCACAGATTTCCAAGGGTACCAGAGTGCTGCATTTCCTCAGCTGCCATTGATTTCCAATAGGAATTAACTGGCTTTTATGCCTCCAAACATTTTTCTTAAACCAGAGGGCTAAAATGACTGCTATGTGTTTATTTGCTTGTTTTAATCCCTCCTCAAACTGCTTTCGTGCAAACTGTCATCTAGTTCTCTGTGGCATGCTGAAAAGTGGTGAAGCTCTCGTTGACTCATAGGAGCAGGATTTAGCCCTATAAAATGTTGTATTGAATAAGCAGTTGTAATTTGCTGTAAAGTTAACACACACACGTGTAACTCTGCTTTCCTTCCCGCTACTGCTCATCACTGTGTGTGCCTCTTTCCACAGCACTCCAAGTGCTTAAAGCTATATTCAATAAAGTAGCTGGCTCACGCACGATTTGAATGCTGGTGAGGGAGAAGAATTTAAACTGAATTATTGTCAGGCAGGGATTTGCTTTATCAGAATCAGGCGTCGCACTGACAAAGTTTAACTCCAGGCGCGGAGATGAACACTTTTTTCGCTGGGAGCTGGGACTCGGTGCCGTGCCAGCGCCCTCGCAGCCCTGCATTCCTGCGCGGCAGCTGGACCCGGCAGCTGGGAATGCAGGCGGATGCTTCACCGGGGCCAAATCCTGCCTGCATGGCAGGCAAGGGGATTGACTGCCACAGACTGCGAGGAAGATCCGGATTTGGCATAAATAGTCTCTGAGAATTAGGTTGCACACAACTTTTGCAGTCCCGTCTCCTTTATGTTTTGAAGCTGTTCTCTGGGGTGTTTTGTTTTCTGTCTTAATTCGACAGCCAGGACGGAGAACCAGAGGAGAACAGAATAGGTATTTTGTTGTCTGCCATGTTACCTGGTTTGTTTTGGGTGGTCACACAAGATAATAGAGATAAGCATCACATACTTAATCTGTTTAGTAAATACCTAATTTCAGCTTCCCTTTTCTTCCTTCCAGTAGAAAAAACACTTAATGGAGCAATACTAACCATTAGCGAGTCCACAGCACAGTTCTTTTCCTAAATATGTAGGATACTCACATGTATCCATGGGAACTTACTCCTATTAAACTCTTAAAAAATAGTTTGCTGCCTGAAGTCGTGCTGCGGCAGAGCAAAGCAAGAGGTGCTTCTCCCCTCCCATGCTCTGCTCTTGCAACGCACTGAGTCTGTTCTGCACACCGGCAAGAATCAACGCAGCACTCGGTGCTTGCTGGAATTGGGTCTGGAGCATATGACAACTGCGATCAATCAGAATTAGAAAGGGGACTACGCAAGAGTCTGGAATACTGATTTTTCCCATTTGTTTATGTACACAAGATGCACATTTTTCAGCGGTGTGGGTGACATCTACCAGAAGTAGTGGTGGATTTTCCATTTCTCCAGATGTCTAAGTAAGGACTGCAAGTGCTTTTCTAGAAGATGTATTTTAATTAAATTGAACTACGGAGCTCAGTGCAGAATTACTGTCAGAATAAGTCTTCAGGGAGATATTGCACACAAAACCAAGTCATCAAAGATCAAATTGTCTTTTATGAACCTCAAAATCTGTTAATCCCCCATTTTCTTTTAATATCCTAAAAAGTATTGATATGAAAACTATTATAATGTACTTCATGTGCAAAATTTCCCATCCAGAGGCATTTGTACTAATGCACGAAAATATACCCAGCCATCTTAAGATATAGCTCCGTTTTGCATTTTATTGTGTTTTGAACAGGAAACGCTTTTCAGGTCCTCAGTCCCTCATTTCAGAATTTCCTAACAAAATTGTCTGCTTATTAGGAAGCAGATAATAGGAGTCTAGATGACGAGGGCTATTTGAGGAGCCATGTCCAATGTCTTTTTATGTAAACGCCTTGGTTCATGCAGTGAGTAGCTGGTACTCGTGTGTTTGGTTATGAAGGTCGAAGTGTACATGGTGGGCAGCTGGAAGCTGGAGTTCTGGCAGATGGAAAGGCGTCTCTCATTGCTCCATTCAGCTGTGACAGGCTTCGAAACCAAGTGCTGGCCGTGCAAAAGGGAGGTAGGGAGGGCTTGGAAGCAGCGGCTCCCTGTTAGGGACTGTCACTGTAAGCTCTTGTTCTCCTGAAGTGCCATCCTGGTGGAATTTTGTTGTTGAGAGTGAATTTTGCAGTTCAGGGTAGGGGAACGTGTGAAAAGCCGCCTTTGTCTCCTTCTCAGCATCCATCAGCTCTGAGGGTATGGATGCCATGGGGCACAGATCCAGCCTTCGGATGGGATTGCCTCTAATTGCACTAATTCTGCATGGCCAGGTGAGCACCACTGTTTCTTGCGATGTTCTTGAGCCCTGTCACCTCGTGGCCACCGCTCGTCACGTCAGATTCCTGCTCATCAGGAACTGAAAGGGCTTAACTGATCACTTGGCGAAGCATCAGGAAAATATTTTGCTTTTGCCAGGTTCAGAGAGGTCTTGATACAGCATCCACATGAGAAAGACAGAGTGAGACAGCTCTGGAGACGCTCAAGGCTGAGTTTTGTTAGATCCCAAACACGTGCTGTCAGATGAGATCCATACATTCACTTCTTAATCCTAAACTTAGAGGCTCAAAGTTATCATCTGTTAGTTTAGAGCCTGTAAATGGAATGTAATGTTGTGGTGGAGTGGATGACAAAGAGGTATCGAAAACAACTGCAGCATAATATCCCACGGGATGCCCAGAGACTGAGTTGGCCGCATTGCTTAACTCAATAGCGTGCACCATACAGAACCTTTTCTCAAGTTACTAACACACCAATATATAATCTCTGCAGCTTGGCAATTGAATCTCATTGCAACAGTATTTACGCTCTGCAATAATATGCATAAGTCTTCATTTGTCTTTGAAATTGTTTTTGAACCAGAATAATCACTCAGGTGCAAAGGATTATTTAAACCATGGACCATGCAGAGTATAACCCACTGATCTGAGTGGGATCACGCCAGATCTGCAAAGCCATAAGCAAAAGCAAATTTGATCCACCACTTCTGAAAGCTTGTTTTTAATACTTATGTTTACATCTGTCTTTACAGTTGAATATGCTCTTAAATTCAACTTGTATACTTTAAATTAAAGTTAGAACACTCTCTCCCCACTCAGAAATTAAGAGGCAAGTGTCCTAGCACTGGAGGAGTCACTGGAGGGAATCTGAACCCTCTCCAAGGTCTCTAAAGAAGACTGCATAACAGGTTTCAGGCAGCTTTATTTCTGGAATGTAATTGAGTGGGGTTTTAAAAGCCCTCCCAGATATAAAGAACATAGGAGGGACTTGCTTTTGTACCTCTTAATCACAGCGCTCATGAGCAAGTGCATTGCGCTCTCATTCCTGCTGCCATGTGTGAAGAGTCGAGTCACCGGCAGCGTAAGTTCGGAGACGCCGCGGGGATTTGCGCCCATGGAGGATCTGGCCGGCGGTGCCGCTGCCCCTGCAGCCACGCTGGGCCTTTCCACTGGATGCCAAGCCCATGCAACTGCAAACCACCACGTAAGAGATCTGGGTCCAGAAAAACGTCTCCTTGCCTCTCATACATCCAAAGCCACTTCTCCAGTGTCGCAACAAGCCTGAGATCTTTGGTAGTGAAGGTTATACCTGGCAGAGGCTACAGTGGGCCATGGGAAAAGATGGGAAGTCAAAGGCTTTGTCCGTGGTTTTTGCAGTGGAGGAAGAGTGTAAATAGGGACTTTGAGCAGTAAGGGCTCTGGCGGGATTTTTAGGATCTTCTTGTGTTAGAGCATTTAAGAAGAGATCCTTTTACAATGGAAAAAATACATGTTAATAACCCCAAGTCATTTCCTGTGGAAACTCAAACCACTGTTACGCTTAGATTTGAACTCTTTCTCCCTCACCTAAAAGACAGAATTGCACACTGAAAAATAAAATAATCCTTCTTCACTGTGCATGTGAGTACAAAGGAGACAGCACTGGCTTCGAGAGAGCTTTTTTGTTATTACACAACCCAGCATCTGCGCAGCCCCGTGCGCTGCAGTGATGGTGCCAAACAGCTGGCAGAGATCTGACCCGCGGAGCGCGGGGTATTGCCAGGGACAGCAGCAGCTTGGGTTTGGCAATTCGAGTTGCCTTCTGTGTAGCTGAAGAAGCTCTTGAAGTCGCATGCTCAGTGCAGTGCTGCTCTTGGTACATGATTTGTTTTTGTTCAAGGTAGGAAGGCTTTTAGTGCTATTAAATACCCCATGCTACTGATGGAAAAATTATAGTGTTTGTATCTTTGAATTCCTCCTCCAAAGGATCATCTCTTTCTACAGTCTAGACTCCACTCACATGGAGCACGCAAAACCTATGGCAAGCTTTCATCACCGCAAATCAACCTTTTGTTAATAAAGGGCTTCACATACTGGAAACTCTCTTTTATTTCCTGACTTCTGTAATATTTCTTTGTCCACACAGAGGAATTACCTTCAGGTGAATAGTCTGCATTTCATAAGAGCGGCCGCAAGAGGAGCTGATGGGAGCAGCCGGTGCACGGCGGAGAGGAAAACTCCCACTCTGTTTTGGAGGAAGCAGCAATAGGAAAATGGATGTTTTTCATCTTGGTTTTATAAGAATTGTATAAAAACTCTTGACAGATGTGAGAAAAAGGTGGAAGCCCAAGGAATCCCCTTTTGCCAAAGAAACAATTCCCAGTGAAGCCCTGTGCTCGGTGTCTGGGTCAGAGCTCACCTGAGTCAGCAGGAGCTTTTCCCTGGATTTCAGTGGGCTTTGGGGGAAGCCAGTGATTAAAAACCAAACAAGAACTTATATTCCTTCCTCTGAACAGAGGTTCAGACCAGAGCTGGGCCCAGCTTTGGGGATGTTTGAACTGAGCGGTGATTCTGCCTTGGCGGCTGGCAGCACAGCGTCCTTTTTAGGGTGGATTATTTAAACCTCTTCCAGCAGTAACCACTCTTGGAGCATCACAAAGCAGTGCCGTGAGCTCTCGGGTCGCGCGGTGACTCCTGGCACAGCTCTCAGGGTGACGGCGAGGGCTGTGTGTGTGACTCAAACCCGCTCGCCTCCGCTTAGTCATTTCCCTTGTTGTCTACCTTCTATAGATTTCTTCCTCCTGAACTCCTCAGAGAGACCCTCAGTGCAGGTGTGTGTGTTCTGCAGAAAAGGAGCACGTGTGGCAGCCCAACCGCACCAGGCAGGGACTCTTATTGCTGCCAGTTTGAGCTGACTTTTGCCTCTGGGGAAGCTGAGAACCATTTGTTATATTTTTATTTTAATGTTTCTCTGGCTTAATTATTTGAGGGTATGTGTCAGAGTCTATCACTGTCAGATGTTGCTGCTGAAAGGGGATTTCAGCCAGTGAAAACTCCAGCTGGGTGGGTACTTAAGCTTTAGTGAGAGCAATGAAGTCCTTTGTTCCAGTTTTTCCATTGCCTTTGGATCAGACTTTGTCTCTCTTTAGATCTGCATTAAACTTTATTTTAAGAGCCTTGGCCAAACGGAACAGAGAATTTACTCCATGTGCTTCACTTCCAGTCCTGAAATTACCTTCAAATCAGAATTACCCCAGTCATTTTTCCACCCAGGGCTGCTGTTACGATGTGCGGTCTGAGCCCCCGTGGGCTGCTTGCCGGTCAGAGCGGTTTGTTCAGACCATGGAAGGATGTTGGAGTGAGGGGGAGGTGATAGGATGAGAGGAAACGGCCTCAAGTTGCACCAGGGGAGGTTGAGGTTGGATCTTGGGAAAAATTTATTCCCAAAAAGGGCTGTCAGGCATTGGAACAGGCTGCCCAGGGCAGTGCTGGAGTCACCATCCCTGGAGGGGTTGAACAGAAGGTAGATGAGGTTCTCAGGGACATGGGGTAGAGGTAGAATTGGCTGTGTTAGGTTAATGGTCGTATTTGGTAATCTCAAAGGTCTTTTCCAACCAAAGCTATTCTATGGCTCTATGCCTGCAGAAGCTGCACAATGCCATGGCTTTGTGGCGCCAGCTCCTCGGTGGCACTGACCTGGAGAGGTTTGTTCCCCAGGGACTCTCCCCTGCGTGTCACCGTCCTGGCTGGTGGGTGGTGAGGAAAAACAGAAGCACCAGAGAGACAATGATAAAGAAACCACGGGGAACTGTTTGTTTATTGGAGGGGGGTTTGGACCCATTTTTTAATTTCATGACAACTTGCAGACAATCAGAAAATCATTGTTCAGAAACTCAAGGACTTAAGAACTCAGCGCTAGGAGCACAGCTTTTTCCCTGCAGGCTGTGGATAGCCACGTACATTTACAATTCTTTACTCATCAGCCTGGGACTAGACCAGCATATTTATGTAAAAACAGTAATACTTTTTTATTACTGAAGACAGCCCAGAGCTCAGCCCCATACAGATTGCCTAGAAAATGGAATATTTGATTTTCCCCCAGTAATAGTATCTTTTTTCTTGTTTCCTGGCAGTTTGCACAAAAGCTCTGAAGTACGTGACATACAGCAAAGAGAACATCAAAATCTGCTCTGCCATATGATCAGCTCACGTTGCAGTGGGCATGTTCCTGGCTCCACAAAGCTTCACAGCCGTGAAACTATTTCTTGCTTCCTGGTGGGAATTTGTGCCTTTTGCTTTAACTGTCTGCAATAATTCATATGTATTTGCTCTCAAAACATCTAATGTTAATGCTTCCTTTAAATATAAAATGTACCTAGGACTGGCAAAGTAGGAGTTGATGGTCCCAGGCACAGTTATTGTCTGGCCATCCCCAGAAGAGACACTTGGTTGATGCGGCTTCGCCGGGCGGTGGGTTTGATGTGAAGAGCGTATCTCCACAGGTAAGCTGGTATTTGCAAACAGCTGAATTTGTGCAGCTGTGCCAAAATAGGGTGGAACCTTTTTTCCCATTTGGGTGATTGGTACGGTGCTAGCGTGTGACCTATAAAGAGCTCTCCTACCTTCTCTTGTCCTTCCCTCGGTAAATTTGCTACTGCTTATGTTGGGCAGGCATTTATTCGGTAACAACTGTCAGGACGACCCTAGCAGTGATGATACAGAGATGTGTGGCTGCACTGAACAAGCACAATCAAAGCGTTCTTCCGAGCAATAACCGACATAAGCCGCTCCAGTAACCTCTACAAGATAAAGAGTGAGGAATGACAAATAGAGAGACCAGACGGTGAAAAGCACAATTGTTTATAAACCAAAGGCTTTATTATTCACCATGAGTGACCAGCAAATCTTCAGCTAAAAAGTATTTCCATTAAAATTTAGCATTTAAAAAGGAAGGGATTTGTCTTCAGTAGGGTTTCCCTGCACTGGGCTCAACAGGAGAAATGAAAGATAAACATCTCACAGGCAGAGCCTGGCAGGGGGAAGCCTGATCAGTGCAGCTGAAGTGCTGCGGGCTTTGTGTTCCTCTGTAGGAAGTGGAGAGATGTGGATAAAGGGCTGCGGGAGTGTTGCTCCGGGGAGAGGAAGCTCTGCGTGGGCAGTCATTTAACTTGGTTGGAGAAAATGCTGTATTTCAGGGTTGTTTTTTGTCAGACTGACAAATGCCGCCTTTTCGTCCCCAAGAACTGCAGCTTTAGGACGCTTTGGGGCGCACTGAGGCCAGTGGCTCTGGTCCCTCCTTCACTCTTGGAGCTGCAAGATCCCACCTAACAGCGGGGAGGTTGGAAGGAGGCTGTTTGTCTTTGGCCTAGCGTACAGAAATATGTTTTTGTAGGCTTCTGGTTAGAAACACAGAGAGCACATTCATGTTCTTAAGACACATACCTGGATTTGGAAGCAGGTCTGTCATTTAGCCCTAGAAAGTGTTGCGGGAGAGTTCCTGTGCCCTGAGCTACACGTAGAAATAGAGATGTCTCTAAGTTGGCAAAAACGGGTCCAGAAGCGTGTGTATGTGAGATGTGGGACTTTGGAAAGAAAGGCGGGAGGTGGTGGTAGAGAATTGGACCTGATGGATTTTCTTCACAGGCACCAATTAGGGGGTGGGTTTTTTTGCCAAAGTGCAGAAAAGGGGCTGGGATTTCTCTGCCTTCCTCAGTGCTCAGAGGGAGGACGTGCGGGGACACCAGCAGTTTTACCTGTCAGCACCAGGGGAGATTTGACTGCTGAAAAAGAGCCTTACATTGTACCCCAAATAGCTTGGATGAGAGATAAGTGAAAGACATTCTCTGCTAGGAGGGATAATCAGCTTTTCTCTTTCAGGGTCCGGGCTGGCGAGCCGTGGGCTGGAGCATCTTCCTGAAGTGGGAGAAATAGCAGAAGACGTGTTGTTTTTCACTTCCCAAAGAACTCTCAGTTCCCCCTACTCATTTCTAACCCGTTCAGAAACATCTCCCTGTGGCAGCATGGAGTTGAAAGAAGGTGGGAGAGAATCTGACAGAACCACTGGGATTTGGGGTGGATTTTAGAGAACTTTCTTAGCTATTGGTAAAATGATGAATGCAAGCGCTGAGTCTTATGACTTGATTCACTGAGTTTTTTATGCTGCTGGTGGCCTCGGGGTTGTTCTCTCACAGCCACTTTGAATTAGCACAAAAGCAAAGACAAGAAGAATATAATAGTATTTGTCTCCCAGAAGTGCTGAGGCGTTGGCTCATGTCTGGCAGCTGTCCTAGCACATTGTCTGAAGGTGCCACCTCTGCCCAGTCCTTGAGGTGTCACTGCCACTCGGCTGAGATGCAAACACACACCTCCAGAACCTCACACATCGCTTGAGTATTTGAAAGGAGTAGCTGCTTTACAACTAGTGTAACAAAGGCATATCCTAGCAAAGGGAAGAGCCTCTTCCAACCCCTGCGGTGGTCATCAGACAGGCAATTTCATTTCTTCTATAAAGGGTGCCACTATAAGAGGTCTTTCCCAGCTGCCTAATGCTGCCTAATGTTCTTTTAAAAGACTAGAGATTTTTTAAAGGACTTGGACTTGTAGGATCATATATCTGATGGAAAATCATTGGGATTCAGGCACTGAAACAGCTTTGAGGGTCCAAGCTGTAAAACAAATGCAGAGTGTAACCCTCCAGTGTCCCTGTGCAGCTCCTTGTTCGGTGCTCAGGCTCATCAGACAACCTCATGTTTATGTTCGTATTGCAGGCAGTGGCTGAAAAAGGAGCTGCCGATGACAGGGGAGGAAATGAGTTGAACATTATTGTAATGATCTTGTCAGTGACTTGTGGTAGTTCCCTCCACTCAGTCTAATCAGCTGTGAAACCCCTGGTTATTTGCTGTCAAATATAGGTCTGCTGCGAGGATCCCACGTCTTAATTTCCCAGTTTATGAGGACCCAGAGGGGAGCGAGCAGAAGTGCAAACTGCTGGATGGTCCAACCTGCCCCAGGCTGCACGTGCTCACCTGGATGCTGCTGACAGCAGTTTCTGGATGAGGAATCCCCTCTTGGACCCTCAGGTTGAGGTACGGCACCGACCGACCCCTTGGCTGCCTGCTGGTCTTACCTGGCCTTGCATGTCCCAGCCAGCTGGAACAGCGATGCTTGGGTTGTGTAGCAGGGTTTGAGAACGGCAGTGGCACAGAAATTTTGCACTCGAGCACTAGAAAGCCTGAGAATTCTTGACTTAGACCCAAGTCCATTTTGAAAAAGAGGATTTAAGTAGTTTTTTCAATGTTACTCCGTATATGGTACGTGCTATTTTTCTCTGGCAAGGGGAGCTGTCTGCACTGCATTATGTATTAGGTTCTTGAAATCATAGCTAGTTATGTAATTATTAGAATTATATTTGCATTCACAACTAGGATGTATATAACTAGTATGGTAATGCATGCTAATTAAATACCAATTAATCATTTTTAAAAAATGAGGTTTGACTCTATACAGCTATCACAGATGTAGTAAACACTTATTGCTTATGAAGAACAAATCAGGTGTGTTTTAATATGCAACCCTAGTCCTATATAAACCCAGAGTGCCAGTTATTTAGAGCAGATTTAATGTGTTCTTTATTCATATTACACAGCTACTGCTGACTGAGTGACAGTCATTCAATGTGTTTGACCAATTTTACATTACTGCACATTAATGCTTCCAGTTGTTCACACTGGGCTGGCTCGTGCTTCAGCCGTCAGAAAATGTGCAAATTGATTGAGTTTTACCCTGAAAGCTGGACGCTTTTCTCATGCTTAATCCATCCAGGCAATCCAGATAGGCTGCTGAAAACTAGTTGTCCGTCTTTGTACAGTTTGAAGCTTTATGGCGCTGGCAGGATGTCTCACATCGCTTTATCTGCAGGCTTCACAAACTCTGGGGAAGAGAATCAAGGTCCACAGAGAGCTGAGAGCATCTGATGCTTCTGATTTAAGAAACACTCTGTCTGTGTTATAAGTTTCTGCTGCAAGTTTAGAGTTGAGTTATAGGTCTGGGGGGGACAAGTCCAAGCTGAATTAGCTGAACATGCTGGCTGCTGCCTATGGTGAAGTGATAATGAGCAAGTAGAAAGGCTGGCGGTGTGCAGCCACTCAGGGCATTGCCACGAAGGTGTCACTGTCACCCTTGCAGCAGACAGGCTGTGCTTGCTGAGGACAGCACATGTGTCCCCCGTGCCCGAGGACGCCTGGGATAGCAGAGGGCAGTGGCACGATGGAGTCGTGGAAGTGGAGAAGGAGAGAGGAGTGTAGCTACATGTGATGGTTGAGATGGCTCAGCACTTCCCACGAAATCTGGGGTCTGCCTTGCGTGGGTGTTTTCCAGACTTTTGCCAGGCTGTTTGCTTTACATTGTGTTTTGCCTTGGAGCCACTCTGAAAAAGCAGGCAGGAGGTGCATCCCTGTTTCTGCTCCCACCTGCTTGCTCTGGGGTCCACCACATTGGACACCTCTGTCACACACACCAGGAGGGTTTTGCCTGCACTGCGGCCAGGACAGGACGAGGGCTGAGACACCTGCCCGGGGAATTTCCCCAAATCACCCACCTCACTCCTGGGAGCATCCCCACTGCTGGGCTCTTGGTGCTCCTCTGCCATCCCCAACAGGAAAGAGGGTGCTGGGGACCAGGGCACAAGGAGGAAGAGCAGGAGGAAGGAGAGAGGTAATTAAGAACTGGCATGCTGTGCAATTAGGAATGGAATTATGAGGTCTGGGGTAGCATTAGCGCCAACCCCAACAGCTTCCAAGAAGCGTCTGTGGCTCCTGAGGCTCATTCACCTCCAGTGTATGGCTCCTAATCCAGGACTCCCAAATTCCTGCCTTTGGCAGTTGTCCGTAAACAGCTGCAAAACCGTCTGGTGAGGAGCCTCCCCGTTCCCCTTGGTGGGCTAGTGTGGACAATAGCTGATGGCTGCCTGCAGAGACGTGGTTAACCCCGGCCTTCAACCAGAGCTTCTTTGGGCTGGCTCCTGCAGCCAGCCTGATCACTTCCACCTCCATTTTATTTAAGAAATACTGTAGCAAATATCTGTTTTACAGGAATTCTATAAGCTCCCAAGTCAAAAGTTGCTTAGTGACAGAACTAAGGGTTTTAATGCCACCTCTGCTGTGTATACGGACATTTCTTTAATGCTTCTTTTATGTAGTTTCAGTAGTTACTAAGCCCTGATGCATTTGCTCTCAGACTCTATACAACCCAGAATTGGGCTGAAACTTATTAAGAAGATGTACATTTGTGCTTTGCTAAACTATCACCTTTTTGAAGTGCCTGGAACTTCTCTCGTTACTCATTGCACCCTGCAAGGGTTCCAGCACCAGGACAGTTAGAGAGTAACTTCCCACCCTTCTGCTCACTTTCTTCATCCTCACTTTTAAGAATCAGGCTCAGTAGTTTTCAGGATCTCTAGGAGCTGGCAATACCTTAAACTGATGATTTCAGCCCATTTGGTTTCATTCAGAAACCAATCAAATAAAATAATCTTCAGTGATAAGCAATTAAACTAAGTTCAAGCACTTCTCAAAGTGTTTTCCTAAGGTGCTTGTCTGACCTCAAGCCATGCTGCATTTATGGCACAGTTTAGGTCTGAAGCTCACTTGAGACTTCATCAATAAGGTAAGAGGGTGCTAGTAATTATTCTAATTTTTCAAGTCAAGATGTTGTTTTGCCAGAATGGCTCTGTGCTTCAACTTACTGCATCTCTCTTTTTTTCCTAATGGCTAGGAATATGAGGGCTAGATATTCAGTTCGGTGTTGCTTTTTTCCTCCTAATAGTTATTTCTCGACAGAGAATACAAATTTCCTGTTCTTAACAGTAAGATTTATTGCTGCATATTAACAAGAAAAAAATGCCATTTCACTAGAAGTTCAATTTAGATAATTCTGAAGAAAACCCAGTTTCAGGAGCAGCAACAAGTGTAATGTTCAACGGAGTAATACAAATGTAAAAACTATGTGGGTGTCAAAGTAGATGTCCAGTGTAGAAACCAAACTTGATTCTGTATCTTCGGTGGGGTTTTGTCTTTGAGACGTCAGGCTGGCTGGTTGCATTCTGCCAGGTTCACAAAATGTAGTGACGATATGGTAAGAGAGTTATATTTTAAATGTGTCAAGCAGACAGGCCTCAGAGAGCAGTGTCCTCTCTCTCCCATCAAAGAGTCATTCTGATATGTGCCTGTATTGGGTTCTGCCAGCCCATAATATGTATTAATCACTGCAAATTACTTCAAGGCAGTCTCTATGTGGATGTATCAGGGAATTGATGTGGAGCTTTTAACCTTTGAAGCACTTGTTCATTTGTGTTGGCAGGTGATGTTAATTCTGAGCTAATTACACACCCATGGCTTGTGGGTGCAACCTGTTGGTGGATCTCAAACCACTTCCCAGAGAGCAACCAAGAACAATATAAAAGCACCAAAGCTAACAGAGCTGGCCTGAGATTAAATTCATCTCTGAGAGCAGACTTAGAGCAGATTTATAAGTGAGTATGGGGAATGTACTTATGCTGTTCCTTTTCAAAAGATAAATGGATGATGTTAAATGTCATCACAGGCTTCTCTCATTAGGCTAAATTCACTCGAGAGTGCTTTTCTCTTCAGAGTGACATCATGTGGAATAGAAAATGCTCAGACACAAAGCAAGCTATCAAAAGGTTAGTGATTTTTTTTTTTAAGGCAAAGTCAGATATAAGCACTGATAATATTGCAAGTTTTGTTATTCCATTTTCTGTGGCAGTGCACATCTGTTTCTTTCATTTCAATGTAAGTTTTTGTCTAGCAAAAGAGTTTGGGAACAGAGTATATGGCTGTTTTCTTTTGCTGGACTCTTTAAAGACCTGCAACTTGATTCTAGCACTCAGGTATTTAAGCTTTTTGCCACCTAGCTTTGTTCTAGCAATATGAGCAACTTCATTGATTCCTAGGAGGAATTAATGGATACTTCTCACAAATTAAAACAAACCAAAAGAAACCCCAAAACCCTCTATTCTTTCCAGAGGACTGGGTTCAAAACACCTCCTAGTGCCTTTTTAGTCACTGTGTCTCAATAGGCATGATGATAAGTTGGATGAAAAGAGAAGAGTAGGTTTCTACAGCAGTTTCAGGCCTGGTGAGCTGAGGGGGAAGAAAATAACCAAACAAAAAACCTTTGCGTGAATTCTGTCCTGCAGTCTCCTACATAGAGTTTTTTATTATGCATGGCTTGTATTGAGGGAACTGAGGTTGGAAGACACATGGCTTTGTCACAGTTGCCAAGAAACCCAACTTTGGGCTGGAGAATAGCCTCTAAACGTGGTTCCTGTCACTCCATATGAAATGAGTTCTGCACTGAGCTTTTTTCATGTCACCTGTTGGGATGAGCTATTTCAGGATAAGGTGGTTCCATTGATAGGACTCTGACACTCATTCAAGCCTCCCAACAAAAGATGGAGCGGTGGAGCTGCAGTTGGATGAGCTGGGGCTGCTCTGGTGTCAGTGGCTTTTTCCGGAGCAGGGAGCCCCGTGAGCAGGAAGGAAGAGTTTGCTGAGAATAAATTTGACACAGTGGAACTAAGTGTTCCCCTTCAATGTGTTCTACAGCCAGAATAGCAGCAGCGTTTCTGCCAAGTGAGGGGCCTGTTGCAGGAACTGTTTGGCAAGGGAAAAAATATAGCCAAATTAGCACTAAGCAGCCTGATAGTGGGTGGCTGGATTATGCAATCCTACTGGTATTCAAAATTTGTTATCTGTTGCAAAGTGTCTCTGAATGAAACAGAATGGTAGAGCAGATAACTCTTTGCATTTTGTTTTCTTCCTCCCGCAAGCCCCTTCCGAAACTTGTGCATTTAAACACCTCCATTCACATTCTTGAAACTTGAGAAGTAAGATGGGGAGGACAGAGCTTATAATGAAACTTCCCTCAGGAACCTGAGGGCAGGACTGGAAAATGAGCTATTGCAATGCCAGGAATTCTTGGGTTTGTTGAAACGTGGCCCTGGAAGGGATGAGCCAGAAAGGAATCCTAAGAAAAAAAGAGGAAAAATATGATATCCTTTCATTTCAGTGTGCTCTTTTGTGAGTGTAGTCATTTCTGGGAGAAGTATCAAGATTTACAGCTACTCTCAGTGCTCCCATGTGGGATGAATGAGCTCCCATGAATGGAAGAATCATCATCATGTAGAAATCAGTGTGGTTTTGCCTTGGAAAGAAGGATCACAGCTCAACAGTTGTGCTCAACTGCTGCTACTATTTTGCTGTATGCAAACAAACCAAAATCACCTTTTAATCGCCTGTCTTGCAAATTAAGGAAAGCTGACTGATTTAGTCTCCCTGGGAGCAACTTTGGCCTCACAAGGTTGAGTTTTAATGTTAGTTAAGGTGTATTTAAGAACACATCTGTCTCGTCCCTCTTGTGGTTTTATTCTAGGAACAAGGGAGGCCTGAGCTTGGGTGACAGGTGCCACAAGGATGTTGGAGCTGAAGGAAAATGTTGTTGCTTGTAAGACTCCTGTTGACTTGGCCAGTACATTTTGGAGCTCATGGGAGCTGACAAACACAGGCAGCCCATGGGGATGTTTTGCATTCTGGTGCTTTTCAAAGCGCATCCTTACTTTGAAGCAGACTGTTCCCATGAACAATCTCAGAAACGCAGTCTAGCATGGAGCCAAAGGCTTGACCCTTCATGAACCAAGCTCAATGCTAACATCCAGCATAAATGAACCCTCAAAGAAATGAATAAAAAGAAACTGCAGCCCAGCTCTGAATATTTTCTGTATTGCCAGCTCTGAGCATTAAGGAGTCTCTGTGGACTAAGGGCTGGTATCACTGCACTATGCCCCCGTGTCTTCCATTTTGGAGTTTAAAACCACCTTGAAATTGCCCTCAACTTGCACAAGTGAATGAGTATTTACAGCTGGGAGGATGTGTGCGATACCACTACTATGATAGTCTGTGTCTACAAATTTTGGTGTGAAACAGTCCCACACAGAGTAAGAGAAACCACTTTTGCCGCACAGCTTTGCTGTTCCAAAGCCGGTTCTGGTGGCTGTTTCCAGAGGAAGGAGCTACAAATGCTCAGAGCTGAGCATTCCCGGGTTCAATCCTCTGACTTACCATGTAAGCGCTTCCCAGAGCAGTTCCTAAATAAAAGCGCACTTACTATAAATTTCCAGTGCCACTTTGGCAACACAAGCATTGAGTTTTCCATTTTCATTCCCTGGATTTTGTTTCCTTTCACCTTCTAAGTTTCTTCCCTTTTCCCCAAGGGAGTGCTTATGTTTTCAGATTAAAAACAGAAGTTTGTTCGGCTTTCTGTTAAGGTTGATTTATTAAAAATATAGTTTTAGTATCCTTTCAAATGGTATTTTTCCATATAAAAACATTTATTTTACTAAACCCACATCTTTCTGATGGAAAAATGTCTGGGCACAAAAAGAGTCAACCAATGTCTGGTAGCTTCATAAAATCATAGTTGTACCATAGAAACACTTGCATACAATTAGAGATAACCAGTTAAGTTCTTCATTTTAACTAAAGTAAGTTAATTAATTATAAGATTATTTTTTCTTTAGCTGAGGTATGAAATTCATGCACTAGAGCCGTACTGTGACCTTCTGAATCCTAGAAATGTTGATGTTTAAACTGTAAAACATGGGCATTTTCAATTTTTTATCGATGCAGTAAAGGAGCAGTGAAAAGTCAGTAAAAGCTTGCTGAGGTTTTGTGGCAAACTGCCCCCGACAGCTGGAGTTTGTGGTTGCTTGTTATTAGATAACGAAGCTCTGTAGTGGTCTGGATTGGAGGATTTTAGACCTTGGATCTCCAGAGCTGGTCTCTTGGTCTTTGCAAGTTTCCAGAACATCAGCTGCAAATGGGCATGGAAGCCTGTTAGTGAGAGCTCCGAACCCAGCCTGTTGGGTTGTGATGTCCTTTGGCACTCAGAACGCTTTGTGAAAGGATTTTCTCTTGGAAGAAAAAAAAAAAAAAAAAAGTTGTTTTGAAATTGCTTTTTGCTGGTTTGTGTTGAAGATGAGAGAGGGAGATGTGCTGTTAAGGGGGAATAAAATCTCACCTCTCTTGGAGTCCACTTTGCAGACCAAATCCAGTCTGAGCTGGTAGCAGGCTGTTATTTATTACAGGGCTACCAGTGTTTTAACTTCCTGCTCCTAGAAGCGCATTTGGAAATTGCCCCTCATTTACTAAATTAGGCTACCAAAGTAGCTCTCCTTCCTCCAACCCATGCCTAGCAATTCAAAGGCAAGAAATCGCTTGCTGGCAGCTCCAAGGGGGAAATATCTGTCTTAGCATAGCAGAAAGCTTTCTGGGGGGGCTGGCTGCCAGCTTCAACTTTCTATGTGGTGCAGAAAGCTTCACACCAACCTGTTATTAATTGCAGCACCTGAGAAGTCTCCCAAAACCGAAGACAGGTCTACCTGGGGTGATGTCCTGCTGGTTGGTGCTGCGCGGTGATGCTGGAGGAAGGACAATGGTGGAAGGACAACTTCCTGGCTGATGAGGCCACCAAGCAGCAGCTGCTGGTGAGTGAAAGCTGATCCCATCCCCTCTCCTTGTAGAGGGCACCGAGTGTCATGGGAAGCACAGCAGATAACATCTGGAAGTATAAAAGCAACTTGAGCATCTTCACTGATGCAGAAACCTGGTCCCTTCTTTCTTTTCAGCCAGAGGTGATCCCATCCAGTCTGACCTTCTCCCCGCACTCCGTCTGTGCTAATTAGACCAGGCTTTGAGGGGTCAGGTCTATGTTAGTGATATTAGCATATAATCTCTAGTAATTTAGACGATTGTTTTAATCATTAACCTTTAGCACTGTGAGTTCCTCTTATGGAGAAATGGTGTTGAATCCCAATTAGTGCAGTGAAAAGCTGCTGGCAGCCTTTGCTGCAAGTTTGTTCCACTGGGCTGATGAATTTAGAACAGTTTTTCTGTTGCAATTAAAATATAGGACCTGCAATACTGTTGCACTGGTGGCAGCAGCATGTAAATAAATCTGTTGATGCAGTGGTTTTGCAAACATCCCAAACGACTTCTGGATTCGTGTTTCTTCTACCTGACATATCTTAAAAAGGGAACGATAAAATGGAATTTGTAAAATTGCTGTTATAGATTTTGCCTTACCTTTCAGTGTGGTAAACCTAAGAACTTAGCTCCCAGATATTGCATTGTTTGTAGCTCTTGAAAGCAGAGAATCTGGCCTATTTATCTCATTGAAATGTAAGCTTATGACGCTTCACGTGTTACATTGGTAGACAAGTTGTGGGACTGGAACAGGGCCATGTGTTTGCACTAGCAGGAAATTAAAACTGCCAACTACAGGCTGATACTGTGTACTGGTGAATCAAAATGCGATGACAATAGAAGCTGTGTTTCAGAAGCAAGATGTTAGCACTCATTATGTTTTTCCCTGTCAGCAAAAGAAGGTGCCAGTTGCCGAGAAATATGATCTATTTTAGGTTATAGCTTCTTACGTTTCCTTTAAAGAAATATGATGCAAGTTTTCTTGGATAAGAACCCATGCTAATTATTTTGAAGGCCTGCAGAGAGCTCTGCACTATCACACAGTGGTACATGTAGACAAGTGAACTGTTGCCCTATGTGGTCACCACCACTGATGCATCCGAAAGTGTTGTGATCTTTAATTTACTTGTAATTTTATGTTTAGTTCTCTGTCCTTGACATCCGTGTGCAACCGTGTGTTGTGCCTGGAATTTAAAGAGTTCTTTTGGAAGTGGATATTGGGTGCTACATTTCTAGATGTCAGTGTCAAGAAATGTTATGTGATCGTCCAAGTGGGGATATTTTGGGGGGAGGAGGATGTATTGTGATGGAACACACAACCCGCTCTAGCAGTAACCACAGTAATAGGAAAACAACAAAGAATTGCTTAATTTCTCATTGTCCTTTTTTTATCACTATGGAGTAATGAGAGAATCTGCTTGAGAAAGGTCACTATCAGCAGCACATCTATAGCAACCTGCAAAGACGAGATTCTGGCTCTATTTATGGAGGGCAAGAAGGGTTGAAGATGGGTATGCTGATGGTGAGTTTGCTTTGGTAGGAAATCACAAAGAGGGAAAAGAAGTAAAGCCAGGAGCATGCAAGCTTTACTAGGTGTGCTTTTTGGTGTAAGTACATCTGTCAGGAGCTGGAGGAGCAGATGATCTCCGTACCAGCTGAGGGTCAGCAAACCCTCCCTGTGCTCGTGGCTGCAGCAGCAAAAATAATTCCGTGAGCCTGACAGATTTTATTTGGCACCCCAGTATAAATCATCACTCACTGCTGTGTGCTGTCTCTGCAGGGTAAGAGATCGCTGTGTGTTTAAGGCAGCGGTAGGGAAGCTTTTCTAATACAGATGAGGCCAAGAATTAAATTCAGGCTTTGGGCTGGACTGGACCAGGTCCTTGGGTCTCCTGGGGACATAAGGTGGGTTTGGGGCAAGATGGCACCCCCATGTTGTTCATGCTCACCAGTCCTGCACTAGGACCTGCTACAGAGCTCTTTCCTCAGCACGAAATTCCCTGTAGGAATAATTAAATTGTCATGTGTAATTCTCATTATTCATTTATTTAAAGTACTGCTTATTGTAGTGCGAATACTGTAAGCATAACACGCCAATATGCTGATAATCTCTTAAATTCAGTTCTCCCTCTGACCTGGCAGGCCGTTTTTGATAGACATGTTCTTTTTTAACAGCTGAAAGAATCAAAATGACTTCTTGTATTCCCATTCCAGACAGCGAGATTCCTGGAAAACGTGTTAAATTGTCTCTTTAGTGATCAGATAAAGAGGGTGAATGAAGGCAGAAATGATACTGAAACACCCTTATTTTTAATCTGATTTATAATAAGTGGAGTAGATTTAACAGTTTCGTTCTTTTGAGAAATCTTATTCAGTTTACTTGATTATTATTTTCACTGTACAGTAGCTCCTAATATAGTGACAGGATGAATGAGGGAAGTTTGGTATATACCACTGCTCACCAGTGGTTATCAATGCCCAAATGTAAGAAAAATGGCCCAGAGATTTTTGCATTCTTGTTTATAGGTAGCAAATTTGAAAGATCTTGAAAATCTGATTGAAAATTGTCTGAAGAAACTATTTTCTCTCAGGAAATTCTTGCTCAGAAAAATTCAAATATTTTGCTGGAACACAGATTTCTACCAGAGCTTCCTGTGGGAATTTGTCAGCGTAATTAATTTAGACAACATCATTTTGATCTAATGTGCCAGCAGGAAGTTTCAAAGTCAATCTCTTTAGGAAAGTTAAAATATTTTGAGAAATTGTAGCTTTATTTTGTGTTTGTGGTGTGGTTTTGTGTTTTGTTTTCTTTCTTCTTTTTTCTTGCCAGTTGAGGAGAATGACTAGAAGTTGGCAAAGCCCAGAGGTCTGTATTTTGGCCAGTCCAAATTTAAAGGGTTGTGATCAGAAAACATACAGTACTGACATTTAGAAATCCTTCATTTCAATAGACATTTCAGAGTAGCCATCAAAAACTTAGGGCATATAGTGAGGATTGTGAAATGGTGCAAGCCAGCTGTTCTCATTAACTACATCATCAATTGTCACTTGAATGTTAGTGGGTGTCTGTGCTGCAGTTTGAGGGGCTCCGATAGGATATATTAAGGCAAGATTATCTATCTGGCCAGAGTAAGGAACTATAAATACCAAAGCCAGTAAGCACATATTTTGCTGAAACCGCTTTTCTGAATGCTTTGAGATTTGTGTGAAGAGCCTGTGGAATTTCCACACCTGAAGCCGCTGTGATTTGCCTTCATCTCCCGCATCTTCCCTCATCCCTTCCTGTGGAGAGGAGGATCTGTGCCTTAGGTTCTTGTTATTTTTCTTTATTTTAAACTCTGCTTTTCCATCTTTCACCAGTTTCAGACTCCTGTTTGGGTAACAAAGCTTCTTTTACAAATTCCTCCATGCTGAGGTGTCCTGCAGGGAAGGCAGCAGGAGTTACCTGCTCAGTGCTTCATGCCTTCGTTAAAATTCACTTTGGAAATGGAAGAAAAGTGTTCCAACCCTTCTTTTCCGTGCAGAAAGCCCAGAATCTTGGTGTGCTCTTGTGGTGCCAATGCTTTTCCCCTTGGAAACTTTGGTACAGGCTCTAGGTAAAGACTAACTCAGCCTGGTTTAGGGTAGGACAGAACCAAGCAGCAGCACTGGGGTGTAAGAACAAAACCCGCTTGCAGATGTGAAGTGTCCTGCAATCCCCCTGCGTGTTCCTCATAAGACACCAGCTTTTGTAGAAATTTCTGATTTCTCTCAACTCCCCCTAGAATCATAGAATAGTTTGGGTTGAAAGGGACCCCCAAAGGTCATCCAGCTCAAACCCCCGCCATGAGCAGGGGTATCTTCAAGCACATCAGGTTGCTCAGAGCCCCGTCCAGCCTGGCCCTGAATGTTTCCAGGGATGGGGCATCTACCACCTCTCTGGGCAACTTGTGCCGGTAATTTACGACCCCTGTTGCTACAGACACAGACGCATATAATGGATAGTGTATAAACGTTCATCTATTCATAATAAATGAGGCAACAAACTCCCACATTTCCCTGGTGCCTGAGTTGCTTTTAGTACCGTTTTTATTCTTATGATGTTTTAGTACCAAAATATCCTACTGGAGGGTATGGAGAAGTATTGATTTTTTTTTTTTTTCTGTTAAGTTTAAAGATGGTTTAATACAGCCTGTGTTTCACTATTGCTGACAGTCCCACTATAGCTGCAACCTCAAATTTACAGCTGGAATGGGAAGGAAAGACTATTATTTTGTGTGTGTGAGAAGTGTGAGAAGTGATGCAAAATAATGATATATTCTGGAAGAAACTTAGGGTTTCTGATTCCTTTAAAAAATAAAATCAATGGCAGCAGATGCTCGCAGGCTGCTGGCGCAGGCAGCGCACCCAGGACACGTTGCTTGTTATCACAGTTTTCCCTTTCTCTATCCAGACCTGCAGCCCAGAAGAAATAGAACCAGAGTGTACAATATCAAAGAGTTCTGATCATTAATTGTGCATCTCCTCCTTGAAATGACGCATCCTCACAACTGTTGGAAAACCAGCAAGTTTTAGCCTCTTTTCGTAAGAAAAGGCACCTCCTTTGATCGTACGCTCTGTGTACACCAGCCTTTCTGACAGTTCCCCATGTAACTTTTGAGCGCTTGGGCTATTTCAGCTGAAGCGAACAAAAGGTTCAGAAATGCCAGGTTTGTGAAAATAGACAGCAAAAAAAACCCAGTGAGAAAAACCCAGTCAGAGGATCCGTGGAGGTGAAGGAGGCGTGAGCCCCAGATTTTGCTGTAAAGGATCCTCTTTGGGTTTTCTGTGGAGTAAGGAGGATCCTGATGCAGCAGCAGAGTAATTCTGTATAAACGCTCTGATACAGCTCACAGGTTCGTTGCAGGTGGGGATTTATAATTTTTGGCAATGTTGGGAATACTTATTTACTTTAACAGTATAGATAATTGATTCTAAAAAAACCCTTTTGTTTTTTGTTCTTCCTCCTGATTTTAGCATTTCACTGCTTTCTTAGCCCTTCATTTATGCCGTTCTTAGTGCCCACCCAGCTCTCTAATTGCATTTCTTCCCATGCTATTGCTTGGATCTTCTGTGTCTGCCTGAATCCAAGCTCCAGTAGTCTGAAACCAGAGAACTCAAACTGTGTACATGTGATTAAAGACTTGCTCTCATTCTTGATGATATTTGACCAGGTTTGCCCACATACATTCCTGCTGCTCATGGGATGCGTTACAGCTGTGCACAGGACAGCTGACAGCTTTTTCTCTGTCTGCGGTTATGCGAGCTGATTTGAGCCATGTTATCTCTAGCTGCAGCCTTCAATTCTTGCCCTGACTCTTACAAGAGAGGAAGGAAAAATCACGAATGTGAAGCAGATCAGGAAGAATGAGAATTGGTAGATCTCGTATTAATAAAGTTCATGTTGTTCCTGGGTTTACTGCTGTAGGATGTTGAGGAAATCACATCAAGGGGATAATGATCTCCTTGTGTGCATCTTCAAGAATAAGAGAGAGAAAAAGTCCTTGTGTTCAGCGATCACCAGAAAGGAGATGTGGACAGGGCAGCGTTGGCTCCTTACTGGCTTTTGGCCAGACCGCTCCCCAGTTTAATTACACAATTGTGGCTAAAAAGTATTTCCACGCCTTTGTCTAAAACCTGCTGCCCTGTACTTTCACTTGATGTTCTCTAGCTCATGAATTGCAGGAAACGGTGAATAGCTGGGCAAGGTAGTGGTTTGTGGAAAATCACTTATCCCATTGACATGAAGTTTTCCTATCTATAGCCTTCACCTGTCAGCTTTAAATTGTGCGAGCACACAGTCCTTAATGGAAAAAGCACTACTTGGCATCTTTTTGGCTCAGAAATGAAAACAAGGTTCAGCTGATACTGGATATCTGACCGCCGGCCTCCTCTCTGGCAGTCAGTTTCAGATTTGGGTGGCTTTAGCCTGCTGTCGGACAAGATTTGTCCCTTGTCACCTACACAGCAGCTTTTTCCCTGCAGGTGCTGGGTGGGATGTGAGGGCAGCAGCAGCGAGTGGCTCCTGGCACCTCTGCTCAGTGCCACATAATGGGGTTTTGCAACCTGTCTCCATTGCATGCTGCTCTTTAGCGAATATTCTCCCTTCCTGCAAGCATGCGGGTTTGTGAGATGTGGCAAGGGATTCTCTCTTCTCAGATGCTGAGTTTGCATTCTATAGAAACCATACCAGTGTTCTCTTACTGCATCACAGAACAGCCACAAGTCATTAGCAATGCCAATTTTATTCCAAGTAGGACAGAGGTGATTAATATTCATACTGGTGCTGATTCGCAAGCAAGGAGCTCAATTTGCTCAGCTATTGAAGTCTAGTGAAGTTTCTGTGGTCTTCAGTGGAAAAGCTGGAACATTGAAATGTTGTGGTGACCTCAGTAAGTCATTGATTTTTCTAAGTGAGACCTTAATCAAAATAAAATGAGGAAGCTTCAATTCACTTCTCACCCTCACAACAAATGAGGATGCTAACTGCCAGGAAAATGTTCTAATGATTGTATCGTGTTGGTCTTCTTAAAAGAGGCAAGTGCTTTAAATGGAATTATGATAATGATGTGATCATTGTCTGGGCTGGCTTAATGAGTTTAGCAGCTGTTGCACTATTAAATATATTGCACTTAAGAAAAATACCTCCTGTTCCATTCCAAAAAGATCAGAAAAAGCTGATAGAGCTTTTGCTATTGTGCTGGGTACATCACATGTGGTTCTATACGCTGCCAAAATAACTTCTGGTTTGGATGCTGCTGTATTCTGTATTCAGCTTTGGTGCTTCAACATAAACATAAGAATAGGTTCCCAGGGACTGTACTCTGAACTGATTAATCAATTATATGAAAGTCTAACATATCAGGGTGGCAAAGTGGTTGGTATGTGCATTATATGTATGTGTGCAAACACAAAAAGGTGATATGAGAGTATCAGGAAACAGAGGGTTCTGTGTTGGTCTTGAATAACTGGGCATTGGGGGGTGTTGCAGAGAGAAAAACAAGGTGCAATGTGTAGAGAGGAACAAGGAGGCTCCATAGAAACCCCTGACCCTGCTCTGGTTGTGAAGCCATCTCCAATTGCTCTGTTGGGTGTCAGAGATGGCCACAAGGACACTTCCATCAGCTTTAAAAATGCATCATGTACATGCTCCCACCCTCCATTCCAGTGTAAAGGAGCAAGGTCAGGACTGAGAATGGCATCTTTGAGAATTAGCTGGGTTTTTTTGTACTGGAAATCTGAAACTATTTTCCAGGCTGTTGAAATTTAATTAGTTTTACTGCTTAATAATGAAGCTTTGTATCTTCTGTTAATCCACAACAAAAATTAATGTAAATGTCCATGACTTCTGCTGGGACGTATAAGTAAATAAGAGCTACTTAAAATTAATGGGGATGGTGAGAATCAATCAAAATTAATGGGGATGGTGAGAATCAATCATTTTGCCTTCATTGTTGGAAACTCATTCACAGTCTCTTAAAATTTTGCATTAAAGAAAATGTTAAGAGACATGTCTAGAGCATTAAAGACATTTGGACTGTTAATACAGTAGTATGCTCCATGCTGCTGCTTGCATAATAAAGATATTAAAAGGTTAAGGAGTGTGCAAGAAGTCCAAGATACGCAACAGATCGTAACTCAGTTCTGAGAGCTTCACGAGACAAGTGACAGTGGTCAATTCACAGCATGTGTCTGTCTAGACACGTTCTTTTCTTCTTGCCAGGAAAAAGTCAGATTTCATCAGTACCTGGGTAGAAATCCAGGCGTAAGAACTGTAACTACTTTGCAAAGTTTTGGCACAAAAGATTTGTTGATGTGTTCAGGTATTTACCCTTATCCTAATGTATATGCTTGCAAATGTGGCAGGAGACATAGAAAAGACATACTTATTATGTGGAGCAAATGTTCTGCTTTTTTCATTTAGTCAATTAAGAGGTTGTTTGTAAGTACAAAATGTTTGTTCTAGGCAAACTGATCTATGAAGCCGAGCCGGGGCTGCGTTTTCCAGGAACAAACAGTCCCGCGGAACGCGTACGCGCCGTTTGGAGCCGGGAGAAATGTCAAATGCAAGTAGACCTTGTAAAATCTCTCCAGTTTCTCAGTGTGAATATCAATGATGGTGGCTTGAGTTTTCATTATAAATCCATTCAGCTGTTAAATTACTGGAAAGAAATGCACCTCTTGAGCAAAGATGCCTGGATGAGTCCTGTGCATTTATAAATGTAAAGAATGTCATTATGACTGGTTTCTGACCCTAAAAAAAAGCGCCACTTCACAATTTCCCTGTGGTTTTCATTTAAAAACACACATACCACTTTTTTGACATAATAAATAAATAACACTGGTGTTAAAAGACTGCACATTAACTCTGAAACTCTGCTTGTCTTTAATGTAAAACTCTACATAACTTTTTGTGGGTCTTTTTTCCCCTCCCCTCCTTGCATTCTTCTCCAGTGGGTGAATCAGAGCGTCCCTTCACATGGTGGGTTAAATGAGGTCCACCATGGCTTGTTCCTGGTCTGCTCCTGCTTACCCAGACTGCACTTTTCCTTCTTCAGATGCACAACTCCAATAAAACCCTCTGATCTCCACCTGCAGAGGCACGTCCTAAACCCACAGGTGCTCTAGTAGCTCATTTTTGGGCTCTCTAGCCAGGATATGATTAAAACAATCCTGACTCTCCTCTCTCCCATCAGCCTTTTGAAAATGAGTTTTAAATGTTGCTTTTTGAAACTCTCTGGAGGGATGCAAAAAAATAAAAGCTTAATCAGCATCAATAAAACAACCTTTTTCCAAAGGGAAGCAGCTTGGAAAAATGTGTTTTTCAGAGTAGCAAAGGGATGATTCCCAGCAGCTTCAACCTGGAGTGACTCCCGGTGAGCTCCCTGGCTTGAGAATCACAGGAGGCCAAAGTGATGAGCACAACAGCTCCTTGTCCTTTATAATCGCTGGAGGCAGAAGCAGTTTTGGCCCCGTTATGTGACATTTATTAAAGCATGACACTGTCATCTGCTGCTGATCTTGCCTGGAGGGAATTCAAGGGTGAGGTGTCCTGGCTTGAGCGAGACTGATTTGTTTTGGATGAATACCACACAATTTTAAATCATGACATTTAGCCCTCGGTGATCCTTCCCCAGCTGACTGCTGTAGGTTTGTCAGCACAGCCGCGTGCGGGGAGATGGATGAGGCAACGTGGGTGCCCCTTGTTGGCTGGTGGTCAAGACAAGGGCTGCAGATCTGTGTTCTTTTGGTCATGTATCTCTACAGCATGACAGTTGTGGGATGTAGAGATAAAATTGAGTGGAGAGAGGTCAAATGCTGAACAGCTGCGAAGACTAAATACCCTAAAGGTTGACCCCACTGATGTTAAAACTGAGGTTCTTGGCCAGTCGTGCAGCTACAACTGCCCAAATCGTACAAGTCAGTTTTACTTGGATACATTTCACAAGCTTGTGAATTGATTTGAAAGCATGTTTTCTGCAAGTTCAGTCCATCATTAACAACAAAAAGGCTTTGTGGGGTGGGACCGAGCGCTGACATACCGGCAGCCGTTCACCTGAGAGGTGCTGTGGGTTTTGCCAGCCCAGGTGACACCAGCTCTACCTTGAGCTTTCTGCTTGTCTGAATAAATGGAATGACGAAGCATCAAAGGGCAGAGAGGGGACATCGCAAGTGCTGGATTGCTGCTGCTTTCAGATCTTAGTATTGCTTAACAAAATAAAGTTCATATATGTGACAAAGGCGGTGAACAGGCACATGATACTTCGTTTTAATTTTGACAGAGCTATGAAGTCACATGCCAACATAGCATGAAATTACATTTTGACTTTTTTTAAAATGATTTTTCTTTAGGAAGATGCAACCAGTGCTATGCTAAAATCCCAGGAAACCTTGAAGGCAGTGACAGGGAGGAGTGTAAATACAAAGTGCCCCATGGTCTGGAAATTTAATGAGGCATTAAAGCAGTGCCTGGAGCCCTTCAGTGCCATATAAACTGTTCTGTTACGTAAGCATGTCTTCTTATGGTTTTGCTCATGGATATAAATTCCCTCCAGGCTGATAACAGGACCATGCCTCAGCCTAGAAATGTCTGTTATATATTGACTTTACAGGTTTGGGGGCAGTGAGAAAGCTGAGCCATGTTTAACTCTTCCTGTACTTAATGGTTGCTCCATAGCAAAAGTTGCCTTTGAATTGGCCATAAAACTGTGTTGATGTTTGCTTCCCCACTGAGACTTTACTTGAATTGTACTTATAGCCTTAAATTGCTGCAATCCCACTAAGGATTTTTCCACAAATTGTAAAAAATCTGGCATGTAGTTTGTAGGATAGGGTGAGGGTGTCCAGGAATGGCCAGCATAGGTCGGGCCCTGACAAATTAGTGGGGATGCTGCCAGCACGTCTGGAGGAAGCAGAGCTGGGAATGGTTTGTGGCAGCTGGCCATGCTGCCCAATTCGGGTCAGCCTGGACCGCATCTTCAGTGTCCGGTCGGCATCGCTGTCTGGGTGAAGTAATTGTCCAGGCAGATGCTACAGCTGGAAGTGTTTCTGTGAACAGCTTTTTGTCTCGAATGGCCTTAGAACAGTTTAATCAATCTGATCCCAAGGAAAAAGTAAAGTGATACGCTACGGAGCTTCCTCCGTGCTTCTAGTACAGGCGTGAAAGCAGTCTTGGATGGCTCAGAAATGTCTTGAAATAATCTTCGTATCAAGCCAGTTTGCATATTCTGGCATGCTCTCCGGTGATGATGTTGGAGCAACTGAAGCTCAGTGATGCCCAAGAGATGAGTCACTTGTTTGTCAGAGCCTCAGTGCTTCTGGCTCCTCCGTGACACTGGCTGGCAGGATGTCACCAATGTGCCTTAGGCTGCTTTGGGGGACTGGTATTTTGGGTTGGCTTAAGCTCACAGCACTCTGTGCAGCATTGTGTTTACACTGCAGAACAAAGAGCTTTTAACACTCAGTCTTGTGTGTGTGTATATATATATGTATAATTTTTAAAAATGCCTGTGTTGCTGCATATTTGCACTGAAAAAGAAAGAAGAACAGTTGGTTGCTTATGGTGAAGCTTCTTTGTACCTGTGGACATGCTCTGGACCTCATAAAACTGGGTGTCCCACCCAAATGTGGTGTGACCCGCTGTGAGAGCCGCCTCCAGCCCATCGTTGTCCCACTTTTCTTCCCAGTACATTATTGTGGGGAGGCAGCATGTGGCATTTACTTACCTGAATTAGGGCTGCTGATGCTTTCTTTAAAAATAATCAATATCCCCAAGCACTTGTAGCTTCTTCTCAGACAACCGGGAGGAACTTGTTCTTAGCCAAATGCAAACTTTTGTAGGGTTTGGCTGAAAAGTGTTTATTTTCAATGTTTTATTTCCAAAAGTAACTTTGATAGGAACTAGAGAAATAAGATGATTATTATTTATAGCGGTCCCTCTTATTGCTGTTGAAATTATTCATATGAAAAGGCTACTTGTTGGATCTAATATGAATGTTTTGGAGTTAGAACTTGGATAAATACTTGCCCAGTTCTCTGTCTCAATAGGGATGACTTTGAAAGGTGTATTCATTGTCTTGGTATTATTATTGCGCAAGGAAATACACAGAGGTCTGGGACAAAACCCTCACCCGGTAAAGTTTAAACACTTGCAGCGTCAGTGCCTGCGTCAGTGCGACTGTTCAGATAACTCGCATTGAAAATGAGAGCAGGAGAAAAGGCACTTCTTGGACTTGATTCATCTCATTCTGAATAGGTCTGATGAAGATGTACGTACTGCAGTTATTTAAAGCCAGCAGAACTGAATGTCATGCAGGATAACTGAACAATACGAATCTCTCTTTCTTTCCCCTTCCTTCCCAGTGTTTTAGTTTTCCCAGTCACCTGTCAGTTATTTGATGTCCTTGGATGATGCAGGAGCACTAAAGCGGCTGCAGGGAGGCTGGTGTAATTCCCAATGCTGTTACTGGTTTGCTGGTGGGATAAATTCTTTGTTGTCCCTCCATCTCTTTGCTGTAAACAGATCATAATGCTGATCAACATCCTGAAGTGTTTTGGTTTCTTCAGGTAAAATGCTAGGAATGAATTATTTTTATTATGCTGTTACACAGTATGCCTTTCTTACCTCTTCAGCCCATGTTTTTCTTACTTTGATGGTCTCTTATTTTCTGCTTGTCCTTTATTTTCACTTGGATGCTATGCAAGACACCCCAAGGTGCCATTTTCAAACAGAATTAAAAAATGAGGGGGTTCCAATAATATATTTTCAGGAAACAAGTTTGACCTCTGAAAGATGGGGTGGAAAAGGAGAGGACTTCCACCCACATCCTGGTTGGACGACTCCATGAGGTGCCTGGGCTTTGGATAAAAGCTCCGTTGTCCATCAGGGCTGGTGGGGGAAGAGGTCAGGAGATTTGGAGCCTTCCTGCTTCTCTTGTTCAGAAAGCAACTCTTTTTTAGTCATAATGACCTGGCCAAGGTGTAGGACCCCGAGATCTGGCACTATGGGTCTATCAACCATCCAGGCACTATCATTGCAAGCCATGGGGGAGGTATCTGCCCTGGCAGCCAGCCCTTAGGTGCAGGATACAACACAGGTAGTGCTTCAGCTCCATGGGAACTCCTTGCTATTGTGGATATTTGACTTCTTTTAAAAGAAACCTCATGGGATACCTGCACAAGACCCTTCCAAGTTTGAGCCAGTCATTTGTTGGGTTATCTGAGTTAAGTAAGGCTTGAGTAACAAGTTTAATCTCTGACTAACCTTAATTTGCTTTCCAACAGCCTCCCAGGTCTTATTGAGTAAATACCATATGCACTAATTTTCCCAGCAACATGCACACATAGTTGCCATTAATATTAATAGCAGCTATTGTTTGCTAAATAGACTTCTTGGTTAACTGTGTATTCATTGCAGGTTGTTTGAACAAAGTCAGAGTGTGATCAACTGTTATGCAGCAGCTGCAGGCTTGAGGACGGGGAAAAGAGAAGAAATAAAAAGAAATTGCTATGCAATTAGATGCTCAGCACTTGCTATGTAAATAAAGTGACCTGCTTGGCTAATATGTCCTGTGTAACCGAGGCAGCAGGCTTACGTGCAGTGCATTTTCATTGGCGAATCTCTGTAAGAAGCCAAGTTCCTTCCTGCGTGAGTCTTACTAGTGAAGCTGAGTACTATGGCAAAAGTCACACTTTGGGTGCTTCACTGGCTTTACTAGTTGATTAATCTGGCAGGGACTTCTGTGAATGCATTGGAGCTTTGCAAAATCGAGTTGCTTATTTTGGCAGCTGGAGTCCTTCTGAGTTGTAATTTAAATGTCTGTTCAACAATCAGAAATGGTTTTTTTTTGTCAGTGAATCTGATCAATATTTTACGGGAGGTAGAATCCCCTATTTCTCGCATGCTTCTTTACACTGGGGTGTTTTAATTTACTTTTCCATCATTAGAATGGTAAACAGAGAGGAAGGGCAAGGATTAAGGATGCTGTTTTCTAGGCTGCTATTAATTTTAAAGAGATGGAGCTAATTATAAATTGCCTTTAGCTCCAAGAGAGGCCCAATGGCTGCCAGGACATGCAATCTGCTTGTCAGTGCTGAACTTTGTCGGCTTATTCTGAGTCTTCTAGATGAATCTTCTTCAACCTCAGCCATTAATGCCTCTAAAATTCTGTCCTGAAGTGTATTTAAGTGTTTTGTACCTCTTCTCATGAGCTAGTTGGCACTTGGGGTGTCCCTGCAGGGTGACTCGATGGTGCTCCCTTGCTACGAGTTCCTGTGCTGGTTCAGTTTCCCTCCAAATTATACTGACTTCGGATGTGATGCTGGGAAAGTTGCTTAAACAGTGGCTTTCCCAAATGGTTTTCAGTCGTTACATTTCTTATTTTGAATACTCGGTGTGATATTCTAGTGTCTTATTTGCCAATGTTCCTCAGTGTTATCCTCAGTGGGTGCAATTCTGAGCATAAAAAAATTCAGAGCACTCAAATGCAGATGTTATTATAAAGTTAATATCATAACATGTACATGCTGGGAGCCAAACTTGAATTCTTGCATTTCCTGTAGTTTCAGTGCTTGACTTAGCAGCTGTAGTAATGTTTAATAATGAGGTATGTCTTACTGGTGCTCCTACTGGAATGCTGAAGAATACAGTTATGCCACAATACAAGAGAAAAAAACCCCAACTCTTGTGTAAAATTTAAATTAATTCCCTTTGCAAATAAATAGAATGGAAACCCTTTTCCTTTGTGGTGCATTAATATTCTAGTCCAAAGAGAAGCAGGTAATCTTATATAAGCAGAACTGTTGCTGTTAGAAGGCATAAAATACATGGTTTAAGATTCTGTCAGCGTATGCGTGCACTTAAATTACATGTGCTTTACATTGTAAAATAATTGGAAAGAATATTTATTGCTTTTTGTGCATCTGCCTAAGATACAGTCCAGAATTGACATATTTAAAAAAAGGCATCAAACTGTTTCCTGAAAAAATAATAAGCACAGCACTATAGGGAAGAGGAGAATTATTATGAGAAACAGATTATAGGAAATACTTAATGTTACAAAGGCAATACCTAATTACTTGTTTTTCTTTCAGCATAGGAATGCTGTAAGTTAAATGTTTAATTCATTGTAAGAGTAGTATTGTGTCTAGGTTAAAACTGAATGGCATGATGCCAGAGCGATTTGTATTGCTGGAGAGATTTATAGGAACGTTTCAAACCTTCTGATTAAATGCTGTTTGAGAATGGACTCAAATTATTCATCGCTTATTTGTCCGTGCACAATAGTGTTTTCTTTTGATTCTCCTTCAGTTATCCAGCAGGCTCTGACTTATCAGAACTGAAGTGCAGATAAAAATTCTGTCGTGTCAAGAAAGCCACAGGACAAAGCTCTGCAGACAGACTATGAAGCGGTGCCTTATGCAGTTGTTTTGCATCTCTCCTTGGAGGTGGCGAGGGTAACAGAACAAAGATTTACCTTAGAAATACCAAACTCTGTGGTTTGGATTTGTATGTTAGCAGTGTGATTTGCTTTGATGACATGTTCTCTGAATGTGCCTGTTTAATAATTTGATCTAGAGCTGCTTTTGCCTCCTCCGGTCTGCTTTTTTAATAGCCTGGATGTGGATGGATGGAAAATATTTTCCCAGGTCAATGCATAAATTGGAAAAAAGGTCATGGTTTTCTTTCACCTTTTTCTTAAGCCTTTCCTCTTTTTGTACAATTTGAGCCCTGTCTCAGCATCCTTAAACTCATGGAAGACATTTGCTATATATAATACATAATGAATATTGACTGTTGGATGCTGTAGCATGAGTATAGACTGCAGGGGATCCTCCTGGCCACTGAGTGTCATTGTTAACCCAGGAGAAATGGGGTGATGACAAAAATTGATGTAACTGGGGAAGAATGGGAGATGAATCTGTGCGGGGAGCTTGCGAAGGCATTGAGATAATTGAAATGGTTTGCTGAATGTCCAGGTTCATCTTCCTAAACAGTGCAGTGTGTCTGCAAGCGTGCTGGAAGCTGGATGTGGTCTAAACTTGCGAAATATGTTTCCATGTTCCTATGGGTGAATGGGCTCCTTGGCTGAGTTGAGTTTAATACGTTGAGTTTCGGGGATCCTCTCATCCGGGCATCTGAGGTTGCTCTGTGTTGCCTCGGCGTATCTCCCCATCAGCCCAGGTCACTGGGTTCTCCCCCAAACTGCTGGCACTCCTGACATCTCTCTGAGCCCTCTTCCTTGGGACTTGTGCCCACTGAGGTTATCTCTGTTCTGTGGGGTGAAAAACGGCACTTTTCTACCCTACGCAGGCTCTAGCTGGTGCAGAGGCTGAGGGAGAGGGGCCAGTGCCTCTTTCAGCTCACAAAACCTTGAAATGCAATAGTCCAGAAGAGAGCCATCACCATCAGAGGCAAAATTATTTCCATAGAAGGAAAAATACTTGAAGAGAAATAGTTCAAATAGTGGTTTGTGCAGCTGTTTTCAAATAGTGAGTGAGTTTTATTACCTGTAAGTATCGCCACTTTTCTTTATGGGCGAGTGCGTTCTATGAGCAGAGTGCAATTTCCTCGTACCTAAACTTGTGAATTAATGCTCTCACTGAATGTATTATTCATAGGCTTGATTGGGAGCTTTGAAACTCCCCTGCCCTACTGTGGACTATTTGCTATGCGAGCTAAACTCACCTTCATCATCAACACTGGAACTAAGACAAGGATTCTGTTTTCAGGAGTTTGGGCTTAAAATTGTGCCCTGCATTAGCCTTCATGTTAATAACATTGACTTCAGTGATGGCAAGAGGAAAGGATGTGGCTGGAAGGAATGAGCGTGGGGTTGGGAGAAGGAAACTGTCACAGGTAGGAAGGAATGTGATTGCTGGGGTTGCCAAATAAGTAACTTTCAACTCTTCTTCTGAAAACCACCTTATTCTTATGTCTTTGTGCTACCTCTCGAAGAGCAGTTTCTCTGCAGGTTTGCCTTCAAGTCTGGAAAAAGCAGGGTCTCTGCAGAATGGCAGATCTCTCTTAAAGCCCCTATATTATTGGAAATAAGATACTGGTGTTTTACTGACAAAGCAGGAGAGAAAACCTTCTCCAGCTGCCTCCACCTCACTAGGGTTTAACAGCAAGATTGCTATTGCCTAGTAGTTACGTTGCCATGAAAACACCACCTTTCTGGCCTTAAAACCTACTTAAACTGGGCAGCTTGGGCTGGAGCGGGGCGGCCAGGAGGAATTCCACAGTCTGCCCGTGTCTCGGTGAGAGTGGAGACGGCTGGTGTGGAGGGGGAGGCTGGTGCTTCGCCAGAAACCACCTCCTTCCGTTGCTCTTTTCCTTCTGTAGCCCCATAGCTGCGGTTTAGCAGCCCCAAAGTTGCGGTGGTTCTCTCCTACTTGCATTAAATCACTTTTATTTCTGGTGGGTGTTGGTGAACGCAGTGGAAGAACTTTCTGAATTGACTTGGAGGCCATTGTTTTCATTCCCATGCTGTGGGGCTTCTGTGATTTCTCGGGGTCTCTGGTTCATTTGGGCAAAGTTTCAAGTGCGAGAGGAGCATCTGAGAAGTCTTTCTGCCCAAACAACTTTGCTATAAATGTAGTGTGGGGCTTTTTGGTGTTTTTTTTTTTGTTTGTGTTGTGGGTTTTTTTGTTTGTTTTTGTGTTTGGTGTTTTGTTTTGGTGGTGGTTGTTGTGTGTTTTGTTTTGTTTTCTTCCCAAAGTCACTCTGCTGCTGCGGCTGAAGATGTAATTCAGCTCTCCTTTGATTTGTGACCGTTCAGAGCCCTCTGGGAATCTGGGCATATTTTTGCTCCACTGTCTGCACAGTTCCCTGCCCACTCAATTCAGAACCACTTATCTCCAACTTCTCTTGTGCAGCTTTAGTCAATACAGGCTGCAAAGAGACCTCATCTGTTCTGGGCAAGGAGTAGCATTAGCATCACACCAGCATGTCCATGCAGCTGCTGGGGGAAGCAGCACATGGAGACTAAGTGGAACACGAAAGGAAGATAACATTAAAAAACATCACATTTTCTCTTTCTTGTCAATGCTTATTTTTATGAATAGCAAATTGAAGTCCTTAATTGCTGCCTCTACCTATGTCAACACCAGCTTTTGATGCCGTGCTGCTAGTGTCCCCTGACCTGGAAGGTGGCTGCTTACACTCAAAAAAACCTCCAACAAATAGAGCTACTTGGAAAGAGTAAATGTACGATTCATCTGACATAAGGCAATTGGGGCAATTTTGACTTAGTTGTACTTTGAAACAAACTGCTGGCTCCTTAGTGAAATTTTTCTTGCATTAGAGAAGCCTGATAAGAAGGCTGTAAAATGTGCTTCAGGGTGAGAAGACATTATCTGTTGATCATTTCTGTCAAGTATCTGTCACTAATCCTTAATTTTTCTCATTCTCTTCCCAAAATACTTCAAATATCCTGATACCAGTATATCTAGTCTGGGGACCAGTTAAGTCTGCTGCTTTACTCCCTGCCCCAAGAGGGATGAGGGAGGGTTTCTGTGGGATCTTGCATCCCTCGTTGGACATGTATAGGGGCAGGATCAGCCTCAGAACCAAGACAGCAAGTCAAGGGTCACTTTTGCAGTGGCTGAGATCAGCTGTGCTTGATTCTTGGACAAGGATATGTTGACCAGGTGACTAACGTTGGATAAGACTGCATAGTGAAATGCCTATACTTAATTAAAATGACTCATTCTATAGAAAGGCCTCTCTTTAGATTGATGCATAACATTTTGAGGTGATCACATTAGTCAGTTAACTTTAAAGCAGGGCTTGATGCATCGTCTCTATTTGGATTCAATTCTGTCCTGATTCACAACAAGACCCACAAAAAAAACCCCAAGGTAAATACATTCCACCTGATGAAATGAAATGCATCACAGCTTTGGACTTGGCACTTTACTCTTTCTTCATGAAATAACGTTTGGGTGACTTTTGTGTTGGTGGGGCTGAAAGGGGCTAAGAGCAGTGACTAAGACCTGGCACAGCAAGGAGCTGCTCCGCCAACTTTTTCCCTGGCAGCTCTGCCAGAGACCTGTGGAGAAGCTGCTTTTGCATTCTGCTCTGCTTGGACTGGGACGATGATTATTTGCGGTCTGTGAGTGAGCACCTGAGCCGCAGGGCGTTCCCTTGGACCAAAACTTCTTCATTTTTCTCTGCTCATTTCTAAAAGCCTTGGGGTTAACAGTTCCAACACAAAGGTTTATGTGGCAGTGTGCTGTGTTTCCATACATTTCTATCTTTCATGAGCCTTTTTGGAAACAAAAATTGCAATTTGTATGCATGGAAGGCCAGCAGAAGATGTGTTTGACTGACCAGAGCGCTTGCAGAGCCTGCCATAAGCAAAGGCGAAGCGCCGCGCACCAGGGTGGTGCTTTTGGGAGGTACGTTGGCATCACCCCAAGCTGGGAAGCAGATTAAAATAGTGACACACACTGTCTCTTTTCTATTTCTGAAATCCCATTTCAGCCTCAAAAATATGCCTTTTAAAAATAATTACATGCTTCCAAACTCTGTAGTATTCAGCCTCATAATAATGGTTCCATTTTTCCTGATGGTTTCTCTGTATGAGAAGGCAGAGACTTTCTTTTTCATTTTACATTTGGGGAGCAAAGCGGTGAAGTGACTTGGCCAAAGCCTGAGCAGAAGTCACCGCTGCACCAGGTACCAAAACCACGTCTGCATTCCCGACTTGTGCCTTTCCTCTCGCAGCATCAGTCGTCTGCGGCAGCCACATTTATCTTTGGTATCTTTATTTTTGCAGGTACATCTGCCCATATCTCAGTTGTTATTTCATATCCAGGTGCTGGTTTGTGTCTCCTGCCCTGGGGGTGCTCAGGAGTAGGGGGCTTTCCCATGCTTATTCCTTGGCTCTGCTGATTGTACATCCATCAGCCTTACACTAACACCTCATGCTCTGGATGGGGGCTGCAGTGCACCCAAAATAAAGAGATGATGCAATCACAGAGAGTGACCCAGAACCTGCATGGGAAGGGCTGTCCTGGTGGGGAAGGGACATGGCAGGCCTATCAGCTGCTTTCCTGCCTTGTTTTTAAGACAAGTTAAACAACGTGGGGAAAATTATAGTTTTTGCTGTGAAAATACCCAGACGTATATATAAATACAACTATGCCTGCTAGCAATTCCCACCCCTGCCATCCACCCCTGAGTTCATGCTGTTGTCTGCTGCTGCTTCCATGTCAAAGGATTTCTATTTTGTGAGACAAAGGCATCTTTAGCTCTAATGTAGAGCTTAGGTACTTTTCATTTTGACTGAGGAATGTGCTCTGTTGTCGGTGAAACTTCATTTCTGTGCCGTGCTCCTGCGGGATCAGGCAGTTAATAGAGTAGTGTGTATGGTGGGATGCAGCCCTGCGTGCCAGCACCACTGGTAGCATTCGCCCAGGATGGGACCCTCCTCCATGGGCTCCCACCGCATCCTCATGACATGGCTCGTGTCCCTCCGGCTCAGCTGCCACAGGAATTGTCATCACTTTTAGTTATTTCCAGGGCAGGGGGAGCTGTTTGCTCCCCCCTCATCTGCTTTTACACAGCATTCCCTGGGCAGGACATAGAGATCTCCATCCCCAATCCTGCAGAGGGGTCCCTTGTGAGTGGTGTAATCCTGTTCCCCAGTATTGAACAGAGGGTCATAACATACTCCTTATCAAATGCTTGACCTGGAAAAGTGCTTATTGGGGTTAGTCTCACAATCAGATTGTGCCACCTGTGAACTGTTTGCTGCCTCAAACAATGTCAGGATGTACCTTCCTTTCTAGGTGTCATTTGCCTTGGTCAAAGACAGAACAGTATTTGTATTTTATTATGATAGTATGTCACTCTGAAGCAGTAGTATTTCTTTAATGAAGGAAATGAAGGGCTTTCACCATCACAACTTTGAGCTGTCCTCTACTCCCCTCTTTGTCTCTGATCAGCTGGGGAGTTTTTGGTTAAGTCAGACCCTTTACTCTGGGCAAGGCTCTGCTCTTGAACTCAGAAGTAACACAAAACCCAGCCAGGGCTGAACTTAGCAGGAGAGCTAAACATTCCAGCGTGCTGCAATAATGCTGGCACCTGTATGTCCGAGTAACTTGATAACCTGCTGAAAACATGAATCCTTCTCACCAGTCCCCTTCCTTAGTCAGGACTTCCCAGATACAGAACAACTAAGCCAATGGGGAATGATGTGGCTGTTGGCATGGCCAAAAACCAGCAACATTTGCTTGAAAACAGACCATTAGTGTTGTGGCAAGGCACAACAGGCTGTCAGGGCATGAATAGCTTGAGGCCTCCAATTTGCTTAGGAGACGGTTATTAAAACGCAGCAGTAATTGCAAGAGGAAATAGGGAGGTTTTTGACAACCTGTTAGAGAGAATAATTAGTCTGTTTGGGGATGGTAAAGGATGAAAACATGAATTGGGGAAAACAATGAGCCAGATTTTCATTTCTTGTAAATTGGCTTTCAAGTCAAAGGAGCTTTTCTACACAGAGAATTTGCCTTGCTGTACTTCATTTTTTATTTTTTCTTTGTTTTTATTTTAAAATACAGTCCTCCCAAGGACTCGGACATCTTTGAGTAATAGCCTAGTTTGTTAGTTGTGCTGAATTCCAGCCCTGAAGTCAGTCTGTGCAGGACTTCAGATGCTGGGGCCTCCAGCTGTTCTTTGTATAACGAACCAAAAAGAAAAAGCAACTCTGATAATTCAGATTGTCTTCCTTTCTTCACTTGTTACAGGCTTAAATTTTAATGGTTCAAACTCCTTTAAAGGACTAGTGTGACTTTTTATTGCTTATAAGCCACTAAAGTAATAAGCTTAAAGAGTCTAAAATGGCATATCTTCTTAGAAAGTGCTTTAATAAGAGCAGGTGAACAGGGAGCTGCTGCGTGAGCCTGAGTGATGTGGTGGGGAAGAATAAGAAAATGCAAGTTTGGGAGTGGTGCCTGTCAGTGGGAGACAGGAACAAGAAATGAGAGGTTACAGCTCCAGGTGACCCCCCCAGTGCTTAAACACAGTAGAAAAGTAAATTAAATGAATAAATTCAAAAGAATTACTGAAGCCCTGTCCTTCTGGTCAGAGAAGAGAAGCAGACAGGGGCAACACAGAAAGTGCTATTTTCATGCATAGAAAAATAAGAGATGTGGCAGAACAGAATAGCTTGACTTATCAGAGGGCGTCTTGCCTGGGTACAGAGAGACAATTTTGTAAGAAATGGGTCCAAGTACTCTTCTCTGCAAAAAATACAAGACAAAAACTTTAGGAGAAGTACATTCCCTTAAGCTTAAGACCTCTTATGCGTATCAGCAAATTTTCTAAATGCGGGAAATTATATTTACCTTTTGTTTTAGAAATGAAGGAAACTGAGGCATGGAGGCTCTGTACCCCAAGTGCCAGGCTCTGCAGAACATGGACTCTCCTGGCCGTGGCTCTGCTCTCTTGTACACAGGCAAGCCCCATGGCCTTACCCACTGGTCACCTCCCTGTTGAGGCACCTGCCCTGGAAAACTCTTCCTTTCCTCTCCCTTACTCCTGTGCAGAAGCAACCAGGTGCCCAGAGGGGCCGGCTGCAGCCACTCAGGCAAAACCTTTAATTCACGACACCGAATTCCTGTGCTGTTTATTAACAGGAAACCTTTTTTGGGAAGGCGTTAATGACCTTAATCTCTGTGAGTTACATGTCTTGGTTAGAAAAGCCGTTCAGAGGGGTGTCTGAGGAACATTTAAATGTTCCTTGAATAATCCCAGGAAATATTTTCCTCCTGGGCTCTGTAAAAAGCACACCCCGCATCTACATAATTAATGACATTTTCTTGCTGATTGGACCCTAAACAATTACTGCATCCTCTGATTCCTAATAGCTGGGCTGTTAAGAACAGAAGAGGCTCTATTAGGTGACAGAGTCCCAACCGGGAGTGTCACAGGCGATGCCAGCTAATGCAGTGTGCACCAGGAGTTCAACCCGCATATGCCTAATTAATCAGAGCGTGAGTCACCTGCAGCTCTGGGTTGGTGTTAATCAGGCCGGGCTGGGGACCAGCACGCTGTCCTGGGCTGCACATGTTGCTGATGGGGAGGGCAAACGTCAGCTGCAGAGAGGAGGATGCTCATCTATTTATTAGCAGCAACTTCATCATGCTGCCCTCTCTTCCCTGTTTCCTGGTGCAGATCAACTACGAGACAAAAGGTTGTGTGTGACAGCTTTCTGGGCAGCTATTGTGGCCAAAAAAAAGTCTAGATGATAGTGTTTTGTTCTTGCAGAATAAATGATGCGGTGCTTTCTCTTCTTGTAACAGCCAAACAAAGCGCTGCCAGGAGCCTGGTTTTTCTGAGGAGCCCTGCGATAATGAATGGGAAAATGAAGCCCAGCTCTTGTGAAAAATTTTGTGTGTTAAATAACCAGAACAGCGAGATGTCGAGACTATTAGGAAGAACACGCGTTTCTCGTTGGTAACAGGATCTGGAATAAAACCAGAATTATTGCTTTTGCTGTGTTTGGTTATTGATCAGCAAACACCACCACCTCCCTGTGGCCCATCTCACCTGGCTGTAAAGAGGGAGAAACTGCCTTAGTGGCCCAAGTTTGTTAGCATTCAAGATGTGCTTCAAAGTTCCTATTTTCTCTGTATTCTTTAGGGAAAAGGATAAATATGTGGAATTTGGGTGATATTTCTTATGAGGTTTATAGTATAATGTTGATTAAGTCACTCTGTCTGTGATAATTTTGTTTAACAAATATATATATTTCTGGTGGCACAGATACAGTTCTGTGCCACCAGATATTCAATAAGAGTGATGAGAGCCATCTAAGCCTAGTACAAAGGAAGTCTGGGGGTGACCTGGTGAGGATCTGTTACTCTGGTTGTATTTCGTGTGGCCTGCAACTGCTTTGAATTTGGGAACTCACAGTTAAGTTAGCTCATTAATATTAGAAGAGCTTGCGAATTGTTACGAAGTTGGTTAATATTGGAGTTTCTGGTGTTGTAGGTGTATTCCTTCTTGTGCATTGGTGCTTCATTCTCAGTGGAGCTTTTTTCAAAGTCCTTTTTTCACAGATGTTGTAATATTTTCCTAAACCTTTCATTCTTAAATTAACATTAGGGTATGGAGGACACCTAGTTTTTTCTTTTCATTCCTGTGGCAATGTTCACTTGCATGGCTTTCTTCTGCATATTTCATTAAAAAAAATAGCACTTAATCACTTTCTTCCAGCTGAGATTTATCACTGCAAAATTAGGGTTAGGGTTTACTCTTTACTCCCAGAATCAAGTTTCCTTATTCCCCGATGATAGGAGTTTGCAGATATATCAGCCCCCAGCCTGTGCATTGAGGTTTTGCCACAATACAGGTGGCTCAGCTTTATTTCAGAGATCATCTGGCTCTACAAAGCCAAGGGCCCAAAGGGTGTTTGTATTTGTTTTGTATTGACAGAGTCTTGTTGACTTGAATGGGGAGTTTCCTCTGGGGATGCTCTGGAAAGAAAGTCGGCTGGGACTGGAAAATGAACGGGGATTTTGTGTGGTTTGCTTCTTTCTTTGTTTCCTGTTAAATATTTTGATTTCTTGTATTCCCCTAAAGGCTCAGTTCTGGCTGTAATGAAGCTGTGGGTAAGGCGCCTTATCTAATCAGGCTAAAGCTCATGTTCCCAGAAGGAGCATCTAATCCATTAAGCCTCTCTGCCATCTAAACACTTCACTTTCCTTTTCAAACCTGCTCCTCAGCTCTGCCAGGTATTTGTGTTTGTTCTCCTGTCAGCCTGGGTCTTCAGTCTCTTTTCCTTCTCTTTTCTTGATTTCCTCCAATTTGTCATTGCGTATTTTTAAGTTTGTCTTCATCTTCAGATATGACTTCAATGTACAATCCCTGGAGACTCCTGGCTGGGAGAACAAGAAGAAAGTGTTTGAAGTGTTGTATTGTTCATTACTGAGGCTGAATTGTCTGCTCGTTAGAGAACAGGGTTACTGTGTGGCTACTGGAATCACCAGAAAGGTGGTGGGTTTCCTTTTCTCCTCGTTTTCTGCAGCTCTACAGGAGCAGCTGCTTTAATTGCCATATGGTTCTTCCTCTTATGTCCCATGATGTGCAGACCTCTGTGCTCCTGTTCACTGCTGGAGAACCTCTGTTAGCCAATCCAAGTGCTTTCGCAATAACGTGAGGGATATTTAAATAAAATCATATTGCAGTTATGCAATTCCTTATGTTGAAATATAATCCATTTTCTCTGGCTGGAATGCACATGTTTTTTGTCTGGCTTTGGCTACTCATGCTCTGTCTGTGCTTCATGATAAAATGCTAAAATGAGACAAAATGCAGTAAATGTAAATCACATGAAAAAGGAATTAGGCCTGAGATGATGATGAAAGACTATTCTAATTTTGGGTGTGTATTCAAAGAAATTGTGAGTCCAACTTCAGTGGAACAGGACTGAGTGTGTATTTGAAGATGTCAACAGAGAGGACATGTAGCATATATTATGGACAGATGTTGGTAGTAATTTATTTACTTTACCTAAGTAGCTCTTTGCCTCGCTGAGGACTGGTGGCAGCAGCAGCCTGTGGTTACCTCTCCAGACTGGCATAAAGGAGGAGGCAAAGAGAGGAGAAAGACTGATTTGAAAATAAAGTACTTCTGTTTTATTGATAGGGAACCAAGATCCATCTGACAGCGAGGGCTTGTGAAGACTTGAGAATGTGCCATGTATTTTTAACATCAGCAGCCTCTCCTGCATAAGTAGAGAAATTTTGCTGTCAGCATTCCCTGTGGGATGAGATGGCAAAGATCAATTGCAAACGGCGAGCTTTTTAGCAAAGAGCTGCTAAGGAGAACATGTCTGTGACTTGGAGTCTCTGGAAGATCTACACCAGCACCTTGTCCTCCAAACTGCTTGTGCATCTCATCAGATCTGGGAAAAGGTCCCTGTAAGATCCAGCTCTGACCTCCCTCTGGTGCTTTATCCTGCCTGTTCTGAGCAGGTTTTGGGGTGGGAAGTCTCTGGAGGCTTTAAGGATGAGGCTTTTTTCAGACTCCTGGTAAAAATAGTTCCTCAGCTCCAGCTACTCTTGAAGGGCTGTTAATCTTCCATATAGATTTTAGACAGTCATAAATACACTTCTTGTTATCATTATGGGCTAGTACCACAAACCAAATTCTCAATTAAATGTACCGATCTAATGATCAGCCTGGAAGTTTCCAGAGGAAATATATAGATGTCCACAGATGTGCATATGGACACATGTATGTAAGATTTCTGCTGGAGCACCCTAAATGTATTCAAGCAGTTTCAGTAACCAAATCCAAGACCTAAAGGTTATCAATTACACTACGAGAGAAGGAGTAGTTTTCCAGATTGCAGGTCCCTCGGTGACTATGAATGCTTCTCTAGCACCTGCTTTCCACTGATAAGGGGTAGGAGTAATAAATTCTTCTGAGACTGCTTTTCCCTGGCCAGGTAGACATATGGATGAAAGACTGCAAGCTTCGATCTGTAATGCCACCTGTTGGGAAGTATATCGAGAGCAGCAATAAGAAGGAGGGAAATTGGAGTGGAATGGTGTTTTTTTAAAAAAACAACCCAATCTTTCTGCACAAATGGTTGAATAAATTAGAGAAATATGTTCATTTCAGCAGTATAAGCTTCAAAGAAACACCCGAGGTGCCCTGAGAGCGTTGTGCATCCACTGCGTCCCCTGCTTTTGGTATTGTCCCAGTTGCACCTTCACTCCGTGCATCCCCCGCTCCTGCTGCAGAAGAGGCGGCTGCTCGTGAGCTCCACGGCCGGTGTGGGCAAAGGAAGCTCGTCCTGCAAGGGGCTTCTTGAGTAACTTCTCACCACCACTTGTCAGATATTCCTGAAGATGACACAATGAAAGCTAAATTGATTAAGCCACAAGATGCAGAGAAACACCTAATTATTCATTTTCTAGCTGTTCATTTACATCCTGTTGTTCTTCTGCTCTATTGCTGGTTGGAAAATTTTCCTTTATTTTACTTTTTCTCCCTCCTCACCCTTTTTCTGGCAGGAAGTATTGACTTCTTCCAAAAACCACAATGAGAAACCACAGTTTTTCAACTAAGTAGAGTCATTTGTCTGGGGGAAAAAAAAGTCAACCGGATTCAAATTCAACTTCATAACAAAAGGTACTTTTGCTTAAAAATGCAGGTAGTCTTATTTTCATTGAGACAGATGAAAGCTCTTCTATTGAGCTAAATCGTGGTGTCTAACTGGACAAAACTCTCTGAATGTGATGGAAATGTTGACTTGATAAGGGCAGAGACATTCAGACTGTGTAAGGCTCCTTGTTCTGACTCTGCTTTTCAGCATGTAGCTCTTAACAGTAGTTGTCACCTGCCAAAACTGTTCAGATAAGTAATTCCTTTTTTCCCCTGAAATTCTGAAAAGACAACTGCTTCTTCTCACATTTGTAGCTAAGTTTAGACAGAATTAAAGTGTCTGTCTTGTTTTGCTGCTTCTCGTCCTGGCTTCTATTTCTAATTTGCAATTTGTCCCCTTGTCCCAGTGGTCAGTCCATGCATTTTTCTCCATTTTAAAGTCTATATATCTAGCATGTGTGAGGCCTTTCTATGTTCTATCTGAAGACATTGGGCATCTTTGGAAAACACAGAAACATGTGGGCTGGCAAAGCCTCTAGGTCGTTCTTGTCCTGTTGATTATTTGTGATGGAGAGACAAACGCATTCTTTGGGTCAGTGGTTTCAATGAGTGCAGAAGCAACAGAAATGCGGTAGAAATCGCATTTAATGACTGTTTAATAAATGAAATGTAGGGCTTGATTTCCGTCTTTGCATTATGAGAAATAATGAAGAATATATCAGCGTGAAAGTTGCTCTGGGGCCTGGGAGCTTTGATCCTGGGTGGGCAGTGGGAGCATTCACTGGGTACATTTCATGTGCCATTTCCCAGTTTTTATGCTTTTCTCATTTCTGCCTGATTAAAATTGGTGTTGATTTTTTCCGCTTGAAGCTGGTAAATCACTTATTTGAAGCCGATCTGTGTTGCAAATTATTAGCCTGTTTGAGCGGTTTATCTTTTCATGAGCTGCTGTGATCCTTATCTTATTTCAGTCACCCTGGCTCAGTGCCATGTCCATCTCATGGGAGTCTAGGAATTGCCTGCTTGTCTCTGCTGCAGCTTTTCGGGATTGTTCCTGAAAGTGGATGTGTCCTTCAAGATTTTGCTGGAGAGGTCAGTCCTGAAGCTTTCAACAGCAAGTGAGGGTTTGAATTCCTTTTGTGTTATGTTATCATGGCCAGGACGACTTTGTACGAAGTCACTTGGGATTGAAAAGAAGGGAACGAGGGTCTAACAGCCCCCAATCCGCAGCTTAATATATGTACAGGTTCTTTGGATGTCTCTGCAGTGTCATTCTGAAGTTCCAGGGGTGTTATTATAATATGTATTGGAGCAGGCAGGGTGGAAGCACAATATTTGGATGGCTGCACTTGTGGGATTTGCACATGGTGAGAGCTTTGCCCCTGAAGCAAAGCTGGCTCCTGCCATCACTACTGCAATCTCTCCCCTTGTCATAAAATTGCACGGGCAGGAGCTGTGGGGTTTCCTGAGCTCCTCCTTGCTCGTGGCAATCACTGCTTCCTGCTCATGGCAGGGTAGGACAAATCATCTGTTCTTCCTCCCCATCCTGCAGTCCAGAAAGATACTGATACGAGTCAGCTCCTCTTTGGTGGCACCTTCATTGCCACGGGCTCTTGGGAGTGCAGTTCCCTGGAGTGTTTCTCAAATGGTCTGGAGTGTGGAAGTGGCGGCACCGTGGTGTCAGCTGGCCTCTGCTGTGTGCCTGTTTTATCACAGCTCCCAGCAGTCCTTTTGGTTCACCGCATCTTTCGGATAGCATTGATTTCAGATGAATGTTTCTTATCTCAGATCATATCTCCATTTCTGTGTGATAAGGAAACCTATTTTTTTTACTTATGAGATTATGTAGCATACATTTGTTGGAGGGTAATTTCACTAATTCTCCTTGGGTACACTGACAGCACAATTATCATCTCACTTGACAGCTGTTCCCTTGAATTTTAAACACCCAAAACACATCCAAGGGCATGCGAGGAATTTGGTGGTATTACAGTCTGTTGCTAAGAAGTGTTGAGCTTTTGGGGAGGAAAAAGTGTATTTCTGCAATCCCAGAGAAGACATATCAAAACATGTAGATGCCAGTTATCTGACTAGAAGGGATTTGGGAAATATTATTGGATTTAAGAATGAAAACTTACAACTAGCAAAATTACCGGAGGCAGCAATTATGATCAAACAGTTGAGCAAATGAGATAAAACAGAAAAGTAGGAAACACTAATTTGGTAAAATGAGGCAGTTTTTGCAAGTCAAACTGCTTAAATAGAACATGCAAGTATTTAAAAAGAAAAAGTAGTGAGAATCATTAAACACGTATGAAAATCTTGATGCCTTATGGTGAATTGTGCTTTCTGCATTTTCACCTCTCTCCCCACTGTGGGCCAGGATGCTGCGTAAAAGCTTCGGGGAAGAAAAGTTTGGGTGAGTGACGCGTTTCCCCACTTGGAATGGATCCTTTTGCCTGGTGGCTGTAACGTCTTCTGTATTAACTGGTGAAACAGTAAACCAGGAAATAAACATTAATGAGATAATTTCATTTCTCACACTGCTGAGGTCTGCCTCTCGTTGCCTTGGAGACAACACAGCTATTGTCTGGCAGGGAAGGGAATGGGCTGTATAGGATTTGCCTGAAGAGCGCACTTGAGTTTCTGTTCTGCACCTGTCACGCAGCTCATATAGCCTCAGTTTTAGGAACAGAGCCATTGTTCTATGTCCTTCCTGCATCACAGAGATATGTTTGTCAATAAACACATTTTATTGTCTATTTATAGATAGATAGATAGATAGATAGATATTTATATGCTTATATTTTCTCTTTATGTTTGACTAAAAGCTGAGGTCAGAAAGCTGGGGCTCATGGTACCCTCATAGCAGAGGAGGTGGTTCAAGATGGTGAGGCATTTCAAACTGCACCAGTTTCAGATGGGTGCTTAGGGCAGAGCTCACATCAATGCAGAGCACTTAGAACAAGGGTGAGACCCTGATCAGACAGGGCGGGATCCTGCTGTCCCTCCTGGGATGTGTTCAGCAGCTGCAGTAACTTGCATTCGTGCCAGGGAAGTTCTGGTTATTCTCTGTGTTGCTGTATGATGGATCACTCTATACAATTACAGACTTTGCCTTTTTACGCATTCTGTTGGGCTCTTCTGCAGAAAGTGCCACCGGACAGCCCCAAGTATTCAAGGACTAGAAAGTATTAATTCATGTGTGCTTTCTAACCAGTATTCACCAAATTGGGCAGCAGCTTCCCATCATTACCTAAAATTAATGTAATTTGTTCCTCATTCCTATTGCCAAGGAATTAGCCCATGTCCTGATCAGCCCTTCCGATTGCCAAGTGCTTATTTGATTCCCTTCCTCCCCTATTCCTGATAAAGTGAAACTGCTAAGATCCATCACCTTCCTCCTTGGCTGGTTTAATGAGATTATTTTTGCCCTTGAATCTTTGCCTTAGCTTCACCTTTTGCTCCCCAGTATATCTGCAAAGTGTTCCCAGGTCTTCTCTTGTAGATATTTTTGTACTCCCCTCCTGCAGATGTTTCCAGTTCCCCTCCGTGCTCCATCGTCCTCCCAGCAGCGTCTGTCTGCATCTGCTGCTGCCTCCACAGCACTAGGTAAAACAGTTTCCTGATGGATGCATACTAATACCTTTACCTTTAGAACACAATCTTTTTTGTACTGTTATTAACTACGGTGATTGTTCAGGCCTGTGTTTGCCATTGAACATGTTGTACTTACTGTGCTTTGTCTGTGCAATCAGCAGGATACGGAAGGGATTCTTTGGCACCTGTGCTTAGTGATTAGTATTTGTATAGCACTTGAAAAGCTTAAAATGCTATAAGAGGGATAAGTAGTATTATTAATATTGACATGTTCTACTATAAAGAATGGAGCTTATGCATATTTCTGGTGATAATCCCCAGTCTCATCTTTTCCAAACACTGTTGTCTGTGTGATCTGCCTGGAGCTTCTCTTCCCCACGCCTGTCTGAGCACTTTTCAAACAGCTTTTCTTCCTCTTCTGATTAAAAGCACCAGGAGAACAAAAAAAACACCCCTTCCTGTTAACAGAGAATTTAGCCTTCAGGTTTTGGTGGCTGCGCCCAGATGTGCTGGCCACAGTTTCCAGTATTCAGGGACATTGACCTAATCAGTTTTCCACTAATCTCCTGATTATCTGTTGCTGGCCTAAGATCCACCATTCATTAAAACCCATTCAGTTTTCGGCAGCATTTGGGGTTTGATCTTCCTGGAGGAGTGCTCTCCTGTGTCCAGGTAATGTTTCATCTGCGCTTTTTACAAATTAACTTATTTTTATGTCACTCCCTGCAGCTTCTCCTTGGAGGATCAGCTTTGTGACTGAGGAGAAAATGAATAGGTACGCAGAGAATATCTGAAGCCTTTGTTCTTTTAATACCTGACGCAGAGTTAATGCGAAGTTTTCCCTCTCCTTTTTCAAGCTGAGAAAGGTGGGTGAATTTTGTGTGTTTACCCCTCAGCTGTGCGTTCCTAAAGCGGTGGGTGGCTGCCGGGCCTTGGTGCGGGGAGAGCTGCAAAGTCTTCAGAGGACCTTGTGTGCTTGGGGTTGACCGGGCTGACTTGGTCAGACCTTTCTGGCCAGGGCACTCTGTGTTTTGACCTCCTGTTTTTGCACCAGTGAAGCTCTTTCTGATGGTTTCCCACACCCCAGAGCTCCAGCCCTGAGGGCAGCCTTCTTGCCACGCACCCCAACCTGCCTCAGGCTTGTAAGAGCTGTATTTAACCTCTCCATGAGCCCTTCAGAGCTCTGGTTTTGTGGGTGTTCTGCCACAGAAACCTTCAGGTGAGGGGAGAGGTTATTTTAGGCACATGCCAAGCCCCTTCTTTGTTACTGCTCTTAATCTCATAATAAAGTGGTGATACCAGTCTTACAGATCTCAATCCAGACCTTCTCTGGTATTAGTTAAAACCGCTTTTGAAGCATTTGGTTTGGGTGACAGCAGTGAGGTTGTCATCAGCACTTCTACCTCTTCCAGGGTGAATAACATACATCATGGTGTGGCTTCCTTGGGTACTTCTATGCTTTTATTTTGAGGAAGTTAAGGCAGGATGTCCAGAAGAGTTTTGATGGAGTCAGAGGGGCTGTACACTTGCTGTGTGATGGTTGGTCCCTTTTGGCTGGACCCCTTTCAGCACAAAAATAGACATGTGCTCAGTAGCACATTGGCATCATCAGACTTCAGGGACTGTGCTGTAAAACTTATAGGAGCCCCTGGTTCTGTTCATTGCCAGCTGACCGACCCTGGATGTTTTTTGCAATACCTGCCCAGGTTTCCAGTGCTAGTAGCAAAGTTTTGGGGCAACTGAAACCCTTCTGGTGCTTTACCAGGAGAAGAAAGATAATAGTATATCTTTGGGAAAGGGAGGCACAAAAAGAACAGTCTGGGTAGCATGGCACCTCTGTAGAGCTTATAAACACGAATTAAAGAAAGGGTTAATTCAGAGACATCTGTGCTCCTGAGGAGCTGTTGAAGGAGCTGTTTTTGCTGAGCTCTTAAGTGTGCTGTCTGGGGATAATGGGAGGAAAGGAGCTGAAGACAGAAAACAGTGAGCCAAGACTGAATTGGCAGAGAAGGTGTATGGAAGCGCTCTCCAATGATACTTTGCAAGTCCTTTTTGTTTTCCCAATGTGACCAGGTTTTGAAGTTGTGAGTCAGAACTTGCAAGTGTACCCTGGTTTTGTCAGCTTTTAAAAACAATAGCTGGGACTTTTAGGCTGTGGAGGTGTCTTTACAACAATTTTGACTGTTTTTCAGCTCAACGTGGTGGGAGAACTGAAGCAGTGCAGGGACCAGTCTCAAAGCAGAGCGGAAATTAAATGACTGTGGCTCCTTCCTCCAACGTGGATCACCCTATGAACCAGACCACCAATTTTCATAGGACAGAGAGTCCTGAGCACATATTCTGGTGAGCAGAAGGGAGGTGGGGGGCTGGTTTTGGGGACAGATCAGAAACCAGATCCATTATTTCTCATTGTGGGATGGAGATTCTGGTTGCCCACTTTTAGACAAATCTCACTTCTCTATGTGTCCGTGATGAATATTTTACCCTGATGGTTAGAAGTGCTGAGCACTTCTTGTTCTTCTGTGCTTAAATGGAAACTGGGCATATTCAGGACTTGCAAAAATCAATTGTCTTCATTTGATTGTCCGGAGTGGAAGCACAAGAAAAGAGGCCCCTGTTCTAGGGGGGTCTTTTTGGCTGCACACTCAGGACTAGAGGCTGGGAATCATGTCAGCAAAGACCGTTGAGAAAGAAAATGTGAATATTATCAAGAAAATGTTATTTGGCCTGTCAGTCAGTTGTATCTTCCACTAGGCTGGAGAGTAAGAGGGGAAAAGGGGCTGGTACTTGGGAACTGCAGCCTTTAAAAGAGGCTGAAGTCCTTGATGTACAGTGGAGACAGAACTTGCTGTGCCCATCAGGCAGAAGATGCAGAACTGGGGTGCAGCGCATCTTTTCTGGCTGTGAAGTAGCAGTAAATTATTCCAACCCTGGAGTTTTTCAAATGAAACTCAGTGCAAGTGAGTTGGCAAATTCCATGTCCCTCCCATTCTGACCGAGGCCCTGGGGTACGTGAGCCTTGCACAGGTACCCACTGCCAGTGGTCTGAAATGAAGAATTTCAGAATTTCCCCAATATACACATGGTATATCATCTCCTTTCTGACCCGTTTCTCTTAGAACTTCAGTCATAAGTACAGTAACAGCCATGGAAACACGAAAATAACCGAGTGTGCTGAAGGGGAGAATGAGGATTCAGAGGAAACGACTTCTTTTTTAGAAATATGTGATGACCAGTCCAATTACCAAATCTTGCCAATAAAAAAATCAATATTGGGTTGATGCTTCTCTTTCAATTACCTGCAGCATGTTCAGAGACTTGAGTGTAAACAGCAATTCAAAGCTGCCTAGTGCGTAGAGGCTTTAATTAACTCTAATGATAATTGCAGAACATGCGTTGCCATTTTGGGCAACAATTACCCAGCTTGTGTGGGGAATTTTGTGTGGGTGAAAAGTGGTGGGGAAGAAAAAAACCCCTAATATCTGAATATATATGCTTGATACTAACTCAGACTTTGTTAGATAGAGGAATATGCTGTCAGCCCTGAGAGAGCTGGAAGATGCACGGTCCTTGCTGTATGAACTCCCATGCAAACTCAGGGAAAATGCTTTTACTTTGAAAAGGCAGAACTGCTCTCTTTGTTTTTATTTCAGTATTTCAAGGATCTTTCAGAATGGGGACAAAAAGGCTGAGTTTTTCTTCCCTAGAAGCATGTACGCTTTGAGAACTGGAATGGATAGATGTTGGTAGTAAATTTAGGCTATTTTGAAAGCGCCTATGCTAATAAGGTTGGCACCCATGAGGTTTAGGCTTCACGCTTCCCTTGGCTGTCTTGAAAAGCCCAGCCTAACTGTAGCTGTTTTGAGAGCACAAACAGCCAGTTCTTATACAGACCTATCTTTATTAATTCTGGAAGTTCTCTTGGAGGTAAGTGGGACGTATCCTTAGTGAACAAACATAATTCCACCAACAAACAACCTCAGGTGACCTCAGTAGCTTTCCTTAAATGTACCCTCCTTCTTCCTTCTCCTTTTCTACGACTCCATGAGAATTAAAAGTATTGAAGACTTGTTGTATGCTAATCTTACCCTAGAAATGGAGACAGCTCCTTGGGGTTCCTGTTATTGTCCCTTGTAGGGACAAGTCACGGGCTTGGAAGCATCACTTCTTAAAAAGTGAGCATTCCATTTTTATTTCAAGAAGTTGGGAACTAACTCAGTGGAAAAAACTTGCCCAGTGTTCTCTTTTTTTCCTTCTTTCTTTCACTGAACGTGTTTGGACTTTCAGAATGCTCTTATTTTTGTAATGAGGACAGTGAAATGATGTCTGAATGCTGCGTTCCACATTTAACAATAATCTAAAGCATAAAAAATGGATGAAATGCTGGATTTCTTACTTTTGACTAGAAGAGGTTGAAAATAAAAACTAGTATTGTGAAGACACAAAAGAACCTCCCTTACAAAGACTTGTGAAGCTGTATACATAGACGTTTTGAAAGCTAAACTAATGGCCTTATTTCAAAACCCAAAAACAACACAGCCAAAATGTTTCTTTTTTTCTGCTTCCTGATGTTAGAAAACATATCAGATGGGCAAAGTTTTTTAGAGATAAAAATAAGTTTCAGCAAATGCCTTGCTCCAAAAGATCAAATTAGATTGTTTATAAACCCTCAGATGTACTTACTGCTTGGAAAGGAAGAAAAAGCAGCAAAGAGAAGATAATCTTTAAAAAATATGTTAGTTCTGTATTTGGTAGAAACATTTCCTTAACCTGATGTGACCATGGGGTGATTTAATCAATCTTTCCATATCTATGCTGTGTCCTCGTCTTAGGTGGAATTAACTTGATGCAAGCTGAGAGGAGGATTGCTTGGTTAATTCATATCTCCTTAATGAGTTCAGCCTTATTCCTTCAGCCTTAGGGTTCTTGCAAAGGTGACTTCTAGTTTAATTGGCAGTATCTACTGCTTGATCTGACACTCTTTTGGGACCTCCCAATGGGTCATTACTAATAATTTGGGTATGAGATGAGAGAGAACCAACAGAGAAAACTGAACCAATCACCGCGCTACTACAGTGATAGTAATTTTTGTCATTTTGAATTTAAAAGGATCCTTTTGGACATAGATTGCAGCTGCTGAGTGTCATTATACATATATGTCTTGGTGACTGTTTAATGCTGTGGCTCCCTGGAGTGTTCAAGATCATAAAAGGCTGGTGAGTCCTGTTTTGCATTAACTCCAATCAGGCACCGATTCTAGAATAAAAGGCCTGGAAATGATTCTGAAAGCGTTAGACCACCATATGATACATGCTTGCTGAGTATGTACATGTGCTTTTGTGCATTGAAACAAAGCTGTGCTTTGTCCTCACACAATCATGAATTCTCCAACAGTGCTTATTGTCCTGGAATTTTGGGGAACCACTCTTGACTCTTACCATGGCATAAAACCACATCTGGTCATGAAGAAGCAGGTCAAACCTAGAAGATAAAACTAGCTTTTAAGTTCTGCTAGTAATGCTGACAGAGAACGCTGCTCTAAGTAGTGCAGTTTGAAGTAACACAGCAAGGTGAGCACTTCCCAAGGTTTTAATATATGCAGGACCTTTGCAATTATTCCTCGCTATTGTATGGTAATCAGAATTGCAGACTTGCAAATGACTGTGCTACTGCTGTGCTATCGCTATTTTTTCTCTCTCTGGTTGTGCCAGGAAAAGACCATTAATTAAAGCTTCAGCGCTCCAGAAACCAACCACTCCAGTCTCAAAAGTTGTATTTTCTTCTTTTCCCCTTGGTTAATCTTCCAGAATTTATTAATTTTCAAAACTATATTTTGCACCTTGGAGGAGTTCAGACTCCAGTAATAGTGTGAAGCTTCTTGGTCCCCACAAAATGGTCTTTCAGGAAAAAGTCCCTGTTCCTGTGTCCCATGACATGGAGACAATTCGTTGCTGTGCTGGGTTGGTACATGTTCGACTTGGAGACAATACTGGTGGTGACCGACAGACATTCTCTGCTAGTCTTGTTTTCTGCCTGGGCTTATGCAACCTCTGCTCTCAAATGATGCTGGTGTTGACTTGGCTCTGTCTCCAGTGACAACAGCGATCCTGTTGTGGCAGGGGATTCAGGTAGAACATGTATTTCATTTCCTGTGGCTCAGCATTTTTTGTTGGTGCAATAAGTCCTCTTTGGTTCATGAGAAACTGTGGTGTGTCATACTCAGTTTGCCTCTTTGCCCTGATAGTGGGAAAATTAGGTGCATAGTGACACAATAAACATCCCAGAACAAAGTCTTGTGTTTGTGCTAGAAAAATATATATACTGTGAAAGAAATGAAGGGTAACAGGCTGGATGGGATTGATCAGAGTTCCTTTGGTGGCTGTTCATGGGCATGGAGGAGGACATTGTCAGACCTCTATATAAACTCTCATGAATTAGACTGCTATGAAATAACTTGTCTTGTCACTTCTTGTGCTAATCCTGAAGTACGGGGAGAGCCCAAACTAGAGGTGACACCAGTGCTTTTAAGATATGGATAGAGGAACCTGAAGTCTGTGGTGAACAGAGGGTAAGTGCTGGAATATGGGCTCTGCTGTACAGCATTTCCCAACTTGTCCTTGCTCACAGGTCCTTGAGGGCATTAAATTGATGCTTCTGTCAGAGCTTAGCAACCAGGTTAACCAAAGCCATCATGTTACTCAGACTGGCTGTTGCTTGAGCTTGCCTAAACAATGTGCACAATGGTCTCCCAAGTGTACGCTATTGATTGTGTTCACAATAAGTGGCTTCTGAGAAGTCTCGCATCGCTGCTCTGCAAGAAGATTGTGTGATGCTAATTGCTCTGACTCAAGGGCAAAGCAAACTTTAATTTATAAATTCATTACTGCACTGTAGCTATGGCCTTTATTAGCTACTCACAGGTAATTGTATTGCTGGAAACTCCTCTGATCAGGAACAAAATTATTTATAAGATTTAATAGCAACCAGTTTTGAAGACATGGGGATCATTTTCAAAACCAGTGGAGCAAAAACTCTGCACACATTGGTAAGTGGAATAATTCATGCAAACTCCAGAAATATATATCTCTCAGCACAGTGTCCTGTAAGTAATAGCAGATGCAGCTGTGGGTCCAGAGAGAAAGAGATGAGATGCACACCTGGATATAGATAAAGTTCTTTTTGGCAGAAGCTTCCCAGCCCTGTTGTGAACAGAGTCCTGTCCACATTTAGAGAATCTACCTGCACATGTTCCAGACAGGCAAGGTTCATCCCTCTCTGAGTTCTCTGGCTGGAGCTTGGACCACTAAACAGTTCTGTATGGGAACATATGGAGACCTCGATAACTCGATGAGTGAATTGGAATGATTAAGCAGCCTGGATTTCCATTGCAAAGTGCAATCACACAGTTACACTGCCACAGATGCCCAGCAAAGTTCTCCAGAGTTTCAAACAAGATGATTGGACTAATGGGGCTACACAAGTACAGAAATAATGATAGCAAAGAGTTTCTGATTCAGAGGGAGAGATACAGAGTTTTGTTCTCCTTTAAAGATTTCAGCTGCCCTTGTTTGTAAGATTTCAGGAATATTTATTCAAGCACTCGTGCTCCGGTTGTGCACAGCCCCACGGATCCTTTACAGCCGACTTGAGGCGCTTGAGAAACCAGGAGGACACCATTTCCTTCTGAAAACTTTGTCTGACTTGGTGGCAGCGGTGGGGTGAACAGCATCCCTGGCAAGGGAAGGTACCAGGTCAGTGCTGCACTGAGATGCTCAGGGAAAGTGCTGGAGATCAGAGGCTGAAAAATGTGCTCTTCTTGTCCCAGCAATAAGCAATTGTACAGCAATCCATAAAAACAGCAATTGCAAGGAAAAAGTGCAGTTGTCGCAAGGGTCTGAGGGATATGAACCCCAAGCTGTAGATCAAATCTAATATCTCTCAGTACATGGGAAACTGAGAATTGGCTTAAATGTTATTTTGGAGGAAATTAGAGACATTAAGGATCTTTGGAAATTCATATCCAGAACTAGACTGAAGAATAACAGTCTGGGCATATTTTGGTTGGAAAACAACCAAATTACAGATGACACAAGGTCCCTTTAATAGTGGTAGTAACTTTCAGTAGTGGCCTATGGCCCCTTTTGAAACAGAGCTTGGGCCGACCTGAATATTGGCTCATCCCTTTCTCACTTTCAACTGTGATGATCAGCTCTTTCCCTTTTAAACTAAGATCTGACTTGGTCTACAACAAATATGTTAGTTACCTGGGGAAATGCTGGCAATCCCTAATTTTTTCACAGCCATGAACAAATCTGCCTTTCCAAACAAACAGAAGCAAATCTCCTTTTCTTCTCTAATGAATCCCTGGAGGGAAGTATGGATTCTGCATGAAAATGTGCTTTGCTCGGATTACCTGGTTTTAAGTGTTACTTTTTCTCCCTCTCACTTATTACTCGGTTCAGCAGTATAAATACTTTGCCTCCTTCCCAAGCCTGAATGCTTCTGTAGCAAATCTTTCTCTGTGAACTTACCAGCCGACCACAGTGTCCCCAGGCACTTAAAAGCGGAGCAAATAGCCCAGTTAAAAGCATTCAACAAGCGTCTGAGCAGAGATCAACGCTGTGCCATGCATGTCTGAGGATCCCAGCTATAAAAAGTCTTGCCGTTGGCTTTCACTGCAGGAATGAACTTATCTGCCCACACCAAATCACTAAGCAACGTTCAGCTTCATTCAGTCCGTCTCTGTCTCATCTTGCAGCCATCCCCGCGGATTTCAGGCATCTCCTGGTCCCTTATGGAAAGCAGCACTGGCTGGTGGGTCAGCTTGCTGAGGAAGATTGTGCAGGGTCGTTTACATGGTGACTTGAGCCTTTTCCAGGGTTATGGTGTTTGCGGTGTGGGAGGAGGTTTCTTCTCAGGTGGCCCTTGTGAGAGGTCCAGGTGTGACACTGTCCCTTCTCTGCTCATACCCCATTACCTACGGTGAAGGAGAAGGGGTTGCAGAGAGGGTCTCTGAGCTGTGTTGGTGGGATACAGAGAAAATCACCAGGAAGCTGTAGGATTTTTGTGTATTTTCGGAAATAACTGTCTTCAGACTTGCTCGTTTTGTGGCTGTGTTCTGCTCTGGTTTTGTGGACTCTTGAGATCAGCAGAATGAGATTGGGAAAGGCCTGATGATACTGTTCTGTAGGAAGAATATAGAGTTTAATCCTTATGTGGTTTTATATGTAACTCCTCTAATTTAAGCCATAGATTTCTACTGCTTGCTAAATGTGGCTTTCAAACTGGAGGCTTTTAGGTGATTTATGATCTTTCAAAAAAAAAGACCCAACAACAAAAAATGAAACATGTTTAATCAAATTTTGTGAACAGTCTAGAGTTTGTTCTTTGAGAACAATAAAGTATTGGAGGTGACGTTATGTGGGAGAGAGCAATGAAGAGCACGTGCTGCAGGCATTTAAGCCCATTGCTTAAACCTGAGCGTCCATCAGTGGTCACTCAAGTGAACCATGAAGCTCTTCCTGGGACCAGCCCTGGGTTGATGTTTGGTGTTCACTATCACCTAACATGAAAGTTCATACATTTGCTACTGGCAACTCGGGTCTGAGGATAAAACAAATAGATGTTGCTTGATGGTTTTTAAACAGTCACCAGGGACATACTCTTGTCCTGGCTAAATTGATGCACCTCCAGGGCAGATCGCTACAGCTGCTCCGCACTTCTATTTTAAAATACGTTTGACAAATATTGAACTAGAATAGTAATTTTTAAGGCCACTTGCTCTGGGGTTTTATGATAAAATCACACATTCCGGCTTGGGTCCAGATGCCATTTGCTATTCACCGAAGGGGTAACTTCCCTCAAAGTAGATAGTAGTTTTATCACTAGATAAATCACTCCTGTGTGACTATATATGCTGTTATCAGACAATAACCAGATGATTGCATGCCAGAAATATTAGCTGTGGTTTTTTTTCTTGCTTGTGGTAGTTACTGAAAACTTAATGTGGGAATTACAGCATGTCAGCTGCCGTGCACTGGCCAGGTATTTGTTGGATACCTTGGGTTTGCACAGCCAGTACAATGCGTGTTATCCACCGTGAGGAGCAAACTCAGTGGTAATATGGTCTGTTATCTCTGGGATAGTGATTCCAGCCCACCTCCAGTTATGTGTCAAGGAACTGAGATCTGGATCTGGTGTGCTGGTATCTGTTCTCTTCAGTAATTTGAAAAGCTGAATCCTCAAATGTGCTCATTCATGAGTATATTTTAGACTGTAGGATCCCAGGCACTGATCTCTGATTACATTACAGCAGTGATTTATTTCTTTCACTTGTGTCCAAAGGAAATACTGAATTTCCTAGCTTTCATTTATGCCATTAACGAGGCACAATTTTTTACTAATAGGCACTACAGGCACTTGATCACACAAATTAAGATCTTTAAGATCTAATCTATATAATTACCAAATAATTCAGTTCTTGACAGTGATGGAGGGAGGAAGGGAATCAGGAACAGCATGTCTGCTTCCACTACCCAAGTCTTCCTCCAGCAGGAGGGAGCAGCAGCTGGGATAGTCGTGTTCTCCCTGCCCTGAGCCTCCGAGAGGTTTGAGCCCGGACCTCACATCAGACCTAGTTTTGCAATAGACAGAAGCAAAAGCCCAACTGTGGATATTCCCAGAGTGTGGAAGATATTGGACCATAGCCAAGTCATGTTTCTTGACTAATCATTCAAAAATGTGGTGATACCTTCTGGCTTCAGACTTCCTATCATTATGTTCCTTTGAAAGTCCATCCTTTGCTTGAGGATGGAACCCCCTAGAGACAATTTTATAACTTCATTTAATTAAAGGTTAGAGAATAATTTCTTATTGTAAAAAATGGATAATTATTGCCAGGGCAAATGTTCCAAAACTTTAGAGGAAACGTCCCATTTTCTTGAGTTCAACATCTTCTGCATGACTGAGCCCTTGTGGATGGCCTGCTGCGTCATTAGCACAATATGAATCATTCCAGCAGCTCCTTCCCCACAACATATGGTTCCCTAATGCCCTGGCCCTGGTAACGTGCTGACAAACAGCAGGTGCCACTGGATGGAAAGTGAGAGATTTGCAAAGCTTTCCACCCACCAGCTGGACACATGCACATTGGAGCTGTTAAATGGCTTTTGCAGGGTGGTTTTGTGAACTGCAAAGTGGTTCAGATGGGAGTGCACAGTACCATCTGGGCTGAGATGAGCAGGTTTTGTTTTCTTTCATTCCAGTCCTTCCTAATAATTTGCTTAGAAATAACTGGAGATAGCAGTGGCTGTTCAGACTTTACAGAAACGCAACTCTTCTGTGTATCCAGAGGGAAGCGGTCCCTCACTGGGGGACTGTCTCCATTTGGGGTTGTTTCAGAAAAATTAATATCTCTTTTATCATCTGCTATAACAGAGTCAAAGGTTCTGAACTGCTTCAAGCCTGACTCCAACATTTTTGCTGTCTGGCCTAGGTCAGCAAATGCTGAAGATATGGTCCAGTTTTACACAAACAACATGAGTAGCCCCCTTGAGAGGTGAAGATTGTTCATGTGCTGCTCAGAACTAGCAGAGCTATAGGCCTGCAAAATGCTGGAGATTATGCGGCAAGTTAAGTAAGATAGAGCAAAGAGTTCAATCTGTTAATAATATTTGGTGAATATGTCTTGGATATATCTAGCTCCAGAATATCATGGTGATTGGCATGCGTGGGAAGGTGGGCTGGTGTTGAGGCTGGAGTTCTATTGATTTCTTTCCTCTTTAAATAAAGCACTACTTTTATGAAGGTTAGTTAGCCAAGCAAGGCACGGGCATTAATGTCATTCAGTGCCCTTTCTATCCAACTGGAGGATTTTTGTGTCTGCTGACGGCTCAGGCTGAGCTGCAGTGGCTTGTTTCTTTCTTAGTCATTTAGGGTGTTCATCCATCAACCCTACTAAGGCAAAATTAAACAATGGTGTTTATAAGCCATTGGATGCAAAAAAGAGTCAGGAAGTGCATTAATGAGCCTATCATAATGGATGCTGTTATAACGCAGGCAAAACATGGTTTACTATTAATCACAAGAGGAAAGAAATCAAAGGCCAGATATCAACAGTTCTGATTGTACAAATAAGAAATCTTCTAAGAAAGCCTGTGCGAGCTGCACAACCCATGAGCAGGGAGATGGGGAGCACGTGTTTTGTCCCGGGGTGGCACCTTCTGAAGGGGTTTGCCTTAGTGGTGAAGAGCTTGGGTTGCACTTAGAGAGAAGGAAGAAAATCAGTGAAATTTGGTGGCTCTTTAGTTTACATGAGAATTTCACTGCTCAGACAGAAAACTTACATTTGAAGGAGTAGATTTGTGGACTGCATTTTCATAATACATAATAGGTAGGAATAGAAGGTAGATGTGTTTTCTTTTTAGTCGCTCAAATCCTTCCTAATCCTTTTAAGAGTCATGAGATTAAAAATGTATTGGATAATGTTCCTGTCAACACCTACGCACTGTTGAAATGTTGGGTCTGAGATAGGAAGAGGCAGTTGTGCTACATGACACATTCTCCTGTGCAGAAAAGCTGCAGCTAATTTTTGGTGATGCTGTTAGAAATTTTCTCTTCAGGGAAGGAATTATCCATTAGGAAGGGGCCCGAATAACTGAGATAACAACTGGAAGAGGAGACAGTTCTAGGAGCTATTAGGAAAAGTATCCTTAGGTGGGCAGAAATGTTGACCCTATCTTGAAGTGATTGAAACATGGAATGTGAAATTGTAAGGAAACATTTTTATTTTCTCTCTGGTTTTGTGGATGATCGTTTTCGGGTGTTATGAGGTACCACCACCTTTGCTGGGTGGTGTTTTCCCCAGTATCCAAAGAAGTATTACTGTCCAGGTTTAGGATACTAGAGAAGCATTAATTGGGCAGGCAACACAATATTATTGCATCTCGTTGGCATTGAGGAAATCACTGATGAGTGTTGCAGGAAACCTGAGCTTGCCAGGTACGTGGTGTAACCTCATGCAACATCCTCTGATCTTGGTGTGTTTGAGATGCTGCCAACTCCTCTTGCCTCTCTGTGTTCTCTTGGGGAGCCCAGATAATTGGGGGGGCAAAAAAAGGCCCTGCAGCAATCCAGTTTCTTTGCTTCATGGTTGTATTGCACGAGTTGAAATTCTCCACTCAACATTTATTTTTCATGGCCACATTGATGTTCCTATGTGTGTCTATACACACACACACGAAATGTGAATCTCCCCCTCTTGATACTTGACTTTAAGACTTCTGTTCTTTGAATGGTTTTCATTTATTATCCACCTTTTACATATACAACAACTCAGTGCATACCCATCTGCACGTGTGGCACCCTCTCAGTTTTTCTGTGGTGCTGTTAATGTATAGCTGGAGAAAATTGTGTAATAAAAGACCTTGGACTTGAACAGCAAGGCAGTGTTGCTGGAGATCTGCCTGCAGCAAAAAGCAGGCAAGTGGTTTTTGTGGCGCTTAGAGCCTGCAGTACCCAGGGATGTTAAATTATAACATCAAGTGTTTTATGTGTGTTTTTTTTCTTTTTTAATATATTTATTTTTATTTTTTTAAATGTTGTTTGTTTGGGGGTTTTTGTTTATGTTGTTTTTTTAAAATTTATTTTTATTTTTTAAAGAGGTAATTTTAAGCTGGGTATCAGCAGCAGAAAGGCAGAAGGCCTGCCCTGTCTTTTTGGCAGGGTTAAGCCAAACTGCAAAACTCAGCCCATGTTCACAGGGTGGACAGAGCAGCAGCACCACGAGGGCTGCAGGTTTTCTCTATATGGGCAGCTAGACACCCCAGCAGATCTTAACCTTCTGCACAGCCTTCTGTGCGTTAGAACCAGCCAGCCCAAACAGAAACGATGGAAGAAAGGGAGATTGTTGCTGAGTTTCAAATTGGGTCTATTTCCAGAAAAGACCTTTGGCATCCAGCATTTCATCTGAGAGCTTGAGGTTGCTGGTTTGTGACAAGTTTAATAAATCACTTCTGTCATTTAACTTAGTTTTATCTCCAGCTTCTGCCGTGCTCTTGTGCCTGTTCATAACTGGTTATGTCAAAATACAGTAAATTATTCTAAGCCGAACTGGCATAAAATCCTGTGTACAGAGTTGGACCAGTTTGACCAGACTGACATCACATCACATCTCCATGTGCATTTTACAGAGATGCGCATATGGCGTCTCTGTATGTGCATAAAGAACAGCGTGTGTATCCCCAGGTGGGCTCTGTCACCTCCAGCAGTGGGAGGTGACACTTCAGCCCTGCTCCCACTCAAACCCTCACTGGCCAGGGGGGTTCTGGTGTCTCTAGATCTCTGTTTCTGCAATCCTTGCCTGTCACCAACTGGTCCCTCTCCAGCTTATTATTGTCCTTTGTAATTGGCTTTTTGCTAATTTGTGTGGTTATCTCTTGGAATATAAAAAATGAGAACGATGAAGGTGACTTGGCATAATGATTTTCTGGTGGGTTAATGGGGCCCTTCAATAAGCACACAGTGATTATAAACATTAAGTCCAATTAGGAACATGGATAACAGTTCTTGGGAGAGATACACTTCTATATTTTCTGAATTGTGATGGATTTCCTCCTTTGCAGAGCTCAGTGTGTTTAGCTTTTCTGTATTTGTGCAGTTCCTAGGAGGGAAAAATGCCCATAAATACAGGGCAACAGCCCCTAGTAGGGTAACAAGAAAGGGGATGTTTTGACTTCTTTAGTAACTAGCCCTGCGAGTTGCAACAGGATCCTCCAGGAGGAGGAGGAATACATCAACCTCTGGGGAAGTGAAATGGAAAACAAAAACCAAAAAGAATGAGGAATCGAGAAATTTTCCAGGCCAAAAAAGTGAAGGCATTCATAATGAAGAGCTCTGGAGGGGATGTGAAACAAGTTGCTGCGCGATGAGCGCAGGAGGCTGAAGCTTTCTCCAGGGGCTCAGGAGATTGAGGTTGGGTCCAGCACATCAAGAGGGAGGTGGTAGCCTGAGGTTTGGCTGGGGAGGTTTTGTGGAAGGGAAAGAGAGGATCAGAATTGTCCTTTAAATGCTGGTGAAATGTTGCAGGGTTTATTAGTCACCCAGACTGCAGGAATGCAGCATGGAGAAGAATGGACTTCTCAGACTCTGAAAATCTGCAAGTCACTTTGTCTCTTTTTGTTTTATTGGCCTCAGCCATAAAATCATGCTGAGTGGTATGTATTGCTGGCTTATAAAGTGCTTGAATATCTATGTGCAAAACATACTAGACAGGAACTGAAAAATCTCCTCTGTACTCTATTTGCAGTGCTTACCAAAAAATGGGCTATGAAAGTGATTATGTACTTCAGATGGCAGAGCCTGTTGTGGATGCAAAGGATTTGCTATCAGCATAAAAAATTGCAAAACGTATAAATCTAAGAACCATGTGAGTCTTTGATGTAAATGAGATGAAAAGGGCAGGAATGGGAAATGCGCAGGGTCATATTCTGATAGTTTTGCACAAAGCAGATGCTGCTGACAGTAAGTGAGGCAAGGCAGAGGTGGAAGATGGCGACTCATTTGCCTGCCAGGTATTTGCTACCAAGAAAAATACTCTTTTTCTGTGCCAGGTTGACCACGCTGAGGACATAGCTCCAGTTGCTTTGATTAACAACTCCCCTGCATAGCTGGCTTGTGTCATTTGTGCAGCAAGGAGTGACAAAGTGCTGGGAGCCGTGATGAGTCTGCTCAAGGTCACAATCACAAAATTTGCTAAGTAAACTGTTAAAATTAATGGTAGAAGAGGATGGTCCCAAGTTGGGCTTTGGGAGGAGAACCAACAGGCAGCAGGTCATTTAGGCAGGGAAAATGCCAAGCTCTTAAATAGTCTGCTGAAAATACGCTCATGGGGCAGGGACTCTTGGAAAAATAAGCCCGGGCTCCAAAGAAAATGAGTGTGTGGTTAGTGTGCCCAAAGCCAGGGCTGCGCTGGGACCCGCTGCCAGCTGCCTGTGGGGAGAAGGCACCCGGCAAGGCGGGGCGCGGGCACCAAAACCCCTCCTGGTTTTCCTTGGCAGGGGTGGATATGCTGACCCTGTTGTTGCAAAGATGGGCTGAGTCCTGAGCAGCAAAGGGATGGATGGAGGAGAAGGTCTGTGGGTGTAGAGGAGCTGCTGTGGACAGGCTGTGGTCATAACCCAGGCTGGAGCTGAGCTGCCAAATGCAGCTCAAAGGGAGATGAGCATCGTAAGGTTGTGCTGCTCTAAGACCACCCCAACAGGAGTACTCTGTGACACAGTTCTAAAGGTTGAAGATGTATGAGGATGAAAAGTCTCCCCAGGGCAGGTGAGGAAGGGTGTGAGCTCTCAGCTTTCAAGCTGAGAAGAATTAATAGCAGTGTAAGTCTGTCATCAGTGCTCTGTCTGCTGTGGGGTTGACATAGAGCGGTGATGCAGGAAGCTGTTGCAGAGCAGGAATAACCTAGTTAAATCCGAGATACAAATTGGAACAAGACAGGCACCAGAAAAATCACCTAAAGACAAAAGTAGAGCAAGGCAAGGAGTAGAAAGCAACTGGTCAGTACAAGGCGGGAATTAAAGCAAAATACTTAAGAATTGTTTCTTGTCAGGCTCTGTCCCTGTAAAGTATTTTTGCTTGGCTTGCTTGCTGAAACCTCCTTGTACAGTGAAAATCCAATTCCCTCTCCATCAGTTCCTCTTGTAATTAAACAATTAGAAAGCATCCACCCGAAATCCCCAGTTAGTTGTACTCGGCCTGCTCTCCTCCCAGACTGGTCGCAGTCAGAAGGGTCTTGGGAGTCAGCCGGCTTTGCTGGGAGTTGTCTCTGACTCATATTTAATCAGAACTTGGACAGAAGACACCGGGTCTGAGCCCAAACCACTAACACTCAGTGGAAGATTATAGTTCAGAAAGCTGTGCTTAATCGGAGCTTGGGCACAGGTGGCTAGATTTTTGCCAGTCTCCAGATTAATTATCTTTTATTAGTTGTCTTTGGTCTCGATGCCCTGTACCTAACTTGTTCCACAGGAATGCAAATATGGTTTGGCTTGGCTCAAGCTCTCCTTTCCCCTGAAATGTTTTGGGTTCGTGCAAGTTGCTCCTGTTTTCCTTTTAATTTCCTGCATTATTTTGCTGCCCTGATTCCCTGATTGATGCTCGTGCTGCTGCATCTACCTCAGCCCGGGAAAGGCCCGCGTTGGTTAAACCTGCTCTGCCCATGTCCTGGCTGTGGAAGCGGAGTGACCCTCTGCACCGGTGGGTGGTCGATTTCCATAGGGAGAGCTGTTCAACTCCATGTCCACACAGGGTGTCTACAAACCAACAGTCTGAAATGAAAAGCTCGGACTGTGTCCTGTTTTTGAATCCTTGTGTGGTACAGGAAAGGGAGGAGGCTTTTATTCCCCAGGGAAAACCCATTAACTAATTCCAGACGAGGTTCTTTTTCCAGTGTGATAAATATTCTATGGGATTTATACTTTAATCACGGAGCTGAGAGGATACCTGGGATCTGGTCCAATGTCACATTTTATCTTTGCGTTGTCTGGGAACACTCACTTCAGGAGCTATTTTGAGAGGGAGCGATACTGCAGTTCCAGTGCCCATGGCCATGCGATGCTGAGCCCGGGCTGCTGCTTCCCGGCACCTCCGGCCTCTGCCACATTGCGGTTCGTTAGAGAGAAAGTTTAATTTGAGCTTGCGGTGAGCTAATTCTGTACTGTCTGGAGTTTTGGTTATGTCATGAGTTATGGCACCGTTCATCCCCCACTCTTCAAAGTGCTACCAAAGTATTTTTCATCCTTTTCTATTCTTCATCTGGCAAGTCTTAAACTAGTAATGTGGTGATGTTGCATCAGGGCACAGAATAGCAACTGTGTTCACAGTAACCAAAATAAAAGTGACACAGGCTGTTAATCAAGACAAGTCAGCTGGGGTCAGAGAAACGTTCCCAGCCATTTTGCATAAGCAAGATACGAGCTTTAAATCTTGTTGCTGAACAAGATTAAATGTGCCCGTGGCCTCTTCCACCACAGAAATTCTGACATTCTGGCGTGAAAATGCCAAATGTTTTTTTTCTCTCCTTAACCTTGTGAAGTGTGGCAGCCAAAGTCTTTAACCAGAAGGTGCTTGATTCATTTTATCCAGGGTCCAAACACACATGGAAGCCTGGATTTATCCCATGTAGTTTCAGCATCTGAAACTCCTCCTTTGTATCTAGTCAAGGAAGGGAGAAACAAGCACTTCCAGAGGATGCTTCAGTCACACTAAGATTTAATTTATCCCTGATCAGCCCTGGCTTTCTGGACATGAGTCCCAATGACTGTGGTCCAAAGCTCTGTGCTGTATCTTGGATGTTGGAGCTGAGCAGGATGAATGCACAACACACAGGTGGAAACTAGAGCTGAGGTTCATTAGCCGAAGGAGTAGCTTGAGACATTTTAGTTGGTCTAGAACTGGAGCTTCACCCTGGGATATCATATCCCTTAAGGCAGAAATTCAAGAGGAAAAATCTTGAATGAAATGAAAAAGAGTATATGGGGGTTTAAAATGTTCTATATTGTTGCCTCATGTATTCAAAAATGTGAGTGGATGTGTCTTTGTATCTCTTCCCTGTGCTACCAAAGCGTGGCACATCAGCACGTTTTTGAGCAGAGCCCATTCAAATCTGTCTCTCCCTTGCCCCAGCATTTCCCTTGGCAGTTTTGTTACTGATCACAGCTGTATCTTGTTTGACCAAGTTATTCCTTGTCTGCTTTCTTTAGCTCCCTTCTCTTAGCCAAGTCATAAATCTGGATTTGCAGCTGATATTGTTCCCAGGGAAGCAGGCAGGGAAAGTGCAGACGGAGGGTCATGACTTCCCTGAGGGACGTGGTCGAGAGGAAGAATTGGCCTATCAAGTGGAATAGATGCAAAGTAGTAGTCTGAAAATAATGGACAAGTGAACTGATGTGGAAGGAAATCACCCTTGTTTTAATTAGTCTTCAAGGGAAAGCCCTTCATCTCCACATCCCCTCCCCTCTGAGATCTCAGGCTGTTCTTGACGATTTGAATCATGTCAGCTGTTTCATCACTTGCATTGCTTGTGGTGTGCTGCGTGTTTTGTTGTTTGTGTGTTTTGTTTTCTGGGATCTTTTTCTTTTACCAAGTTGTTTATGAGACTGAATTACAAAAAGTGATTCCCCAGGGACTGTCCCCACTTGGGAGCTAAAGTGGCTTCACAAACAGGTAAAAGTTCTCTCTGAAATCCCACAGTCCCAGGGCAATGGCTTATGAAAAACAAAAGCAAGCAGCACGAATTTCTCAGGTACCATCTGGGTTTGGCTTGTTTGGGACCAGGGGTCCTATTTAGCTCCCATTTGCCATACTGAGGAGCAGCTTTAGGGGTCAATGAGGAAACGTTGCTGTTTCCAACCTGCTCTAGGGTTATCTGGCTGCTCAAAGTTGGCACCAGTGGAAATCCTGACTCTGGTGTATCCACCTGCCGCTGTTGCATGATTATTTCTCTCCATGGCTCCTGCTGAGGTTTAAGAACTTGGTTTGTTTAGTCCCTGAGCCTGTGCTCCACTGTGATGATGTCAAGGATTTTTCTGCAGTTGTAAAACTGACCATTCATGTAAATGCATCTGAATCGTTTCCATGGGAACAGGGCACTCAGCTTGCTCCACACTGGGAAATATGATTTGCATGTGTGAATAAATATGAAGCCTTGCTACCTTGGAGACCCTGGGCTGGAAAAGGAGCAACTGCTGGCTAAGAAATAGAGTTTGAGGGGCAAATGCAGCCAGCAGAAAGGCCAATGTCTGGGTGAGAAGAGGCTCAGACCTGAGCTCGGTCTAAGCCTTTGGGCGCAGCACTCTTGGAACAGGACTCCTGACCATTTGAGAAAATTTGGACTTTTCATTTTCTGACCATGAGATTCAACAACTCGTCACAGGTCTTATTGTCACCACACTGGTAACTGGTGTGAAGTGTTGTAGGGCTTTCATGTTGAGGGCACGAGGGTCTGAGGTGAAGGTTTTTCAATTATTTTGCAGTTCACACCACCATCCTGGGGCTCAATAGGGGGCATGCTTTTGTGGCAGGAATTAGAAAGATCATTGTAAATATAAATTGAAAGGCAGCTGTGAATGTACAGGACCAAATCCATTCCTGCTGTATCTCTGCAGTCTTGATGGAGACACACAAGGGATTAGCTTTCTCTTTCCAGCTTATTTCTGCTCTCTCAGAGAATGGGCCTGAGAAACTGCTTCAGAGTTGTCAAACTGCGTGAAATTCTCACACCTTTGCACTGTCACTTCATGAGGTTTTATCTTCCTGGCAGATGACACTCCTTACAAGTTTCTGTAGCTCCAGGGCACCCCGTTCTGTTTTAACCCTGCGTGGCAGCGCTGGAGCCACCTCCGAAAAATGCCTTGAGAGTCCTGCTCACCGAGCACAGGACACTATCTTCCTCATATTGTTAACTATATCCCTGACCTCCTTCTCTGTCTCCTGTTTTCTCCATTTTAATCTTGCTCTTTTTCTCTCTCAACTCAAAACCATTTTTGTCTCAGCCTCACCTCTTGCCCTGCTGCTGCATCTGTCTGAGCCTCCGTCAAACCTGTGGTGCTTGATAACACCTGAGACAAGTCAGCTACTCTCCGTTCTCAATCAGACATATGTGATTTTTTTCTGGCTTTATTAATTCCATGGAGTCTTAAACTCAGAGATAAAACTTAGGAGTAAAAACAGAACTGAAGAATAAAGCACACACTAGTGCTTTTTTTACCTAGCATCCACGTTAAAACAGGAGAAATGGTTGAATACTGTAACTGTTTGGTGCTTTTAATGAAATCTCTGATTTTCCAAAGGGGATGCGCAGAGGAGTTACGCCATGGTACGTTTGGGCAGCGGAGGCCAGCAGAGGGATCCCCTGGTCCGCTGCTTTCCTCCTTTGGGTTATTCTTGCTTTGTTGAGAAATTTCCAGGTATAACAGAAAGAAAAATGCAAAGTGATGGGACAGTGTCTGTTGTCTGCTGGTGCATCCAGGCTACTGTGGATGATGTCCCCTGTCTGCCCCATCCACCGTCCCTTGGTGCTCCGTGTGTCTGTGCCAGCTGAATTAACGAGCAGGTCAAGCTGGGAATGATTTACCAGAAGGAGGGAAAGGCTCTGAAAGTCAGTGTCTGTATCATTGACCCCATTAGAGCTGGTGTGGTGCCCACATGTCATGGATACCATGCAAGCATGGAGAGTGAGGATAATTTCAGTAAAATGGAGTTTTATTTTCCATCTCTTCTCAACACAGAAGAATGACAGTAACGTGAGTCTGTCCGAGTGACAGCATAGCTGTCTGATGTGCTCATGTGCTGGGTACCAAGTTCCTGCTCTGGAGATGTGTAAGGGCTGGAAATAGCAGGTGAAGGCATGAGCTGTTCCCTCGGCTCTTTGTCTGCATCACAAGTTTTGCGAAGGTCAGCACAGTGGTACCAACCCAATTCCTGTTCTCTCAGCTGCGATCGTCGCTGGTAGCTCAGGGACTGAAGCAGCACCGATGCTCCCTGGAGCCGCTGGCTCATATCTGAGCAGGGCTTGACTCACTGGTGTTATTTAAAGCTGGATTCTGCTGTTTTGCTTTGAATTGTCTTTCAGACAAGGACTTAGTCACTCTCCTTTCCCCTCATCTGTGGTTACAGAGCGACCAAGCATGTTGCACGCTGTGGGGTCATGCTGGGACACACAGTGACATGTGTGCACTTGGACAGAATCTCAGAACCATTTTGATTGGAAGAGACCCTCAAGATTGACTCCAACTGTTAACCCACCCCTGGCACTGCCCCATGTCCCTTAGAACCTCATCTCTGTCTGTTCAACCCCTCCAGGGATGGTGACTCCAGCACTGCCCTGGGCAGCCTGTTCCAATGCTCCACAGCCCTTTGGGGAAGAAATTGTTCCCAAGATCCAACCTCAACCTCCCCTGGTGCAACTTGAGGCCATTTCCTCTCAGCCTGTCACTTGTGACTTAGGAGAAGAGACCGACACTCTCCACGCTACCACCTTTGGCTTTCCTCTTGTGTACCACCCTGTGCATGCTGCACTTTTACCCTCCCAAGGGCACAGGGTTTGCTTTGGTGTAAGGGCTGCCTGGAGAACCAGCTGGAGGTGCTGGTGTGGGGACATCCCCGCTGTGCTTCCCAGTGCCACGTGCCCCTGAGCACTGACCCCAACACCACCTAATTTCTCTGCCTTCCTTGCCCCAGGAGCTCCCTGTCAGCTCAGAGATGCTGAATTTTTAATCCTAGGATGCTATTTTTCACCACTTTTCATAATTTTCTCCCTCTTTCTTTTTTTTCCTGTGTTTCCTCCTGATGTCCCATGTCTCCATGAGGAGAGGTCTGGGCAGTAGCTACACAAGCCAGTGCTGCTAGAAGCCATTGTCCTGCTGCATGTAGCTTTGCATTTGCCTTCTTTACCTTTGAGACATAACAACCCTGAATTTTTTACATTGCTTTCACCCTTTTCAAGACAACAATCAGGGAGTTTCATAAAATGGCTCCACAAATCATAATCACTATTAAGCAAATCCTGTGTTACTTTTGCAGCAGCATGGCTGTTTCAGGAATGGCACGCGAAACCCTGAAATTTCTCTTGAAAAGCCATCATCAAACAGTCTGTCTCACCCTGACATCCCAAAGACCACAGGCTGCTTAACATCTGATACATTTTGGCACCCTGACTAGTTTGTGGCCATTTTTTGGTGTGTTATTTAAGATGCGTTTTGGCAACCTGACTAGTTAGTGGCTGTTTGTGTGTGTGTTATTTGAACTTGCATGAAAATACATGTGATCTATTACCAGCAGAGCCCAGCGACAGACCAATAGTACGATTTATTTTCTCCTAGAACTAGAAAACAGTTTCTGTCTCTATAAGGGCTTATCTCCCAGACAGTATCTTTAATTCTTCCATCTAATATCAATTAAACGTATCTTTGAGAGCATCTTTTCTTTTATCTTAAAACTTGTGGGTTTTAAGCCCTGGAGGTTAGTTTAATACTTAAAGTAAAAGCTGCACAGCTCTAAAACCACCAGGTCGGTGTTGCTGAGAAGGGGTAATATTTAAACATCAGGGCTTGTTTTCATGGTTCTCTGTAATAGAGACACATACGTTTGCGAGTAGAGAATTACCCAGCCATTTGAAATATTGTTTTTTTACTTTATATAGATGAATTAAAAAATAATGTGGGCCATCAGTAGATTAGGAAGCATTTAAGATCTTGTTGGACCAACTAAAGCATATTTACACACAGTAAATGATTTGACGTGGGTCTTCGCAGCAGCTTCTTCAGATTTCGGAACAGCTGAGGTTTTTTACTGCTTCATTTTTCTTCTGTAGCTGTGCAGAGGCTTTGGGTCGCTTTATCAATGACCGGTGCAGCAATCTGCTCTTGGTAGCAAGGAAAAAACCACATTGCAGTGGAATTTCTTAGCTGTTTTTAAAACTGCAGGCCAGATTTTCAAAGGCAAATGCTTTTACGCTTGCTGAACAGGACAAAGGCAGGTGGGTTGGCAGGGGTGCAGCCCCAGAAGGGTGCTGGACAGTGGGCCATGGTGTGGTCCTGCTGCTTTATTTTGGGGGAATTTGGCCTATTTTACCCTGCCCTGCTGGTGAAGCGCTTTCCTGACTGTAGGAATGTTTCTGTTGAGCAATGCAGAACTGTTGCTGCGACGAATAATTCACAGAGTAAACAGCCATGGCAGAAACTTTCAACGCTCATTCAGATATTTTTAATTTTTTTTTCCTTTTTTAATTCAGGCTATTGCTGACCTAATTTATATAGAGGATGAACTTAGCTGATCTGGACAGACAGGGATTAATTTAATATTAGAAACTGCAGGCAATGATGTGATAATGAAATACTAAACCCTTTTACTGCCTGGCGCTGCTACCCGGCCAGCACAGGCGCGTCCTGCGCTCATTGTCCCCATTGAGCCTCTGGCACCGGGTTGAACACGTGGCTCGGTACCTGGGACCGGGACTCAGGGCTTTGGATCCATTTCAGCTTTACCCTGTTGAGTGAATTTGGAAACATTGCTTCAGTTTTCTGTGCCAATGGCACCGACCGCCGTGGATTGCTTTGAGGGGTGGGAAACACAACCGCAGAGGATTGTTCTGCAGTTTTGTGCCGAGACCTCCACAGAGGGGTTCTGCTCCTGTGCTCCGGTTGTGGAGATGTCTTCAGTGTCAGGAGCATAGTGGTGCTCTCATCTGAGAAAATATTCACAATGTTTTTATTATTCTTTGTGTTTTCAGGTGTCTGGATTTCTTGTCTTCCCCTGAATATGGCAAAGCACAGCCTGTTTTTGGGGTGGGAGGAAGGCTCTGAGGAGTGAGCATCATGTCAAGGGTGGCCGAGGAAACCTGTGGTACAAGACGAGAAACATTGTCCCACCACAGCCAGAGAAGCCTCAATCTCTATCACTGTTTTCTGCTTTTCCTTCAGTGTACCTTTCTCTATGCACTGTACGATTAACAGCTTTAAAATCAGAGTCATATTTCATTTAACTCCTAAATTGCTTCTGAATAAAGCTATCTGTCGTAAGACATAAAGGAAGATGACATGTACAAGTCAAGGGGCAGCTGGACCTTTCTCTACACCAGACAGGCTCCTGAAGCCATGAAAGCATCAGCACCCACCAGCAATGTGCACAGCAAGCCGTGAGCAGCGCACAGTCCCCAGTCCCTTCTGGGGCAATATCCCTTGTTTGTGGCGGGGTCTTGGCCTGGCTGCTGCATGCGGTTTAATTTGAAAATTAACATGGCATTTTGAAGAAATTAGAAGAAGCAATATTACAGAAAATTATCTTTTTTTGTACCATTGCAATGACAGTTGAGCTGGAATCCCCCGTAGCTGGTAATGTGATGTTTGTTAAGTGCGCTGGTTATTTTCTGATCTCAAATGTTAGTGCTTTTACTGACTGACTGTATCGGTTTGCTCTCGGGGTTTCTCTACATGACTTTCAACCAGTATTCGATACTGCCTCTCACCACTGCTGGTATATGTTCTTATTTTGTAATTTCTCTGAAGGTATTGTGTGTTTTCTTGCCTACTGCTCTGGCCTATCCTCTTACCTCCTGCCATCACTCAGGAGCCTGCGCTGGATGTGGAAATAGCTTCACTGCCACATCCACTCAAAGAAAAGTGATTTGTGTGTGTGTCCTGCAGGTCAGAGATATTCTCCTCACAGCCCGCAGTGGGTAGCATAAGCTTCATAGTCAGACAAGAATTTGGAGGCTGGCATTAGTGTTTTTTGCAGCCCCAGCAGCAGGGCTGGCTGTACCCTGAGTGCTTCCCATTGATCTGTTCTCTGAGATGATGCTCAGCAAACTCAGGTCTTCTGCCTCAACTTGTTAGGTGTTCCAAAATGAGAGATGAGGCTCACAGGAGAACAAGTAGAGATTTTAGTAAGATTCAAGCTTGAAGAACTTGAGGCTTTCACTGTAAACAAACAATTACAAGTACAATCAGTCCTAGATAATTAGGTTTTTTTAGTTGTTTTGGTATGTCCTCTCCAATTTAAGGCCTTGCTGAGCCTGCAGTGTGGGCTGGAGGGGGTGTTGCATGCTGCTTGTACTTAAAGTAATGCCTGGGAGTCAAGATATTTCTTTTCTTTGGTGCAACAGAGTTCCCCTTTCCTGCCTGTGTTGGCTTTTAAATTGCTTCTGCCCTGCTTTGGCTGAGATGGCTTAATGAGTATTCCTGAGCTCTTACTAGAATAACAGTCAATTTTGCATCATACAGGAAGGAATTAAAAAAAAAAGGAGGAGTTTAATTATAAATGCCTTCTGTGATGCGTATGCAATGCATTAATTACCAGTGTTTTATGGAGAGTGCCCAGGACACCTCTTGGTACATTATTAACATAGGTAACAAGGTGCTTTGTCTGAATATGTCTGTAAAAGCCTGGTTAGCTTACTTTGAGCAGTTGGCTGAGGAAGAGCATCCACTGGGCTGGGGAAGCAGAGATAGGACAGTGAAAAGCAGGAATAGGATATTGATCCCCACCAAGCTCGGGGACAGGACTATCTGAGCCGTGTACATTAGCAGGACTACTTCTTGGAAGTGTGATCCCACATGAAGTTATTTTTACAATGGGAACAGTGTACAAAGGGTCAGAGGACATTATATCCACCCTGGCTAAGCCCGTCGTGATCTATTGATAGCGGTCATTGGACTCCTCCTGAAATCATCATCATCATCACAGGAATTCCTCACCCCAGGCCAGCCTTAGCAGATTTTACTTTCAAGGACAAGCAAAACTCAAGTGCCAGGTGAAACCTCTTGTCTTGCTATAGCACTTACTTGTACCCTTGTTGAGTTACCCAAATCCAGGAGACTGCTGTGACTTCCAGCTGCCCAGGAGGACCATTCATGCGAAGGGCTTGGACAGAAGGTCTCTGGCACATCTGGGTGCTCTGGCTTAGCAAGGTCCTGCCCACAGAGTGAAACCTCTGTCACCAGAGAGGTGACAGACAGGAGAGTCCCAGGCTGTCCTTGTTGGGGACCCTGCATGCGTGGGCAGTGACGAGGAGTTAAAGTCCCTGGTCCTGTTGTGTGGATTCTCCTCTGTGGGGTGGTCCATGGCACAGGGGCACGATGAGTAGGTGGGGTAAACTCTTGTTTGGGAGTCCTTTTCCAGTTAGAAACCAGAACTAACAGGGGAGATAAAGTTTTACCCATGCCATCTCTCATCCTGGTGTCAGAGGAGGAAGGTAAATAAGTGTGAGAGGATTCCTTGAGCTTTCATTTGAAGTGACTTTGGTTGTTCCATTGAGCTGACATCCCACACACTGATGCATTTCTGCACTTGCACATCATGTCATGTCATGGTAGTTAATCAAAGCTATCTCCAGTACTATTGCTGTGCCCCTGAACAGGCTGATAAAATCTAGAAGCCATAAGGCTGCTTAGTTTGCAATGCAAAATGTTCCTGAGCTCAGCTGTTATGACTGCACCGTAGTCCTGCTTTGTTTTTGTGCTTTTTGCTGCTCAGTGCAATTCATCTGCTAATTGTACAAGTACCTCCCAAATCATAGTAATTTAACATTAATAAGCTTACAGATTAGTAGGTTGACTGGATTATTGATGTGGAGGGGTGAAGGATGTTCTGGGGGTGAGAATGAGCTGTGAGTTTGAAGGTCTGTGCTCCATCAAGAGTTTGTGTTCAGCCTGGGTTGTGTAACTGGACCAACTCTGGCACCTCTGTGAACTCAAGTATCTCAGCATTGCATGGGAACCTCAACACAGCGCTTCACACTTGCTTTGGGTTCACCATGAATATTCATGTCACTGCCTGTTTTGCGTTGATGGTAAATGAGGTCTCTGTATCAGCTGTAGGTTGTGGGGGAAAGGGTAGACTTGGCTTTATTCCCTTTGGAGAAATTCTTGGCATTTCTTGTAGCTCCCAAGTCTCTGTGTGTGGCCTAGGTCCTAGTTAGCTCTAAGTTGTGTTGTTGGGGCACTAGCCACACTGTCCCAAAACTTTCTGAAACCAAACTAAATAGCAACTTTCTCCCTTGGATTTCAATGATGCTGCTACAGTCACATCTCCTAGTCTGTGCCCTTTCACGTTGCAATTCCCAGCTGAGGGCAGTGTAAAGACCAGTGGAGTCCAGGAAGGGAAACACTGAGTACATGCTTGAAAACACCATTATATTTTGTATTTTCTCCTTATTGAAAAGGTTTTGGGGATACTTTCAGAGCAACTCTGAAGGTCTCTTTTGTAGTATGTAGCTGAGAACTTGTGCTCTGCAGAAGAGCTCAAGTCTGCTCATAGCTGAAGACAAGATTTTGTCTTTCATGCAAGTGTTACAGGCCAGGCCGTGGAGCTGGTTTTAGTGCTCTGGGGCTTTTTTTCAATGGGGGCTAATAAAAGGTGACTCCAGAATCATCCTGGGAGAGGTGGTTGATGTCTTTTGGAGCCACCATAGTCCAGATAAGACACTGCAGAGTCTAAATGAGGGTGCCCCTGTATGGGGGCACTGCCAGGCAGTTCCCATAGATGTTCCTTAGGTTTCCAGGGGTGCCCATGGAGCTGGGAGCATCCTTTGTCTACCAAACTTTGGCTACCAACCTTATCTTTTTAAAAAGATTTTAGGCGCCCATCTTGTGGACTGGACAGCTTCCCAATCTGTCCTAGAAGTGTCATGATTTCTTCTGTACCTTCTTATCTTGGTTATAGATTTGGGCATAGATCAATGCAATTATTCGTACGGGGAGATAAAGCTGCTATTGCAATTTTCATCAAAAAGCCGTGAGCAACTCCTGAGATCTTCTGGTCAGTCATAAACTTTCTAGCTGAAATCCGTGTTTGGTCATATCATTAAGGTCCCTTTTTGTGGGTTACAAACACCAGCTCAGCTGGAGGCAATTATTATCTGATATGTACCCTGAGTAGAACATAATTACACTTGTCACTAAGTGGCACTGTGTAAATTACTCTTTAATTGCTACGCATCAAATCAGCAGCTATCCAGTCATTTTTCTGGGAAGATAAAGAGTTCCAGTATTAGCTTTGTCAGTCTGGCATCTGCCTTCACCCAATTTCTCTTTTGTTCTCTTTAGTGCTTAAGATGTAATTTTATGTGATAAAATCTTTTTAATGTGTTTGGCATTTGTCCTGTAAATCCTCTGTTGGACTTAAATATGGTGATCGAGTTTAATGTTAAAAACACAGGCAGTAATGTAGAAGATATGTCCTCCACGTACTGCTGTTGAGATGATTATTGCATTATCATCTGGGGCCAAAACCTCTTTCCTGGCTGGTATATTGATAAAAGAGGGGCCATCACAGGGGCTGAGGAATGTGATCCTTTATCATGGCTTGGTTGGGCTATGCTATATATATATATGTATATTTGGCCTTAGTATGGGGTAGATAACTGCATTTGAATGCTATTAATGTGGATGTACTTTAGCCCTCTTAACCCTTGATAAGTTAGGAGCAGAGGGGAGGGAAAATCCGATCGCCGCAGTCCAAAGCTGTTTATCTTATCTGGGAACATCTGGAGGCCAGGACTTGGACCAAATGGCTTCATTTGGCCGCACTCCCACGCACCGGCCGCGTTGGAGTGGATGGACACGTATCCTGCTGGTTCATGCCACCGAGGCCGGGGCAGGTCGGCTCCCGGTCCATGCCCTCTCCTGCTCTTGGCTTGGGGTCCAGCCTTCCCCAAACCCGCTCTGCAGCAGCAGCTCTGAGCGTGTCCGACCCAAAATACTCCGGCGCGCTTTCCACCTCCGTGCTGATGGAGCAAGAGGCCATTTCAAGAGGCTGAGTTGTATGGCATTGAGGTAAAATCCAGATGTGGAGTGGAAATGTGAGGAGAGTGTATATTACAGAAGAATTGCTGGAGGGCTTGTTGTGCCCAAATTGTGGGCTCTTTCTACCCCTTTTTTTGCAGCACAAAGCAGACAGGCTTGCTCGGTTGCATGAGTGGCTGCTGGAGCGAGGTGTTTGCTTTTTTTAATGCTTCTGCCTCTCTTTCTATTACCGACACCAGATACCCTTTGGCAAAGAGGCAGTGAGGAGCAGCCAGGGCCAGCAGCCAGCCTGCTCCAGCTTTACATTCCAGGGCTGTAATTTCGAAAGCACTTTATGCCATGGAGCATGGACAGACTGTTCAGAATAACAGAAGGAACGTTTCCAGTTAGAGAGAACCTCAGCAGTGTGCTTACGCGAAGCCTTTTCAGCCTTCTGCCTTGGGGAGCAAGTCCCACAGCTGGAGCAAACCTATCCAGGGAAGGTGCTGCTGCCCTGCCTGGAGCTCAGACATTAAATTCAAAATGTTATTGATTCAAAGTGTGTGAAGCTGTATGTTATAATCAACATATAAGTGCAGCTGAAAGCCAGCATTTCAAATTCCTTGCAGCCTGCAAGCTTCCCATCACAGGGGTTTGATTTGGGTCTGCTCTGGTGGCGCTTTCTCCGGGAATTTGCCATCATACTGAGGAAACGCTGGATCATGAGGACCCAAAGTTTGCCATTTTTAATTATCTTGTTTCTTTTATCTTGCCCCTTGTCTTTGGTACAAGGCTTTCTCAAGACAGATGTGCCAAGTGGAGGGCAGACAATGAATCTGTTTGTGTTGGGGAGCAGGAGCGTTAGCCCTGAGCTGAGCCTGAAGTCTGGCCTGGGACTGGCTTAGGTATCACAGGATGGTATGAGAAAATAGACCTGGGTTTCTCTTTGTCATCTTTATGAGCTAATCTGCGCAACCCGAGGGGCTAGAAACTTAATGGTATACTATTTTTCTTTTTTTTTTTTTAAGAAAGTTGAGGTTTTCCAACAGTCCAGGGATTTCAGAAACCAGAGTGTTTTAAAAAAATCACTCTACATCTGAGACTTGGTAAAAAAACCTGCAGGAGTTGGTGGCACAATGTCCTGCTGTAATCCTGATAGGGCAATGACAGATCTGGTTTTAGAAGTCCCTGATTTACATCTCTGTGGAGTCATTATTTCTGCCCTGTGTATACACTAAATAACATAGATGGACTTTGACATTTATTTTCCATATATTTGATTCATTGAGATCTCAGTTGGGGTGCTATCTAAATGATGAATTTAATGTTATACAACACTGGGAAAATTCAGGACTGTGGTTACAGTTTATAGCCGCAGACATTTACTCTAGACACCCTACCCCTAACTGAGACTTCAACACCATCTTTAATACATTCAAACCATGAAAATCATTGCAGACTAACCGCCTAAATGTGCACTGTTAACGAGAAGCCTTGGCAAACGCAGTGTTTTCAATAATGAGCTGCTTCTATCTGCCCTGTGGAAGGAAACCAAGATGTGGCGGCTGGTTCCAGCTCTGGTGGCTTTGTCTGCACCAGGAGGATTTGCATGGTGAGGTTCCAAGGGAGGGGTTGCTTTATTCCCACCTAACCAAACACTGAAGCTGGTCACTTTATTTACCTTGTGGGTATGATCATATGGTCTCCATCCAAAGACGACGTTACATTTTTCTTCTGTTGACTCCTCTGCTCTGAGAGCTTCAGGATAGCAGTGAACCTCCTGGAACTGTGGGAGACATAAATCTCTATAATTACATAAAACAATCTTCTCAGCGCACCCTTTGAAAGGTTTCTCACTGTCATCACTGGCAAGGGCAGATCTGTGAGCTCCCTCAGAGATGTGCTTTTCAGAACCTGTCTCACTTTCCCTTCAGAACACTGCCAGGAACTTACTGATGAGTAGACTCTTATTAAACATGGACTTCTGTAACCTACAGCTGGCAAAATCTGTCCCTAAGCTAAGCTTGGGAGCTTGGTAGGGCATTGGGTGGCTGATGGCAGCTCCTAGATTTTACTCAAGGTAAATTTTGTTTCCCCAGAAGAATCCTCATGATTTCCTTCCATTTGGGCTTTCTAAATTAGACACGGATGCAAGGAGTATAATTACTGTGGGATGGCTGCGGCAGAGGATAGGTGCCATTTTTTAGTAAATATTTGTCAAATTAAATGTTGCATTTGCTTCTGCTGCTTTTTGTGGCCCTCTGTGGTCAAATCCCCAAATACTTGAGCTAATGCATTTGCTGGCAGGAATGCCTTTGGGTAAAGCTGCTGTGATGGTTTGCAGGAAGCAAATGTGTCGATTTGCAAGCGTGAAAATTTTCATCAGAAATTCCAGGTCCGTGAGTGTTTTTCATCCGGTGTGGGACCAGTAGCAATCCCATCTGACACTGGTGTCCAGTCCAAACCGAGCGACAAAAATCAGAGTGTACTTTGAAGAAATACCTGCTCGAAATGAATCCAGTTGTGAAAATAACTGGGTCTTTTGTAAATCATGAAAGGAAGAGAAGGAAAATACATGGAAGAAATTATTGTCTTTGCCTCACTCTGAGATGTGGCTATGGTGACCTTGAGCTTGCTGATTATAGTTATTTTAGACTACTTTGATGCCCACGTATCTCTCCTGGATGCAAAAGAGCCATGTCACAGGATGGACAATTGGGTTCAGGATCTAGTTAATAGCATCACGACGGATGCTTTCCCAGTCTGTCTTATTACGGCAAATGAGCACTGTCCTCATTGCACGAATTCTTGGAACTTGTCACTTCTAATTCCTCGTTAATACATCAGTTGCCCAGAGCATGAAGGTGACTGCTATCTCCATAGTGGTGCCAGCGAACTGTTCCCGTATCTGTCCTTTTTTCTTCCCCGTACTCATTAACTGAGGGGCAAAAAGTGTTGTGGGGCAAATACATTACGCTAGTAGTTTAATGAGTTTGTTGGCTTGTGTTTGAAAGTGCAGATGAATCGATTTAGAGAAGATCATGAGTAGGAAACGAATGCCTGGTGGCTTTAGTGCTTCAGCATAAGGTACAATTTCTTTCTTCTTTTCAAGGAAGTTAATCCTCCAGCCAGCCAGCTTAGTCGCTGCTGAGAAACACTGGTGATGATTTCTCTTTACGTTCTGATCATCTCAAAAGTTACTCATTCCTGTGCAACTCTTTGATCTGTTTCAACTGGGGGCAGCAAAGGAAAAGCTTATCTTTAATAAATACTGGATAAAAGACTATAGATGCGACTTGTTAGTTGTATTTATGTACCGTAGCTTGGGGGGTGTGTGTCTGTGTCTGCCACTTGTATTTACAGCTGGTATGAGATGCTGATGATAGCTGCAGCATCAGAAGTACCGGCACAGCCATATTGTACAATAGCATCTTTCTTCCATTTGTCTGATGCTTCAGGCTGTAGCTGGTGGTGTCTCAGCTCTTCCCTTATCTGATGTTGTTAATTTTAAGCAGTGCTGGCTTTCTGAGTCCTTCACACATGTGAAGCAAGGCAAAGAGGGAATTGCCTTAGGATGGCCAGATGTCTGGGTTTGGCTGGGGTAGCCACAGAATATGGGTCCCTGTCTTCCTGCCAAAGGTTTCTCCAGGATACACTCATTCATGGTTTTGGTCTTGGCTACAGGATCTTCCCCTTTTTTCCTTTTCTGATTATGATTTTAGCAATTTACCTCTTCCTGACCTGTGGTGCTAGACCAGGACACCAGTGACATACGCTGTTAGAAAACCTGCTGTGAGGTGTGTGCCTGCTGAATATCCCGTACAGGGTCACATGCAGAATGTGTGCTTGTTTTTTGCTCACTGTCAGCACAGGTTGAGTTTTACCTGCCAAGAATAACATGGATAAATACTCTGGTAAAGCTGTGGAATAACAGGAGCAGGTGGGCTCTTCTCCTGCAGGATTTCTACCAGTGTCCCCAGCCCTGTCAGTGGTCCCACTTCATCCTGAATGTATGCATGTTCTCTTTGAGGCGATGGAGCTAATTAAAACAGGCTCGCCTGATGGAGAAAAGCAATGCCAGCCTCTGATGCTGTCCTGCTGGCATCAGCAGCGCTGGCAGTGGCTTGTGCCGGTGTAGCGTGGCACCCGTGTGCCCGCCCAGGGCCAGCATCGCTCCCCACCGCTGCTCCCGGCTGTGTCGAGGGCCATGTCAATGGCACAGGACAGATGCCATCAGGTCCCTGTTGCTCAGGGGGAGCCTGGCTCCATCCCCAGTCTCTGCAGTATATCACTAATTCAGCTGGTGTGAGGTCTGACCTATGGAAGATTAGAAGGGGACAGCATCTCCTAGTGTCACTTGCTTGTGCCTTTTGATCTTTTTCTTTCCTTTCTGCTAAGTTAGTAGCCTATCCCTGCCCATTACTTGTGAGAGCAGACCTGCCCTGCACCTTCTTGCCAGCAGAACATGTCCCTGCAGATGGAGTGAGGAGGGAGCCTGAGCAAGCACGACCCTCTGCAGAACACAGTGGGGTCCCACTCAGTGTTACCCCATGAAATGCTGCCCCTTGATTCAGGTCATCTCCTGAGGAGGTAGATTTTAATGTTTGAGCCAGTAAAGATGATCTTTAAATTGCCATGAAACAGTTAGACACCAAAAGTCCAGGAGGCTTCAACCCATCCTGTTCTGCACTGTGAGGTACAAACCGGAGTTTGTTCCATTTGTTGGGCACATAGAGACCAGAATTTCTGAGTGCAAATTGTGCTGGAGTGCTTCAAACAGTTGCTGCTTCTGGGAGTAATGATACCAAGCCACTAAAGTCTTTCAAATATCTATTCAATGTGATATCAGTGCTGGCACTAGAATGTCTGTGGGTTGTTTCTCCCACCGCTGTCTGCTTTTTCACTCTGCTTTTTGCAGTCCAAAAGCCACTAGTGTTACTGCTGATTGGAATGAAACAAAATGCAGAGTCCCATCGGAGATTTAAAATCATTTAGGGAGGGGGAAAAAAAAAAGCACAACAAAAAACAAACAACAAACCAAAAGCCTGGAATAAATGTTAGTGCTTGTGGGAGATGAAACCAAGAGCCCTGTCCAGGGCTGGCGCTATGTGAGTGTGGGTTTTTCTCAGCCAAGTTCTCCTCCTCATGCTCCACAGGGATTTCAGTCCGTGCTCTGTCTTGGATGGAGAGGGAAATTAAAAAGGCTGGTGACTTCATAAGGTGGAAAAGTGTCTGTTTGTGAGAAAGTTCAAACTACTGAGCTCTTTTGAAAAGGCCCATGTTGGATGCCAAGGTAACATTTCCATAAAACATGATATTCCAGGATGAATCTTAGTTAAAAAATCGGTGGTGATAGTATCCCTTCCTCTAGGGAAGGATTCGCATTCCTTTCTTGCCTGATGTCTGTGGTCTTGGTTTCTAGACATCTGTCCACTTAATCTGTTCTCATTACTGTAGTAGCACCAAGAGCCAACGTGTTTGATATCCGTCTCTTGACACCCTGCCTTGAAATGGTAATTTGTTCTTCAGGCCTCAAAAGAGGCAGGACCTGGATGGTTTCTCCATCCCGATGTGCTGGGGCCAGCCCGTCCCGCTGGCTGCAGACAGGACTTTATCCCCGGTACTTCCAGCCCAGCGCTGCTGGTGGGAATCTGAGCCCCACGCAAGGGCCCAGCTCTGCGGGAAGGTTGTTCTCAAAGTGCTTACAGGGATTTGACGGATCTGTGACAGTTTTGAAGGTTACTCTTTGTGTAAATGCAGCTGCCCGAGGATACAGAAAACAACCCCCTTCCTTTCTTTGCGGGCCATGCTGGAAAAAACTTGGAGTTGTTTTATAAATTGTAAAATTAGAGGTTGATCTACAGCAGTTTTTGAATTGTGACAGTATGCTCCTCTGGCTCTGGATGAGCTTCCATGTCTTAAGCATGTGGTAAATCTTTTTGTGAGCCTCTTGAGGCAATCTTGTGCTGTTAAATACTTTGATTTGATGAGAAGAGCGAGGAGCCAGGAAATGGGGAGACAGGCGAATGTGTGTGAGACCGCAAAAAAGGGAGCACACTTTTGAGGCTATATCCAGCATTTTTGTTCAAACCACAGCGCTGAGCAAGAGGGAGGACGAGGGAGGAGCTGGGTGAATAATTGGACAGACGGCTCTCCGCGTTTTAGAAGTGTTTTGAGGGTGAATGAAAATCTTCAGAGAAAAGGCTGTGAGATAAAACACGTATTTCTGTTGTGCCTGTGTGAGCGGAATAGGCACTGTCAGTCCTGCCAGCTGTTAATGTGCCATTACCCATGTATCTTCAGATACAACATCATTATCTAGTAATTAATTTTAAAGTGCTTATTTTAAAGCTTTCTCCCCCATGCACACCTGCTGTTTCTCTACAGTAGCTTCTTTAATTTCTGATATATTGAATGCCTTGGGGATTGTCACAGAAAACAGAAGCAGTTGGGAGGGGATAAAAAAGATTCCTGTTTGTATCTCTGCCGAAACGGGCGGCATCCATTTCACACCCCAGGGAGCTGGGGCGCTGTGAGATGGACCTGTGTGTGCAGAATGGGGGCAGGGACTCGAGACAGCAGGAACACGCAGTCCGACGGGGGCTGATCCGAAGCCCGCTAAGCACAACGGGGTGCTCAGCACCCTCTGCAGTGGCCTTTGAACTGGTCCCATATTTATTGTGCTTCAGATAATAGTGATTTGCTGCAGGGCCCCGGTGCATTGAGCTGCAGAGTTATATCAAGCTCTTTTATTGTGGCTTGGTCCAGCAAGGTACAATTTCCTGTAGGATAACCACATACTGTACAATGCCAATTATACTGATTTTTCTGTTGCTGTCACATACTGACTAATGGTATTCAGGCTCTGCTAGTTATAGAGGGTGCACACTGTTCCTGCGATATTTGATTTCAGAACCAGCCACATTTTCTGTAACTCCTGTGCTATCTACAAAATTATGAATCAAATTGGAGGATCAGACGTTGATGCTGTGACTCCCGAGTGATGCAGATCTATCCCAGGGCTGTGTGTGGAGACTCTTCATTAGGTCTAGTCCCTACTGAGAGGGAGATCCCTCCCAGGATGGAGAACAGCCATGGGGTGCACTTAACTACATCGGCTGTAGGAGGGCATGGACACCAAGGTCGCCTCCTTGAAAGTGGGATGGGTTCTCACCCCTGTGCCTCTGGCTGTTAATAAACTGAGCTCCTGGGCAGTCTTTACATCCATTTGCACATTTGTGTAATTACAGGTGTGGCAAAGTTCTTGCAAGCGATGCTTTGCCCACCCTTCGCATGCAGTGATGGGCCCTTGCTTTGTGAATTTGTGTTTGCCAGCTGTAATGGAGCTTGTTGCTGCTGCTGAGGATTTTCCAATGTAATGGATACAGAGAATGTAGAAATTCATTGTAGCCCAGTATAATTTTCTGCTACAGGAATGGCAAAGGACAAATGGTTTCTCCCTTGCGGGAGTTTTAGGTGCTGTTATTACAAGGCTCTTGTATTCCCCTGGCTTTGCTAAGCTGGTTTGGCACCTTGCAGCAGGAGATGCTTAGCGGCTGTGGGGTGATGCTAAGCAGATGTGATACAGAAGTCTGGGAAAATTCCTTGGATGAAAATCGGTGCAAATGGCTCTTGATCGTCTCGCTGTGACCCTTTATCCAAAGCATACACTTGCTCTTTCCAGACCTGAAAGGCAGCTCTGTTGTCTTTGCTGCTAGCCCACCAGGAATGTTAAGAAAGCTGCCTTGGAGCGGGTCAGGAGGAACGTGGTGCCGTTGCTCATGTGCATAGCCATACGTGTGCACTGAACGCGGCACTCGTCTGCCTCTGTCATGCACAAAAGGACTACACAGTTGCTCTTCCCAGCACTTTCACGGTAACACAACCATGTGCATATGCCCACTGATGTGTATCTACTCTCCTATGTGGTTATTCTGTTCTCCATAGACAATTTTTGATTCCCCCATCAATGGGCATCGGCAAGTCCCTTCTGCCACGTGGGCTCTGCACAGCCCTGAAAGAGAACTAAAAGTTCTCAAGATTTACATAAATACATAAAACAGAGAAACCTCCGCAAGAGTGCTGCTTTGGGTGGTGCCAGAATAATCCCATTCTGCATCCCCCGCCAAGCTTCAGTCTGAAGAAACATCTGCCATATAACTCAACTCGGGTATATTTTTCTTTCATTTAAAAAAGCGGCCTTATAAACATCACTTCAGCTCGGGGGAGCGCTGCCAAGGATAACTCGGCATTGTCGTGCCTCGGTGAGCGGCGGCATGCTGAGCGGTGTTCACATTTCAGCTTTTCCTCAGGCGCACCCCGGTGCTGCGGCGAGGCGGTGACCATTCCCCCAGGGATGAAGTTGTCCTGCACCATGCCAGGTAGATGGTTTCGGCTCAGCATGGCCTTGGGCAGAGCCCTCAGGTCTCCCTGGCTTGTACCCGATATTACTTGCTCCCTTTCCCAACCAACCTGGCAGATCCTCTCTCTTCCTGAAAATTATTTCACTCAGAAATAAAGAAAACATATAACTCTGTGTTAGTTTATGCTAAAGCAAAGATTCAAGAAGTATAGAGTGTCCTGTTGTTTTGTGCATTGATCTCAAAGGACTTCAGTAAGGAAAGCAAATATTGTGAGCTTTTCTGTATTGACACTTGTTGAAGGTCCAGACCTTCCTGAGAAGAGGCGGAGGGGACACCCTGACATGCCGTTCCTCCTGGTCAGAGCTCAGCAGTTTGAGGTACGGGCTTTTCTAGAGGTAACCCCCAGGAGACAGCTGTGCACAGTCCTTCTCCATCCCTGTCTGGCAAACTTCTGTTACCCAAAGCTCAAAAGTCCTTTCCTCCATGCACACCAGCTCGTCTCCCCGTTTCACACCTTTACTCTGGTCTGATGTTCCCACCTCCTACCCCAGAGGAGCAGTTCTGCAGGTTGCTGAGCTGCAGCAGTAACACTTGCAGGCGTTTGCAGGCTTGTGCGGAGAAGCCCCATGAAAGGCAGTTTCTACAGTTTCTAAACCCTTCCAAGCCAATTTTCAGATGTAGCTCGTAGGCTCAGATTGGCTGTGGGGGTGTCAGGGCAGTGCTGGATAGTGCCATGGATACTTGAAGCTCCCAAAGCTGGAAATTCAGCTGCCCTCTCAAAGGAGAAACAACTGCATTTAACTAATACTAAGGTAATCTGACATTAGCCTGCTTTCCTTAGCCAAGATATGCAAAGTGATAGCTAAGCCATTTGGGCAGCATTTTTACATGTCAGTGATGGATTTACCTGACCAGTCAGAGAAACTCCAAATATGCCAGTGCAGCTCTTCCATAAGCACATATCCAGACAGATCTGTTCTTTTCACAGCAGGGCAGAAAAGCTGCTTTATTATTCATTGAGAAAATAAATAAATCCTGCAATGACTCTGGAGGCAGCTCTATAACCTGGCTCGTGCAGGGCAGAGATGTCCCACAGAGCGAGGTCTCTGCTGCTGCGGACACGTGTCCTGTCCCTTCCTCGCTCAGGAGCACAGATGATGTGTGCTATATACTCTCCCCAAAAATAAGACCTACCCTGAAAATAAGCCCTAGCATGATTTTTCAGGGTTTTTGAGGACGCTCACAATATAATCCCTACTCCAAAAACTAGCCCTAGTTACAATTCATTTTAAAAAGTCAATTTAAATAGTGTCTAGGCAGCTATGCATGTAAAAAAGTAAAAGTTTTAGAGCAAAAATCAATAAAAGACCCTGTTTTATTTCTGGGGAAACAGGGTATGTATGGACATCTGACACCACAGCACCAGCTTTGTCAAGGATTAAAGCCTCTCTGTAGTAAATACCTTTGCTTTTAACATTAGCAGCTGAAATTTGTTGTTTGTATCATAGCTGGTTTTGAAGTCATTGGTCACCTTCGTGGCCCTGCTGTACTCAACATCTATGCAGGTTTTGCGAGAGGTACTCAGTGTCCTAGGGAATTTATATCCTAAATAGACACGAGGGACAAAATGTGGGAGAAAGAAAGGGCAAGTTAGTGATGAGAAACTCAAAAAAATAAATTGTCTGGCCTGGGTTCACATGAAAGTCTGTGCCGGAACCAGTTTAATTTTAGAATTTAGAATTTCTTTGATTTCAGCCACATGTTTTCAGCACAACCCCATTGCTCCCCTTTGTTCTGGGAGACAGTGATTCCCTGGTGTGGGGAGGGCACAGGAACCACCGCCTGTCCCTGGGAAGGGTATTTTGTTGTTCAGCTCTGCGGATATAGGCTGGGATTTTGCTTTTCACCACCAAGGCTTTGAGGAGGGTTTTTTCCTCTAAGAAAATTCTCTAAAGCAGATATTTGTGATTCTTAAAACATCCGAGATAATCCTCAAGCCCACGTATCAAAGCATATAGGCTTCTGTTTGCAGGTAAGGATTTTAGTAGTCCAGCATTCCTGCAGAATGGGAGAAAGATGACTTTAGGTCTTTGGTGGCTGAGCACCATTCTTCATGCATTACAGTGTTTGCTTCAGGGTATGTTCTGGTGCATATTGGCCCCAAAGCAGATCTTTTAAAGCACAGGTTTCAAATCAAAGAAGACGTTTTAGACAGCAGAAAGCAAATCAAGCCCCAGCAGCTTACAAAGATGTTTTCTTCTTTAATTAGCTAACCTAAATTGTAATCAACCCACCAGCTAGCACTGCTAAATGAGGGATCGCTAAATGGGGAACTGCTCTTACTATTTTTGGTCCATCAAAGAAAGCCGGGGACACGATGATGTTTTAATGAAGCCAGATGGCCAGAGCTGCTGTACTGAAACCCAGCCATGAAGAAGAAGGCTGGAACAGCACAGGAAGGTTCAGCACAGGCTGCCCTTAAAGAGAGGAAATGTACTGTTTTCTGATGCTCCAAGGACTGGAAAACTTTGGAAATTCCACCTTATTTTATATTGTTCTGCACTGTTTCTGATGTGACTTTGGGTAGGCCTCCCATTTGAATACTGCAAGTTGATTACTTTATCATTCATGAGACCATTTGCTATCTTGATTCTTATTAATGTAGAAAACCGAAATTCATATTTACTGATGTCAAAGGGCCAAAAATGTTTTGGGTGGTGGGGTTTTTTTGCCATAGCATAAATTGGTACAGCTACATTTACTCCAATGAAAATCAACCTATTTGTATTGAGACTTGGCCCTGTAGGTTTTCCTTGGTAAGCACAGCTTGCATGAAATAAGAGATTCTTAGCCTTGCTTGAAAACATAGGCAGACTTTGTGCAAACTTAAACATGCCTGAACTGTATTATATCTCTGTCTTAGTCCTGGCCTCCCTGTGTGGTTTGGCCCATAACCTTCACAGTCAGACTTTCTTTTCCATAGGCCACCTGCACATTTCAGTCAACGCCAGGTGGAACCCACCTACTGCTCCGCTCCTGCATTCTTCCTCTCCGTGTTTTGCTCTGTGTTGCCAAACTATCCAAATATTTTGGCAATAACGCAAGGCAAAGATAAAATCCACAGAATTCTTTTTTTCTCCCTTGACTTCAGTGGAATTGCTTCTCAGCTGAATTCAGGTCCAGCATCTCCCAAGTGGACTCGCTGGAGTGCTCCAACCCACCAGAGATGTTGTCCAGCAAGGGCACCTGGTCCAGGAGCTGCTGGGGCTTGTGTCACACTGTGTCATCCTGCCACAGCCTGGTTGTCCTCGGTACCGAGATCCCTCCGGTCCCTGTTCTGGGCACAGAGCAGAAATCTGCCTCTGAAGATGTCACAGAGTACTCGTGACTCACCAGCTCGCACAGACATTTGGGATGCAACAATTCTGTTTGTAGAACGCCTGCAGTTAATGAATTAATTATGTTACACTCTCCTTGGAGCAGTAAATCATAAACTAAACAAGCAATCAGCAGGAGGCTGGATGGGTGTGTTTCCCTTAGTGTTTTGAATAAACACAAACACAGGAAAAGCCGGAGGGCACCATTGTTGCCCACGTGCGCTCAGGTTTGTGCAGCAGATTCAATAGTTGAAATAATTTGTGATTTCCTGCAAAAGAAAACCTTGGAAGGAGTGTTGCTACATTGGTTCCCAATGCATGTGGTTACCTGCTGCCATTGTGCAATGGATAAAACCTCCTTACTGATGCTCATGCTTCACTATTGGCATTTACCTTTCTTTCCTGTGAGGACTGATTTATTCTGAGGATCTGTCCATTGGTGGGTGCACCATTTGTGATGCCTTTGGCCCATCTGAAAAAACAGGTCTTGGATGTTTTGTGGCTGGAACTGCAGTTGATGCCAATGAATTAGCTGTAATGGGAGTTACAGGATGTCTGCGTGTAATGTGTGACGCCTGAATCAGCCAGGACGGTGGTTACAGTCAGAGCTGTTGTGATAAATCCTGTCCTGTCTGGCCCTGTGTCGGTGGATGTTTCACTCTATCATTGAGTCAGGTTCTTTCACTGATTCTTTTTTTATATATATTTGATGTTATTCTGTTGTTTTATCCTCTTCCTAGATAGCTTTAAACTAGTAACAGCAGCTACTTGACATGTAATTAAATTTAATGACAGTTAAAATTATGCATGCTTGAGTGTTTTGCTCTTTGAAACTAGATTGATGATATTTGCACTTTCTCCTGTGGCAAAAAAATGAGCTCTCCTGGCAGACAGATGCCTTGCCAGGTGATAAACATTGGGAAGACTAGATTTAGCAACAAGCCTTCAAATTGCATATAAAACTCTGACTTTTTTGACTGGTAGACTCCTTGATCTCCCAGTACATTGATGGGGTGTTTGTTCCTGGGAAAGCAGAATAAAAGCGAGCTAAATTTTCTCTTAAAATGTTTACTGTGCCAACTGCATTTGGTGAACTGCTGGGATTTGGCCTTATTGCTGCCTGGGGAGACTTGCGGGAGTCAGGTCCATGTTGGATTTATGTGCTGTGTCCTGTAGCATTCAGACCTGTAGCATTTTTGGGTTTTCGCCACTCACAGTGTACGCTAAGTGATGTGAAGTACCTTTGGTCATTGCATGTGACAGTCTGATGTATTGCAGTAACATGAGAGCTGAGAAACTGAGGAAAATCTCTCAATTTTAAATCAGAAATGGCTGGGCTGGGTTGAACCAGTTTTGCTCTTGCTGCCTTTCTGCACAACTGGCCTGTTTGCTTCTTGCATTGCTGCTGAACATTTGGCTGGTGACTTGTTATAGCTCCGAGGTCCATTATTTGGTGTGTAAAACTAAGATTAATTTTCCTCATAGGTGTTTCTTTGTTAATATCAGCAATGCATTTATCTGCTGCTTGACACTCACTCAACAAGGTGAGATATTTTTCTGCAACCTTTGCAGTTAGCTTTCAGTTTTACTGCCCTGAAACACCAGGAATCAGCAACAAATTGCCTGCTTTCCCTCTGCCTCTCCTTTTCCAGCCCACTTTCAAATATGTCTCCCTATTCTTGCAGCATAATTTGTTTTCTGTTACATTGCCTCCTTGATTACCTTGATTCCACCACATTTCTGATATGCCTAGGTCAGTATCCTTATCTGCAAATCAGGTGTACCAGAGTGTAAGCAGCACTTACAGCTGAGATATTGAACTTGGACATGCCAAAGTGATCAGAATCACTTAGAATTGTCACTTTTTTTTTCTAGAATATGGCAGCTCATGCAATAAATATATGGCAGGAATCCCCATGCAGAGCTGGCCCAGATCTGGGTGTGCACGGGACGATATTCAACATGTCTGGTTGTCACTTTGGCGCAAAACTGGCCAAATACGAGAGTAGGTCGGGTACTTTTAGTTTTTTATTTCAATGAATTCTCTAGTGTTGCACTGGAGGCAGCTGGAGTTTGATCTGCAGAAGGAATAATAATAACTGAGGGTTTCGATCATCTTAAATCAGGGAAGGTTTGTGCCTGTGGGACCTGGGCAGAGGGTGTTTGCTGCAGCGCTCCCCACCGGGGGTGCCCACCCCATCTTGGTGGGTTTTAGACAGGGACACACAGCAATTGCTTTGCAACTTGAACTTCTTGTGAGAGTCCTGTGGTTTGAACAGAACGGGCAGAGGATTTTTAAAATTGAGTGTAAGAAACCCGATGAATGAAACTTCATCTGGAAGTGAGAAATTGTGTTGTTTTGCCTCCTAAAGGCTGAAATGAGACAATTCAGTATTTGGAAAAATTAAAAGAAAGAAAGAAAACAAAAACCTTTCCAGAAGGATTCTTGAATTTCTGGGTGGATTTGCAAATAGTTTGAGTAAACACAAACGTCATCCTTTTCTGGCAAAGACACTATCCAACTGAAAACATCGCCTGGCCCCAGCTGTATTTTGCTGTCTGTTTCAGCCACCAGCGTGGGTACCGGCCTTTCCCAGCTGGTAGGAGCTCCACAGGGACCAGCATTTCTGTCCTGGCCCTTTCTGCACACCCTGTGTATTTACAGCTGCACTTTCTGTGAGTTTTGAGGCACTGCTGAATGCAGCCTGGCTTAAATGAGCAAAACATCAGAGTTTTGACTTTGCCACCTGGAGCATCCTTTTTACACTGATTTCAGATTTTGTTTATGAAAAAATCAGCTCTTGGATCTTTGACTGATGGTAGATTTCTGCAAGGAGGAATAAACAGGGCACAATAATTATTTTATAGCTACTGCTAACCAAGCAATTAATTTATATCTTGGAGGAGGCAGTTCTATCTTTGGACCTCGCTGCTTGCCAGGACACCCCCATTTATATTCAGCAGGCTCTCGTGGTTGAGTTGCTGTTTGGTTTCAGGGTGACAGTTGCCTAATGTTTGATATCTGAGTGTGGCTGGTAAAGTTAGCTGGGGATGCAGAGCTGGGGCATATGCTGTGCACTGCTCAGAGCCTTGCTCTTACCTGTAGACATGGAATAATATTCCCTTGTGCTGAGTGGTGATGGATGCGAGTGTTTGAAGGAGAGAAAAAATCTCAGCCTGGGGGGGAGATTGAAATGCTTTAATGGAACATCTCAGCATTCAAAGATGACCCGGTATTGATGGACACATCCCCTGCAATCATTCCCTGACTTGCGGGTATCTACTTTTCTCTCGCCTTTGTTGTGCTGATTTGACAAACACACTTGCAAGCCCCTGTGGAGAACACAGCACAAGCTTCAAACGAGAAACAAGAAATAAGCCCGTGCAGCCCAGAGCTGAGGCTGCGTGTCCTTGGTGGGGCAGGGACTCCTGTGCCCGGCGTTGAGCCCAGCTCAACTCCCAGGGCACGGCAGGGCCTCCGGCACGGCCCCGCTTCCATGGCACGATGCTCGTGCTCCTCCCAGGGTGCCTGTTGCACCTACAGAGGCTTTGTGCAGATGGGGGCATGGGCTTAAACTCTGCCAGGGGAAATTTAGGCTGGATATTGGAAAGAAATTCTTTACAGAGAGAGTGGTCAGGCTTTGGAATGGCTGCCCAGGGAGGTGGTGGACTCGCCGTCCCTGGAGGTTTTTAAACTCAGGTTGGACATGGCACTTAGTGCCATGATCTAATAAACGGACTAGAGTTGGACCAAGGGTTGGACTCGATGATCTCTGAGGTCTTTTCCAACCCAGTCGATTCTGTGATTCTGTGATTCTGTGATATTTTCCATGAGACGCGTTGGTTGTGGTGGGCTTGGGGACGTTAATCAGAGCAGCCCCGCTGGGGATAAAGGGGTTAGACTGATTAATTCTGGGGACAAATCTGCTGCTGTGTCTTTTGGTAACTCTTCTGCACTCACTGGTGTGTAAAGCCTGGATGAGTTGAGATTTCCAAACCGCCTTCTCATTTGACTGTCTGATACGAGCAAAGATGGACTGTGCTGTCTAAAGGTTCAACCCGCAGTGTCGTTGCTTCACAATGATGGGAAGCGCTTGTGCTGTGCTTGTCTTGGGCTTGTCTGGCTATTTCTGAGCAAGGAGAAGTTAAAATTGTAATTTCAAAGAAAAAAAAAAAAAAAAGAAGGCAAAATTTTGCATTCTGACCTGTGATGAACACCTGACTGTGAAAGTGGAAAATGAGTTAATGAATATGGCAAGTCTCTTCACCTCCCATCCATGGACTCCCTCTTCTTTATGGAGGGGTCAGTGACGCTTTAGTCTCTCTAATGGGCTTTGGCTAGTGCGTGTCCAGACTGAGGAGTGTCTGAAAACTAACAAGTACTGTTGGTGTAGGAAATAGCCAAATATAATGGTGTTTCTGCCCCTTTATAATCAAGAAGGGGCTTATCCTGAAGTAGGACTTGCTGGGCAACATACTGCACTGCAAGCAGGGTTGTAAAACTGCATGCACGAGAGTATTCTTTCATGACATGTGCAATCTTCCCCATACATAACAAACTTTAAGCATGAAAGAGGCAATTTCTTCTCCAAGTGTATAACTCAGGGAGGCTGGAAGCAGAGTTTTCACTGTCCTCATGAGCAATGGCCATTTAAATACCTTGGAGGGGAATAAGTGCTTAAATCCTAAATTCTGTTTCTGTATAAGCAAGCAGAGTTCACTGCCAAATGGAGTATCACACTAGAGGCCAGAATTTATTCCTAAGTGTTAATTTGCTTCTAATTCTGTAACTTGGTTAGAGTCGTGTTGGCATTGCATCGTTGTATCCTTGCTAATGAGGTAACGGGGCTAATGCAAGCAGAGGACTCCTTTACAGGTGTTGGCAGCATCCCAGAGAAGGTACTTTTAGACTCGTTGGGCAAGCACCAGACATCATGGAAGATATATTTATACCAATGATTCCTTATTATCAGTGAAAGCCAGGGCAGGCAATGTGTCTGTGGTGTAGGCAGGGCTATATTCACTTTTTGTAGCAGTAAAGCAAAATAATCTCCTGTGAAGGGAAGAAGTAAACTCTCTAGAAGTGAACCAGTGCTTTTATAATTGAGAACATTAGGTCAGATAGCATAGCTTTGCCGATTGGGAATCACATCTCCTCACCCTCCCTCCTCTCCCTCTGTCCTTTCCTCCTGGCCTTGGTGATGTGGGTCTGGTCCCTCAGGCTGGATGTTGCAGTTTGTTGACGGATGCCCTGAGAATAACAACAGCAGAGGTTCCCAATTCCTCCTTGGACGAGGGCAGATACCTGTGTCCAGGATAGGTGATGCTCCCCAACACGGGTGCTCATGTGCTTGGGGTCACCACATTAGGGGATGCTGAGTGTTCCCTGTGGCACTGTCATGGGAATCCTGGCTGGCTGGCGTGAACCATGGTGTAGCCCCACTACAGACATCTCTGTGAATGGAGCATCACGCCCAGTGCATACACGAGCGTAGAATAAATGTGAATACGACCAAAACCAGGACAAACACCCCTAGATATGCCTCATGCACATTGTGCAGTCCTACCTCAAATTCAAACCAAATTACATGTCACAAACAACAGCTGCTTTGTCTTTATTTCTTTGTTTTTAGTCCTTGTACAATTACAAATTTAGCATTACTGCTAAAGAAAGAGCAAACTACAGCCATTCACAGGAAAACATAATTTTAAACTCTGTGAGACAGCTGATACTATTAAAAAACATGGCCCTGTTATAGGCTTTCATTATTGATGGCTACTTGAGGAGACGTACACTATAAAATACAAAGATAAAAAGCGAGAGACTATTTAGATAGATGTTCAGCTGAATGTTGCTAGCATCAAATCGGTGGCACTGAAGAAAATGAGAACAGACATACGGCACGGCCTCCGGACTAAATGTGTGCACATGATGGATCTGCTAAGGCTTTGCCTTTACAATGTACACTTTAAATCAAAGCAACATTGAAGTCAATATTGATTGTTCTGGGAGATATATTTTACCTTCAGGCACTGCTGTTTCCCAAAGGAGCGTGAGCAAGAACATATGTCTCTGTGCAGTGCTGACTGCTCGTGGACAGGGATCTCCCCGAAATCCTCTGAAAACGATTCCTCCGTTGGAAGTACCCGCTGTTGCTGCTAAGGGACCGCTGTCTGTTCTTCAGGTACTCCCGGTAGTTTTTGGTGAGCAGGGTGTAGAGAAAAGGGTTGATACAGCTGTTGCTGTAGGTCAGACAGGTTGTCAGATAATTAATGTTCTTCATCACCTTGGGAGATAAAGGTAAGGATTCATAATACTGGAAGAGGAGCTGCCATATCCAGAAAGGCAAGAAGCAAGCCCAGAACACCAGCACTATTGTGAAGATTAAATAGAGCACCTTTTGGTTTGGCAGCCGCTTGGTCTGCTTGAAAGATGCTGTTTGCGACACCCAGTAAATCTTAGCTAATCGGATGTAAAGGTAGCCAATGATTACCCCTGGGCCCACGATGCTGGTACCAAAAAGGATGGTGAGATAGACTTTGTAGGATGTCTTGCTCCAAGTGGGCAGGCAGATGCTTTTGTTGTCCCTTTGCACCAGCTGGATCATGATGAGCATTGGGAGGGTGAGCAGTAGTGACACCAGCCAGATGACAACAGCAATGGCCTTTCGGTAACTCTTGGACCTCTTCACCGTGTCCAGGGGCTTCAGCACAGCAAAGTAACGTTCTGTGCTCATGACCGTGAGGGTGAAGATGCTGGCGTGCATAGTGAGGAAGTCCAGACTGAACAGAATGCGACAGCCAATGTCCCCAAAGTACCATTTCTGAATGAAGTAGGTCCCAACGATGAAGGGGATGGTGAGAAGGTACAGCAGGTCCGCCATCGCCAGGCTGATGATGTAAATGTACATGGAGGCAGATGATCGCAAGTAATGGCACATCACCAGCAAGGTGTAGACGTTGCCTGTCACCCCGATCACACACATGAGGGAAAGGATCGTCCCGATGGTGCAGATGGCGATCATGTCCTCCATGGAACTGGCAGCTGGGACACCATCCCCGGTGGCATTGGTGGAGGCGTTGGAACCGATTCTGAACAGGCTGCCCTCGCTTGTGTCTGTCACCATGTAGGGGGTCGCAGAAAAGTGGCTCTCCAGCTCATCGGTGAGGGACATCCTCCTGGCCTTTGAATGCCAGAGGCTTTGCTCATGCCACAGGACTCCGAAGATCTGTTCCTTCTGCTCCGAGAAATGCGACCATGGGGAGACGGTGAACCATTTTGTAGCAGGGTCTCATCCAAGGATGATCTGCATTCTCCACTAGAAGAAAGACATCAGAAACCAACATATTAGAAATCTGTCAAATCAACACGAATTATCATTTAGAAGGTACCCGTCCCTGAGTACGCATCTGTTTACATGTACCAAAGGTCTTCTGCACTGAGGCCACTCATGTGTAAGGTTCATTCTATTGTTACAAGAGCACAGCTTTGAGGAGTGACATGTTTTAGTGTGTCCATGGAAAAGAGACAAGAGAGACTGAGCTGATCATTGGAACCACTTGCTGCAATCCTTAAAGTTAGTTTGGGGTTGAGGAAAAAAGCGTCCTTCCTAAACCCATAACGGCAACTTACAGACATGTCAGCATGATTGCTTATACCTCTTTGCTAAGCTCTTAGCTCTGAAGAAGTAAAAGACCCCAAAAGAGGGAAAACAGCCTTTGGATTTACCACTTGCAGCCAAATTGTTGCCTGTTTTGTGTAAGTGATACACTCAAAGTCCTGCCCAGCATTTCTGCAGTGCAGCCACAGAGCAACGTTTCCTTGAATGAGAAGCTCCTGCTGTGTCCTGACCTGCAGTTTCAAATTGTAGTTGAGCGATGGAGAAAGAAAACACATTTTCTATCTATAGAGCAAGCTGTAGGTTGCACTGTGGGTTTCATATGTCTGTAAATGCTGTTTCTTTTCATGCTCTCTGTCAAGTGTGATCCCACAGCTTTTCATGTGTCCACGCATGGAGGTATTTCAGACAGACCTGTCGGTGAACCTGTCTAAACAGCCTTATTCAGCGAGGTGTGAGATTGTTCTGTAGTGTGTTAGACAAGCAATCGCTCTTTGTACGCAGAAGCTTGTGGTAAGCTCGAGCCCAACACTATATAAATAGTGGCTGTGTTGCTTTGAATTTATACTGACTCTGCATGTAGGCAAAGGTTGATCACACGTACCTGTGGGAAACACTGAAGAAGTAGCTAAAATGCCCAAATTTTAAGACATACTAGAAGCCTGTGCCAACCTAAAGGTCACTGCGCACAGAAGTATGTTTGCACTACGTGTTTTATGGAGCTCAGATTGTCCTTTTGTTTGAAAAATGCTGTGAGAAGGGGTTCTGGACCACCTTGTCCTCGCAGGGCTCAGCAGGCAAAGACCTCCCTCCGCCTCATTCCACTGGGCAGGTTGGGTTGGTTTTGTCCTGGGAATTTTTTAAGTTTTGCAGCTTTTCCCAGTGAGTTCGCTGTCCCTTTGCCTCCACACCAGCTCTGACCCCTTTCCCTCTTTCCTCCCACTTGCTCCTTGGCAGCCGGATCGCAGCACCAGACCCTCCTCTGCTGCCCTTGTGTCACAGACCCCAACAGTGACCCCTGTAGCACTAGAGGATGGACAGTGTTCATCCTCTTCAGGGCTTGCCCTCATCTTCTTCTCTTCCTGTTATCACCTGTTGTGGGTCATGGGTGCTATGGAGATGTCATGCAAAAACTCTGCATAAAAGAGATCAATATAGGACAGAGGGAGACTTCTCCTTGCTTAACAATTGAGATAGGGGCGAAAAAAAAAAAAAAAAAAGAGAGAGAAAAGCGCAATACACAGAGCTCATCTCCCACAAGAGTTCTTTCTGGTACATCTGAGGGGGAGAGACGAAGCACGGTCCTGCAGTGCTCAGTGCTCCTTTGGGACGTCATTCTTCTGGGCTGCTCTCCAGCAGCTTCACCAGCATCTTGGCTTTCTTGGACCTTGCAAACCCAAATCTACCCCCTCCCTCCCCCGCCGTGCTGTGTGGTCTCCTCCTGCATGGCTTTGGATATGTGTTGCCAGCCTGCCCATTCACCAACTTGTTCTCTCGTTGTCCACTTCGTCGATATCCACGGATGAGCTGTGCTGGCAGCTACAGCATCACGCATGAAGGAGATGCAGACGCTCGGCGAGCTCTGCCTGCTCCTCTGCCACACGATCTCCAACACACTTGGTCGGAAACAAATGGCTCTGCATGGGGTGCTCCAGCCAAGCCCAGAGCTGGTCATGCACACAGCTATCGAGCTCAGTCGGATTTGTAATAGCTCATTTTCAGGAGTGTGTTTCCACGGCCCAGGTCCTGTCCTCCTGCAGCTGCTTCACTTTGAGCTCCAGGCACCTGTAGCAGATCTGCGCCGTGCCTGCGCACTCTGTGCGGTTCCCTGCCGCGACAGCTCCTGCAGAGAGAGCTCAGCGCCGCGCATCTCCCGCTCTGCTCCTCTGCCACTGAACCTGCCGTTTGCTTCATTCATAAAATTCCCATGGCACTAAATGCAATCCGGACACTTCACCTGTCTCCAGACAGAGCCCAGAGCGAGGCAAGTCCTCACTCCTACAGGAGGAAAATTAAGCAAACTGGGGAAACCTCGCATTGTTTTAAAGTTACTGTCATTGCTGCACTTGTACGTAAATCCACACACTCACATGCACACACACAATACAGAGCTTGTTATTCCAAGCAGCTATTCAAGCATCTTACGGTCTAAGCAATTTTCCCAGCCAATCCTGCCTTTTCCTCTACATTATCATCACACAGGAGTACCATGCACATTCCAGTAGCTACAAACATAAATTAATTCCTCCTGCTCAAACCTTGCTTTAAATCCAGCAGACGAAGTTTCCTACAAGAAATAAAACAAAAACAAATCTTGTAGCATTAAAGCTGAAGCTTAAAAAAGAAAAAAAGAAAAAAAGAAAAAAAGAAAAAAAGAAAAAAAGAAAAAAAAAAAAGAGAGAGAGAAAAAGGAAAAAAAGAGAATCCTCCTTCCTGGGCAGCCAGCGAGAGATCCCCGTGCTCCGTCGCATCTGGAAGGGCAGCGGCAGGAAGGGACCGCGCTACCTCGCCAAGTATGTTTGAAATCTGTGCGCTCTTGATACTCTCATTCTCCTCCCTTCACTCATGCCTGCTATTTCTGTTCCTCGGTGACGTGAGGCATAGCGTGGTTTTGACTGCAGCCAGTGAAGAGCCTTTTTAAAGCAGCAGTATTTTGATAGCCGGGGCTTGTTTAGGCGGCTCCCCCCGCCTGGCCAAGAGCCAGCTGGGGATGCACAATCTCAAGGGTGTTCTCATCCCAGGACCGGTGATACAAAAAGCCATTCCGTCCCTCCTCACGTCACACTGATGAGCACTGATGGCTAATATTGCCTGAGCAAAACCATTGTGAGAGCAGTTGGGCCAGGGAGGGTTAAATTCCTGCGGGAGGGTGGGTTGCCCAGGGAAATGGCAGAGCTCCTCGGTTCAGAGATCAATTCCAAAGTGAAGCCAAAGTTTATTTGGGTTGGACGGCGTATCAACAGACAAATCTGTGTGGTGGTATCACACACCACAGCATCTGAGATATTTCAGACTGGCGGTAACAAAATGTTACCCAGGTTGTTTGGGGTTCGGCTGGTTGCCTTTCCCCAGTGATACTCAAGGAGGGTAAAGATGGAGTGAGATCAACCAGGCGCCTCGAAAAAAATGCCTGTGAGGAAGGGGCTGGTGCTGAGAAATGCCAAAGCTAAACTCAGGATTATTTCATTAGCAGCTGCATATCGCGCTGGTTGCCTGCACCAGTGGGATTGCTGGTCCTCCCAGTTCCCCGCTCTGTGGGCTGCAGGGAATTGCTCCTGATTTGTGCTGGTGGGAAGCGAGGAGCACTCACCTCTCCCGGGTGTCTCCCAATGGACACAGGGATGGGAGAGATGCCCGCCAGGTCTGTTGCTTGTTCCACCAGTTTGCATTTGGGCAACCATTGCAATGAGGAGATGCTTCCCAGCATGGGGCTCCTGGGAGGCGGCTGGACCCAGATCATCCATCCTGCATCACTGTAACTGAGATCTATTTCCTCCTCTAAGTCCTTCCCCTGGGTACTCGTTTAATTTCTTCATCTCCTTAGCCTTTTACACTCTGCTATCTGGGCGCTTTGAGATGCATCTTGTGTCTAATGTCTTGTGTTCCTGCAACATGAACCCAGTTTCGCTCAAGCTGCGCAGGGTGACTGTGGTAGCACTGGGAAAGATTGGCGAGCATGAGCAGTGGCTGTCCCTGGTGTGCACAGCACGGTCCCTCTGTGGGATGGGCTTTCAAGGGTGCTGAGGACTTGGGTCAGGCATGAATCCTTACGTAGAGGGTGGATTTTTGCAATGAAAATAGATTGTATGTTAACAGCTCTAAAAAGGGCTGCCTGAGCTCTGAAATCTCAACCCAAACACTCCCAAATGGATGAGTGTTCTGCATTAAAGGTTTTTTCCTAAATCTGCATTTTGTGGCCTGCCCATTTGGAAAAGCGTGGTCTTGAAGCTTCTTCTCACGCTGCTTTCCAGGTTAGATGGAGCTGCCCGTCATCTGCATGACTCCGGTGAGTGGCAGCGGTCCCTTGGTGAACACCAAAGGCAAAGCCATTGGCAAAACACTTTATTTGTGGGTGATCCACTGGCAGCAAGGTCATTCACACAGCAGCCTCCTCTCCACACACAGAGCAGGGACAACCTGCTGCTGTCCCCAAATCCCTTTGCTCCTGTCTGTGTGCAGCTCAAAGGGCTCGTTGGTACAAGCCCTGTGTGAAGGAACAATGCTGACTGGGGAGGGAGGGGGGTGCCTCTGCCAGACCCGGTCCGGCTGTGCTGCTTCCATCTCCAGTGCCTGGTAGGTGTGTGCAGGTCTCCAGGCACCTACACTGGAACTGTCACCCTCCTGTCCCTCTGTCACTGAGGTTCCTGTTGGGTTGGTATTGACCCATGACCATGGGAATGAAGGGGGAATGGGATGGGGGAAGGTTTCTGCCCAACCCAGCATTTTCCTGGACCTGTTGGTCCCAACTTGGTAGTTCCTTTTTTTGATGTTTAAACCTTTTGAAAAACATTATACCAGTGGGTTTGTTTATCAGGAAATCTCAGTGCCCACGAGGCTGCCATGAGGGGAAGCTGGACACCCATACGTCTGTGTCCTGCTGGAGTCATTAGAGGAGGTGTCTGGAGAGGCGTTCAAGAGCAGCGTGGACAGTGTCAGGTTCACAGACCTGGCTCAGAGGGTAGTTTGTGGTTGTCGTTTTGCTGCTTCTGTTCCTCTTCTTTCCTCATCAATAAAACAGAGATCATTGAGCTCACTTATCTCCCGGTGCACTGAGTTTCAGGGCTTTTCACTTTTGTCAGATGCTATTAGAGCTATGGACAGGAGTTCCAGCCCGCGTGATTTTTAACAGGACTAGGAACTGCACAGTCAATGTTGGATGAAGGTAGGAGCCCTCTGAGATAAGAAACAGGCCTGTTTAATCATTCAGGCAACATCCACTGCTACAGGGCACAAATTCTGCATAGGGGCCTGCTGAAGTTACTGCAAAGGTAATAACCACTATTATCCTACTAAATGCAGGGCAAAAAAGACTCCTTCCCCCCTTTAGTATGAGGATTTATGCCAGTGCTACGCTAATTTGGTTGTGTTTGGTTAATCATTCAAACCTCATTGCATCCTGACAGATGTGCGCCCCTCCAGCTGTGCACCCTACCAACTGTCTGCTGCCTCCCTTGGTCTGTGCAGACCCCCTTCAACATGTTCCACTTTTGCTGGAGCAGTTTTAGGACCAGGTTTACCAGCAGCCATAGGCTCCCTTCTGCTCCAAGCTGGATGTATGTTTGTCTATGTGTCCCATTTTAAAACATGTAACAAAGTGCTGCTCCCTCCGTGTAGGGAAGGACATGTACAAACTCAGCCAAAACTGATAAAAGAATCTCATGAATGTGTCCGCATTTTTGAGTTGGGTTAGGTCTAGAGACCTGTGCAAGCTCAGGATAAGATGTGATTCCCATTCACCTGACTCAGTTTACTCATCTCCATGCACGACTCCCTTTAATACCCAGAAGTAGTCATGATATAGTGTACGTCTTGTCTCCAATGCAAATGTTATCATGCTCACACAGAAATTCAAATTAGCTTATGAGAAATCGTCCTGACAAAGCAGACCAAGCACTTGCAGCATCCTGCTGAGCCCAGGTTCTCCCAAAGCCACGCGGACAGCTGGGAATGACACAAATGGCAGCAGCTCCTGAGAAAGATCATCAGTGGGGCGGTTGTGACCCACCGAGCAGGACCTGGCAGTCCCCATGGTCACCTCTTGTTCCTAGGAAAGCTGCATTTAAATCCCTCTGTTCCAGCATTCATAGTATTGGACACATGCAAATGTGATATCCAAATTCCCAGCTGGTCCCCAACTGCTTTTCTCACTCTTCCTGCTATCTGTCCCTGCCAGTGGATGAGCCACCCAAACTCATCCAACGCATTTGGAGACTTCATTGAGCTTTTGGAGCTCTCTTCCTGTTTATTTGCAATATGAAACTTCAGTTGTCCTTTCCGAGCCGGTATGGCTTTGCTCTTGCCTGCTTTGTGTGAAAAGTGAGACTGCAGGGGCTGAAATCACCAGCTTGTTTTCCCTCATCCAGGATCTCTTACTCAGATACCGGGTTTATAGTGACTCTGCTCATGGATGATGTTCATCCCTTGCTGAGCTCTCTACCAACCCCAGAGGATTTGTGTGTTGCTATCAGCTTTTCCCCTGCACAGCTTGAGGAGCGGTGCTGAAATGGGACTGAGATGCTGTCCTGGGTTTTTAGCTACCACATCAGGTGTTTCCGGGCCAAACAGTGTCACTGTCCATGGGTCTTTCTGTACCCGGAACTATATGGCCTTGTGTGTCCATCAGGCTAAATGAAGTGGTTCGGCTTAGTTGTTATTTCCCATATGCAGGGACTGGATATGCATTGAAAAATGAGCATGCTGGTGTATCCTGGCTGCTGTGTGTGTATTTCCTTGCTGTCTGTTGTACCAACACACTCACCTTGCTGGCTAGGCTGGGAAGAGGCAGGTCTGGACCCTGTTTAGTCCCTGATTTTGGTAAATTAAAGGAGATCCTCACTGCACAGCAGCTGGATGTCTGAATGAGGCTGGAAGACAGCACAGCAGGGAGCAGCTCCCTCCGGCACAGCCCGCGGTGTGACTGCCATCTGAGATAAAATGCAGAAAACACCACGGACACATGAATATGGGTGCTTTTTCTAATGCAGAAGCCAAGGTGCCCGGTGTTACCACATTAAACTGGCGCTTGGCCAAATGGCACATCTGTGTGTAAAAGTTTCTGCCAACAGGGAGCCAGAGCAGCAGTTACACTTCTTGGTTGTTTGCAGGCAAAACAAGTTTTTAATGTGCTCCTTTATGAGCAGTATCTAATGCCAAAGCAAGAACTTAAATATATTGATTTACAATATATTTGGGCTTTGCAAGTCTGCTTTGCCAAATCCATTTACCCCTCAGTGTCTGGAAAAAAAAACAAGCATCCAGGACCTGCGAGGAGAAGTTTTCCTCAACTCTTTTCTACTGCTGTGTCAAGAGTTGTTCTTGGAGTACCGAGACATGCAGAGGACAGAGATAAGGATGCTGGAAACCATTGCTAATGAGCATGTATTTTATAAAAGTATAGCAAATCATGGTTAGAGGTGAGTGGTTTTATATCTGACATCAGTGATTAAATGGCTGCTCATGGATTTGTCTCAGTCGAACGCGTCCCTGGCCAGGCGCTGCTGTCTGCGGCGGAAGAGATGGGTCCTGCCTGGGATGGCCTGAGCTAAGTCATAAGCTTGTCTTAGTTTTAGCTGTTTTTTGAAGAGGTTTTAGCCGTGCTAAAGCTATTTCAACAGTGCCCATAGCTGGGTGCTGCTCATTCAAATGAGCTGGTGACTTTCCTGGCAGCCTTCTGCACTACATAGTATGGCCAGTGTGTCATTTGCACAGCTGCCTCATTAAAACTTCTAAATCAAGCCATCCTGCCAGATCTTCCAGGACTTTGTGAAGACAGTTGCCATCCCCACCCCATCTGCACAGCCCCATTTACATTTCTATTTACAAGGTCATCACTGCCCTCTTCGCTCTTGCCTTTTGGGAGATCCTCTTCGGCACAAAAGAGAATTTGGACTGGTTAATATTTCACATTCTCCTCCATGCCAGTTATAATATGAGCATCTTTTTGACAGTATTTTGGGAGTGACTGTGGTAGGGGGAGACAGGCAAATGTTAATGAATTCTCTGTTGGAACGATAAAGGACTCAGCATTCCGATTCAATGTGAATCACGCAAAGCCATTTATTACATAAACAAGCCTCCTTATATACGCAACTATATTCTAATCACGCGTACACGCTCCAAGCATGGATTCGCTAAATGAGTATCATGGGCTGTCCATGCACTGGAGTCTCACTGATGATATGTCCGATGATTCAGGCCACGCCAGGACCCCGCTGATTGAGGACGCCCCTCTTTCTCACAGCAGATTCTGTTCTCAGCTTCTCGAAGCGGCCTTGAGATTCCTTTGAGCCTGACTAATTCAGCAACAAATCTTTATCTATCAAAACCCCTCCACAATTCTCTTTATTGCAAAGCACTGAAGATTAACAAGTGAAAAAAACGCAGCAGAATTCTCCTGGAAATCCTCCCAATCATCACCAAAAAAGCCTTGGGGAGTACAGCCAAACTGCGAGAAGCACCTTCCACGGGCCAAAAACCTGGTGCTAGACTAGAAACAAAAGTTTCCTTGCTGTTATTTGCCATTACTTATATTTTGTGTAGCACCTCCATGTTCTGGTCTGCATGACCGTGCTGACCACAGTGCTGGTTTGCAGGCTGGTTCAGTGTCCTCAGTCATCCCTACTCTTCCCTAGCTGCCCTGTTCCCTCCTAGGAGCTATTCAGTATTTCTCAGCCCAGTTCCTCATAGCTGGGAATCAGAGGATTTAGCGAAGTGTTTTGGAGCCAGAAGACTTGTGGGGAAAAATTCAGGCTGCCACCATTCCCAGCCGAAGCTCCTGTTGCTGGTCCCAGGGGTTTTCTCAGCACGGAGGGCAGCGCATCCTCAGCTCTTGCTGCCTCTGCTTGGCAGCAAAGATTTCTGCTGAAGCTTTTGAAAACCTCTTATAAGATACACAAGACGAAGCGTGAAAGATTGTCTGGCAGCTTGTAAAGAGCAGCAAATGTCATTGCGCAAAGTTGATGGACTGTGGACTCTCTGGTGGCATTTGCCATCCTGCACACAGGGGGGCAGAGCTGGGAGGACCTGGGGATGGTGACAGTCACTGACAGCTGGTAGGGGTCACCTCTCTGAAGCACCAGATGCTAATTCAAATTCTCCTTTAAAAAGCTGCTTTTCTATAATAAACCATACTCCCACATAATACATTTTCTTGCTTCCTCTGATGAGCAACTTCTGTTATGACTGGTGATAGCTCAGTGCTGACTTCTAGTGCCTGTCTTCACATTGCTGTGTAGAAGAGAAGGTAAAGTCCTTTTTTTATTCCTTGTGGCGGTGTCACCAAACTCTGAGCTGGAGTGATGCTGTTTCAGCCCTGTGTGGGTCTGCTTCCCTCTTTCTGCTGTATACAGTGTTCCCTTAAGTCTTTCCAGCTCCTCTCTTGACCAGAAGCATCCAGTCTGTCCCAGCAGTGTGGTGGCAGAGCAGAAGTGTGGGGGTCACCACCCAGGGACAAAGGCTCCGTTCCCCTCCATCAGCCACCCCTGGCTGCAAGATGGACTGTACAGCATTTACCTCCCATGTTCTGTGCACTGCCATGAGGTCCCTGCCAGGGCAGGGGGGAATGACTTCATGCCAGGTGCTCAAAAGACTTGAAGCTAAAAGCACTGCCAGAAATGACAGGTGTTAGTTAAAAGACTCAAAAGCCATTTTAAATAAAGCATTTTGCCCTCCATGGGTTGCTTCCTGTGCTGAGGAGCAGGTAGCAGATGTGTCACTTCTTGGCAGGGACTCCTGCGTCACCAGGATGAAGTCTGGGCAGCAGCGACGGACCCCGCGGAGCACAGGGGAGGTGGTTGTGTGGTGTTCGTTCCTTTGTTTGCTTTTTGATGTAGAAACTGGCTGGAGGACGCTGTGTCAAGCAGGTACGGGACACGGCACTTCACCCTGAGCGGGGACCTGTTCCCCTTGGGCAGCGGTTGCTCCACTTCTTTCATTCTGCTTCTCCAGGGCATGGAGCTCCTCTGCCCACTGTCCCTTCCACCATTGCCTGCTCCTGCCTTTTATAAACCCTGCCTGAGAAGGATGCAGCTATTGGCATTTTATATCAGAAGGGAATTCTCCTGGAAATGGCTCTAATGTAGAAAAAGAGGCTTAATTCCCCAGTTGAAAGCAGTGGGAAGACTGAGCAGGCACCTGGTTTCACAGCTGGAGAGCAAGTTTTATTGTTTGAAGATACTTTTCTCTGGCTTGATTTGGTCTGAAGTAACATTTTGCTTAATGGAGGCTTTCTGGGTGTTGCGTGCTGCCCCACTCAGTGGGAAGGGGCTGCGTGCAGCAAACGGGGGGGACTGAGGATGGGGCTGGGGTTGCTGGGGGCTGCACCCCAGCACTGATCCTGCAGAGAAGGGGTGTGCAGGGGAGGTAAAACCGCCCATTTGCAGCCTGAGAAATGCCCTTCTGCCCCTGTCAGACTCACCAGGCTGGTGTAACGCCATTTACTGTGTGTTTGCGTCACCGTGGTGGCTGAGGCCGCTGGCCACGCCAAGGGAAGCGCTGACGCCCATGGGCTCGTCCTGCCCAGCTGTGCTGCTCCCTCCTGCGCTGAGCTGCTCCGACAGCGCCCTCAGCACAACTAGATCATTTTCCTCTTATTTCTGGAGTACTTGGTGCTCTTCAAAACTGCTCTCACCTCACTTAAACTCTACATATGTGCGCAGCATCTTTCCCGGATCAACCTCACTGCAAATATTTTATTTCATCTCTGCTGCTTTCCCAGCAGCGGCTGAGCCCAGCTGTGCCATATCACAGAAAAGCTTGTTGGCAGCAGCCGCAAAAAAACATTACCATGAAGCTGCCACATAAAAGTCACCGTGAAGCTGCTGCATAAAAAGCCGTAGTGGCTTTAGAACATTTTTATTGTACCATGGCTGCGCATTTGGAGGTCTTGTAAAGTCTTTCTGTTTGAAACGGGCTGTTCCCAGTGGGCTGGGAAGTGCCTTTGAAGCGTGTTGTGGCCTTTTGTTGCTGTGTGTGGCTCAAGAGTGGAGTTTTTTCAGGTTTTGGAAGTGGCGTCAAAGCCACAGCTGGTTTATTGTGGAGTCAAAGGGAGCAGCGTCCCTTGCACATCCTTTGCTTTCCAGGCTGTAAATGCCAAAATATACAAACACCTGCATTAGTGAAACAAAACCCAACCAAAACATTAAAATCTCTATTTCCCACAGAAATCAGTAGTAGGTTGACTTGCTCTTCTTCTGTGTCTCCAGACCCTGAGCACGTCACCTCTCAATTCCCATCAGAGTGATGCGGGATGCAGTTTCTGGCGACGTGACTGAGCTGTCGTGGCTGGTACAGCCGCACCTGCACCTCCTCCTGTTCCATCCTCCTGTTTTGGATCCCGCCTCACTCTGTAGCATCCCGGGGTTGTGCAAATGAAGAGATTTGCAGGAAAACGAAGTGCTTCATTTCCCATGCTTACGAATCATAGCTGTGCTTAAAGCCGTTGGTATTTCAATGCGAAGGAGCTGCAGAGGGGTTTCTCACGCAGCTCCTGGGCTCCGTGTGCCACAGGCCGGTCCCCGTGCCCGCCGGGGCACCCAGCACAGGGGAGCACATCAGCGCCTTTGCCATCCCTGCCACAGAAATGCCCACAATCCCTTCTTAACCCACAACCTCGCTCTTCCCGGGCTGCCACCACCGTTTGATGTCCTCCGCTGACTGTTTTGAATGAAATGGTTCTCCAGGCTAGAAGGGCAGGAATAGACAGGCTCATGGGGCTGGGGCTGGCAGGATGCCTTTAAGCAGTTAGTACTTCACAAGTCAACCGTGTCCAACACAAATGAGAGATATTGGGCACCTGCTGCGTGGGGTGAGCAGTTCTTGCATAGCCCGTCGCTGCTGTGAGCCTTTAAACACCTCAAGTGTTAACTGCAAGCAAAACATTCAAGGATCACAGAGACTTACAGCTACTTTTGCCAGCCTGCATTAGCACTGTGTGACTCAATGCAATTAGTTATCCCACAACTTTTGCAAAGAGGCTCTGGGTGACCTGTGCCGCCCCCGTCTGAGTCCCAGTCCCCTTGGGACATTACCCAAGTGTTGATCCAGGACTGTGTGCCACTGCAACATCTGGCCGTGCCCTTCACCACACAGCTCCTTATTCCTCAGCTGCGCACAGAAAGCAGCGGGAGCTGACAGCATCTCCCTTGATCAGAAGGGACGGGCACCTTTCTGCCTTCGCTGCCTGTGCCAGGGGCAGCTCTCGCCAGCAGTATTGAGCGTTTCTCTTTCAAACTCATCTACCTTTCCCCACCAGCCCCTCTCCGGAGCTGCCCGTTGCCACGGGGTCAGCCGTGCCCGTAACTCTGCAGCACCACAGCCGCACAGTGCAGGAACCCAGCTGCTTTTATTGCCTCAAATTAATTACATTGCAAAGGGCCATCAGGGTATTTGTAAGTGCAGAGGAGTAGTTGCTGCTGGAGTCCTGTTCTGCATGCTGCAGACCTAGTTGTAAGTCTAAGATATTACTGGAATCAAGAGGAAAACCAAATTTTTGCATCTTTACTATCCAGAATCACTTTGTGTCATCAACAAACTTTGTCATTTTCCTGTGTGGTCCTTTTCTTCCAGATCATTTGTGAAGGCCCTGCATGGCTGGACACCACAGGTGACTCTACCTCCCCTGAAAATCGACCATTTACTCCCACACTTTGTTTCTTATCTTGTAACCAATTATTTATTTGTATTATGATCTTTGCTCCTGTCTCATGGAAGATTAGTTGTTGAAGGACCTTGCTGAATGCTTTCTGATAACCCAAGCGAATGACATAACTATATTTTCCCTTCTTATACCCTCATGGGCTCCTTCAGAGAGCTCCAATCTGTTTGAGGCAGAACTGCTCATTTGAACACCTGTTCTGCCTTTTCCCCAGTATACTTATCTATATTCACTCTATTTCAGTTTCTCCTCATTAATCATGTTTACTGCTCTGTAGTCCCCCCGATCATCATTGAAACCTTTTTGGAAAACTGATGTCACATTAACCACTTTCTAGTAATCTGCTACAAAGAGAGCTTTAAGCAATAAGTTAATGTCATAGTTAATGCTGAAGCTATTTCATCCCTGGGCTTCTTTATAGCTTTTGGGTGAATACAGTTCTAAATCTGGCATCCTTGAAATAAGTTCATACAGGAGGGGAAGACCGTAGTCTCGTGTATTTATTTTACTTCATTGACTGTCTGGCCTTTAATTCACTGTATAATCTATGTTTCAGGACATGTGGTGCATCACACTGACTTAAGAATACTTGGGCTGGGAATGTTGCTTTTAAAAATTCATTTGAAATAATCAAGTCTGGACTACTGACCCCAGCTCCTTTCAGAAGGGATAAAGGAGCTGTTAAATGTCCCGCAGAGCATTCTTCAACATCTGCAGCCCTTAATACATAACCCTTGGCATTATCTGGGGGGCTTTCGAAAGAAAAGAAACAATGAACAGGAAGAAAAATAATAATAATCTTTCTACTGTACAGAACACATTCTTTCCTGCTGGGACTGGTCGTGCCCCGGCTCTCGCTGTTCCAGGCTGCCTGTTTGCAGCTCTGTTTGCTCTCTGCCATCATAAATCTTGTCAAGAATCTGACTGGTTCTGTGTCTTTATTCCACCTTCTTAGAAGCACTTTCTGTAAATTTTGCACACACGAGTCTGGAAAATAAATCCCTACAGGTGCTGTTAATGCAAATTGGCTGTGTTTAAGCTCAGTGAGTTGAGTGGCCTGTCAGCTGTGATGAGAGGTGGGCTGCATATATCTGTTTCAGCTGTAATTACAGGGTTAAACCATGGAAAAGTAGCACCAGCGTTAGCTGTGGAAGTCCAGGTTTGGGGGTAGCTGTGGCTTGAGGAGCTGCTGAAACTGCTGCTGAAATCTTGTAGGTCCAGGAGGGCCAAGAGGCAGCAGGAGTCTTAGAGCACGAGCACACAAAAGCTCTAAGGTTTGTTATTCCTTGTGAAAGGTCTTGCTGTGTTTTGTGTTTGTACCCAGTAGTAGCTGGGCCAGGGGGTAGCAGAAGTAGCAAAAGAGCCTTATCCTTATAATAAATGAAAACCATGGTTGATGCTTGAAGTACTTGAGCATCCAGTGTCCCCCAGGGTGGCAGAGCTGCCCCGTCTCTCTTGTTTAGCAGCACCCAGCTGGGTGGGAGGCTGGTGTCTGCTGCCAGCTCCAGTCTGGCCCTTCAGCATGTCCCTGTGCTGGGAAATCCCTTCTCCTCTGTCCCTCCATAGGGAAACTCTTGTTTTTCCTCTCAGGGCCCTGGTTCTGCACAAAGCAGCAATCTTTTTTTCCCTTGCACAGTCTCTACCTGCTGCAGGCGATTACGCTGTGGCCCTTGCAGTCTTCTGAATGCTAAAGCGCTTCAGGTCTTTCCCATTTGAGTCATCCTTCTGCCTTGGATTTTCTGCATTTGTGATTTCTGCTCATTACTATTTTCTTATTCTTTTCTTCCCAGGCTAAGATAAAGTTGACCCTGTGGCTCTTCTTTTTATACATCTCACGTAAAAGTGCAACCCTCCACCTCCCGCTGTCACAGCTCAGACTGTGATAAAGCAGATCAAAGTGCGGGTGATGTTGGTTTTGCCAGGGGAGCCTGAGAATTGGGATTTAAAGCTGACGTGCCGTTCGTGCCCCTGGTCTGACAGCAAACCTGCTGAGATGCTGGGCCTCTGCTGACTCGGCTTCCTCACGCCTGGGAGATGCCAAAATGGGCAAGACTTTTGCTGGGGATGGCTGTATCATGTTCCTCTTTACAACAATATCTCAAAGCAGACAGTGTTAGGTTAGTGGTGCTCCCTCTTTGCTGCAGGTCCATGACACCAAACACTAGAGCTCACTCAGCTCTAGTTCATTACTTAGTAGGTGAAAAAGCTTGATGAAAACCCGTGCCCTCCTGAACTGGAGCTGATGCTCTCCCCTCCTTCCCAGCCAGATGAGGCTGGAACATGAGACGTGCATAGACTCGTGTCTCTTTCCCGCAAAAGCGTCCTACGTGAATAGTTTTGCCAAAGGGACAAGTAAACTTGCAGAAAACTCGCAGCTGGAGCCTGTCCCAAGAGCTGCACTGGCTGTTCCTTGGAGCTGTAACTCACAGCTGAACAGCACACAGCTTTTCCATCAGGGTAATTTTTCAAGACTTCAGAATATATAAGGGGAGGGGGAATGGGGAATGAAAGAGGTTTTCTCCCATTTTGACCAGAGCTCCTTCTCTCAAAATTTGGTAGGGTGTTGTTCAAAAACACCCCAGCTCTCACTGGCCAGCCTTTCTTGACAAAGCTTCTTGTCAGGACATCTGATGAGTTTTACTGTGATTTCTGCTGGTGTCTGCCAGCACCTAGGAGACAACATTTCTCAAACACTTCAGTCTGCATTGCTCATTCCTCCCTCATGTGCCAGATCCCACCTCACCTGTTTATCTCTCGTCTTGCACAACCCTTGCATTGTGCCAGACTTCTCCGTCTCTGTCACTGCTCCTGCCTGCATCCATACTCCCTACGCTCCAGCTGAGCAAACCCCAAATGTCCTTGTATGGGGGGCATCTAGTAACCAGGCAGCACAGACAGCGCCTGGGCCTCCAAGGTCTCCTTGGTGTGCATCTTTGAGGTGCTTTCTTTACTTTCTGTGGGTGCTTTGAGACTTGACCTTACCAAGAGCTGCTGTTCCCAAACCTGTGCCCATCTAAAGGTCCCTGTGTCTGTGACATCCTTGGCAGCAGCAATAATTGGGTGCATTGGCAGATGGCAAGTGGGACCCTTGGAGAAGAGCATGGTAAAAAAATTGAGAGTGCAGAGGAATTAGGAAGGTATAGAGTGAAGAACAACAGAAAATCTGGCAGGTTCTTCTTTGGGTTGCTCCAGTTCAGAAAGCTGGTCAAAATGTCTGCTGGCTTCTCTGAAGGTTGCTAAAGCCCACCCTGACCTTGGTGAAAGCTTGAAACAGTTGATGTTGCTCATACAGATCAGTATAAGCTGGGTAGACACAGGTTTAGTGTGTGGGGACCCTGGTGTTAGGGTACGTGTGTGCACTTTGTGCTTTTAGTTCGAGGGTCAAGGGGAGAAGCAAAGACGCTTGTCTGAACCAGTTAGACTAGATCGTGTGTCTGTCCTGCGCTGTTTCTGACAATGGTGGAAGGAAAACTTCCATGTTCTTTCTCAGACGTGTGGCAGTTGGGATTCACCCCCCCACCTTCCTCCCCAATCCCCCCCCAAAGCCACAGAACCTTCTGGACTGATGAACCACTATGGTCAGACACACGCCTCTTGGTTGGCAGACAGAGCCTTTGGCCAGTGAGACGCCTTGGTTGAGAGAAGTTTCTGGACAACTACCATAAGTGCCCACAGCACAGGTTCAACTGGGGTATAAAGGGGACTGCCAGGAACCGCCATTTTGTTGTTCCTCTCAGAAAAGTGTGAGGGTGGTTGGAGCTCTCCTCAGACTGGCCATCTAAGTAGCCTTGCCCAGGGATTGAGGCACCTCATGGAGCTGGTAAGCAATGTGGGTACCCTTGAGGGTCCTCACTTTGACAGAGAGTGGGAAGATGTATATTCTGAATCACTATTCTTAGAGTTTCGGGGTCTGATCCCCTTGAGCTGGTTGTACAGTAAGTGAGTCCCTAACTGATATCTTAGCCTGCGTCGTAAGGTTTCCAGAATGCTGAATAATTTTGGATAAACCATGTTTGTAGTTGGTTTCTGTTAAACAGCTCTGGTTAGAACAAAGTCTGTTGGGAACTTGTTGCCTGCCCAAATGGACTTTCGGAGTGAACTTTCTGTTGGGGGGAGCTCTGAGCAGACTCATGTGCTTGGCGCTGTGCTGAGCTCCGGTCCTGAGCTCGACAAGCACACGGCTCTGCTGTGGTGCCAATTAGCCCTGCAGCGCATCGCAACTGGTTATAATTCGGGTGCAGATCTGCGCTGATGTGATTATGCTGCTTCTGCTCCCCAAGCAGGCTCCGTGCAGCTTTGCAGTGATTTTGTGGGGCTACAGAGCATCTGGGGGCTTTATATAAAGAAATTACAAAATGAAGTTGCAGGGGGCTGAAATGAGCCCATGAGAGCAGGCACTCAGGGTGACGAGCTGTTGGATTTGATGTTACGTGTGAAGTTTGTGTGGTGAAACGGCTTTGGAGCAGGTTGGACATGTCCCTGGAGTGCCCCGGGGCTGTGCCATGCCGCTGCGATGGGCAGGCTTCCCGGGGGGAATAACAGACCAGCTGAATTATAATAACAGCTCATACATTGTAGATTATGCGCTGGCCTGCCCCTGTGCCCCACGGTTCAGTCCTGCTCCGCTCTCATGCTTGTTTCTACCAGCACAGGCTCCCAGCTGCAAGAAGCGCAATCTGCCAAAACCCACCCCCCAGCCATGGTGTGGCAGCAACCAGGCTGTGCCGACACCTCCCATAGCCTTCTGTTTCTCAGCTTAATAATTCCAGGTCTCAACTGTGTGTGCACCGAATAACAGAATAACTGTGGGTCTAATTCTTTCTCTGATGCATTATTTATAGGTATGAAGTAATAACACTGTCCACGACGGGAACATCTGGGCGCTTGGCTGTCAGCATGTGGTGCAAGTTCTCTTTGGTTTGTCTTGCAGCAGCCTGTACACAGGTATTTCTCTTTTGTTCCTTGGCTCTTTACAGGGAAGTTGGCTAAAAAATACCAAAAGATGAGCCAAAATTGTAGCTAGTAAGTCTTCAACTAAAGAAAAACAAGCATTTATCCCACTTGTACTGATTTACCCACTCACAGCTACCATATTATTGATGTTACCTCTTAGTCTGAATTTTTTCCTGTGTTAACACCTGAATCCCCTAAGCAGAGCAGTCCCCATGTCTCATACCTTTCACTATACTCCCTGCCTACAGACAAAGATGACACAGTCGCCCTGTTCAAATGCTGCTTTCCAGTTCCGAGATTTACAACTCACAGCCCTCATGCCAAGTTAATCATCAATTCATACACCTCTTCCAAAATCTCAACCCTCTCCAAAGCCGCTTCATAGAACAGATTAGAAATGTCAGAGCAAAGGGGGGTTTTTTTAATTGAAAAATGTGGTTCCACCGATACTTTCCATGGTAAAGATTCATTGAGACATTAACCTTTTAAAGCTTTTCTTCTTATTGCTTCATCTGAAGCACAAAAATGTTTGGATTTAGCAAAATATTGTATTTCAATTGAAAAGAAACTTCCAGCTATTCTTATCCAGAAATCTTCAATGTCCTTTTTACAACTCATGAGAGATCTCAGCAGTCCAGCTTTCCATTCCAGTTTGGGGTAGAAAGTAATTGCAAATACCTTAAGATTTTTGAGGGGAATCATCACTTAGCCCCAAAAGGGAATTAAAACTAGAAATAAAATACCTTAGTTAACGTGTGTAAGCACCTGTGCTTTGTAGTGATGCTTTAATTTCACCCAGCACCAGTTTCTGCCTCAGGCATCCCAGTGTGAGTTGTATTGGCGAATCCAGTGGTTTCCTCAGCATTAGCTCTAACAAGGGGAATGCTCCCATAAAGGTAAATGGGTTTATTTAATAGCCTTAATTGTGTCTTCATGTGGACAGAGCCAAATAAAAATGCTATTAAATATTTTTCTTCTCTTCTTCCCCGGAGCCTTATGGGTTGTCACTGCTCTCGTCCATTGAGGGAGTGAGGGGTTGGAGCAGTGAACTCAAACTGGGGTGATTCTGGTGAACTTGGTAAAGGGTCTGAAGCACAAGTCAAATTTTTCCAAATAGGAATGCATACTAACTTGCATCAGCCCTGACAGCAGAACCTCATATGGTACATACATGTCCTGTCCAGAAAGGCTGTGTTGGGTCGCAGGGGCACCAGTCTTTCCTTGTATGTCCCCTACAGATGTGTCCCCTTTGGTGCCAGATGTTGCGATTTGAGTTGATGACTCTAATGGGGAAGGGGAGGGTGGGTTTTGCCTTGATTTAATTCTTTCTCTTCCCCTCTCCCACCCTGGGCTTCTCATGGCACAGCTGCTCCTGGGAGGTGGATGCAGGGCTGGTCAGGAGCCAGGTGCAGGTGAGGATGCTCGGACTCCCCGCCTTCCAATTTCATAGTTCATTGAGATGCATAGGCAGGAGAGGAGGATTACTGCAAAGCCAGCCCTCGCCTCTTCTGACTGCAGAATCGGGGTGGGAAATGGCAGTCTCCGAACCCTGAACTGTCTCACTGAAATCCTCTTGGGTTAAAGGACCTGGAGTTGTAGTCTCTACTCTGCCTCTTCTGGGATGAGCCCTTGAAGAGGGGATCTCTTACTTTGAGATTTTGAATATTATACTGAGGATTTGACTGCAGCTGGTCTTTAGATGTTTTTAGGAATAAGAGCTGACTTCATTTAGAGTGAGAATCTGGAATGTGAGCAGGTGCAGGAAGGGTGAAGCGTGGCTGCCTCCCCAGAGGGGATTAGGGAAGCTTTGCTGGGCTCATTCCACCTGGCAGAGCTGAGACTGGCAGGAGCTGAAGATGAGGGAAGGAAAAAGGTGCTTAAACTGATAGACTGTCGTAATTCATAAATGAGAGAGTAGGTGCCAGTTTAGGAGTTCCTGGGGCATCCTCCGCAGCGTACCTTTTCAGAGAAGATTTGCATTTTCCTGTTGCAGATCCCAGACATGCCTTAGATAAGTGACTAATTCTTGCTCTGAAGGACAAAATGGCTGCAGGTCCGTCGTGTGTGTTCTGTAGGCTGTGTCCTGTGCCACATTGTGCATCACTCCCCAGCCTGGGTTGGTTGTACCCAGACCCCACGCTTTCCCTGCACTGGGTGTAACATCCATGAAGACGGGAGCAATTGAAGTCTCTGAAACACAGAGCTTGGAAAGTGCTTCCTATCTGGAGCTCAGCTCTGGCTCTGTGAACCTTGGCACATTCGGCTCAGTAATTCCTTTCTAATGCTGGGAAACCTTATCCAAGGAGGTGGAGGAGTGTAGCAGGGAGTGGAGTGTGGGGGTGTGTTTGTTATTTTTGGTTGTTTTTTCTTTTTGTTTTGGGTTTTTTTTAAGGCTATTCTCTGTTATCAGCACATGCCCAGCAGTGGCCCTTGGGCAGCTATAATTTTCTTATTGCCCCCAGTGTAAACCTGCCTGGCATCTCAATGCTTCCATCAGCTGTTGCCTCCAAAGGACGGGAGGCAGGAGCTGTGAGCATCCCGTGGCTCTCAGGGAAGATGAGCTGTTGTTGTCTCACCTGCCAGTTTCCAGGATGATTTTGGATTTCCACCCTCTCCCCACCCTCCCTGGGTGGAGGGAGGGGTGCAGATGTCCCTGGCGGCTTTGCTTTTACTTCAGACGGCAGAAGCCAAGAGTAGAACAGGCAGAAAAGCTCACTAGAAGTCTCAGTTTGCTACAGCAAATGGTTTAAAGTGTGGTGAAAAATCAGCCTGGATTTATGTGACCCTGGGAACTATAACAACTTTGTTAGTCCTGGTCTGAAATGCATTCTGAGATACCCCTAAATAGGCAGTGATGAAGCTGACTGATTTGATTAATGCCTCTGCCAGTTCTGCTTTGGTCCAGCCAGCAGCCCTACCTTGCCTGGCCTCAGTTTCAGTGCTCCAGATCTGAATGGCTCTCTGTTACTCTAACGCTGCCTCTCGTGCAGTCTCTTCTATTAAATAATCCAGCATCAGGGAGGGGAGAGGGGAAGTTTTAAAACTGAATATTTTCTTTTATATGTAGGAAACACTTGTTCACAAGGGTCTGTTTTTCTCTCCCTTGCAATGGAGTGCAGTCTGTGTGGCCCTGTGCAGTGGTGAAATAAAGCTTCAAGTCTAGTGTTTGGTCAGGGCCAAGAACAGAAAGCAGAAAAATCACAGAGTAGTTCGGGTTAGAAAGGACTTTCATGGGGCACTGCGCGATGTGGAGACAGTAATGGTGATGGAAACTGGCAATAGGGTGTTGTTTTCTTAGAAATAAGGCTACAAATAAATCTCCTCTTGCTCTCTGTGGAGCAACTAGATCTTCCTTTGCACTGCATGGGGCTGTTGAAAGGCCATGTCCTGTTTCCTTTTGGTTTCTCTGGTACTGCGGGAGCTCAATGGCTCATCTCAGAGGGACATCCTGATGGACACATACTTGGCCACACTCTTATGAGGCTGATGAGTGCGTTTGCTGCTGTGTTAACGATGAACTGGGCTGTGGGGACAGGCCTTGCATCACTAGTGACTCAACATCCCCCTGAGTCATGGCATTAGTATTCAAGAGGGAATTAAAACGCAGGCGGGAGTGCGTGCGCTGACCAGGAGAAAGCCACTCAATAGCTGCACAGTACAGGTCCCATTAGCAGAGTGGTGGGAGCATCGCTTTCAGATTCTCGGAACTACTTACAAAGTTCTAGATGCCTGAAGGAAAAGTCTGCAGGGGAAGAAATACACAAAAATATTTGTAAGGCTTTTGGGTCTTCCACTGTTACTCCCTGGTGGTGGTGTCATTTTTTGTGGTGCGGGGACTGAATGATAATCAGACATCTGGTTTCTGAGGTGATGTGGGGAGCAGCTTTTGGTGCTTCCAGAGCAAGGAAATGAAGTTAATTTTGTTTGGTGGTGGGAGGAGGGACAGTACAGGAAGGCAAGAGGTGTTCTGAATCAGACCTCTTTGCTGAAGGACATATAACCTGTATGAGAAAAAAACGTATAATGACATTTGGAAATCAAATCATGCGTAACTGCAGTGCCATGTTTTAGCCTGATTTCTCCTCCCGTCTTCTGATGAAGCCCGTATGACTCTTCCTCTTCTTCTGCCCCATTTACAAAGCGTGTATTTGTGCATCTTGTTGCCTTGTTGCTGTGGAAGAGGTTGGGGCTGTGATGGGAGGGCTGAGGAGCAGGCTGGGGTCAGGTTTGCCACTGAGCTTGCCTGCGAGCCAAATGTCACTGCTGGCTTTGGCTCTTGGGACAGCATCGCCCTGGTCTCCCTGATGGGTCTCGGCAGGTCCCTGCTCGTGGTGTTGGCCCCATCCTGCCGTGGTGCAGCACAACAGTGTGTTCTTTCACGGGTGTTCATGCTGCCCCAGCACAGCAGCTCTTCACAGACATGACGGCTCCTTCTCGGGCAACTCACCAGGAATTCACCGCGACTTTGAAGTGCCGTGTTGGAATCAGCAGTGTGGATTTCTCAGTCCTGCCCGGCTTGGAGCAGTCACGGTTGGTGCCTCTGTATAGGGCCCATGGTTTGCTGCGCTGACAGTTACCGTAAAACTTCTTTGCTTGCAAATGCTGCCTGGAAGACGTTCGTGTTCGCCAGTTTAGGGAGGCTTAGGGGATGGCAGAGTCAATCTGCCAAATTCTAGTGTCCCATGGGATGAGTTTTCTTCCTGGCACATGGAATAGGGACAGATTTGTTGACAAGGTCTTTCCTTATTCCATATGCTTGTAGCCCTGTGCCCACCCGTGCTTAGTCATTGTTCAAGAATGGTAACATAGCATATTTATTTATTTGCCTAGGTGGTTGTCAAAGGCCTCTCAAAACAGGGAAGGTGGCAGCACTTCATCTGATGTGGAACAGTCTGTCCTTTGTCATCTATTTCTGTCTTTTCTCCCCTTTAACTTCCCTCTGTAAATCAGGAATATTCCCTTGCACTCCTTCGAGGTCAGACTGCATATTTTGATAATAGTGTTATGCTCAAAAATATCTGAAGTTGCAGAATTTTCAACAAAGGAATTGTGGTATTTTGGCACAACCAGCCTGAGGCTTAGTTTTCCCCAAAACCCTCAGCAAAGGAAGTTCAACATCAGGAGTACTCATATAGTAGGATACATTTACGTTAGTAAAGTAAAACTAAATACCACTGATGATCTCTGCTTCTGTGGTATTCTTCTCTGAAAGGTCTCTGGGCTTCTATAACAAAGTTTAAATTTCATTGTTAACAGATGAGAATTTAAAATCTGATTCTGCCACAACCTCCTTTAGTGACCTAGGGCCAAAGATATATACATATATATATATAGAGAGAGAGGTATATATTTAAATTCACTTTATGGCATCCTCTGTGCACCCAGTGACGTTTGGGCTGGGTGAGAAGTTCCCTTGAGCTGCCCCACAGGCAGGACACATCCCCAGGGAGGGGAGAGGAGGGAGGAGAAGGCTCTTGAGTCTCTGTGCTGAGCTGACAGATGATGCAGAACTGCTTTTAGTGCATTGAACTTGTACTGCTGCACCAGAAGCCAAGTAGTGTACTATGGTCTTGAGCATAGTCTTTAGGGACCTGATATAATAACTCCTTGACACATGCTATCCTCATAATGAGATCAGGAGTTACAGTTGTCAGCAGACACATATTATCTCATATTTTGCTGATGAAAGGAAGCAGAGGCTGCAGTAAACGCTGGGGGAGACCGCCAGGGTCAAGAAACCTCTCTGAATCCCCCCGCCGAGGCCCTCGTAATCAAGCCCAGCTCTGTTGTGAGCTGGAGATGCTCACCACGAGCTGGAGATGCTCACCACGAGCTTTGCTGGAAAGGCTCTGTGGTCCCAACCACCAGCAGTGCTACCGCAGCACTGAGTGGCATCTTCCCTGGCTGAGCCAGACAGCTGATGTATTGAGACCAGCGTTAGTTTTGTGTTACATCCCTGCTCTCAGACTCTGAATTTTCTGCCTGTGAGTGCCAGAATGTCAGTCTTTGAGGAGGGGAACAGGGGAAGCAAGGAAAATGGCTCAAGTTTTAAAAACCAAGGCAGCAAATACAGAATCCCATTCAGCCCAGCTCAGGAAGTGTTCTTTTAAAACTGTGGGGAAAATGTTTAGAAAGCACAACAGGAGCACAAAACAAATGCACAAACAAAAACTCTTCTATCCCCAGCGATAATCTAACCACCAAAAAGGGAATTAGCCCGTTCAAAGTGTGACTGCTCAGGCTGGGGAGGTGCAGAATAAATGCAAAGCTGCTTAGAACAGTACAACTCATGTTCCCTCTAATGGCCACTTCTAATTTCACCTCCTGTTTTCCCTGGAAAGCAAGCAGAGTCTTGTTTCTTTTGGATATAATAGCTTTGGGGCAAGCCAGGACATTTTTCATATCAGTTTTCTGTGGTGTTTAAATGTGCGCAGTGCTGTTGCTTGGTGGGAGAGGCTTCACCATTGCGGTTGGTGACCGAAACCTGGGGCTGCATGTGTTTTGGTGGCATTTTTGGCTGTGCTGTTGATTTGCTGCCTGAGGTGGACTTGTGCATGGGGAAGAAACCTTGGATGGGGCGTGAGCTGCAGAGCTGGAGGGAGACCCAGGGTGTGGGAGCACTGGGGGGATGTGGAGCGACACCCAAACTGTCCCAGGCTGCAGTTTCACAAGGGTTGGGTGCTCCTTGTCACGTGGGGGTTCGTGGGGGTATTCCTCCTGAGAGGGATGCTATACCAAGCCTGAAGTCTTGCAGTTCAAATGTAAACCATCAAAACTGTCATATTACGCAAGTGCTCTGTGTTGTAGGATCATGGTGCTGGAAGTCGTTCTGGGGTTTTCTGTATGGTCAAAGTCACAGTCTGTCACTCATCTGGTCTGTCCTACTGGCATCTCCACAGGTCAGTGGAGGAGGATAAGGGGAGTAAGAAGCACAAGGCAAATTCGGCCCCCAAAGAGGCTGGAAAGCTTCTCTGACCTGTCCTTTGCAGGGAGGAGGATGTCAGGGATGGGGATGAGGCTGGATGTCCCCATTGCCCTGGCTGGAGAGCAGAGCCCTTGGGGTGCGGTGATGTTCAGCAGAGGTGGAAGCTCCTCCCTGAAGCCCCTTAATTTGAAAATATGCTTTGAAATCCAAAATATTCCTCCTGAGCTGCGATTGCATTACTGGGAACCTCAGCTGCAGCCAGTGGAGTGATAAAATGAACTGGTTCCCCCCTTGACTTTCTCATACTCACTGTACAACAAGCAGAGTGGAGCGAGAGCAGCTTGAGCTGCCTGTGTGCTCTGTGATGCTGTCAGCTCCTCACACTGATGCTGGACGAGGTGCTGGACATCAGTGGTGCTGCGAGGTGCCTGACAAATGTGTGCCGCCGAGGTTTGGCTGTATTGACACTGGGATAAAAATGAAAGCTAAACAAACAAACAAGGATGTAGCTGGAATTCTGAACAGCTTGTTTGCAGCCCGGTTAGCTGGAGCTTTGTGGAAATTGGGTTGTGCAGCAGAGAGCCATGAGAGAAGTATTGTGGTTTTCGGGATCGTGTTGCAGAAAGCTTTTAAGCAGGTGAAGCTGTTTTCCAGTACCCAGCAGAGCTCGCAGCCCTCAGCCCCTCTTCACACTGGTCACCACAATCCTGCCTATTAAAGCTGATCCAGCAGGTGAACAGCACCACTCTTAGCACTGTTCTGTCTCCGAAGCAGCACAGTTCAGGGAGATGCTGTGATGCATGGCATAGGGCTTCGGTATGGCCAGCTGGGCCTGAAATGGATGTAGTTTCTAAACTGAGCCTCTGCTTTGGAATTAAATGGTAATTTTGCTTGGCTGGAGTAACACATACAACCCTTGTTGTGGTTCATGGCTTGGCCATGTATGTATTACAGTGTTGTGTAGGGTCCCTGGCTGTGGTCTGGATCCTGCTAAGTTGGCCCTGCAGGGAGATGAAGTGAGAGCCGATCCTTCATTTGAGGCCACGTAGGATTTGCTCCGATTGAGCCTTCTTGAGCAGCACGTTTTGGGAGAGTGAAGGGGTTGGGAAAGGCTCCTGGGAAGGGACCAAGCCAGGCAGACTTAACGCTGAACCTGGAAGGTGGCGTTGGTACGATGGCATCTCATTTGAGGACATTGGGGAAGGGGCATCTCTGTGCACGCGCTGCCATCTGTTTGGCGTGCTGCTTGGAAAAAAGCTGCTCCTTTGGAGAACTTACTGAACAGACTCCCAGAATTAATTGCTAACATTTCTTTTTTTTTAAATGAAGTTGTCTCGCCGCAGTGCATGCATGGGGTGAAAGCATGGCTCAGCTTCATTAGACAGCTGGTTCCTGAGAGACATGACGAATATTCATGAAGCTGCATCTTGGAAACCATGGGCCACTTAGTGACTAGTTAGTTAACTCAGACTGTGAAGCAGAATTCCATTTTCCTTTTTCTTTCTGTCTAGTGAGACAGCCTGTGCCTGGAAGAATGAGAACTACTGTCCTTTCCAAAACCCGTGGCTTTTAAAAATAATTATTTGCATGGATTGTGGATGTTTCTCATAGGGTGTGTGAATATTTCACCCTTCTCCTCAGCATGCTCTGTGGTGCTCGCCTGCCCGCAGATGTCTCCTCTGGGTGCCGCACACACAAACAGGAGGCACAACCATTGCTATTGCAGGAGCTCTCAGGAGTTCAACATCTCTAACAGCACTCAACACGCTGCACAGGTTTCGTAATTATTTCATGGTGATTAGTAGTCCAGAAAATCCCACAAAACCAATTAAATACTGTGCACCTGACTGAAGGCTGCTCACAGGATCCAGGGTTGCAGAGCCCAGGCAGTCCCCACAGGCTGAGGATTTGCCCTGGTCTGGGCAGATCCCACCAACGGGAGGAGAAGACTCCAGATTTTTGCACCATCCTTGTCACTCGGATGAGGAATAAAGGCAAAGTGCTACAGGTGTAAGGTCTTACACATTATTTAGCCGTTGCACTTGAGTGCATTTGCATTACGTTTGGCTATATTAAAATTGTTTAAGGATGAGCTCCTGGGTTAGTGGGGGACACGCAGGGTGGAAAGGAAAAACCTCATTTTCACAGCCACCCTGTCACTGTTCTCCCCTGGGAGATGGTGAGTAAGAAGAAATCTTCACTGCTCCAGCTCAGCAAGGGTTTGTTGTCTCAGCAGAGCAGGAACATCCACCAGTGCTCGTATGTGAAGTGGCACTTGGTGTCATGTGTAATGACTCATCTCACCTGGGTTGAATGGATGTTCCCAAAATTAAGTGTTACCGGAACTGCTGCAGCTGGGTTGAAAGAGCATCACAGTCGACAAGGTTTTAAACAGGCATTTCCCCTTTTATTATGCAGGCACCCTGTAAATGATTTATCCAGTTAATTATTTTTCAGCTCAAACAGTAGTTGCTTTGTATGGATTTAGTAATGATGCCATTATTAGTAGTAGCAGCAATAATATTTTCCCCTGTAAGTGCTCCAGCATCTCTGGGTTTAGGTCCTAAAATGTGTGTGCTGTGGCTTTTCTGACCCCTGAATTACTGTGTCTGCTGCTGCTGCTCGTGCAGGAGGTACCGGGAGTGATGCTGCCCAACCTTCTGGAGTAAATCAGCCACGCAGCCCCAGTGTTAATTGGACTCAGTGTATGCTCACCTCCCTTGTAGGCACCTTATAGGTGGCTTGGGGAGCTTGTTCAATTTGGGGAATCAGTTGGGCAATGAAAAAGCTGTTCGTTCCCTCCCCCTGGGCTGCTTAAAACAACTTTTAAACATGTGACTTTTTTCAACAGTAACTTTGTTCTCACGGCAAAAGAGAGGTGGTGGAAGGATCTTGACTGAGGAGACTCCTTCCAAAGGCTCAGGTGCTGAGTTTATTGCTGTGTTTAGTATTAAGCAGTGCTGTGGTACAAGTCAGCTGAGCGGGACCGATGGACTATTTATATTCATTATACTCAAGCAGGCAAAATGTCAATTGAGACAAGCGGCAGCTCCATCCACGTTCTCCGGGAGCTCTCCAGTGGGCTTGGGGTGTTATTACACCTTTGATTTTGCACTGAGCAGCTGAGTTATGGGCAATAATCTCTTCACAGGTTCCCCTTCTTCTCCAGTCTCCTTCAAGCAGTTTTGGAGAATTTTGCTCCCCTTGGGATGTTCCCACCACCGTGCGCCTATTGGTAAGTGTCCTGAGTGTGTTCCACACCCCCCACTCTCCCTCCCTTAAACACCCCCAGGGCCTGGGGGGATTTAACAAGGTGATGCCCCAGCCCCCGTCCCCGTGCCTGCTGCTTGTGGACCTTCCCAGGGGAGCTGGGAGGCTTTTTAGTTTCCTTGCCCCACACCCCCCCGACTCAGATGACACCAGCGCTTGGCTGCCCCTTTATTGCTGCTTGCTCAGTGCCCAGGACCCCCATCCTGCCGGGCTGTCAGGGTGCTGATCCATTTTGGTGGGGCTGGGGGGGCGGGAGCAGCCCCGGTGCTGGGGAGAGGTGACCGAGGGCTGAGGCTGATCCTTGGGACAAGGCTCCTTGGTGCTCCAGTGAGGAGGGGGTGCCTGGGGGTGAGGAGCAGGGTCAGCGCAGCCTGCCCTCCCCCCACCCTGCAGACAGGGTGTTCTCTGTCCCCCGGTGCCCTGACAAGACCATACCTGACTGGCTCAGTGAGGACGCAGTGTCTGGGCTGTCCCTTTGCCTTAGGGACAGCTCAGGGTTGTCCCTCTGGAAGCCTGGCAGGAGAGACCAGAGCAAGCCAGGGGAGTCATTGCGGGGGAGAAAACCTGGCACCCCACGGCCACCCGGCTGCTGTCCCCTTCATGCCACCAGGATGGGCTCCACAGGCATGACCCAGCCGTACCTGCCTGGTCCCCCAGCACAGGCAGCTGCCCGTGCTGCTGGCCCGCACTGATGCTGTCCTGGCACAACAGCATCACGTCCTTCTGGGAAGGAGACAGCAGAGAGAGCAAGGGTCTGAAACACGGGACCAAATTCAGCTCTCCCTGGGGAAACTGAGGCACAGATTCCCCCCCTACGCTCAGCATCCCAGCCTCGGTCACCCCCACCATATCCCCACCTCCATCATCCTGACCTTGTTCGGGCACCGGGCAATGGGTGGGAGCCGCCGTGGGGCGCTGGGCAGGTGGGGCTGGAAGCGCGGGGGGGTGAGGGTGTGTGGGCCCCCGCAGCCCCGTGGAACAGTGGGGTATCTGCACTCGCCCGTCTGTTCCCTGTGAGACAGGACATGGGGTGCTCAGTGCCTGACACAGCAGCACCCCAAGTGTCAGCTGATGCCAGGGAGGGGCCAGGGTCATGTCAGGGTGGGACCCCCAAACCCTGGTGCCTGGCACTGCTGGCACCCACCTCTCCCTGTTCCCCCCGTGGGGCTGGAGGCTACTCACGGTCCAGGCGCCAGCATGTTGAGGGGCCGGTCACAGGACAGGCAGTGAAAATCAGCCAGCAGCTGCCTGGAGTGGGGAGAAAAGAGCTGGGAGAGCAGCCAGGTTACAGTGTTTGCAGGGGGAACCCAGGGGGCTTGAGCCTGGTTTATCCCCCAGCCAGCCCAGCAAGGTCCCAGCCTGCTGGCTGGGTCCAGAATAAAGGGGGAGAGCGGTTGTTTGTGGGATCCCACCTGGGAAAAAGCTCCAGCTCGTATCAGGCACCAGAGACTGTGTAGAGGGGAGCACCCAAACCCACCCTCCCCCCCCCACCATGGGAACTGCTCCCACAGCACCCCAGTCCCATGGGAACTGGGGGTGCTGGCAAGGACACCACCTTTGAGGGTTCTTCTTGCAGGAGTGAGATGCCCCCAGCCCGGGAGCGAATGCTGGGCCTGGGGGATGCAGAATTGCCACTTTTTAGGACAAGCTTTGTCACAGCTGTCCCGAGGATCAGGGTGTGCTGGCAGCTCCGAAACATGGCAGCTGCTCACAGCAGGCAGGGATGTGGGGTGAGGGACGCAGGTGCCCACATGGACACCGGCTGGGACAGCCAGCAGGAACAGGGCCAGCACTGCCAAAGCCACCACTGTCCCCACCACACTCACTTCCTAATCCCAGCAGCATCATCACGCTCTGGCTGCAGCACCTTCTCCTGGAGCTGCCCCCTGAGACTCTGCCACTGCTCCTCCAGGTGCTGCCGAAACGCCCCCAGCTCCCGGCGGTCCAGCTGTGGACAAGTGATGCCCTCAGCCATCTACCCCCAAGATGGGACATCGCAGTCCCTGGGGGGACAGCCAGGACAGGGGACCCTCGCAAGGATGCTGCCTTAGGCTGCCAAGCCCCGAAGGTGCCAGTTCTGCATGGAGGGGACGAGCCCTCACCTTGGAGTCCATCTGCGTCTGGAGCTGTCGCTGGAATTGGTGCCAGCCCTTCTCCTGGCATGTCACCCGGCTCATCACCTCCTCCATCATCTTGTTCAGACGCTCCACACTCACCTCAAACTGGCTGCAACTGACTTTGTTGGCCAGGGCGGCTTTGTCTGCTTTCTAGCAAGAGGGAAAGGCAGGAGAGCGGTGGGAAGAGGATGGAGGGACAATGGGAGAAGTAGCTACGTGGCCCTGTTCAACCCATCACCCCCGTGGGGTTGGTCCCACCAGCCAAAGGGACTCAGGGTGACAGACCCGGCAAGGGACCTGCAGCCAGTCTGGAAGCCCACCCTCCCCCTGGCTGGTTCTGCCAGCCGGCACCCAAGGGACAAGGGGTGTTTGTCACCCTGCCCGGGACACCCTTGGCTGGCACCAGGGCCCCTCGAGCCCGTACCTCATCGATTCCCAGCACCAGCAGCTCCTCCTTGTCTGCTTTCTGCTGCTTCAGCCTCTCCAGAGCCTGGGACAGAGCCTTCCAAGGCAGACAGCAGCCCGTGATGGCAGGGTCAGAGCTGCCCCCCCAGCTGGCTGAGCACCCCCTGCCTCCCCACCCCATCAGAAACCTCCAGGAAAAGCATTGGGAAGCTGTGCAGGGCTGCGAGCAGGGTGGCAGGGGATCAAATCCCTTGAGTTTCCCCACCTGGAGGATCCTGTGACTCCATGGGGGTTTCAGGCACCCACCTCGATGGCTTTCTGTTCCTGGTGATGATCATCCAGGAGGTTCCTGAGGACAGAGCTGAGCTGCTTGTATTCCCCTTGTACCTGCATGATGGTGGCCTGGATGCACTTCAGCAGCTCATCCTGCTGCAGAAAGATGACAAGGTGGTGCTGAGCAAGGAGGGGCAGGCTGCTGACTCACACAAGACAATTTGGGGAGCAGCAAGATGCTCCCACACAGGACAGTGAAGCACAACCAGCTGGGGGGATTCCAGCAGCCCCTCCCCAAACCCCCCACGCCAGCATCTCCTTACCTTGCTCCTTCCCAGCAGCTGCCTCACCATCTTGCCCACCATCTGTTGGGACATGAAGGACTCCACCAGCTCCTGGAGCTTCTCATAGCGCTGGAGGAGCTTTGCCACCTGCACCTTGGTGTCTGAGTTGCAAATGGGGCACCCTGCCTGCTCCTGCCCCCCGCTCTGCGCGGGCACCCTCGGCTCGTCCAGCTGCGGGTAGGGGAGAAGAAACGAGCTCTGAGCTGGGCTGGATGCCGCCTACAAGCCCAAGGACTCCCCCAAGCCAGCGGGGGCTGGGAGCACTGCCCCCAGACCTCACCTCTGCCTGCAGCTGCTCGGACGTCTTGGTCACCAACTGCTCCAGTGTTGCCTTTGTCATCTCTTGCTGCTCTGCCTGCAGCTCCTGCTGCATCTCGTGCTGCGGGGACCTGGCCAGCGAGATGCAGGGGCAGGCTTTGCTTCCAGGAGGCTACTCAGTGGGGAGTCCCTTGCCCCACCCCCCAAAACGGGATGCTCCCAGAACCCCAGGTTCCCTCGCAGCCCTGCAGGGTAGGAAACCTCCCATCTTCTTACCCCAGCAGGAGGGCGATTTGGCCACTATCATCTGCTTTTCTGCCAGCTCCATCGAACCTCAGGTTTTCAAGGGCGCTCTCCAGCTGCCTGATCTGGGAACAGCGGCAGGGGCAGAGTGAGGGCACAGCCCCCTATGTCATTCTGGCACGGGGGCCCTTTGACTGCCCCTTCCTTGCCCAAACTGTTCCTGGCATCCTTGCAGCCCCCTTGGGGACTGCTGCTGGCTCACCTTCTCCGCCTTCTCTTGGAGCTGCCTGGCCAGGCCCTGCAGGTTGGCCAGGATGCTGGTGGTGCTCTCCTGGCCTAGAGAGACATGGTCCAAGAGGATGTGCTGTCGGTGAGGGGGTGTCTCACCCTTGGGGCCAGGCTCTTGAGTATGATGAGCTCCTGACCCAGGGTGTCCCCACACCAAACAACGCCTGCCAGCCCCCCCCACCGCTCTCACCTCTTTCCAGGAAGAGCCGATGCAGGTTCTCAAGCTCAGCACGGTCAGACTTGGTGGCTTCCAGCTGGGCCACCTGCTCCTTAAGGGTAGCACAGAGGTGGCCAAGTTGTCCAATCTGGTGGAAAGCTTGTTCGACCTCCACAGCAGTGCCGCTGGAGCCCGACGATTCCCAGGGCATGGCTGGCTCTTTCCAAGGTGACGTGGCCCTGGGAGTAGTTTTGGGGGGGATCTCAAACGCCTGGGCTGTTGTCAGTATGGTCTGCGCTGCTGGGTGGCCTGCCTGGGCAGGTACAGTGCTGGGCAAAGCCTTGTCTCCATGCCTGGGGTTTGTGGCATTCAGACGTGTCCCTTGAGGTGCCAGCTGCGTCCCTGGCGTGGTGGCACGAGTGCCAGGTGACCCAGGCTGCATCCCTGGGGTGGTGGCACGAGTGCCAGGTGATCCTGGCTGCATCCCTGGGGTGGTGGCACGAGTGCCAGGTGATGCTGACTGCATCCCTGGGGTGGTGGCACAAGTGCCAGGTGACCCAGGCTGCATCCCTGGGGTGGTGGCACAAGTGCCAGGTGACCCAGGCTGCATCCCTGGGGTGGTGGCATGAGTGCCAGGTGACCCTGGCTCCATCTCAAGAGTGATGACATGAGTGCCAGGTGACCCAGGCTGCACCCCTGGGGTGGTGGCATGAGTGCTAGGTGACCCAGGCTGCATCCCTGGGGTGGTGGCACGAGTGCCAGGTGACCCTGGCTGCATCCCTGGGGTGGTGCTTTGGGTGCCGGTGGCCCCAGGCTCTGTGTGCAGAGTGGTGGTCTTGGTGCCAGGGGACCTTGTCTGCATGCCCGGGGCAGTGGCCTGGGTGCTGGGGGACCCAGGCTCCACCCCTGTGGTAGTGACCTGGGTGCCAAGGGATTCTGGCTGTGTTCCTGTGGTGGTGGTGCTACCATCAGAAGTCCTCATTTGATCTGAGGGAACATCACCCAACTTCTCAGGGGTCACCAGTGTTCTGTGTGACCCTGCTTGTATCCCCAGGGAGCGAGACTCCGTCCCTGGAGTCCCCTGGCTGGTCTTTGTCCCATGTTGTGTCCCAGGTCCATTTGGACCCCGTGCTGAGTTCTCTCCATGCTGGGTGTCTACATCCAATTCAGGGGGCTCAGCAGAGGCAGACTGGCCCCCACTGTCATCCTGGGAAGAGGAGGCAAAGGACAGCAGGTTTACTGGCAACCACGAGGACAAACCCCAGAACCCCACACCGTGTCCCCAGTCCCTGTCCCCAAACTGGTGCCTCACGGGGCCAAACTGGTGGTCAGCCCGGCCATGGAGCCGGGAGGTTGGGACCACCAGGGATGGGACCCCCCGCATCACTGCCCAGCACCCCCAACCCACAGGCAGTGCCTCGAGGCAGGAGGGCTGGTGTTCCCGAGGGAGCCGGGGACACAGCCGCCTCCTGTCCTGGTGCGGGGTCCAGGCGCCTGGGCCATACCGCAGCTGTCCTGCAGCATCCTGGAGGGGAGCCCTAGTCTGGGAGAGCAGGTGGCGGGGTGAGCCCAGGGGAGGGTCCTTGGGGACCTGGACCCCACTGTGCTCTGCTGCCCTGAGCTCGGGCTTAGCTCAGCCATTGGTCTGAGGGCAGCACCACGGCAGCGTGGAACCCAGAGGGGGTGTCTTGTGGGTGAGCACCCAGGGGACCAGCAACAGCATCTACCTTGCAGGTTTCTTGTTCTTCTTCTGTTGCTTTTGCCGTAAGATCCTTGACCACGGAGGTGACCTCAGCGTTGCTCCTGGTCCTCTCCAGCGTGTTCTTCCTGGGCAGCTGCTCCTCTGGCTCCTGGGGCTGCTGCCCCGTGCCCAGGGCTCCATCTTCCTCCTCCTCCCGGCCAGGCTGTTCCTTGGTGTCCTGGTCCTTCCCCAGGCAGGAAGTCGGGCTTTGCCCTGGCTGCAAGACAGGCAGTTGGTGCTGGCCCAGCTGCCCGATCATGGCCTTGAGCAGCTTGTGCAGTGCCCGTAAGTTGAGAACCCCATCATGGGGTATCTCAATAGCAGTGTCCAGCATCTTCATGAGGTCATGTGAGGCCATCAGACTGTGCTGGAAAACACTGCGCCTTGTGTGAGGGGAAAGGGCTTTTCACCAGGAGATGATCTTGGAGGGCTGGCCAGCCGGCGGCCTTTCACTTCTCCCTTCTCCCCGCGGCGCGCAGCGGAACCCCGGCCTGAGCGGGGATGGCGGCGGGGCCGGGGCCGCCCGGGGATCGCAAGCAGTGCTCTGCGCTCGGCCCGCCCTCTCCCTTCATTGGTTCCCCACCGGCTCCCTTGCCGTCCATTGGCTGAGGCCGCTGTGTCCCGCTAGGGGGCGGAGCCAGTGGAGCGTCTCCTGTTGCCTAGAGACGCCCCGTCCCGGAAGTAGGCGCTCACGGCTCCCTGCGCCTGGGACTTGGGCTGGGCTTAGCCAGGGGATGGGCTCAGGGCATGGGCAGCGCTGCTGCCTTACCCACTAACACCCAAAGTATTCTTGGGGACGTTTCATCTTTTGCAGCATGTCACTGCAGCCGCATGTCCCTCACGGGCTAGTTTTCCCTGCACAGGGCTGGGCTATGGCTGGGGAGATGGTGCTGTTGCCATGCTGTGTGCTCCAGTCCAAAACTCTCCTGAACATGAGACCAACGAAAAAACTAAACTTGAGGTGGGTTTCTTCCAAGTAGCAAAAACATGACTTTACTCTCTCTATTAAACATGGCAACAGTGGCGGGCTGCTGGTGCCAACACCAACACTCCAGCATCTTGAGCCAGCAGAAAAGTACTTAGGAAAATAACCTCTCTTACAACCTCTAAGCTTTGACCTTCCTGCGGCCAGAGCACTGACACCTACCTCCTTCACAGGTGCTTGCAGAGAACTTCCAGGAAAGGAGGGTGGGCAAGCAGGAAAACAGATGCCTTGCTTGTTTAAAAGATACGCAATAGCTGTTTTCAGGCATTAAAACAAAAGCACGTGTATCTGGTGTGTGTGCACGTCTGCTTTTCTTTTCCAAGCTGGGAGGATTGCTTTCAAAGAGGGAGACCCTGGGATGGGAACAAGATGCACTGAGGGAAGAAGCCAACAGTTGTGGGAGGGATCCCAGGCCTGGACTCCCACAACTGGCAGAGCTGCGCCTAGGGACTGCTCAGGCTTCCTCACAGCACTTGGGGCTGCCACTAAAAGCTCCAAGACCCTTCAGAAGGCTCAGGGCCATGTCAGCACAGAGGTACAGCACCAGCAAGGGCTGCGGATCAGGGCAGAGGGGAAAACAAGACACCAGACTCCATGTTGAGGTGATGGCAACCTTGGCCCAAGCTTGGTCAGGCTGGGCACATGCCATGTCCTGGTGTCCACCAGCCCACACCCATCTCCCCTGAGCTTTGAGGCCCAATGGATGTGGGGTACCACTGAGACAGGAACATCTCCTGGCTCCAGTTTTACCCTGCCTGTAAGCCAAAAGCAGTTGGTTAGGTTTGAACCAAGGCCAGGGGATAACTGGAGCTGTGTCCTGAGAATCATGGGGACAGCAGCACAACCCTCTACTCACTGGTTCCACCGGCTCTACCCAAACAGCGCAGTCAAAGAACCCTGAGCAGGGCAACAGCCCTCAAGAAGCCCTGACCTCACTCCTGGCAGGTCTGACAAGCAGTTTGAAGGGGAAAGAAGAGCAGCACTGCTCACATTTTTAATACTGATTTCCAGTACACAGAGCATGTTCTGGTACTGGCTCCAAACAGGGCAGCACACACTTGTGGATCCGCTCAGGAATACGGGCAGCACAACAGTGCTGTCACGCTGGGCCAAGGAGCCACACTGTGGTCACACAGCACAGCTGCAACCTGTTCTTGTACTTGGAAAACCATCAGCAGCCTTAAGACCTCATCCAGCCCTGCACACCCCTCCTGGCATTTGGCTTGGAGGGATAATCCATGCTGGATGCTGGAGCGTGTCTGTCTCATCAAGGGGGAAGATCAGAGTTTGAGGATTTATTCTTATCCTAGAGACAAAGCCCTTCACAAGCACCTTGTGCTGCTTTCTCAAGTGTCCCCTGTAGCCAATGATTAGTGTCACCCAAGGAAGGAGCAGCAAGTCCTACCTTCCCAAGCAAGGTGTCTGTGAGCTGCCCAGTGAGCCCGGTTACACCAGCAGCCCCACAGTTCAGACGCAGCAGCTGGGCAGAGGGCACGGGGTTCATGGGAAGCACCAAAAATCAAAAATCCTACACTTTTTATTGCAGAGTTGGTGTTAGTGTTTTGGAGAGCACGGCTGCATTAGAGGCAGATACTGTTCCAAGTCCCCTTCCCCACGACGCCGCCACAACTCCTCAGCCCCAGGCAACGCCAGAAATTGCGCCTGGTTTTGCAGTGCGCACGAGTGCTCCAGTGAGGAGCTGGACCCTCCCGTGACTTGCCACTGAAGAACAATCACAAGCCAAGCCTCGCACAATGACACGGTCAGCACACTAATGAGCACCCCCTGCCCCGCCGGGAGACACACGTGAGCTTGTTCGGAGCACCCCGACACAAGGCTGCGAGCAGCCCTGCCCACGGGCTGCCCTGAGCTGCCCCTTCTGCATGTTCCGCTATTCAGTTTCCATGGAAGTCTCTGCTGTGCACAGGCTGAGGCCGCTGGGCTGGCACGGAGCTGCTCTGCCCTCGGCTCTGCCAGCAGCCCAGCCCGCCCACCCCAACAAAGCGCTCCCCCATGTGCCCTCGGACGAGTCACGGTCAGAAACAAACCCACAGGCTGCCCACACGCAGCAATGAACAGCCTCTATTCCCTTCTCATCAGCTGACAGCTACTTCTTTTTTGCTTTGCTTCCGCTTTACAGGGCAAGAGATAACACACTAAAAAAAAAAAAATTAAAGCAATTCAAAAATTCACCACCACCTGATTTCTCCATCTCAGTTAAGGTGTAATCCTCCCCACTGCCAGCAGCCGCTTCTATTCTCCTGTAAAGTGCTGGTCAGGTTGAATTTTTTCTACTAGATCTCATGGCTCAAGTCTCTGAAAACCTTCACCCTTCTACAAGAATAAGCAGTTGTGTAACGCCTATAATTTATGGTATTGCCTTTTCATGCATATTTCCTTCTCTTGTGGAAGCCAGGACAGGAGCAGCACCAGGTCTAGTCATCAACAGTGATGTTGCGAAAGAGATAGGCCATGGACTCGCCGTTGTGGATTCGCCGGATGGCTTCGGAGAGAATCAAACTGATATCCACAGTCTTTATCTTGGGGCACTGCAGCTTCTGCACCTCGTGAGGAACGGTGTTGGTTACTACCACCTACGGAGAGCCAGAAAGAAAAGACCATTAGTTGTGCCACCGATACGCTCACCCTCACTGAGCTGCCACCCTGGATGAACTCCACAAGTGGTGCAAACCTGCTGTTTCACTCGGGGGGAGAAATCCTTGTATGTTAGAAAAATAGATTAAAAATAAATGTTCTCCACTACAGGACAGTCAAATCTGTTGTAGAGTGCTGGTTATGCTGGTCCATCAAGCACCACCTCCACACAGGCAGGTGGGTCCCACTTAGATCTCGGGATCCTACATGTTTTTAACTAGGGGCGAGGTTTGAAATCTCGTCCTCTCAATGTACCCAAGAGCCCAGTGTCAGCTGTGGAGAGGGGCAGGTGGAAGGTCTGCACAGTGAGAAAGCAGCCGCGTGCACCCAGCTGCGGTCAGGGAAGCATCCCAGCAGGGATGACTAATATCTGTGCATCGGGGAGAAAACATACACAGCGGCAGATCTGTCTGAACAACTATAAATCACACATGCTTTTTAAATTATTTTTTTTCTCCAGTGAAGAACCAGCTAACTGAAAGCATCTGATGCAACCAGTCACTTCAGAGAAGAGCTACGTGGCAGGGGAAGAACATCGGCTTCTGATTTAAATCATCACGGCCCCCAGCACCAACCCTTCAGCACAGCCCCGAAAGCAGACGCACCTCATCGATGGAGGATTCCTCTATGAGACGGGGGGCATCTGCTGACAGCAGCCCGTGAGTGGCCATCACGAATATCTTGTAGGCCCCACGCTCTTTCAGGATCTCTGCAGCAGCTACGAAACTTTCCACATCATCGATGATGTCGTCCTGAGAAGAAACAGAAGGAACGTCAAAACCAGAAGTTCACCAAGCCTGCAGGGCAGGAGGGGATCTGCAAGGTGCTGCAGCTTTGGCTGCGCACACAGCCAAAAAAGATGATCCATGGCCACTCCAGCTGTAGCCATGTGCACGACTTAAATCTGTGAGCACCATTTCCCTAATTTACAGACTCTTTTGGCAGCACGCAAAACAAACACTATGTCTTGGAAACAAATTAGTCTCTGCTTGTGCACACACAAAAAGCTTATCTTCAGCAAGGTATTTTTTGCATGGGGATAGAAGCTGCATGTTGATTCCTGACACTGCAGCATTGCACAGAAAGCACGCAAAGCTCAGCAAGTTTTTTTTGCTTGCTTGGTTGGTTGGGTTTCTTCTTAAACACTTCAGGATATTTCTCTGCATGTCCTGGATTTTTTGGGTATTTGTAGATTCAAGTGAACAAGGAAATTCCAGGGCTTAAAGTGCTGAAGTACAAAGGGTTTTCAACAAAAATCTGAAATGACCCAAGCAAAACTGGAGAAAACAATGGAACAATGGAACGATCATGTTCCCACCCCTACACCAGCAGTCCATCCTGCCCTCTGGGATAAAGCAGCTCAAGAAAAGATGCTGGGAAGAAGCCACCCCCCCTCCTCCCCATCATACACATACCACAATGATGGCAATTCTTCCTCCAACGTCTCCAACCACAGTTATTGGCGGTTTCTCCTTGGCCATCATCACTAAAGAAAATTAAAAAAAGAACAGGTCAGTCAGCTCCACCACGTGAGAGGCTCAGCCCTTAACTGCACCTTACATTGGTGCACAGACACAAACGTGCTTTACATGATCCTGACACCCACCCGAGTGAGCAACCACTCGGTTTGACTCATGCAAAAACTACACATGTAACAGGCTTTATCTTGTATCCTGAAAAACATCGTATAACATAGCAGTATAAAAGAGAACAGAAACATGAACTAAGATGCACTGAGAGTGTCCAGTTGTAACACAGTCTACAGACTCGCACCAAATACCAACAAGTCTCTGGCGGACAGCAAGTCCCTGGCCGGTATAAGCCAAACCTCTTGCTTGGTTCATCCAGTGAATGCCGTACAAAACTCCCAGCACGGAAACAAAACAGCGGTGGGCACGCACGTGTCGGTAGGTGATAATCTGGGCTGATCTAAGCACTGCAGCAAACAGGAACACGCAGCATTCTGTAACACTTACCTGGCCCACCTGCACCCCCCAGGTTTTATGCTCTCTGCAGGGAGTGCAGCAACATGTCCTACACTTTGTACCCTCCTCTTTGTAAGCTCAGGTCTTGCCAGGATTCCAGCACCAGATGCCTCTCAAACACCAAAGCGTTTTGGACACCCCACATAGTAATATTTTTCTGCTTTAAGATAACCTGCTTTGCCATAATACTTAACACTTGAGCAGTATGAGAACAAGCAGCATTGCCCATCAAAAAGCCTGTCTGAATGCTGATTTCTGCCCTCCTGGGTCAGAAAAATCCTACACAGAACTCGCCGTCCTGCACAGCTGATCCAGTGCTCTTGCCACACTCTTCAGGGCCTGGGAACACTCACGGCACAAGCAAAGCCGGGCGAGCGAGTCAGACTGAGGGACGCGACCAGAGCAGCTGTACCGCAGCTCCGAAGATTCAGGTGCAGAGCTGTTCTTCTCATGCACGGCACACCCTACAGACCGGTTTTCCATCAGCCTACCAAAACTGCACAAAAGGTGTCCAACGGTTCCGTTTTGACCCAAGTTACATCACTCACTGCTAGGTTTTGCAGTGGAAGTCACAGCTACCTTGGACTTGAGAGTTAATTGCTCTTCGGAGTATAGATTCCCCAGCCTCCCTTGCACTGCCATTCCTGAGTCTCCTATCAAATGCAAAGTCACGTCTAAATCCTGAGGGGAAAACACTCTTATGAGAAGGGAGAGTATTTATAATGAACTAGGATTAAGCACCACAAAAGATAAGCAGACCATAAATTTCAATTACAGGCACTACCTACCTGCTTTGGTTAGTTATTAGTTTATTATCTAGTTTGGACAGTAACAAAACTCCTGGACGGAGCTGTGAAATACCAAAAGGATTCCACATCTGGCTGCCATCCCACCCTCTGTGTGCATCCCCAGATGAGCACCATTCCTGTTTAAAACAGCCAGGCTAGGGAAAACTCTTTTCTAAGCAATGGTGAGCACACCTTAGGAAGCTCAAATTCAACAGTAATTTACTGGCAAACACGTGAAATTTTAGCAAATTAGTATCCTCCCATTCCATTAAGGAAGCAGATTCCTCACTATGCTCAAAGGCTAACACAGCAGCTAGCAACATCAGCAGTGCTTCGCATCTCCTGTCTGCTTTTAAATGCTGTATTTCAAGTTTGCTTTATTTCTGAAGTACGGTAGGCAGCGTGTCGACCTACCCGGATCCTAAAGAGATGTTTTCCCTTTTTCTTGTTCAATTTTCTCTGCAAAGAAAAGAAAAAAAAAAAATGCAAGCCAAAGATCTGCGCACAACCACATTAAATCGCACGTGAACTTTGATTGCTCCAATAAGATAAGAGCTTAGGCAAGAGTTATTGTAGCCAGTTGCTCTTTCTTCCAAATCTTGGGACATATCAAGATGTGCAAGTCAGAACTGCTATAAGAAGGCAGCTTGAAAACTAATTCGAACAATAAAGAGTATTTTCCTCCCAGATACAAAACCTCCATTTGTATGTAGACAAAAGATGTCAATAGGGTAAACCACAGGTGTACTTCTGCCTGGCGTGACCCCTTGGAATATGTACAAGTTTAGGTTAAAAGAGTTGCTATTTTTTTCTGGAAACTCAGAAAAGGTGCTTATGGTATCTGTAGCTTCTGGGATGGGGGGGTGGGGAATAAAGAAAAGATATAAAAACAAACCATTTTTTTAAAAAAACAGGATCTCGAAGAACACTGAAGGGTGGTGGAGCAATAAGTTAATGAGCCAAACACTCTAACCTGCACTTTCATTCTGATGTAACATACGCCAAAGGCGAGATGATCACTGGCATGAAGAAATAGCATCTCCCAGTGCATAAACCTATTGCTTTAATTGAGCAGTCAAAAATGGGTGAAGGAATGCTAAAACAAATTCTGTATGGAGCTGACAGTGCGTATTAAAGTGATAATCACAAGTAAAGCAATGCTGCATTTACAACAGAGTAAATGAGCAAAAGGCTGCTCAAGAATTAACTGTTTTGTGGAGAGACCTGGAAGGACAGAGAACATCCCTGTGCACGCCCAAACACGGGGAAGAGATGGGCGTAAGGGAGTAGGAACAGACCGATGGTCACTCCAGTTTTCACCCAAACTCTCTTCCTTCACGGGGGTTTGCTGGGCTCTGGGTTTGGAGCAGACCATTAGCTATCCGCATGAATCACTGAAATTCCAAATCCACTGAAATGGTTGAACAGCTGGTGCTCCACTCCTTTTCTCCAGGAGGAGGAAACACGCAAAGAGCCCCCATGCATTTGTTAAAGCACAGCCCCAAGCCAGCTGCAAGCTCCGAGACACAAAGAGAATCACCTCGGACTGACATCCCCTCTCAAAGGCTCCAATTTCTGGGTTTTCAGTGACGTGTGCTCTTGCAGCCGCTTTAGCACAGCATTTTAAGAAGCACCTTGGGCATTTTTCTGTTGTGACCAAGCAGACCCAGAGACCGGTTCTACTCTGAGAACTGGAGGTTTTTCTGGCCAGTTTTGGCGTTAGGAAGCACAGAGCTCTGGGCGAGTAGCGTGTGTCCTAACGCTCGCAGACACCACGGGGACACAGCTGAGCCCTGCATCACTCTGCCATCGGCACTTAACAGCACCGGGATTGCTGGTGACAGTTCACGCAGCAGGAAAAGCGGATCCGGGGGTTTGTTTCATGTGCCACACAAGAGGAGAAGACACTTTTCAACTGAATCGGACAAGAGCGGAGCCGTAGCGCAGAGGGTCAGTGCAGACTCCCAGCACTGCCGTCCCTGACCCAGCTGCATTTTCGCCTGTCTGGCAGAGCAGTTCCCCGCAGAGCTTGCGACACAACCAGGACGCAGGAGAAGCTCAGGCTGCTTTTAGACAGACATCACCTTGGTATTCTGCACCTCCAGTAACAGAGCCCAGCTCGCCCAAAACTCACTCAGAACCAAGTATCCACTAAGATTAGAAAACTGGAAAGAAAAGCAGCTTTCTGCTGAGAGTTCTGGACAAGCTCACCCCATAACCCACCCCACATCTCACCCCCAACAGCTACCAAGCCACAGCTTGGTTGTTTTACGCTTATGCCTCAGCCATGCAGGAATTTAATGTCATCAGTCAAGTGCTGAGTGTCTGCAGGAGATAAAATAAGGAAGTGGTGATACACAGCAAATTAGTTAATGTGTGGATAGCTGGGGACTGAAAACATTTTTCCACTGGAATAATAACTAAATTGGACAAGGGCACATTTCTGTATGAGCTACCATTTATGGGACAAGCTCCTACAGCTGAGCTTCCTTGAAGTGACACAGTTGTAAATAAAAATACAGTCACATCAATGTCCTGTCCAGGCAAATGTCAGCTGGTGATGTTTTGGAGGACAGTGTCCTCTTCAAAGGAGCAGGGGAAAGAAAAGGCCAAGAGTAACTGTGCAAATTCCTGTTTTGCTGGAAAAATCCCCTCATCAGAAGGGGAACAATCAAGGTGACGTCCCAAACTTCATTGCCAAACTCCTGCCTGCCCCCAAGGTCCAGGAGGAGCTTCACCAGCAACATAAGCATCGTTTAACTGATTGTATCATGGTGAGCGATGACTGGGGTAATGTACAATGCCTGCAGCCTCACTTCCTCACACAGTGGTTGGATGTTCTCCCTAAACTCCAAACAAGAGGAGACTCTTATCAGTAGCCCCAGCCACTGTCAGTAGAATGAAGTCTAGCTGCAGGATGGACATCTTACCACCCACAGCTACTCGGATCCTTTCTCACCATCAGTTCTCAGCCACACTCATTGCACTCATGATTTCTGTTCTACCACCATCCCCCTAAAAAAGCTAAAATTCTCCAAAAGGGAGCTGCGTTTTGATTTTACTGTTGTTGCTGGATTGCTGCTGCTGCAGGAATATGAACAATCCTAAGAGTGCTGCATTTCCCAAAATACAGATTTCCTCCTTTTTGCTTTGCTCTGTGCTCCCAAATCAGCAGCTTACCAACTGATGGCAAGAGCATGCAAAGCAGCTTAGCAATGCTCTCAGAGAACCTGTTTGCCCAAGCCACACAAGCTGCAAAACCTCATCAAAACAGCCACCGGGACATGATCACCAGGCTCTCAAGACAGAGAAGATCTCCAGCAGTAACAATGGCTGCAGCAGGAGGGGAGGACAAAGGCCAACCCTCCCCTCCACGCTGCGGGCAGCAGCCTGTCCCAGTGGCTGTTCCCACCTTAGTTATGCTTTTGTATTTATTTTCTGTTTCATGAGCTCGACAAGTTTTGCTGCTGAGCACTGTAAAAGCATCACCTTTATCAGAGGTTTGTCAGTCCAACACTGTTGAGTGGGCAAAGCCAACGGGAGCAATGCTGACACTCTGCCCAGCCAGAAAGAGTTAAACAAAAACCTTGCCCTGTACCACCTTCTACAACTCGCTGATATCAACCCTTCCATTAGAAAAATTCCACCAGTCCAACTACCAGTAGGTTGGTTCCACCTTCACAGCTAAACCAACAGCTATTTCCTATCAAACTTTTCTTCTTTTGCCCAAAGATAAGCAGAGAAGCTTCATCTTACACGGCAGCTCCAGACCGGGATGCACCGTTGCATTTTTGACCATGGGAGGGGAGTGACGTCCATCGTCCATGTCCTGCTCCGTGCACTGGGCCTCGCCGTGGATCACCGCCAGCCCCAGCCGCAGCCGCTCGGCGTAAGACTGAGCCCTGCGGAGAACCACAGCGGGTCAGGACGACGTGGGGCTGATGCAGCTCCCCAGCGCAGCGCTGCAGGCCGCTCCCACAGCACCCAGGGGAACAGCACAACAGCAAGAAACTTCACTGGAAGTGACTTTTCATCCCTCCTAACACCCCAAAGCCCAGTCTACCCCTTGGCTCCACCACAGGCATTCCTCCATACGCTAAATGCTTTCGGAGGTGGTCAGGCACTGCTAGAACTCATGCAGCAAGTGTGATCCTGGCCCCAGGTGAACCACCCAGCTCCGCAGCAGCAGAGACCTCCAGAGTTTACTCCCATGGGGCTGGGACTGCAAAATTCAGCTGCCCATCTGCACCACTACAGACACCCATCCCATTTCCAGCCACAAAAGATGATGGCCCAGATCGCTGATCCATTTGCAACCCTCCCATATTTTTCCTGGCGTGTTTCCCATCAGCCCAGATCTCTTCCAAGTCACTTTTAACCAGGTAATAAAGCATCCATTTACCTTTTAGCTGCATCAGGAGATTTGGCTACGATAACTGCATTTCTGTAATCTGGAATCTGGATGTGATAAAAGGTTATTAAAGTAAAGACCTTCTTGTGATTTGATACATGGCTGAAGAATCACACCCACTCCCTTTCCCTGGCCCCATATCTTCATTCTGTGGTAAAAAACTAGAGGGGCAATTGGACCAGCTGCAGTACCTTCTGTCTGCAGGGGAAGGTCTGAACCCAGTACCCGCTCTCCGGTACGGGGAAGCCTTGTTCTCACCACGTGGACACAAATCATCATCTTTTGCACATGGAAAATAAAACCTCCATGCCCTGCCCCCCGTCCCGCTGTGCTCAGCATTCCTACACTCAGCCCAAGACAAAGTCTATATCAATAATTCAGAGCAGTCAGACATGCACCGCAGAACAAAAGGCGAGGGGAGACAGTTTAAGAGGATTTTAACAGGATTTAAAAGGTGATCAGAGGCAGAAGCATAAAGAGCATCTCTCAAATGGCACTGACTCTAGAGAGCAAGCTCATCTTCTGCTTATGGTCAAGAGTTCAATCATGCAATATAATATAACATTTTCCCACTTTCCTGAGGAACATACAATAGGTACCCACTAAGAAAGAATTCATGAACAGAACAACTGGCCTGGCAGCACAAACTCCGCATGAGCAGAGGCCCAATGCTGCTATCACATAAAGACAAGTTAAGACAAGGTGATATATATAGAACTAGAGTAACCTCACTTCTTCCTGTATATACTGAAGCAAGAAAGGGGATGCTCTCAGGTTGTCTACTGGGAAGCTGAAGAAACCTTGAATTTCCTTTTGATGAAGGTCCATAGTGATAATATGTGTTAAACCTAAGAAAAAAAAAAAAGATAGCAATTCATCGAGATGACTCCCACGTGGCTGGAGTTCCTCAAACATCTATTTTAGCTATTACTCAGACTATTATGCCATGTGACAAAACAAGCATAAACAGGTTAACGTAAAAAGTTCCACAGACATAATGAGAAACAGGCACACGGTAAGTTCCAGCACTAGGCTGACACTGTATTTCAACATGACACTTCTAGGCCACTTCCCCAGGTGCAAGTTACAAAGAAATAAAATTAAGTTGAAGAAAATGGATTCACCCAAAGCAGCTCAAGGGCTTGGCAGCACGTCCCCACATCAAGCAGGAGAAGGACGGAGGGACAGACGCCCTCTGGGATGCCCAGCAGCGTCCCAGTGACACTCACCGGCCTTGGCCAGCATTGATGCCAGCAGCTTGCAGACTATGGAGCCCCTCTTGCGCATCTTGCTCTGTTTGCTGTAGGGGAAGTACGGGATGACCCCGATGATGTTCCTGGCACAGGACGTCTTCAGTGCGTACGCCATTATCAGCAGCTCCATGACAGCTGTGTTCACATCCCTGGGAGATTCGAAAACCATTTCACAATTAGTGGGTGTTTTCCCAATGCAACTTCTTTTCCTTTTAAGCCAATACCTCTCCTCAGACTTCCAGGCAAACAGTGCTACATCTTATCCTAATGTATGCAAGACCCAAGTCATGATCTTAAAGCTCCTTCCATCAAGCCACAGCACATCACAATCAGCTGTTACATGCATGGGACACGACTCCAGCACTCGAGAGCTGCAGACTGGAATTGGATTTTGTATTCTAACATTAAGGTGTATGATGATTTCCCTTCATCATCATAACAAAAAAGGCATTTTTTCATTTATGTTGGAACAAATGTCACTTCATGCAGTGCATTTTGAAATAAAATAGTCTTTTAAAGAAGCAGCACACATGCAGCCAGTGCAACTTCACCCACGCTGGATTTATTGGGGTATTTTTATTCTTAACAATGTAAGGCAGGTTATTTTTCCTGCCTTAAGAAATACTGCATTCTGGAGCAGTGCAAACTCCAGACACATCATTTTGATGGAGGTCAGCATCTCCACACTAGCTAGCTATCTATCTAGATGGAACTATCTATCTAGAGATGGAACAACAGCATAGTAAATGCTAAATGACTTTCACTTGCAAGAAAAATAAAAACAAGCAATGTTGGCAGAACATATCTACAGACCACAGCAAGGAATACACATAAAACCCCATTTTCAGTTAGCTTGACAATCATGGCTGAAGTGGCCCTGCAGGAGCGTGTTAATCTGTACCTGAATTCATTGTGGAAAAAGCCAAGCCCTGTCTGCATCCTCACAAACTGACTCGAGACCATTTGGGAACTGAAGAACATCCACTTCAGAGGAGACAGCGGGACAGGGAACCCTTGCACAGCACAGATGCCCTTGCTTGGCAGCTTTCAGCACAGCCTCAAATGACACTCCACGTCCCCAGCGTGGTCCCCAGGAGGGTCACACAGGGGTGGCTCAGCCCTGGAGGTGACGAGCAGGGCTGACCGGGGCATCTTTCCCCAAGCAGCAAAGGAATAAGCACAGAGCAGCTGAAAGATGCTCGAGGACCCGTCTTCCTCCTGACCACTGGGGAGGGCTTCCCGCAGAGCTCAGATACCATTTCCTGAGCCTCCGTTTGTGTGTGACCCATGACAAACCTCTAACCATCCCCATTTCTCCACCGGTCCCCCTCCCTTCAGAAATCAACCTCCATTTGTGTTTCTTCAGCTGTGAGTGCCCCGGGTCTCTGCTCTCCCGCTGCCCCCAGCCCTCGCGCACAATGTTGTTTGCACACAAGAAAGCTTTGTTAGCTCCGAAGCACCAAGCCAAGAATTACATAAAACAAAGCCCCTGCCACGTAGGACAACGAGCAGACAAAGAGCCACTTCTTCCCTTTGGTGTTTTAGCTGTGCCAGTGGGGCCGCGAGAGAGGAAAAAGATGCTGCTATCAGTGTTGTGTAAAAACAAAGTGGCCAAGTTTAAGCCTATTTAAAGGTCATCCAAGAAATTCAATATTTTCCATCACTATTTTTCAAATTACTTTAAAAAAAATGCATGTATATATATTTTTTCACATGGAAAGCAGATAGAGCACCAGACTGCTCCTGGGAGAAAGTGATTTCAAAGGGCACCAGCAGTCCTGGTGCTGCTGCGGGATGCTGGCAGCTACGCTGATGGACAAGTTACTGAAGGAGAAAAACTACTTTGTTTTTCTACAGTCTAAACATGAGCCATTTGGTTTTCACTCATATGAACGCTTGTCCACACACCAACAGTCCTGGAAGATACTTGTCTTTGTCACTGGTTTAGTTGTGCTGTGGGCTTTTTGGACAGGGAGCTTCTATCAAATATCAAATACTCAGGTCTTTCTGTTCTCTCTCCGTGCATTTAAGATGCAGGCCGAGAATTCACACTGCAGCATAACAAGGTTGTTTAGCTCTCTACTCCTTTCCTACTAAGTCCTAATATTTTGTTTGCTTTTCAAACTGCTACCGAGCATGGAAGTCCAATCCTCAGATTAATCACCACAGTTGTTGTTTTTACTCTCCTGCAAAGCTGAAACCCACAGCAAAACAGAGATGCCCTTGAACCTGTCCTCTGGAGCAATGCAGCAAGGCACAGCTGCAGCTTAAGAATAAAAGATTACTTGGCTGCACAACAGTGGCTCCTCGCCTGGAGGGTCCTGAACATTTTGGCTAAAAAGGACCCATTTCTTAGCCCATATCACTGAATTCAGCTTACAAAAAAACAAGGGGATCAACAAATTAAAATCAGGGGAGATTTTCTCCTCCCAAAACTATTGCTGTCCCTAATACTACAAGTTATCACTCTGAATACCTTCTCTGTTTCTTGCTTACATGGCTCTCAGTTACAAGTGATTTCAGAGAACTCTCTCACAACAGACAACACCGTGGCACTATTCACACAAAACATAAACCTGATTCAGTGGGTCTCCATCTTGCAGTGATTTGCTTGCTCCCCGAGGGAGGAAACACTTGGAGCATCTCTCTGGAGAGAGATGAGCTCTAGGAAAATGTCTCAGCCTGCAAGAGGAATCCCAGAGGTGAGCAACCTGATCTTGTGGTCCGACTGATTTCTTTAACAAGAGGCCAAGCATTACAAATAGGGAATAAAATTCAATTCTCACTGGGCTCTGTTTCTTCAGCAAGAAAAAAATTCTCTTTCCAGGGTATTCTGCTGTCTGCTTGAGCTCTGGTACTTACTAGTTTTTGTGACCACCAAAATCTGAGCAGAATTTGGTCACCTGAAAAAGACACCAGAGCAGGAATATCCTTGTTTTGCTAACTGTGCAAAAGACGTCCTATCAATACCTCATCTCTGAAAACAGCATCTCTCCTGCTCATAGCTGGTCATTTTGCAGTTATCATTTGTGTACAGGCTCCCTTCTGCTAGCTTGGCTAATGGTGAGAAAACCTATCGAACCATCTGTGAGCCAGAAATTCAAAGCATATCACAGCTGTGAAACCGTCCCTTACCTGGGGATTGTCTGTATAATGAAGATATCCTGTCCCCGGACAGATTCTTTTATTTCAACTCTTGTTTCTGAAGGGGATTGAAAGCACAGTCAGTTTTGTTTCCAAACATCAGGCATACAGTGATAACACAGCATAACTCAGCGGAAAGCAGAGTGACGCGCTGTGCAGCAAAGCACTTCAGACCTTGTAGCAAGCAACCCGATTTACAGCTGACCCCAAAGGGCAGTGAGCTCACACCGGCACGAACCCAACACCAACCCGACCATCACCAGAGCAGCTTTCACACCGCGTGGCCCGTTCTGGCTGTAAGAGCCGCAGCACTACCATAGATCCTCATGCCAAGCACACACCGTTTCTAGCCCTTCCTCTCACGCATATCAGCTCTCTGGTTCTAGTCTCTTGCAAACACAATAACTGATGTCTCAAAACAGTCAATGACTCTTAGCCAGTGAAACCCATTAGCCAGTAGCCTTGTGGTTTAGCCCAGCATCTCAAAACAGACACCTCCTACGTTTAATGACAACAGCAAGCTGCAAGAGGCACGCTCCGCAGCACAGCCCTGAATCCGTGCTCTTTAAGGCAAGAGGACAGGTCCTTGCTAGGGCAGCTGTAAACTGTTTGTGGCAGGGGAGGGCTGGAAGAAGAGGATCCTGTAAAAGTTTGCAAGGCAGACACTTAGAAAGCAGGCCATTGCTTTTAAACCTGGGAAATGTCTTGCTAAGCACAAGGGCGTGTAAGATTCTCTAGCAGATAGGACCCTCCTTTAGAGGAGAATCAGCTGATTGACAAACAAGACAACAGGAAAACAAGGAACACATTTAACTGCTTTGTCTAAGGTCAGACACGGAGCTTTAGCACTGCCAGTCACAGCAGGAGCAATCACAGTTGAATCGCTGCACTTATTCGACAGGTTTGGCAGAAGGAGCTACCCGGTATTTCTAAGATTACCTCAAACAGTTGCAAATAGTAAAGATTCCTCTTACCTCCATTGGTTTCCTGGTACACCACAGATTTCCCCAGCTCAGCACCTAGACGCCTGGAGAGAAATAAGAAAATGAGGAATGGAAGAACCCAGCGGTTCTTCCAAACCAGAGATTTGACCAAACATTACACACCAACAAACCACAGCACTGCCTGCCTAGCAGGGAGCAGAGTGCCCCTGGCTGCAGAACCACACAGCCGCCCCTTCCCTGGGGTGTCCTTCCCCCCGAGGGCCCTGGGACAGACCCCAGGACATGTTCCTCTGTAGCAGGTCGATGCCAGTCCTCGTATGACTGATCATAAGCTGTGATTCCTGACGGCAAAGGACATCTTGACATCAATGCCACCTTAGGTGGATCTGCTGTGGAGCTAAACATTAATGATTTAGTCAGACTTGATTAATGGCAACTGAGTGACTTTTTTGACTCCCACGTCTTTCTTCTCCCCTCTCCCCTTCCTTCCAAAATAATTCAAGTCGTAAACTTCAAAAAGCTTTTTCAAATTACTCCTTCCTCTTCTCAAATGTCAAACCTACAACATTCATCACAACAAAGATTACAGTCACTCACCTTTTTATTTCTTATATAAGAAATACTCCTTTTGAGGAGCATTTTAAAAGGCTCCAAAAGGCAGACTATTCCCTCAGGTGACACTTCTGTATTTAACTGTACTGACAAGTAATCCATTAGTATTTTGACTCCGAAATACCTTTGTTCAACACGTTGATTACGGCAGCAATTTCCTGTCTGCATATAAACTGCATTTACCTGGACACAGGCCAAAATTATGTGCATCGGGACTAACCCCAAATGAAAAGCCCACATTTGTCACTGGCTTTCCCCTGGTCTCTCCGCATCTCCACAGCCACAGACTCAGCCTTGTCCTTCAGCTGTCACAACGATTTGTTTTTCCAGGAGTAAATGAGCGAGGCAGGCCGACCCTGGCATGCTGCTGGACTCAGCTGCGAGCCCGCACGCTGGAGCTGGCCTGGAAAGCATGGCCGGGACAGCTGCGGTAACAGACACTCGAATGCAATGCAATATATTTGCATACAAAGTGCGTATTTGGCACGCACGCGTTCCCCATAATGTGTCTGGCAACACGTTTTGCCACGGCTGGGGGTGGTGAGTAAATGAGCACATTGAGAATCATACACACGAGACTGTAACTGGTACAGGTACCAACTGTGGCATCACCTGGGGACCCTGCAGTCCAGGGCAGGGAAACACCCAAACCTCTAACCCAGGTGAGTTTTGCAGATGGGATCCCTCAAGTTCTCACTGCCCATCGGGATCCCGCTGTCTTTCTGATGATAATCGGGCATCTGCAACAACTAAGCTTTGGCTTAATCCCTGCCAAGGCGTCCAAGTCCAAACAAGCTCAACAATCTCACACACACACACAAAACAAACCCATGTGTGGGGGGAAATGTCTAATGACTCACACTTGTTCCTCCAAAACTGCACGGCAAGCCTTGCAAGCTCCCTTTGGAGGCATGTGTGCCCCGTTCACTGCAGACAACACATTCCCACCTCACTAAATAGAAAAAAAGTCCATTAACGAGGCTGTGCAAGCAGTCTTGGTCAACCCTGCGTCTCATGGAAGGAGGGAAAGCTTCAGAAAGAGTCCATCTGGACATATCTCAGCAAAACACCCCTTGGAGGGCGGCACTTCCAATGCTAAGAGGTGGCAAACACAGCTGGTGGAGGTTTGTGATGCTCTGCGAGGATGCAGCCGGCAAGAAGAAAGCAGAGCCCAGTGCTCCACGGTTCGGACCACACAGCGGCAATGCGGTTTCTGTGCTGCTGAAATGAGGAATCACAAACATAAGTTTGCTCCCTGATGGAAAAGGGGACATTGAACAGCTCAGTTTGTTGAACCTGGGGGCAGAATCACAATTATCGTACCACTTGTCTGCACACATGGGCACATCTGCACAAGGGAAGGAAAGGCTGCAACTACAGGTAACCTAGAGCACACCCCCCCCGCCTCCAGATACAGCTGCTTCTTGCAAAAATAATACTTTAGGTCCTGTAGATAAATCACATCTCCAAGCAAGATGAGCTCCATTAACAAAAGCTGTGCTGTGTGGTGCAGTATTTGGCTACAGGAACACGGGGGCTTTTACTGATTCTAAATCATTTAAGGCTGGAGAACAGTCCGGCTGATTTTACAGAATTCACAGGAATTTCACTTATTAACCGGCGTTGAGCAGACACCAGAGCCGAAGTTCACTTCTGGAAGCTCCTTTCTGCACCAAAGAGAGACAGAAACCCAGTTTGGTGTCATTTTTGTTTTTAAGAGCAGCAGTCCTCAGAACTGAGACCTGTTCTAAAAAAGCTCCGGACATGTGGCCCTGCCAAGTGTGGTGCAGCAGATCCAGGTATTACTGCTCCAGCTTTTGAAGTTTTTAACGTCACCTCAACACAAGCTTTCTCTGTGTGACCACTCACTGCTCCTGATGGGAAAAGCCCAGCTCCTCACTCTGCTCTGCCATCCGCTCAGCAGCTCCGTCACTAAACCAACTCCTCTAGGACCTGAGAACATCTAAGAGAAAAATTCTGTTTATGGCTTTAAACATCCTACTCAGACCAACTGGCCAGTAAAAATTCATATAGATCCAAAATCTGTAACCATTGCCCAGGAAAGACAGTCTGACTTTCCACAGTCTCAACATACAGCAAGAAGATATTGAGCTGTGGATACAAAACTGTTTATAAAATCAGTCTCAAATTCACGGCCTAAATGTGAACAGCCCACAAGTCACCTACAGTTTAATGAGGAAGTGACACACTGGAGTATTTTAGGAAACACCGCAAGGTTGTATTAGACTGCACTTTAAAACATCCTCTGAAGGCTGCCAAACCATTGTACCAGCCTCTCGAGACAAAGGATGGTCAGTTTAAAGAGACTTGATGTTTAGCTGAATCAAAATTCAAGAGGCAAGTCCACTTGCAGTATTTCATGCCACCAGAGCATGTTTCAGTACTGCTGGGAAGGGCTCCCAGCCTGGGCCGTGTTTCCTTCTCCTACACTGTGACAAGCACCTAGAAGACGTTAAAGACGTTGTTGTTGAAGGAAGACAAAACGAGGAAGGCTGACATCACTCTTCTCCATCCCATCAGAAATGCTCCTTCCTTCAGCTGAGGAACGCTCCTGAGAGTCCTCCTAACGTGCCATCTCTCCCAAAAGCAGTGCTCACCTTCTGCTCACTCACAGAAACCATCACCCTGGTTTCAAATTCAGTATTTGTGCCCTCTGTGCCCAGCGCAGCCAGCGAGAGATCTCAGTGCATCTGTTGGACTCCAGAGATTAAAAAGACTTGCTAGACCTCCCTCCCCACAGCAGCACACAAGACCCATCCGGGACCAGCACTGGTCACAGAAATTATCTTTCTCCCCTGCAAATGCAGCTTGTAATCAGGTGCCAAGTGTCCTAATTACAGCAGGAGTCTTCTTTCCATCTGGGAAAGACTTAAAAAAATATCCCTCTCAATTTATAAGATACAAGTGAACATATGTTTTTATTTATGTTCCAGTGGTCCTGAATCTTAGGAGCATCTTTATTATTTAAAGTTTCACAAGGTAGCTGGTTCTCATAAACAAGAACCATCTCCCCTCCCTGGCAGACACTAACATAAACCAAGGCTCCGAAAACTCAAAGTGAAAGTTAGATTAACCATTTAGTCATTCCTCCTATAACCAGACCAGAACGCATAATGGGAAACTGCAAAGATGGGAAGCGTGCCAGAATGCCACGCTCAGAGCCTGAATCGAAAGCAACTCTGGAAGTTTTGCATTAAATGAAGCAAGGAGACTGAAGAGCTTTTTTATGTCTGGTTTATGTCACTCTGCTCCTCCACAGGCCTAAGATTTTAAAAAAGGATAAGCCAGGACTCCTCGAGTACTGATTTAAACATACCTACAGGTAAAGAGCAATAGAGCCTGGATGGACAAGTGACTCAAGGGGCCCTACTCCCAATATTGTGTGTTGTTTTAAAGTTCTTTTACTACTCATACTAAGGGTCATAAAAAAACTTTAAAAAGAACGCACAATATTAGAGGACAGACTCACCCTTGTAAGACTGCTCCAACCCTATTAAGAGGCGCAGCTGACCTCCCCAGCAAAGCGCGGGCTGGGATGTGACACAGTGGGACAGCCAGCAGTCACGCATCTTTTGTGACCTGAAAAAACAAGGGATGGATTACAAACGGGTTGAGACAGCCCCTGCGCTCCTAAAGGAAGCCAGGGGGTTGCTCTCTGGATCCTGCTGTCATTCCCCCTCAGAGCATCCCTGGGAACCCTGCACAGGGGTACAGCAGCACGTCACACAGCCCGGAGAAGCCTGCTCTGTGTCTCTTCTCATCACATCTTTACAAAAAAGGGAGGTTTTTTAGACAAAGAGCAGAAAATAAAGATTGCTCGTTTGCTCTTTCGGTCCTGAGAACTTGGAGCTCATCCCCAGGGGCCTTCAGCTTTGTTCAGTGTTGACGCAAGAGGACAAGCCTGGTAAAATGATGACCCATCTCTGCAGCAAAACTTTTTTACAGAGAGACTTTCTTTTCAGAGTTGTACAGTGAAGGGAAAGTGATACAGAACTGACCCAACACAGCAAAAATACATGAACAAAAAAGAGCTTTCCACTCCCAAACACAAGGGTTTCTCTTGCTGCCTCACACCCAAAGAAGTCCATTGCTGTTATCCACCACGTGCCCCATCAACACCAGCAATCCTGGCCAAACAGCCAAGTCAGCTTCATGGAGATCATCTGTGCTAAGGATTGAACGCTGTTTGTTAAGCTAGCTGGACAAATAGCAAAATGGTCTTGCAGTTAAAGGTGCCAGCACACCTGTATTTAGTAATGGTTCCAGTCTAAGCATACCCTAGTCCTCTCAATCTTGAGAGCAGCTTCCCATGAACTGTAGCTGAGAGGAAACAGAAAGGAAACCCAAATCCTGCTTCAGGATGACAGCTCCCCAAATCCACAGCTTCCTGCCTCTTAGAAAAGTGCTTTCAGCTGGGAGTGCACACACGCCAGGTGCCCTGATTTGAAACAAACTAACTCGGAACAAAAGATCAAGTGCTGGGAGAAACCCACCACTGCTCTGAGTGCCAAGAGCCCCATTTCAGAGCCAGCTGTTCCACACCTCCTGCAGCAGGACCCAGCGCATCCATCCCTGCCAAGTCCAGGTCAAACTCTGCCCCAATTGATGGGCTGGACAAAAAGGGGCTCACTTCTATCCCCAAGCTAAATCCTCTTTTGTCAGCATGTGCTGCCCACCTTTCCTACCCCACTGAAGGGCAGATTAACTGATCCACTGTGCTCAGTGCAACTGCAGGTGTTGCACCCAGGTTTGCACATGCAACACTCTCCCAGCACTGAGGCTGTTGACCAAATGAGGTTGCCAACCTGCCCCTGCAAATAGCAGCAGAGAAAGTCCTGAGCATCTCCCAAAGCAGTTAAAATGCTGAGGTTTGTTCAGCCCAGTTTCACCCCCTCCCTCCCCAAAACTAACAGCCTTTGCTGCAACTCCGCCTTTCCAGCATCGAAATGGGCGTCAGAGACGCAAAAGGCAGAAAGCAGACGGTCTGTTTTCATCACTGGCTCCAACCGAGTTATCAGGAGGAACGAGCTGGCGCTGCAGAGGAAAAGGGCAGAGCTGCCGAACCTCCCCAGCAACGGTGTTTGCAGCAGACGCCTTTGGCTTGGGAAGGCGGGGGGACACCGGGAGCCTCTGCAGCCACTCTGCACAGATCCTGCTGCTCGGGGAGGGGAAAAGAAACTTGGAAGAGAAGGAACTTACTCCGTGATCCTCTTGGCCAGCTCGGTGCAGGCTGCCGTGGAGTTGGCCGAGAACACCCGGTAGCCACTTCTGGCTGCGTTCATCGCCAGAGAGTCGTGCAGCCCCGGCAGAGCTCTGAAGTGAGAAAAAACAGATTTGTAAGGCAACAACAGCTTCCGTGGCATCGTTTTCTTCCTCTCCGCCACTATCACCGCCCCTAAAGGGGTGGGGAGGAGGAGGAGGAGCGGAACCCTCCCGCTACCTGCGATTCGGCGGGTCCGCTGCTGTGGCCCAGGGTTAAACGGGAGGGAGGAAATACGAATATGAAAATAAACCGGAACAGCAGCACTCCCGGGGGGGAACGGGTTCCCTGCAGAGCATCCCCCCCGGAGCCAGAGCTGGGCTCGGCCCAACCCAAACCCGCCCCACGCTCACCCAGAGGCACCTCAGGCACCAGGGGGCAAGTGACCCCAAGGTGGGGGGTAGGAGGGCAGAGGGGGTTCCCTCTGGCTGGGGAAGGAGGGGAGAGTCGAGGGGGCGCCGGGAAGTTTGGAAAAGGGGCGGGGTGGGGCTCCCTGTGAGGCAGCGAGGCTGGAGGTCCTGTCCCCTCACCCGGCCAAGCGAGCTCCGCCACCCGGCCGGAGCGGGGCTGCCCGCGGCCGCCATCTTGTCCGCGGGAAGAGACCGCCCCCGCCGCCATCTTAGGTGAGGGCGCAGCGGCCGCGCTCTTGCCGCACAGAGATGGGTATCAGCCATTGCCCGAACAGCGCCGGTACCTGAGGAGGAGGCGTGAAAACGGTGTAAACTCCCCCTCCTCCGGGGATGCACCGCCCTCTTCCCGAGTGTGGCTGGCGGCGCGGCCACCTCCCTCTTTTCCCCGGCGGTACGAGGCACGGCCTCAGTGCGGCGGCTTCACTGCCCGTGCTTAAGATGGCGGCCGTGCCGGCGGAAGCCGTACGGCGACGCTCGAGCTTCGCTCTATGGTGCTCGGGGCTGGAGACGTCCGGGCTGAGCCCGGCGGTACGGGAACCGGGAACCCACGGCTCTCCCCGACCCCCGGGCTGTGCCGGCGGTGGGATGGCGGTCCCAAGGTGCTGCTGGAGCTGCAGCTGCTCTTTGCACCGTTTCCCAAGGGAATACTTACTATCAGGCTCTTCAAGGTCCTCCAAGCTCCTTGGACATGAGGACAAAGTCCCACTGGGGTGCAGGCGCTAAATGACTAATATAAGCAGTAAACTTGTGTTCCAGCCCATCTGCCAGAGCTCCGTGCTGACCCTTCCAGGCCCAAGAAATGCGTTTTATATTCCAGGGAAGCCAAACGGCGTTAATTTCATCACCAGAATCACATCACTTTGTTCACCCTGGAGGGACAGTTTTTTCCCAGCAGTTCCTAAGCCGCTGTGTAATTTCGCCATCCCTTGTCCTGTTATCTCCGGGCTGAGGGGGGAGGTCGCAGACATGGAGGATGCTCGTCTCCCTGGTTCAGCTGCGTCTCTCCCCACTGCCAGGCTGCTCTGGGTGTGCAGCCGCTCGGGTACGTGACAATGGTGGTGCCTCTGGCGACGACTCCTGTCAGAAACATTTCGTGTTTAGCTGGGAGCCGCAGCATCGCCATCGGTCCCTTTCCACCCGACACTTCAGTAAAGATTGTCTCCCTCCAGCCTTCACTAAGACACACCATCCTCAATGTGAATAAGACACTAATGCGCCAGTGTCTCCTCCATGTGCCACAGCTGCACCTCCTGAGCACCAGTAAGGACAGTCTTGCCTCCCTTCACTGTGCCTGATGACATGTATTTGTCCCTACAGCGTGGATCCATCCCCACATCTCCCTCCACAATCACTCAAGACCAGCCCCATGGGGTGTATAATCCAGGAGAGCCCCCTTTTCAGCTCACCAGCTGCCTGGGTTTGCTCCCACAGCAGGATCAGGCCATGGGGTTCCACATGGATGCCCTGGAACAGCTGTAGCCCAGACCAGTGGTCCGTGCTGGGTTGGTGGTGACTCTCGAGGTCCCCTCTGTCCCCAGCAGGTCCTCCATCCTTGTCCTGGCAGGCGCTGTTCTAGCTCCACTCTGTCATGGAAGGATGCGAAAAGTCAAGCTAGGCAGATGGCAAACTCAAAAGCAGAATTTATTTTTACCTCTTCCAAACAAAATCCTTTAACCAGTGATTCTCTTAATCAAAATTGCTTTATGCTCCAACAAACATTCAGTAAACCAAAGGGTCGAGATAGTGAGGGGAATCTAAATAGTACACAGCAAATTCAGACTCAGGGGATCCCCAAAACCTGAGAATGGTGATTCAAAATGTGCATTCCCTCACTCACAGAAAACAAGGACCCTCAAGGGTAACCCAGAATATATGATCACTCACCAGTAAGGCAGGGGCTCTCAGTCCTCGATGAAGTTTCCTTAGACAGCACCCAGGATCCAAGGAGGAGACTCTTTGACTGAAGACCCACTGATCAACTCGAAGCGGGTCTCAGCAGCTCCATTTACACCCAAGCTGAACCTCAGCTGGGGTCATTTACAGTCAGTGGTTTAGAAATTTCTCTCAGTAGAGGCTCTGTCTGTCCACCAAGGAACACATACATGACCATAGTGGTCCCTCGATCTGAAAGTTTCTGGTTCTTTCGGGGCACCTGCCACACACTCCCACATCCCTCCTTGTCCCCAGTGGCACATAAGTGAGAGGAGAGCTCACAGCACCAGCTGCTGGGATCCGCTCTGTGCCTCCGCAAAGGCAGCACAGCCGGGCATGCGATGCTAATACGGCCCTCAAGCTGGTGATTACCCTGCAGCTTGGGGTGAACTGGCAGCTTCCATTTGCCAGGCAGCCCAGAACCCCCTCGTGGGCACCCCGACCCAGGCTCGCCCTCAGCCACATACACAGATGCATGTTTAGCAACAGCTGCCGCTGCCCTGCAAGGGACAGTCATCTGACAGTGGTCACAACACCCGTGCTACAGCTGTTCGCTTGTCACAAGTTGCTGGCTTTGTCTTTCAAAAGGAAGAAGCTGGGAAAAAAAAAAAAAAAAAAAGGCGGCTATATTTGTGATGTGGGGAGCTGGCAGTTCCCTGAGGTCCCTCTTGCACCCATCAGAGAAATGGCAGCTCCCAGGGGAGCAGGAAAACCCCAAGAGATGTGGACAGCAGGGATGCCCCGGTTTGGACAGGAGGAAGGGAACAAGTCCTGAGGGTGGGGATGGAGCTGCAGTGCAGGGTGCTCAACATCATTAACTCCTTCCCAGCCCCTGGGGAAGAGACTTGTTGCTGCCTCCCTCTTTTAAAGCACTTCCCTCCTGGCTTGCAATGCAATTCAGGTGTGTGGGAGAAGGCAGGGCTGTTCAACCCCTTCCTACTCGGGGCCTCAGCACACTAGCCCAGGGCTGATGCTGTGGCTGCTTGGAGTGTCCCCAGCCTCTTCTTTGTCCCCCAGGTCCTCCAGCACCATCCCTGGTCCTCATCCCTGCTGCCCTGCAGGGTGCTCAGAGCCATCCCACCTGCAGGGGACGGATCCTGCCCCTGTTGTCACCTCCTCTCGCTTTCCCAGCTGCAGAGACTGAGATGCAAGGAGTTTGTGTGTTCTGCTGTGGGGCAACCACTGGCACAGCAGACCCCAGGTGGCACCTCTGCGGTCACCTCGGAGGGGCTCAACAACATGTCCTGCCCCAACACTCCCCCACTCTTGTGTTTCTGAGCCCACCCAGTGCCACCAGCTTCATCCCCGTGGGCAGAGGCCCAGCAGCCTCACCGGGGTGGCCCTAGGGGTGCCATTGAGATTGCCCTGAGGTTCCCACCAGGATGGTCCAGAGGGTCCCACAGGAATGGGTCCATGGGTCCAACCAGGATGGCTGCAGGGTCAGAATCAGCCCCCAAGGAACCAGGGCAGAGATCACGGCTGTTATCAGTGCAACATCCAACCATCCTCCTGGAAAAATGAGTGACTCTGCGTTCTCTGCAGGCTGAGGGTCACACCTGGTTTTACAGCCAGGCAAAGGAGAAGAAAGAAGCGATTCTGTTTACTTGGGGAGCAATTAATACCCCAGCTCCCAGCACATACAGACGCAGAGGAAACCTCCCCCACAGCGCGGAGAGCAAGGCTCTGCTGCCCTTTATTATTTCATTATCAGCCGAGCAGGATTAGGAGGGTGGGTCAGGGAACAGCACCAGTTTTATGCAGGTTTAGTTCCTTCGAAAAAGCTTATCCAGGCTCAGTCTCACTTGCTGGCTGTGATGCAGTTTTGTGCTGAGCAGAGGGGTTTGAGTAATGTTGGAAGCGGGCGGGCAGGGGCTCACACATTTTTAATAGCAAAAAATGGTAAAGCTTAGCAGGGAAAACCTGGGAGGTTCCTTTACCAAGAACTGCCTTTATTTGTTGAATTTCCACAAGCAAGGAGGGCAGTTTCTCAGCTTTGCCAAGAGCTCCATCTCCCCCCGGAGAAAACCAGACCCTCGGTGCTGCCCTGTCCATGCTGGGGGGCTTTGGGGCATGGGACCAACACAGCACCAGGGCGGGACAGACATTGTCAGGAGCTCCCTGCAGAGCTGGATGAAGTTTTGCCCTTTTCTCCTTTACCAAGTTTCTCCCTGGAGCCCGGGTGGAGTGGCTGGAGTGCGCTGATCCCAGACCGGCGAGGGAGGAGAAGCCATGGGAACCACAGCACCAAACCCCTCTTCTTCTTACCCAGGCCAGACATGTGGGACAAGTGTCCCCATCAGTAATTCTGCCCCGGGGATGCTGCCCGCAGGCGCCGAGCACCGCGGTGGGGATCCCGCTCATCCCAGGACCGGATCAAGTCTCCCAGGTGGTTCTCATTGCAGCCGCTGACTCACCTCCCAAAAATGCCTTTGCTCACATCAGAGCAGGAAACCGCTACTGGGAAGTGGTGAAAACCCTGCAACAGCCTAAAATTTGTCTTCCTCCAGCTAAGGCGGAGATCAAACAGCAGCACTTGGGCCTCAATCCCTCTGACGCCAGGGCAAGTCATCGGGGTGACTTTTCGGCTGAGCGAGTGGGGTGTGTGGTTATTCCAGACTCAGCAGCTTCTCGTGGAGCGTTTGGGAGTGTTTCCCTGTAGGAGGCCTGACCTCGGAAACATTTCTGAGTAATTCGTCAGCTGAGAGGAATGAGCCCAGCTTGCCAGTGTTGTCCAGGGCTCTCCAGGCGAGCCCTGTGGTCCTGGGCTGTGCCAGCGGCCGTGGAGAGCTCAGCTGAGAGTCGGGGCTGGGTAGCAGCCCATAGTGGGTCACCGAGCTGTGATTTAGGAGCTGCTGTAACCTGCAGCTCCTCAGAGGCTGAGAAGCCTGGGCCCCATATGACACCAGGGTTGTGGGTGCTACCTGCTGCCCATGGGTCATGGAGACAGAGACCTAGGGTGTGGTCACTTGCCAGAGTCCTGCAGCAAATCAGTGGCAGACCCAAAACCCATGTCCCGGCTTGTGCATCTAGGTGGGACGTGATCCCAATCGCTCTCCTCCAGGAGATACCTCTGTTATTTCTGTCCCCTCCTGCTCGGTGCTTGTCCCCTGTGTCAGCAACAGCATCTCCCTGGGGAGATGCAGGGTGACTGTTCCCTGTGAGCCCCCATGGCTGGGGGCTGAGAGGGGCTGAGCCGCAGTCCCTGGGCTGCGTCTGCCCCAAAACTGCTGTGTCTACCCCAAAACAGCTCCGTCTACCCCAAAACATCTCCATCTCTGCACTGGCTTCTCCTGCAGGCGCTGGCTGGAAAGTTCCCACTGCTGCAGTCGGTGCCTGTCCCCCTGCCAAACCCTGCAGCCCTGCCAGCCCCGATGCAGCGCAGCGCTGCGCTATTTCTGGCTCCACCTTGAGACATGTACCTTCAGCAGTGGGAACGATGCTAAAAGCGATGGATCTGGGATGAGTGCATCCCCTTCCCGTTCCCATCCCTGGGCGGCAGAGAGGGCAGGGATCCGGAGGAGCCTCGAAGTGAAATGCTGTGGTTCATCTTGCAGCAGAGCTGTGTCCTCTGCACTCCTCCCATGAGGCTGCCCAGTGTAGGCAGCGGGAGCCTGAAATCCCAGCCTGCGCTGGCACAGAGAGCCCCAGGTCTGTGCTGCGGCCGGGGGAACAAATGGTTATGGCAGGGCCGGAGAGCCCCCAGGCTCTCTGCACTCTTCCCCCAGGACATGCTCCCTGGGGGGACCAGCTCCTCTGGCAGCTGGGGGCAGGAGCAGGAAGAGCTCAGGGGCAGGAGGGACCTGAGGGGGTCTTTAATTGCCATATTTAACCCTTGGTTTCTTGCACAACTCAAGGCAAACCTTGTCTGCTGCTTCTGCCTCAGTTTCCCCAAACACAGAGCATCCATCACCTTCTCCAGGGGGCCCAGGGCACAGCACGCCAGATGTACAAGCCTTCCCTTCCAAATTACATTTGTGAGGTCTGGGGTGCCCCACGAGCCCTCCCAGGAGAGGAGTTTGAGGGGTGTTTGCTCTTGAAGCCTGGTGCCCTCTGTGGTCATTGCCGAACCAGACGCCCTGTGCCCTGGGTGAGCCCCCTGTGCAGTGAGAAAGGATGTGGGGGGATTCACCACCAGCTGTCCCCACTGGCATGCTGGCTCCGTGCCACATCCCCACACCATGTCCCCGTGCCGCCCTCCCACGCACACGGGCTCTGCAGCACCGCACGGGCGGGAATGGAGCCGATCAGGACAAACCCGACGGGCAGACACCTGCCCACGGCACGGGACCCCCGGCTGCTGAGCACATTGCCAGGCTGCCGGTCAGGTCAAGGGAGCTCGTTAAGGCTCTCCTAATTAAGATAGCCCCAAACAACTGTTTATCAGCACTGAGCGGTGACGGAAGTGATCCCACTTCCGTATTAGACATCACGTCTGGAGGCAAACAAGTAGCTCCTGAGCAGGACTGGGTCAAATCAGCAGAGAGCAAAGGGACCGGTGGTGGGCACTGGGCTGGCCGTGGCACAGAGCAGGCATCTGCCAAGGGTCGTGTGGCATCAGGATTGGCTCACGTGAAGTCCCCATAGACCAGCACCAAGGCAGAAAAGCTCTGCCTGGGTGTCCTGAGCCATCACGGATGCTGTGATTGTGCTGGTCCCATTCCCCACCCAAGAACAACCTGGCTGTGGCCCCCTAATCTCCCGTCCCCGGCCGTCCCCATCCCTCCGCTCCATGTCCAAGTGCTGCAGCATCACTGGCTCCCACAGCTTGCAATGAACCCGCTCTCAGTCCCGTTCCCCAGCTCACAGCATGGCAGTGGACAACACAGCCCGGCTGGGCGTTCGACTCCTATTTAAAGCACGGGCTGGGTGAGGGGGATCCCTCTGGCGCGGGGCCACAGACGGATGTAGCGCGGTGAGGACAGAGCCCAAAGTTGTCCCGTGGCACCTGCCAGCAGCAGTGAGACAGCTGCTCCCACATCCTCCCACCACTTCTCGTGCCTTCCTGGGCGGAAATGGGGAGCGGGTTAGTCACCAGGAAGGGTGAGGAGCAGGTCAGGACGCTGCATCGCCAGCATCCAGCTATTTCCTCCCATGACACCTTGCTGAGGATCTCGGGGCTGTTTACAAACGCTGGACCATGGCACGGCAGTGGCTGGGGAAGTGACCATATCCAAATTTCACCCAGAACTGGCTGCAGGTGCTGCTGTTCTCCAGCCAAAAGCATCAGCCAGCAAATGGCTGGGAGGGGGTCTTCTCCCGCCTCCCGCTCTAAGCATCTATTTGAACCCACAGCACACAGGGAAGTCTTTTTGGAAAGCACGATGCTCCAAATCATGGCACTTAAGCTCTCATTTTAGGTCACTCTGGGAAAGCAAGACTGAACCATATTATTCACCCAGCCAGTCGTCCTGTGCCGTTCCTGCAACTTTTGGCCAGTTCCAGCAGGTTTAAGTGGGGACAGAGGGCTGAGGGCTCACTGTTAATTAAACTGCTGTAAGTGTGAAGAGCGATGACTCCCCAGGGTGTGAGCTCAAGGTTACAGGGTCTCAGGCTGCTGCTGGCCCAGCAAAACCCGCATGAGTATTGGCACAAAGGGTGGTCTGAGGGCTGAGGAAGGGGTGAGGAAGGCCCGGGGAGGAGGAGGGAGGCACTGGGGCAACTCTGTGTCTGCCTTACCATTCCCATGGCATTTGTCCAAGTGCTTATCACCCGCTTCCCAATGCAGAGGCTCAGCTTTGTTTTGGTTTGAGCCTAAAGAGCGCAAAGGCTCAGCTGCAGCACATGGAGCAGAGATATATCCAGGGGAAACTGCTTGGCCAAAAAAATCCTTATTGGGCTGGGCCAGACCCCCTGGAGCCCAGCAGCCCCTCGGGAGGGTGAGCTCAGTCCTGGTGCCATCAAAAGCTGCTGTCAGTGATTTTTGCCAGCCGTCACAGACATGGAGCGGCTCCCAGCTGTGCTGGCACCCTCCGGGCAGGTCCCCAGGGCCCTGTCCCCAGCGCTCTGTGCCCTGAGGTGGGGTTCATAGCACAGCCCACCCCCCTCTATGGGGCTCCATGCCCATAGCACCCTCCAACCCGCAGATACCTGCTGGTGAGCCACCAGTGATGGGTAGGACATGGTCCTCCTCCATGCTCTCCTGGAGGTGTTCTCTGCCCGCTGTCCGCCTCAGCCCTCACCGTGCCTTGATTTCTTCACACACCCGCTCTGCTCCTCTCACCCTGTTCCAGCTGGAGAGATGCAGAAACGGTGTTAAATGCTGTTCAGCCCAGCGTGGGGGTCAGGGGACTCAGCCAGTGCCTATCTGTGCGTTGCTGGACACGCTGCTGCCCCGCACTTTGCCACTGGTCTCTCGGCACCACCGCGGGTGGGTGCTGTGCCAGCCGCGCACCGTGGGAGCATCCACGCCAGACACCCACCCCGGCAGGGCAGAGCCACTCACGGCAAACCCACGGTGTCGCTTTGCCCCGTGTCTGCAGGGTCTTGCTCCAGCCGGGCAGACCGGGTCCCCCCCCGGCTCACCCGCGGGGAGCCGCCGACCGCAGCCCTGCCCCGGAGAGCGGGCGGCGCTTGGGGAAACTGAGGCAGGCGGAAGCGGGGGGGCCTCGGGGCAGCCCCGGGACGTCCCCCCACAACTCTCGGCGTGGGGGGGCTGGGTTAAATTTTTCTGAATGGGGCCGCCCCGCCTGCCATTGCCGGGCGGCGCGGCGGGTGTCAGCAGCGAGCAGCGGCGGGCGGCGCTCCCCGGTGCGTCCCGCTCCCGTTCCCGTTCCGCCGCCGATGGCCGCCGGCCGCCGCGCTCCCCCGGAGCCCGGTGGGGGCCCGGTGTTACTTCAAGGTATCTTCGGTGCGGGACCGACTCCCGGTGGTGCCGCTTGCTCGCTGGCTCTGACGGCGCGGGAGCTGCAGGTGCGGCGTCCCGGCGGTTCTTCCGGGGGCTCGGCCGGTCCCGACGCCGCGCTCCGCCTGGCCGATTGCGTGGGCTCCTCCGCCTTCCCCGCCGCCGCCGCCGCCTGCTTCTCGCTGGTGTGTTACCCGCTCCGCGGGCCGCGCTGGGGCTCGCCCGCCCGCCAGCGCCTGGAGCGGACCTTCCGCGTCTCCCTGGGACCCGACGCCGAGGACAACCTGCGCATCGCCCAGGCCTGGAGCCGCAGGATCCGGGAGCTCTCGGTGCCCGCCGTGCCCACGCAGGACGGTCAGTACCGGAGCCGCCGCCCGCCGCGGCCGCCCCCACGCTCGCCCGGGGAGGGACTGTCCCGGCTGCGCTGCGTGTCCCGACGGAGCGAGCGCCGGGAACGGGCCGGGGGGGTTGTGGCTGGACCTGGGCCAGCGGCCACCCGAGGGCTCTCTGCTGCCTGTCCCCGCGGGACGGCTGTCCCCGTCCCCGAGGGGCAGCTGGCACCGAGCCGGGGGCGCTGCGCGGTGGTCGGGCCCCAAGGCACAGGTCAGGGCCGGAGGGGATAGACGGGGGCGATCCCCATCTCTGTAGGGTCACCTGGATCCCCCCCGCTCAAAGCCCGGGGGGCGACAGGGACATCCCTGTGCACAGCCCCAGGGTCGGGGGTGGCTTCTCCCTCCTTTCACTCTTAAATCGAAGGGGCAGCAGGGACGTGGTAGCACCACAGGGGCCCTTTGCATGCTCCCCCCCCCACCCCGCATCGCTTTCGTTCAATAACTAGTAAAGCTCCAAAGGGCAGCATTAACCAAGAAAAAAATAAAGTCATCATTGCTGACGCAGGCAGGACAGGAGCCAGGGACTGTCCCCAGCAGGTCCCATCCATCACTTGGGAGGAGGCGAATCCCCCCGGGGACCCAGCGGGGTCCCAGGGTGGCACGGAGGGGCCCGGGTTTCAGTTCCCTCTCCCCTCCAGGAGCTGCCACCAGCTCGAAGGGGAGCGGCTGGCTCGGGGACCAAGTCCCCCAGCTCCTGCAGTCAGGGCAGGGCAGGCTGGCATATATTTGAACATCTGAGCAGAGATTCAATTATATGCACTACTTCATTTATTTAGCTGTCCAGTCGCACTGATCAGACTTGGAAATTAAGAGGCATGCGGTTAGAGGGATCCTGTCAAATCATATTTAGCCCAGCTCTTCCCTGCTTGCATTTTAAAATGCAGCTTTTTTACATGACCTGCAGCTACAAAACAACTTTCTGCTGCTCCTCCAAAAGAACAACAAAAAATCCAGTGGAACAGGGTGAGGGCAAAACCAGTTCCCTGGCTCTATTTCCAGCCTGAACTCTGCAGCTGTAAGTCTCCAAGCGTTTTAAAACCCTCACCCTTTTAGCAGGCGGTGCGAGGGTGCTGGGGCAGCAGCCGCTCGCTGCATGGCAGGGACCTCAGGGGAGCCTGAGGAAGGAGGACGGGAGAAGGTGGTGCGGGATTTTGCAGTTATTTTTCTAGCTGAGGGCCAGCAGGATTTGCAAACCTCCTCCCCCAGTTTGGGACAGAGCTAAAAATGCCTCTCGCCACACCCTGCACTCCAACGCACCCTCACGTGCCGGCATCGCGGCGTGTGCGGGGCAGATAAGGCCGTGCTGGGAGGCTGCGTGCGAGTCCGTGCAGAGCAATCCTGCCACCCGGTCCCCATGGGGAGGAGAGCTGGGGAGCCACCAGCGATCCGTCCTGGTGTCATCTCAGCTCCAGCATCCTCTGGGATAAAAGCCCTGTGGAGAGCTGCAGCACGGGTGAAGTTACCCCTCCTTATTTCACCTCAAGGGAAAGAAAAAGTCCCTCAGCAGTTATAACCACAAAGCTGGGGCTTCCCGCAGCGTGCAGGGAAGTGTCCCACCCTGCAGCTGGCCAGGAGGGACCAGCTGTCCCCAGGCTTGTGTCCTGGTGGGGAAATCCAGCCCCAGTTGTGGCAGGAACCTGCCGTTGAGCTGTCAGCAATGGCCATGGCACCGCGGTGTGTCAGCAGCAAGTGGGACTTGGCCCTGCCGCAAGTCCCCGTTTTGGGAGACCCCCTTCCTGTGCTCATCCCTCACTGTGCAGGGGACAGGAGGTGACGCTGCAAGAGGTGACACACAACAGGCATATCCCGGTCTGTCCCAGCCTCATGCCACCCGGGTCACCAGGCAGGACAGGCCTGTCCCCTGTCAGCCTGGTGTGCTTGTTCCTTGTGCCCAACGAGTTTCCAGAAGGATGCGGGGACACAATGGAGCAGCTGAGGCTGCTGACGGTGGAGCCGCGGCAGCGTGGTCGCTGCCCGAGCACGGCCGGGACACGTGTCCCATGGGGGGACGTGGGCGGAGGGGGGAGAGCAGAGTTTGTGCGGTGGCAGCAGCAGCTGGAGCCCCTTCCTCCTGCTGACTCAGTGTCTGCTCCGCGCAGCGTTTGGGGTTGAAAGCACCCACACTGTGCTGGGAAGTGGCTGAGCCTGGCCGAGGGGCCGGGGCCGGCCGGTGTTGTGCAAGGGAGCAGGATGCTGCTGAAATCTGTCCCCCCGGCCTGAGCATTGCTGTGGCCAAGGCTCTGAACCAGCACCCCCCACTCCGGCCATGGGAGCCCAGGCCGAGCCCAGTGCTGCTGGTGTCACTGGTCTCACACTGGGATTCTGTCCCCACTCCGGTTCACACCCTGGTAGCAGCGATCTGTGCCTGGTGATGGAGTCACACCATCCCGCGGTGTCCTGACAGGGTTTGCCTTTCCCCCTCCAGCCAAAGAGCGGGTCCGCGGGGTCCCAGACGTACCCCACTACTATTCAGGGACAACGGGGTCCAGGCAAGACCCAGGTGCGGCTCCGTGTGCGCGTCAGGAATGATGTGGCTGATAAGAAATGTTATGGGTTTAAAAAACTGTGTTTAGGCTCTTGAAGAGTCTTGTGCTCTCGCTTTGCATCCTCTGGGGTGGGAAGGAGAAAAAGGAGAGAGAAGTCCCCCCAGCCCCTGCCTCTGGCAGGTGGGACTCAAGCACAACCCCCTTGCCCAGGGGCTGGGCTGTGTTTGCCCAGAGGGGATTTAGTGCGGGTAGGGACCAGGGAAGGCTCTGGAGAGGGGGGACCAGGGCCAGCCCAGTCCTGGGGCTGCTGCCCGTCATCCCTGACCAAAGCTGGGGTGGCCTCACTGCTGTCCCCAAGGGCTGCTGGTCCCCTTGCATCTGGCACCCACTGATAAGGGGCTGGGGAGGGCGGGGGGCAGCCGGCCGCTTCCCCTGGCCCTGGGTGGCAGTGGGGAGAGAGCCCAGAGCCCGGCCACAGGCTCAGCCCTGCCTGATGGGCTCTCATGGGTGCACCTTGGCTGTGGTCTCGGTGAGAGGTCCCAAGGTGTGGGGACAAGGAGGTGTCCTGGGGGATGACAGCCTCACCAAGTCACTCCCGGGGGCAGAAAATCAACGTAATAGTGTCCAAATCAGTACCGCTCTGTGTGCTCCACAGGGCTGCAAGAGACATGGAGATGGGATGGATGGAGCTCCAGGCATGATTCCCTGTGGGGCAGCTCTGCCAACCATCAGGGCAGCCCCAGCGTGGCTGTGATTGGTGTGACGCTGGGTGTCACCCAGGGCACGTGGCACACATGGGGACCTCCATTGCCCCAGGCTCCCCTCGCCCCTGTGCGCCAGCAGGAGGGGGGTTAGCTATAAAAATGCTGCTTGTGTTCAAACAGCTCGAATCACTGTGTGTGTGCAGCCTGGGGGGCAGGTTGCTGACGCCGGCCCCCGACTCTGCCCGGGTTGGAGGGGGTTCCCAGCCCCAGCAGTGCCGGGAATCGCTGTCTGCTTTGGTGACTCAGCTCCTGACCAAGCAGCTCTTTCTGCTGACTCAGCAGGCACAGCCCCCATCCTGTCCCACAGAGCCCCCGTGCCCAGGCTGGCACCCACTGCCTGGGGCCAAATCACAGCTTAGGGGGCCCAGAGCTGGTGGGGACACCCCCACACCTCCCAAAAACCCCATCACCCTGCAGGGCTGGGGCTTTCCAGTGGCGCTGTGGAAGCTCAAGGCGCCCTGCCCTGCTCATCAGGGTTTGGGGTGTCCAGGGAGCACCTGGGGGCTCTGCTGTTGAAGCACGCTGCCACCAGCTCCCCCAGGTACCATCGCATCCCTCCTGCTGTGTGGGGACCACTGGGCTGGGGGGCTGGCAGAGGCACGCGGGCCCCTGCCAGGCATGTAATTACAGCCCAGCCAGGGGCCTCACACATGAAACTTGAGCCCCGTGGGGAGCAGGGGAAGCAGAAGCGTCCGTCTGCTGGCACAGGTGTCTGTCCTGGCCCTGTTCCATCGGGGATGGATGTGGGGAACAGGGACCTCAAGGCCCCTGGCCCTCGTCCCCCGCTGTCCTTGGCTCACTGCACATTGTGTCATGAACTGGGGAGTTCATAAGGGAAAACTCACAGCTGAGAGTGTTTGGGGCCAGACGCCCTTGGGGAGGTTGTGTTTCAAACTTCCCCTTTGCTCCCCCTTTTCTTTCCCTGGTGTGTCTGTAAGGGCAGCCGGCAGCGCCCGCAGCCCGGGGTGCACAGGAACGCTGGGGGCTGCAGAGCCCTCGCTCCGCTGCGGCATCGCTGGGTGGCTCGGGGCTCCGGCCTGGGCGTCGAACATCTCTGCTGATTGCAGGAGAGCTCAGGATGAGTCCCCGCAGGACCCCCTGTCCCTGCAGGACCCCTTGTCCTTGTATCTGCCACCTCCCGTGCTTTCCCAGCGCCTCTGGGCAGGTGGGGATGGGGGGCAGCTCCCCTTCCCGCGGGGCTGTGGCAAACGCTGCCCTGGTTCGCAAAGCCCTCCCTGGGCAGCACCATGGCCCCACCACCCTGACCCCCTGTCCCCGCAGGTGACAGCTATGGGGTGCTGCCCCGGCCCTGCCGCGCGCTGGTGCTGGTGAACCCGCAGAGCGGCGCCGGCCGCGCGCTGGAGGACTTCCAGGCGGTGGTGCAGCCCATGCTGGCCGAGGCCGACATCGTCGCCACCGTCTTCATCACCGGTGAGTCCGCCAGCAGCTCCCCCACCTCCTCCTCCCTTCCTGGGATGCCAGCTGGGTGCTGCCACCCTGGGACGGGCTGCTCCGAGGGCCTTGTACCTTCTGCATCACTGCAGCTCCAGCTCCCATGGGGCTTGTTTGGACAACACGATGGGTGGGCTGTCGCAGGCAGAGGTGACAAAGGGTGTGAGAGGACATGACTGCACTCAATAGGGGTGGCAGCCTCACCTCCTGCACTCCCAGCTGGGACTGTGGGTCTGGGGTCACTGTCTGTGGGGTGGCAGGAGGATGGAAGGTGATGCTTGACTCTGCTTTTCCCCTCAGAAAGAGCCCACCATGCTCAGGAGAAGGTGCGGGATGAGGACCTGTCACAGTGGGACACGTTGGTGATCATGTCTGGGGACGGGCTGCTGCACGAGGTGAGAGCGAAACCATAGAGCATCCCCAGGCAGGATGGGCACAGAGCGGGAGGAGAGGGCTGCCCAGGGCATGAGCCAGGCAGGGAACGGCAAAGGAGAGATGACACCCCAATTGGAGCAAAGCGGGGCAGCCGCGGCCTCAGTGCTGCCCTGGCCAGGGGCACCATGGGCTCCCCTCTCCCTGGTCCTTGCACGGCCCCAGGTGCCACCAGCTCTGTCCGTCCTCACAGGTGGTGAACGGGCTCATGGAGCGGCCGGATTGGGCAGACGCCATGAAGAAGCCGCTGTGCATCCTGCCGGGGGGCTCTGGGAATGCCCTGGCTGCCTCCATCAACTACTACGCTGGGTGAGTCCCAAGGCAGTGGGGTCACTGAAGCGAAGGGCTGAGTGTGGCTCCAGCCCAGGGGACGGGTGCCAGGTACAGGGATGCCCAGCACAGGGCGCCCACCTGCGTCCCCACCTCCTGCAGTCCCTGCGAGCATCAGTTTGCATCCCTTTGTCCCCTCCAGGCTCGGGGTCTGGCACAGCTTCACTCCAAAGCAGCCACCCGGTGTAGGAGCCAGGATTGCCCTGACCCTGCAGCCCCAACCTGGTTCCCTCTTTCAAAAGCTGCTTTATCCTTCCCACCCCCAGCAAACCCTGCCCTGAGGGACACTCACCCAGCTGGGATACGTCCCAACCACAACACAGGGGTGAGGGCTGCATGTGGATGCTGGGACAGGAGGGAAAAACCCTGAGCTGGGTCCAGCCCAAACTCACCCTCTCCGTCCCTCACAGCAATGATCACGTCGCCAAGAAGAAGCTGCTGACGAACTGCACCTTTATCCTGTGCAAGGGGCTGCACACGCAGATGGACTTGGTCTCGCTGAGCACGGCCTCGGGCAAGCGCCTCTTCTCCTTCCTCGGCTTCGGCTGGGGCTTCATCTCGGACGTGGACATTGACAGCGAGAAGTACCGCCGGCTGGGCAATGCGCGCTTCACGCTGGGCACCCTGCAGTGCCTGGCCAAGCTGCGGGTGTACCAGGGCCGCCTGTCCTACCTGCCCGCTGTCCCCGAGCAGGGCACACCCCAGGCACACAGGGACCCCCACGCACCCGTCACCAATGGCCAGGCTGCTCATGTCCTGCCCCCAGCGGGGACAGAGGCGCCCGGTGCTCTGCCCACCGACTCGCTGCTGGTGCCGCTGTGCCAGCCGGTGCCAGCGCACTGGACTGTGGTCCCTGAGGAGGAGTTTGTCACCGTCTATGCCATCTACCAGTCCCACCTGGGCACCAACCTGCTGATGGCACCGGCGGCCCGTCTGAACGACGGCTGCATCCATCTCTTCTACCTGAAGGCCGGCATCAGCCGCCTGGCGCTGCTGAAGATCTTCCTGGCCATGGCCAGGGGGACACACCTGGACTTGAACTGTCCCCACCTGTGCTATGTCCGTGTCCGGGCTTTCCGCCTGGAGCCGCGGGCGGCCGCGGGCATCATGACGGTGGATGGGGAGGCGCTGGCCTGCGAGCCGGTGCAGGGCCAGATCCACAGCCGCCTCTGCCGCATCGTCAGCGGGTCCTGAGCAGCCGGGTTCAGCCCCCGGCACTGAGCTGCCAGCATGGCCCAGCACAAGGGCAGCAGAGCCTTCCTCCCACTCAGGAACCTCCTCCTCCTGTAGCAATAGCTCTTGGGGGCCATGGGCACTCATCTCTTCACTTGCCCCCATGCTTAGCTTTACCCCCCTTGGGACAGCCAAAGTGCTGCCCCAAAACTGAGCCACGAGCCCCATCAGGTACTCGGTGCCGACAAGACACCGGTGTGTTTTATCCCGGTACGAGGTCCCGGCCCAGGCGGCTGCGCCGGCACAGCCCCTTCCCCTCCCCGGCTCGGACGCACACGGTGGCATCGCTCGTGTCCCTGCCACGGAGCCAGCGCCACCTCCCAGGGATGGTCAGGACCAATATATCTGATACAAGAAATCAACTTTTTTAAAGAATGTTTCTACCCAAAGCTTCCTGTAGAAGCAGAGTTTATTCTTGTGAGAAATGCAATAAATATCTAGAGTTTTCAAAAAGAGTCCTCCCTGGGTTTTCAATCTGAGCTCCTGGCTGCTGTGGTGCTGTCACCCTGGACCACCATCACCTGGGGGCAGGATCAGCATGGAGCGATGGCCACAGGAGATGCTGGCAGGGCAGGTGCCTCAGAGGCAGGATATAGGGCAGTATTGCCACCCACCCTAATTTTTTGGGGTGTGCTGGTGCCTTCTTGCACAGCCTCACACTGGGGTTGATTGAATCCTGGCAGCTCAGCACCACAGCATTGATCTGGGACATCTTGGGAAAGGCTCCAGGGTAGGGAAGGGGTCAGGGAGGAGGCTCAAGGAGGGGGGTGTTGGATCTGAAGGGTTTGGTTTTCTGCGGGGGCCCTATGAGGAGCTCAGGCCTCCCCTTTCCTGGGCAGCCAGGCCAGCTGGAGCCCTGCAACAGGTTCCTGCCCAGGGGGCTTGCCTGGGGGGCAGGATTACTCAGCCTGTTCGGTATAAAATTGCAGTAATTAAACCTCATTTACAGTGCTTAAGTACAAAGTAGAAGAGCAAACAGTGGGGGTTGTTTGCATTTATTCATCTGCAAACTATGCAATTAGGATTGCAGAGCTGGGGAAGAAGAGCACGATTGTTCCTCCCCCCCCAGCCCCACTCACTCGCAGAGCTGAGCTCGGGTTCCCAGGCCAGCCAGGCGGGCAGGGGCTGGGAACCCCCGCCCAAAATAAAGTTATTTCCCCCATGGCATGGGGCCAGGTGTAAAAACAGGCTCAGCGATGGTTTGCTGAACCCTCTGATCATGTCAAACAGCCGGGGGAGGCTGCGGGGGAGCCCAGGGCAGGGGATGTGCTTGGAGCTCTTGGCTGCGGCTGCCAAAGGAGACGGGTCACTGGAGCGGAGCCGCTGGGGTTCACAGCACCTGAAAGGCTCCGTGGAGCCAGCCCTGGGCCTCTCTGGGGGATGGTTGCATAGAGTCACAGAATGATTTGGGTTGAAGGGACCGTCCCAGCTCCCCCAGTGCCCCCCCTGCCATGAGCAGGGACATCTTCACCAGCTCAGGTTGCTCAGAGCCCCGTCCAGCCTGGCCTGGGATGTCTCCAGGGATGGTTCAGCCACCACCTCTCTGGGCAACCTGGGCCAGGCTCTCACCACCCTCAGGGCCAACAATTTCTTCCAGCCTGAATCTCCCCTCCTTTGGTTTAAAACCGCCACCCCTTGTTGTTTTGAAGCCCCGCAAAGCTGCAAGCTGACCTTGTGCTGAGGATTTGTGTCAGCCCGGGCCTGACCCTGTCTGTGGGGCAGCAGCCAGCTGTTGTGGTTCGACCCGAGCTGGCAATATAACAGCTGCTCATTCACTGCCCCCCGGCACCAAACGGGAGAGAAGCAAAAGGGGAGAAACTCATGGACAGAGATAAACACAGTTTAATAAAATAACACTAATATACCACTACTAGTGCTAATATATATACAATGGAAAACAATATAAAATAGAAGATGGTCCAATTCCTCACAAACTTTGCCCGCACAAAGCAGCCGGTCCCAGGGAACAGCACCTGGTCCCAAACAGACAATCCCAGAGAGAAAAGAGAAACAAGCAGAAAGGCCCAGAGGCCTCTGCAGAGCAGCAGGGTGACAAAAGCCCAAAAGAAAACTCCCCAATGGAATTCCACTGCCAGTCTCCCCCTCCCCAGCCAGAAAAATCCAACTCTTAAATAGGAAGGGTAAGGAACGTTTAACAAAGGAATGTTGTTTTTACAAAACTAAGGAGCTGGTGCCTGACCCCAGCAGGGCAGGGGGGAAGGACTGAGACACATCAGACTATGAATCCTTAATGTAAAACAAAGTCTGTTCTAACTAATCCCGGAACGCAAACTGATACCTGTATTAACAAGTTAATCTAGGGGGAAGGGTAGCCAAAGAGCCAGGAACCTGTATTTTAAATTGATTGATAAGGGGAAGGGTATTGTTCAGATTAGAGGAATGAAACATGTAAACTGAGGTAGGCATCAGGTAGTCTGTAAACCCTGACAAACACAAGCAATACGGAATAGGGGAGGGAAATCGCGACCAGAATCTGGGGGGAATATAAGCAGGAGCTTTTTGCCCTATTACGTGTGCCTAACTTTAGGCAGAACACTCGATCTTGCAAAATCATTATTAGAATATGCTTTGCTGAGAGATCCTGCCTGGGCCTATTGTATTTGCAAGGTAATTGTTTCCTACAGGAAGCACGAGACCAAGGGCATGGAATGTTCTTATTGACCAGCCTGGATGCCCACAAGGTCTGTCCCATCCACGCCCCCTTCCCAGCTGCCCCACACCTGTGGGCAGACCTCACAGACCTTGGCTCCCAAACAACAACTAAAAAACATTAACTCTGTCCCGGGGTGTTATCTTCTTGTTCTCAAACTAAATCCAAACACCGGTCGTGCCAGCTACGGGAAAAAAAAAGGCTTTGAACTACATGGAGAAAATTAACTCACTTTCAGTCACAGCAGCGCGGCAGCGGAGCCCCCAGCTGTGCGGCGGCACACGCTGGCAGCCTGCGAGCACCCCGTGCCAGCAAAGAGCGGAGAATAATGGAAACACAGCCTGACAGATGCCCTGTGAATCAGGGGCTTGGGGAGCTGCTTTCTCCGGAGCCCTGGGGCAGATCTGCTCAGCTCCCCCAGACTCGCTGTCCCCTCTGTGCCATCGACCGCAGCCAGCGGGACCCCGTCCAGCCGGGGGCGATGCCAAAAGTGTGGCTGCGGGGGGAAAGAAAGAGGCAGGAGTCAGGACTACTCACAGAGGCAAAATTTAATGGCAAGTCATCTTCCCTCCTTTATTACACCTTGGTTAGCCAAACCAACAAAAAAAAAAAATTCTGCAGGTAAAAAAAGTTTTAATGGTCACACAGCACTTTATACATATATCATAAGCAACCAAGCATCCACATCTGCACGTGAACGACACACCTCTAAGCATGGCCTCAATAGTCAGGTCTGTTTTTTTCTTCATTAAATACTGTACAGAATCAAGGCTACAAACTGATTTTGTAATGCTTCTTCCCCAACCCCAGCACTTAAAACAGTTACAGGCTGCTCTCATTTGTACATCACACAGTCATGTAGCCAGTTTTAAGGCTAACAATATGCATCATGCTTTGGCTTTTTTTGTGTGTTTTTAACTTTTTTTTTTTAAAGGTTTTAGCCTTTTAAATTGTTACCCTTAAATATTACATACATACACAAAAAAATTACATAGCTGCAGTGTGCTCACCACCAACCTCATCACCCAGGAGCTTCACATTATCAAAAGCTTTAGAAAAAAAATCTGTAAACCTCTGTGCACGCTTGGGTTTGGGGCAGCCGGCTACAGAGAGCGAGCGATGCGGGGCAGCGTCCCCTCCCACAAGGCATTCACACCTCCTGGGTAGACAGGGAGCCCCGGGAACCTGTGCAAAAGCTCTTGATGAGGATCAGAAGAACAAAGACACTTCTTGGGCGAAGGGGAGGACTGGATGACCAGCCCCCAGTGACCACCTTCCTATGGGAGGAGAGCTGCAGAGAACACAGGGGGACAAAGCTGGGACCCCCAGAGCTCTTCTGTTCCTCCACCCCAAGCCAAGCTCGGCCCTGAAGGGTTTTTCTCCCTCCCTGGATGTCCAGACTAAGGACAGCCACAGCCCTGCACAGGGACAGAGACGTTTGTATCCATACGTCACCAACTGCAATTTTTTGTGGTGAGTAAGAGGTTTAATCATCTGTGCAACAAGCCTCTGCGCCTGCCCTTCCCCTGCCCCGAGCTGCAGCCTCACCCCTCTGCCCCAACCGACCCTTGATATTTTGGAGACGCCCCCGCTCCTCGCTCAAAGGGATTCATTCATGTAGCACCAGTCACAGGCAGAACGTGTCTGGGAGTTCCATGGGCAGCTCAAAGCATCTCTCTGCACCCCCAGGGTCTGCCAGAGCTGCTGCGCAGGGGATGCACCCGCAGAGCGGAGCTTGGGGAGCTCTGCAGACCCAGCTCTCTGCTCACAGCCAAGTCCTGCTACCTCCAGAGCACCTTCCAAAATCCCGACAGCGGATGGTGACACAAGAAGGGCTTTGTGCAGCCAGTCCCCTGGCTTGGAGCATGAGGTGCAGGGAGCCAGGTGGGGGAATTTGGGCCAGGGGGACAGATCTTGGTGTTTCAAAGAGCAGAAAGCGCTGTGCAAACGTGCTGAGATTCACCTGCTGTTCTGTTTCAAAATGAGAAGATGCTGGCCTGGGTGTGGGGAAGGGACACAGCCCTACTGAGCAAGAGCAGCAGAGAGTTTTGTCTTCACCCTCAGTTCTGGCAGAGCCAAGTGCTCAGCCTGACTCTGTCCTGGGAAGCCTGGAAGGACCAACACTCTCCCTGACAGACTGTGTTCCACACAGATGCCAAACGGGTGCTTCTCTAATGCCTAAACACTGGGCAAATGCAATAGTGCTGGAGGGTGACCTCCCAGCTCCAGAAGTGAAATTAAGTGCGTGCAGACAGAAAAAGAGGCTTCGGGAAGGTGTCTTGACCAGGAGACTCTGGCAAGTCCCGGCTTCAAAGTGCTCACGGTCACCAGCTCAGGCAGCTCTGCTGCTGAAGCTTGGGCTGATCTCACCAGCCGTTTCCCAGCACGGTTGGGATTAGGGACAGTATGTGCTGTGCCCACAGGGGACCCAGGTCACCACAGGAAACAGCTGGCAAGGGAAGGGATTGATAACAGTTTGCACCAGGGGCTGATGCACTGAGGAACAGCACAGGAACGGTCACAAACCGCTGCTGCTACAACAGAACCTCGTCATGACACAACAGCTCCGTTCCCTTGGGTAAGCCTGGCTGAAACAGCTCAGAAATACCCACCTACCACTGAATGATGGAGAAGTGCCGTGCCAGGTTCCCCAGCCAGCCTAGCTGGTGGATCCACAATATGCCCCAAGATCACCCGGTGCTGCCCGGCCAGGTGAGTACGAGGTCCGGGGTGGGTGTAGTGCTGCGAGACAGCCAGGAAGGCTGGAATGAAAGATGCGGATACCTCAGCAAGTCACACGGGCAGAATCCTGCATCCTGGGTGTTTCTAGAAGACAGGCATGCATGGTAGGGAAAGGGAAGTTTGCCTTACTCTGGAGAAAAAGAAGTGTGGATGGCTAGAATTGCTTCCAGAAAACTGACTAGAAGTTGCAGAAGTGGATGGAAAGCCCACAGCACGACCAGGCCAGACCAAGCGCTAGTGCAGAGCTCTGGTTCTGCCTACCAAGTCCTGACTGGAAGAACTTTGTAGCTGCCCGTGAACAACCAAGACCAGAGCAACTCCGTATGGTGTCGTCAGCTTCAATGCAAACACAATCCAATGTCTAAGTACGTATAAGCTGGGGCAGACTTCATAAAACCCATGGTAATGCAGAGAAAAATGAAAGACGGGGAGGGCACTGCCCTTCACTTCCAGAACTACAGCAATCGCTTCTCCTGGCTTGAACCCCACCAGAACCAACTGCTGGGTTGGGAAGAGTCCTTGTGTGGAAAGGTGCCCCAAGATGAAAGTGCAGAGGGAACGTGGCTGCAAGACTGCTTCTGTGCAGGTCTCAAATCTTACCATTGCAGGGTCAAACTCGCAAGAGGAGCATGTACATGGGACAGGGGAGAGGAAGAAGGGCTGGGGGCAAAGAGTTATTCATGCTTAGACAACCTTTCCTCAGAGGAGCAATCAGGCCTATCATCTTCTTTGGAACAAACCACGCTGAGGAAGAAAAGCTGGAAGGAGAAGTCAGTTTACTGGTAACAGTGGTTGCTGATTTATTTTCTGCTGCTTTCCTTTCTCCTCTGCACCTGCCTGTCCCTAACCTGATGGTTTATTTGTCTTCTGTCCACTCTGGGATGTTGGCTCCTGCTAAGGCAGCCCGGTACTGCTGCAAGACACCGCGGATGCTTTTAATGAACCCCTTGGACAAAGGGAAGAGGGGGAACCCAATATCAGGGTAACCACTCTTCTCTGGAAGGAAACTCCTGTAGCTCTTTCTCCGTTTCTTTGGTTTCACACTAGGCTGCGAGGCAGAGTCCTGGGCAGCCTTCCCCTCGTCCGTTCGGTCTCTGGCCAGGTCTACCCCCCTGGCTTGGCCTGTGCTCTCCGAGTCTGAGTACTGTTGGAGATCACCAGCGCTGGGCATCGAGGTTGTGAACTCCGACTCGTCCAGCTCCTCCTTCCCGTCCAGCGCTGAGTCGGAAAGCTCGGCGGCTGCCCCCTGCTCCAGGCTGCTGCCGTCCTCCCCCAGCGATCCCGCATTGTCTCCGGGGCTCTCGGCCAGGGTGCCGCAGGCAGACAGGAGGGAGGCGGAATCCGCCCCGTTGGCCTGTTCGTGGCTCCGCTCTACCAGCTCGTTTGTCTCCAGCCAGGACTCGATGCGTGACACCAGGCGCCAGCCGTTGCAGCGAAAATGCTCACGGATTTCGTGCTCAAAGACTTCGACAGGCCTGCGGAGCAGCTGCATCATGGACTGAACCACGCGGATCAGTGTCATCTCGTTGTAGCAGCGACTGTTCTCGTAGCCCTCCTGGAGCCCCCGGTCGCTGTCAAAGCCCGCCTCGTTGTAGTAGGGCTCGTTCACTAGGATGAGACCTGCCAAGAGAAGGGGAGACCAAGGCGTTAAGGGAGAAACTTTACTGTGAATTGCCACCCGAGGCAGACATGGCTGGGCCCTGATGTCTGCCAAGGTGGTTGAGATTTGAGGGTCACAGCACCTCCCTGCTGAGCCATCACACCTTCACCCATGGATAGCAAGCAGGAGAAGGCACTGCAGGGAAGCCATGCTTTGGCTTTGAGCAGAGGCCAGGCTGGACAACCAGGAACCAGCCAGACTCACTGGACGGGTATTGCATGGGGAGCAGCCGTGTGAATGGGTCTGTGGCCTTCTGCTAGGGCGCAGGGATCTCGGACGCACCCAAGAGCGGCATTCAAGATCCTTCGCTGGCAAGAATAGTCTTGAGCAGCGTGATACAGAGGGCAAACACAGCAGAGGAGGTCAAAAGAGCAGGAGGGGAAGAGTTTCGCAGCTCCTCTCCCTTCCCTCCCCTCCTAACAAAAAAACCACAAATGCAAACACACCCAAAGCTTTTTTTTCTCCTCCTCTTACTCAGGACAAAGGCCAATCTTCATTAACAGGCTCTGAGCTGGCTGGGTCCTGTCCTACCCAGCACAGTCCCATCAGACAGTGCATTTCTGAGACAGTGAATGCTGTGACAAGTCACCCATGCCGAGCTTTCTCCTGCGTGCCCCTGGTCTAATGTAATTACACGTATGTGGTGGCGGCACCAGCGCTGCCAGGCTGCTGGCAGCCTGCCACCAACTGCATTAGAGCTGCTGGAGGTGAGATCATGAGTCCCTCAAAGCCCAGGCAGGAGGAGAGGGAAAAGCAGATTTTTCAGTAGCACCATGTTGTTCCAGTAAAACATTTAGTATTTCATTTTCTAAATTTGGATCCTCAGCTTTGTAAATCAGAAAAGGCTTTTCTTGTCCTGTTACTCCCTCACTGGAGGATACGGGTGGACTGTGGGTTGAGAGAAGCAGGAGTCGCCTGCTGACAAAGGCAGGAGCCTTTGCTCTGTGTCAAAGGTTTCGCAAGTCACATGTCTGGGCTCCCTGCATAGAAAGTTGGCCTTGAGGAAGAGATTTGATTTAGTCTGTGCTCAAACTAGATATGGCAGGGGAAGCCCTATGGCAGGAAGCCCTGTGGCTGGTCTAGACACACCCCTGATTATTCTCTGCTTCAGAAGGAGCATAAACACCATCATGTACAAAAACATGCCCAGTGTAGGATGGGCGGGTGACTCAGCGAGGATAAAAAGCAGTCCTGCGACTGAAGCCTGGTTCAGCAACTTCAGGTGCCTTCAGTAACTGGCTCAGGACACAGTGGTTCACCTTTGTCAGCTCAGAATAACAAGTAAAACAGCTCTGTGCTTCGCTGCCACAGTGAGAAGGGGGAAAGCATTGTGTCAGAGACCTGGGATGCAGCCAAAAATCAGGGCATGAGAAAATCTTGCACCTGCTCCAACTGAAGAGCTGGAGAGATAAGGACACGGCTTTGTCCAGCAAGGTGACAGCAAAAGGCAGCACTAACCCACTGGGGTGGCAGATCCCAATTGTGTCCCCACTCATAAGCCTGCATCTCATCCTCCACCTGCCTTTTCCTGTCCCACAGGCTCTGCAGGAGCATTTACCTTGGATGGAGATGAGTACTTGCAGGAGGCTGGATTTACTGGTCCACCTTTCTGTCCCCTGAAATGCACATGCAAACATGTTAGTTAAAGGGTTGAAGCACAAACAAATTGCTCTGTGGTAACTGTTAGATGAAGTGAGGCCCCAGCTTTTCTGCATTCCTGTCACTGTGGCTCGCACCAGGAGCAAGGGACTGACTCAACAAGCACATGATGTGCTAGTGTCCATTGTACCAATCCATCTCCCCATCACTTTTTGGCAGCACCGCACCCCATCAGGCCAGTTCTGCCTGGAACGCTGTAACCCCACACACCAGACACCAGTTCCAGCCCCTCCCCAGCTGCCCAAACACAGCATTTCCCTGGCTCTGTTTCGTTTAAAGTCTCCAGTTGAACTTTGTGCCACACTACATGATTTGGCTGTAGTGTGGAGACAGGGACCCAAACCACAGGAGAAAACCCATGCTGGTGTTGGCATCTCTGCTCTGTTCAACCAAGACACAGCCTGGCTTGGTCTGACCAGAGGCTTCTTGTCAAGGAAGGACAGACAAGAGCCAAATACAGTCCCAGAAGAAGCCAAACTGCACCCGTTACCTGTGCCAGACATCCAAACCAAAGCCCAAACCCAGAGCTACCACCAGCTCAATCACCACCTGAGACCAGAAGCCACCCAGGCCTCTTGGCCTGGTAGAAAGTGGCTTGTTCCAAAACCAGCCTGGCACAACCACCGCTCCCCATAGACAAGGGAATGAAGCGTTACCTTGCCTATCCATGTCCCCAGGAGGCTGACACACACTTTGCCATTGTCGTACAGGTTGGGATTCAGTCTCCCGCTGCACTGGGAGAGGTAGCGGAAGAGAGGTGGGACAGCGGGGTAGATGTTGGGAAGCTGGATATCGAAGAGGAAGAGGCCATCTTCATAGGGCGTGCGTGTGGGGCCTTTTATAAGTGCTGAGAAGAGGTCCTGTGGAGAGAGGCAACAGAAGCCAGGACTGTGAAATGTCCTCTTACCTTGGCAGGGTTGTATTTACATAGAGGGAGAGAGGGGATGCGATTAACTCAGCCCTTGCAAGAGTTCAAGCAAGAAGTTGCACTTTTTCTGTGGCCTGGTGGCATTTCAAGCCTTCCATTCTTTGATTCCACAGGCTGAAGGAGGGCTGCAGCAGAGAGCCAGCAATCCCCCCAAGCCGCTCTCTGCTTACACCAACCCCTTGCAGGCTGTCTGCCTTTCCTGCTCGGTGGGACAGGCAGCACGGCGAGCAAAGCACCCGAAATAGGCTTTCCGCAATGAGGAGCTCACCATTGTTTGTCACTGTGGCTTGGGGAATGCGAAACCAGCCGTTTACGGTAATTACAGCCATATTTCACATTCCGCACGCATTCCCACGGCTCTAATGCAAAGGATTAAGGCTAAGTAGGGAATTCCAAAACAAGCAATCTGGATGCTGAGCCCAGCACTACCACACAGGCGTCTGAGAGCGACACTTGCCATTCGATCCTCGAAGGTTTTAACCATGATGCCATCGGGCAAGGAGGTGGCCAGGAGAGCCATCTCTTTCCGCACAGTGCTAAAGAACTTCTTCGCTTCTGGGGGCTGGAACTCCATTTTCTTGAAGGCATGGCTGTCTGTGGGGCAGGAAGGAGAATGGGATTAATGTCAGCCTTTGGGAACTCCCACAGGTTCCTTGGGAAGGCAAATTTATCTGTGTGTTAAACCTATAATTTGGAAGAGAAGAGCTGACTTGCTTTGGTGCTGAGCCAGGAGGCAGCCTAGAGATTATTTGATTTTTCCCACACTGCACAGCAGCCACAACCTGCATCTCCTGTTCTCCTGTTCTCACACAACACTGTCCCCATGCCCCACAAGGAGCCCTGTCCCACAGCCAGGACAACACCACATTGCACAGACTCTTTCTATGCAAAGCCTAAGCATAGCTCCCCATCTTTATTTATGTACATCTGCAGGTTTAAAATAGTTGGGCCATCTTCTCAGATCTGGCCCAGCTACCTGGCTCACCGAGCACCTTGGGCTCTGCTGTCACCACACAAGCAGATGCTCTCTGTTATTTTTGGCTCATTAACATTGGCGCAAGTGAACAAGGACACTCACCCACCAAGGACACCCAGCACAAGAACACCAGCTGTTCCTGCTCTGCTTCTCAACCAATCCATCCCTGCAAAAAAGCCTGAAGAAACCCTGCAGCTTTCTAGAAAGCATCCGCAATGGATATCAACCGATGTCCACAGGCCTCCAAAGTTATTTCCAACATGGACAAATGGGAAGTCTACTTCTGTGGCTTGAGAAATTATGGTAGTGCCTACAGATGCCATCTAAAAGCCACATTTAAGTCCCAGAACAGATTGTGCTACAGAACTTAATTTTTCCTTCCCAGTTAATGAGCTGTGAAAAGGACTAGGAAGAAGATAAGAAACTCAGTCTAAAAGGCCTAAAAGCAAATGTTTTGGAGAAAGAGAAACACAGCAGGACAGCAATGAATGGCAGAGTACCCCACACTGGCCTGACCTGGCACACTCACCTGGAGCGTACTCCAACACAGAGAAGACTTCTCCCTTGGCGCTGGTGAAGGTGACACCAGGTTTGCCTCCACTCTGCTGGCAGAGCACTGGTGTCTCACTGGGCCACTCCGACCTCACGGGTGTCTGCGCTTCTGCTTTTTCTTCTTTCTTCTCTGTCTCCACCATGGCTTCCATCTTTTCCTCCTCTGCAATAGCCACATTATCCAAAGTCTTCTTTAGATTTTCCTGCAGTTTTTTAATATCGTCCAAGAATTTCTTCTCCCGAGTGGGTTTTTCCAGCTCCACAGTTGGGGAGGTGGGAGAGCCAGTCAGCAGCTGCTCCACAGTCATGTTTTTCAGGCTTTCCAAGATCTTGATGGCCTCCTTTAGTTCCCGGAAGCTCTTTGGGGCTCCGTCCTTGCCAGCTTTCTCTGCAGCAAGATCCGCAACTGCCATAGCCACAGCTCCCTGTACTTGTTCCTCCACTTTTTTCACCTCCTCTGCTGCCGGCTCCTCAGGCTCTAACTCCTCAATTTTTGGGTGGTCGTCTTCCATGAGGCCATTGTCTGTCTCCCAGCTGTCGCTTTCATCCTCCCACTCAGAGGATGCCCCGCTGGTGCTGCCGTCAACAGAATCGTAGTCTGACTCCTCAATTTCTGACTCTATGTTGTACAAGTGCTAGAGGAGGGTTACAAAAGACACCAGAGTAGTTAGGTTTAAACACAGTGGTTTTCCTCCCCAACACAGGCAAGTCAGTTCTCCCCGTGAAAAGGGAGCTCCCAGCTAGAATTTGTTGGGCTGTTTCAACTTCTTCCATCTATACAAAGTGTTTGATCCAAACGATGTGCTCAATGACGAGCACAGATCACGAATCAGCATAGCCCCATCCTCACCTTTCAAAGCAGGGCATTTGTGGAAAGCTAGGGCCAGTTCCAGGTGGGCTGCAGCAATCCGGGTGGCTGGGATCCAGCCACCAAGGAGAGCACGCAGGCACCAAACAGCCACCTGGATGCCCCAAGGTTTCTGAAAGCAGAGCGAGTTCAGAAGGTATGGGGTATCACATGTTGAGTCAGTATTTCTGCTCCGGCTTCTGCACCAGCATCTGTGCTGGCACAGAGCCCTGGTCTGGCTGCCTCCACACTCCATCCTTCCACAGAGACAATGCTGGAACCAGGGAAACATTCCCATACCAGCTTTCTTCTCCTATGGCACACACTACTTGCCCTCAGAGCCCCGCTACGCTGCTTTAGCTGTTGGATGTCATTACTGCTTAAAATTCAGCTGGGACAATGAAGCCTAACCCAAGCTGCTGAATAAGGTCTTACATAAAACGTTCTCCTCCCCTCTACTGGAAGGCAAACCCATTCATACTCCATCTAACCTCACCTCTTATAATCACGCTTTTGCATACACTACATCTCTCACAAGGTTTCCCTGCAGAGGCTTATAGACCTACTCCAGCTAAGAGCACCAACGTAGAAGCAGAGGAGGAAGAACAACTTCACAGGGCTGTGTCAGGAGTTAAAACATGGAGCATTCTATCCACAGGCTTCTGACACTTGAATGACAGCCCAAGAATCCTCTTAATCTTGCAAGATACAACCCCAGAGGCTAAAGCACACGGACACTCAGTCATCTTGTCAAAGCCTTGAACTGAACCAGCTCTGTTTGGCCAGGCCTGTGCCACCCAGAGTCAGGCAGTCAGCAGGGGTCAGTTGGGTTCAACACAAGTGACTGCAGGCAGGAAAAGCCATCAAAACTCACTGCCCTCGAAGCTAATCTCAATCCGAGTCGGAAAGTTAATTAGCCAATTATGCCATCTTTATTTTTAGATCTGAGAAAAAGCACCCAGACAGCTCGTCCCTGGGCACATGGACAGGCATTGATAAATCACGGTTTTATCAACTGATAATTCACGCTCCTGGCGTTTCCCCAACTCCCATAATTACGCAGATGAGCAGAATCGAAGGGACCAGCGTGACACAGCAGGAGCTGCTGCAGAGCCCCAGCATCGCAGCGTGAGAACAGCCCTTTGTGGAGCACACATCAGAGCTCCGATTGTGCCGGTGATCCGAGCGCATGTGACAGAGGGAAGGGAGACAGCAGCCTGCTTTGTAACGCTCTGCTCCACTGCCATAGTGCAGGCATTGACTATTCTACTGTAATTAATGCAGAGCTGCTCGGTTTAAAAAAGAAATCTTGATCGAGTGCTTTCTACTTGCAAATTCATCTCTGGAGTGGAGGCAGTGGTGTTCTCTGCCACTGTGACAGAGATGGGACCCTACAGAAGCAGGTCTGTCTGCCTTAATTTGAGGCAACAAGAAGAGATGTGGGATGAAACTGTACGTGGAATAGTGAATAAAATTACAAGACAGTACAACAAAAACCTAAGACCAATGCAGAAGACAAATCAATGAGGTTAAGTGGATTAGTGTGGCTATATCTGTGTTTTTAAGTTTGCACTCAACTCCTGGGAAGGGGTCTGGGTCTGATCCCTAGGTTAGCTAAGATTACAACTTGTGGCTCTAGCCTAGCTTCTGGAGGAGCTTCTTTAGCCAAAGAAAACACCGTGGTGCCATTTCACAAGCGAGACAGAACAAGCAATTGTCTTTCAGCAATGCTGTAGCTGGGCAATGCAGTGAACCAGGGCTCAAGTCAGAACTGGCCATCCCCGAGCTCTGCAGATCAGCAGGAGAAGGGCTACAAACACAGTGCAGCTTGTGACAGGAGCTACAGCCTACTCATGCTCTCCTGTTCTCTGTGTTCCAGAGCAGTGATGACAAATTAGCTGCCCAGTCCTCCTGACGAAGGATTTTTGTGTGCTAACGGAAGTGGGAAGCCGCCCGATCACACAGCAAGGCAGCAATAAATAGAGCAGCGTCCCCTTACCCAGTGAATGTCTCTGCACCCAGGATTTAAAACCAGGATTTGTCACCCAGCTCAGAATTGCAGGGATACTGTGAGCTGGAATGGGACCTCACCTGAGGCAGAATGATGGTCTTGGAGTTGTCAGCCCACACCACTTCCACTTTACTGCTGACATCCACGCGAGCCACCTGTCCCACTGAGGGCTGTGGAAACAAGAGCAGTTTGTCAGTACTTTTTCTTTCCCAGGTATTTCAGTGCAGAGCTAGGAAAGTGTGGACAAACAGATATTCCCCAGCCTGAAGACTCACCTAAAGCAATGATCGCAGCCTGCCGCAAAAGTGGCAGGAGCCCTGGGGTCCATGGGCAAAAAACCTACAGACAGGGTTTCCACAAGAAACCCCACAACATCTCCACAGAGAGAGGGAAAATTCCCCTCCAAAGAGAAGAGGACCAGAACCACTCGATCTGGCAGCAGGTCCCAACTTCCGATCATGACCAGAGCCACGGCCTTTTGGCAGCGAGGGGACAGGCCCTTTCCCTGCATGGGGGTGCCCTCTTGTGGGGTGCCAGCGGCCAGCCCTGCGCTCAGCCACCCGGCAGCAGCAGCTTCTCCCAGCAGGGAGAGCGCAGGCGTGAACAGACAAGTCACAGTTGGCACAGGGTGTGCGCAGCAAGTAGCATTTTGCACTGGAAGGAGGTTATTTAGGTCAGCTGAGCAAGCTCAGATGTGTTTCATGCTGCTGAAACTAGAACCGTAGTAAGAGCCATACTATACCTTTGAATACTTTTTAGGGCAGCGGTTTCAAAAGCCTTCCCTGCACAGTAAGGAAGCCTGTTTCCTAGCAAAAAGTGTATCTGCTACAACATAAATTGTCCCCCTTTTTCTCCCCAGGTCATCAATCAGCTCAACAAAATTAACACATACATAACAATTCAGATGAAAACCAGAACCCCACTCTTCTGTTGCCAAGTGAAACTTGTTTCCTGACAAGCCACCTTCACTTTTGCTCAGCAGCCCACAGAATATCCTCAGAAGTTACTCTGAAATCCTAAGCAAGAGTTTTATGAAAACCCCTCAGGCATGTATTTGATTCTTGCCTCAACTTTGTTCTTGCGCTGCTATAGACTCTGCTACCAAGGTGAAAGGATTTTAAGGTTACATCTCCACCAGACTTAGAGACTGGATATGTTACTCGTGACAGCAGGTGACACTGATATAAAACTAGCAAGCTGGGGAGTTTAGGATGCCCATATGGGGCTTAATGCCCTCCTACCAACTCTTTCAAGTGTCTTCACTAATACCTGGTGACAGTGTGGTCACCAAACTGCACCCAGCACCCACCTCATCTTCCTTAGCTGTGGCCCCATCCGAATTGCCAATGCGAATGACGATGTCAGTAGTGCGGAAGCGAAAGTCTGGATGATCAGCAATATCGTACACGCTCACATCCTCCTCCTCCCCGATCAGCTGCATCGGAGACAGAACAGGAACACGTCAGCCCCAGGATGCTGCACTGACCTTCAGAGCACACCTTCAACACTTGGAAGTACTTTGTGTTATATTTTTGTCATTTTTCAGCTGCTCCGACAGCCTGCAATGTCCCTTCTTGTCACCTCATCCTGTAGCACATCAATCAAGGCACAACAAGGAAAGGAAGAAGATATTCTGTCTCATCTGCTCACCCTCATCTTTACTTCAGGTTCTCTACGATCACAAGACACACAAGAACAACATTTTGTTCCCTTCTGAACACCCTGGTTTCTCAAAGCAGTTCACTGGGGCCCAAAGGGTCAGAGTTTACTTTTGAAACATTCACAGCAACAGGAAGTGTCTGACAAAAAAACTTGTCAATTAGTGGGAAACACCTTTCCATTGATTTCTCCTGGAGGAAGAGAGCCAGAAGCCTAAAAATGAGGAATGGGTAAAGTGGAGTGTAACTCCAGGCCAGACCGATGTTCTGCTTCTGGATATAAAGGGCCCTGCTCAGTTATGACAATGGGATCTCCCATCCTAAGGCAGAAAACACAACACCAGATTTGTGTGGTTCGAGTTTCCCCTCCCATCACCAACTAGACCGCAGCCTGTCGAGATTCTATGATCCTAAGACTCTGCAAAATACAGCATTCCTACAAGCCCTGAAAAGAAGGTATTAGGCTGATATAGGCAATAGTGTCTGGCAGAGGCAAGTAGGACAACACACAATAAATTGATTCTTTTTCCATAAGCAAAGACACAGTGAACCCAAGAAATCACTGTCTGTGACAACTTTAGCAAAAATCTTCATCCATACCAGAGCCTGATGTTGACTATGGGATGTAAACCCTCTGCTTGGTCTTCACTGCCTCACAGGCAACTACAAATATGAAGTGACACTACCTCTCGCTAAGCCTCCCGGGCCCAAAAGTACATTGCTTTTCCCATCTTCAAGGACAAACTCCACTGCAGAGCTGACTCCCAGGCTTATCTGTGAAGGCTGTGCTGTTTTGTGGCCACTTTCTCTTAGCTGGTTCCAACAGGCACTGACTCCTGCACTCACCTCCACATCATCTCCAGTGGGTTTCAACTTGAACCACTTCACCACGCAGGTACGGCCAATGTGGTCACCAGACTGCACGACTCCGTACAACCCGGGGTCCTGGGAGCTCTGAGCTTTTGGTCGCAATGGTAGGGGAGAAAACAGACAAAGTTAAGCAGAGGAGCACAGACTTCACACAGCAACTGAGGCTGTCAGCTCCCAAACTCTCACAACTGAAACATTCTGTTTGTGAATGGCATGTTCTTCCTACACAGTTAAAATTGTACTCTGCTAACAAGTTGCATTTTAACAGGGCATGGCGTGAAGACAAAAGATTATGTTGCATTGGACTGGGTGAACACATCCACTTTGAGACCACTTCGGAGCTGTCACCAAGAAATAACACACGGTCACCTTAGTGCTCTGCTCTCCAAACCAGCTCCACACCAAGGTGGTCAGAGTTTTTGGACAAGCTGGACAAGAGTTCCCAGAGAGCTGCCCTGTTCTTCATCTAGAAATGCGTCACCCACAAGTTTTGCTGCTCTGGAAAAATGGACCGGAGAGCAAAGGTGGAAGGCAGGCAAGACGCAGGCAGGGATACACGTGCCCATACATACATCGGGGATCCAAGAGCATCGAAGCTGGGTCTAGGCCGCCTCTAGGCCTGGGCTGTTATCCAGCACGCTGACATCCAGACATCTTTCAGATTTATCTGGCTGACAAAGATCCACCGCCTAACATGCTTAGCAGGGGACACAAGGAACTGCAGGCACCCCAGGCTGCTTGGAGAGCGTGTCTGACACACAGAGGAATACAGATTCCCAGGGGCCAAAGTACAACTGTAGAGCTGGAGCTGATGGATAACTTTAGTTTCCACAAACTATGTCTAATCCACAGCAGCAGACTATTGCTCATCAAAAATGCCCAATGCAAAACAGCATTTTTTTTTTGCTAAGCCAGCTTCCCCTCTTCCCAACCTGACAATACCTTGTGCTCCTCACTGTTGAAGGTCTAACCCTGCTAAAAAAGGAGCTGAGAGCCAGATGGCATACCATCAATATTTCATATCCAAAAGCTGTAAGTCTCCTTGAACTTGTACTGTGACCCTCATTAGTACCATCAATTGGTTTGGTGAATAAGAGAGATACCATTCACACTTTGAAGGAGAAGGTGAGCCACCTCTACAGAAACACTGGGAATCCTAGCTCTGTTCCTTGGCATTTATTTCTTCCACATCTTGCTTGTTGTCATAGCTCAACTTTGGTATTTAAATAATGACTCTCTGCTGACATTCATGTTAAGTTGGCTGAATCACTGGCTGTCCCTTGTTAGGCTCCCGTGCCTACCTCAAGTGATCACAACTAACAGTCACCATAAAAAGGGCTACAATGTACATTAGGAGATCCAGACTGAAGAATACTTTGCAATTAAGAGCATGTTTGTCCCCCTAGGAGAGCATTGTTTTGACACCCAATACCTCTTTTGTCCACCACAAAATCCCCAGGGCAGAACTCGTTGTTGTCCAGATGATGGACTGGAATCAGCTCGTTGGAGCGAATGTTTGTCTCCACGGTGCCATCCTGCCACATCACGTCAGCTGAAGTCATCGTGGTCACCACCTCTACAGCAACCCTGGGAGCACAGAAAGGCAATGAGTCACCAGAGGAAACATGCATGAGCACAACCAAATATGATGCTGCCAACATCAGGAATCAAGACAGATCTCAGCAACACAAACACATGTATCGTCAGGCTGGGGAGTGGGTCAGGAAATCACATCTAGTCCCAGTGGAAGCAGCTACACAGCAGGCTTGGTTTTGATGGGTTCTCAGTCACTGCAGATGTTATATTGCTCCAAGTCTATACTGCAGGAGGACTTGCTTTCCAGGGAACCGATGCTGAGCTCACTTTTATTCCTAGTGGAGCAAATCAACAGCTACCAGCACCCACTTCCTACCCCTGGCAGAGGCAAGACAGGAGCTTCAAATACTTCAACACTTATAATCTTCTCCACTGAAGCATGTTCTAGCCTGGCAGCTCTGAGGAGTCTTTGAAGCTAGAGGAACATGGGACTGGTAAGATAAAGCAGCATCCATCTCAGCCCTTCCAGAAAGCGAGGAAAAAAATGCAATATATTGAATGTGGGTAAAGCAAAAGGATTTTGTTTGAGAGAGAAAAAAAAATCTCCTTCCCAGCTGTTCAAACACGTGCATGTGTCTCTCTGCAGCTCAGAAATGAAACCCAAACATGCAACAATGGACCACACGCTGGTGCTCCATGGTGGAGCTCGACAGAGTCGCTTGGAACGGCAAGTTGCTTGGGGGGCAGGAGGAACAGAGCTGCGGTCTGGCTGGGCAGACTCTTCTAACGAGCCCTCCACCATTTTCAGCTCTCCTACAGCACAGAACAAATTGAACCCCATGCTGATTTTAAATCCTTTCCTTATTTGCTGGCCAGGCCTTCCAGCTGTAACACAAGTGCTGCATTTATGTTCCTTTCAAGTCAAACCATACAGGAGGCACAACAGGCAAATACAACTGTTTTCTCCCAGCCCTGTTTCTATGTCAGAGAAACATTTGTAAGTGGAAATAACGTGAAGTTTCTAGTAGGGCCAGCACTCAACAACAGAAATTATCAGAGAAGGAGGTCTGGAAGAGGTCAGGTGTGGTGGGTGACATTCCAGGACATGGTTCCTTGGGGGAAGTGCAACCGAGGATGCGAGAGTGGAGAGACAGGCTGCCCACGGAAATGATACAGCAGCGCAGCTTGTGCAGCTTCACAAATAAAAATCACGACTTGACGTTAATAAAAACCCCTGTATATCCTCACTAAAAAATAGCCAGGGGCCTATGTGCTGCCCAGAGAGCTGCAGCAGGTCACTAAATGATGGAGAAGCCACATTGCTGAGTTGGCCCCCAGCCTTCAGAGATGCCACGAGCTGACACATCAGACGTGGTGACAAACCGCAGCGAGCCCAGCCACTCCGCATTTCCCAGCAGCGCTTGGCAGCACCTACTGATGGTCTCACCAGCTTCATCTGAGTATCACCACAGTGAAGACCCCTCATACTGAGCCATGACCAGCTGCCACACAAGCCCTTTAAAGTATCAGCTGAGGTTTCATATTCTGTGCTGAAAAAGCCTCTATTTTGTATTCTCTGTGACGCGGTCATCTCTGCAAAGTGTCCTGACTCCTGATCTCTGCCTTTCCTGGTAAGGAGCTGCCCAGATCCAGCACAGGAATCTGTCTTGTCACAGGGATTTCTCCCCACTGCCTACATGGTGCAGAAATTTCCCAGGTTTACTAGCTAAAGTCTCCTTAACAAAACTGTTAGTGAAGTAGTGACACTCAGCATGGGGGTGAGAAGTGAAAAGTGAACCCAGAGTTCCTGGGAACTGATTCTATTACACACACCCATTTTTTCTTTCACTCAAATACTGCTCTGTGAGGTTTGTGATCTTCAAATCCATCTTCTTCAAAACCCACAGGGACTGAAAGAATAGCTCTCCTTGCATACAGGAAAGGCTAAAACACCTGAACAAAATGCCAATGAAGTTCAGGGTATTCTCAAACTACTGGATCTCTTGAATCCTGATCACATCACTTTTCTGGGAGGATTCTCTCATGTTATTTTGCACTAGTTCATCTCTGATGCAGGATCTGTATACAACTAAGCAGGCGAGGGAAGCCAGCAGGACAGGCTAGCCAGTCATCAGATGTCTCTGCATCCCCTGAGAACAGTTTAAAACATTCTCAAGTCAGGAAAAGATAAGAGCTGCTGACATCCCATTTTATCTAGGAATGAGCTACTGAAATCAATTCCTCCAAGGCTCTCAAGGAGTGCATTTTGCCCATTAAAAAACCCAATAAAAAGTGTACTGCTGGCAAAAGTTGCCAATTTCTCTCCACAGCGGGTAAGGATAACAGAGACCACTGCAGCATGAACCCCTGCCAGCACAGAGCTCCGTGCTGGTCTGGAGACAGCCCGCGGAGGATAAAATGTCCGTTCACGGTCCATCTCAGCATCTTCGCACAAGCTGCCAATGAGTTGACCAATTAGTGTCATGTTGAAGCTGTATGATCTGGATTCACCTGTCTCTTTCTCTGCATACAGAGTCTAGCGCAGCACAGAGATTCTGTCGATGCCCTGAGGGGTAGCTGAGATGAAACAGCATCAGTGTCATGTCACGTGGCCCCAGTTTCATCACAAGCTGGACTAAGACCAAGCTGATTTCACACAGGCCACTGCACAGTCATCACAAGATAATTGCTGTTGGTTACTAACATGAGACGCACCATCATCCACCCAAGCTGTGGAGGTAGTTTACATCTAAGAACTTTGATAAGGGAGATTTTGGCAAGTATACCTGGGTTTGGAAATCCAACTCACCTGTCTCCAGGCTTAAACTCTCGTGAAATCTTGGTCTTCTTCTTCTTGTGCTTCCGCTTCAAGTTCTTGATGGACAGAGGGATGCTTTTCTTGCGGCCGGTGCCACTGCCGCTCTGGGATGAGGCAGTGGAGCTAGCAGAAGAGGTGACAGAGCTAGTGTCATCAGTGTCATCAGCTGCCTCATCGTCAGCATCTTGCTCCATGGACTGAAGCCGGTAGTCGGACGACCCTTCATCTTTGAGCAGAAAGGGAGGTTGCTGCTGCTGCCGTGCCGCTGTTCCCCCTTTCTCCTTCCCCGTTTCTTCAGGCTGCTCCTCCTTCCTCTCCCCAGGACCTGGTGCACTGTTGGAAGAGTCATCCAGCTCACATTTTGATGCAGGCTTAAGCTCTTCTGATTTTTGGTCAGCAGCTGCAGTAGACTCTTTGTCAGCAGCTTCAGTGGTACCCTGAGACTCTGTGGAACACGACATGATCTTCACTATCTGCTTCTTCAGCAGCCGCCTCACCTAGAGAAAGCAGATCTGGGTCAGACAATACATCCGTACACTCAGCAAGCTGCCAGCCAGCCTGGGGAAAGGTTTGCTTGGACACAGAGGAAAACAGCACCTCACAGGCCTCCGCACATTTCACCTGCACCAGCACGCTCTGTAAACCGGCATCTCACCAGTGCTTTAACTCAGGACTAGTCCAAGGAAAGCAAGTTTTGCTCCTTAAGGCTATTTTAAGCATGTTCTGAACTTTTTGTTATGGAAGGTCACAAGAGGCTACACACATTAATCTATGTAACAGATGCAGCCAAGCAGGGAGGTCACCATCCAGGCTGCTGATATCCTGTTATTCTAGGAACACCGCTGCTCCACAGCCAGTGTGTAGAAGCCAGAGCATGACTCACTTGGCCTAGGAAGCAGGGACTTCTTTCTTGTCTCCCTGTGGCGAGGATTTAACTGAACAGTTCAGCTCCATAAGAAACCTGAAGTCATATTAACGAAAGCAACACGTGTAACTGTCCCGGCTGTCAGAGCACACCAGCTCAGACACTGCTTGACCCCTGCAAGGTGACACCTCTGCGCTCGAGGTCCTGTTCACGTTCTCTGGCAGCACCAGCTGCGTGCCTCAGTGCAGTCAGACTGCTGTACAAGGTGACTTCGCTGCTGGCAACATGAAGCCATTACTCTTTACAACTTTACAACCACCACTTCAGGAGTCACATTTCAGACCACGTGACTACCAGGAAGATTTCTGCTTTCAAAGCCACAGTGACCAGAAACGCTCAGAGAAGTCCATGCTGCTTTTGACCCCTCAACTCACCTTTCTGGCAACCGCTCCTTCGCCCAGGACACAGTTCCTCTCGGGGCATTCGCAGGTGATTTTTGCAGGTTCCACTTTGTCTGGGAACACATAGAGGCATCTTTCTCCAAGCTGCCTTTGGGCATGGTCAAAGCACCCCAGACGCTTTACCCTGGCAGAAGAGAACAGCCATGAGCAAAGCACAAAAGCAGTAACAGAACCCAGCAGTGACCAGGGCCTCCATGAGGCTGGCGCACCATCATGCCAATGGCAGTGCTGTGGTGGCAGGAGCCAACACCACACCAAATCTTTTCCAGGCACACAATTCTAAAGGAGGAGTGGGAATCTCACCAGGGACTGGGTGGGGATACAGAGGGTTTGGGTGAGACACCAATCACTGTTCTCCTTCTTGCTCCCCCTCCCAGAGACAGCTGCCATGAGACCTTTGAAGTTGGTATTTTTATTTTTATACTGTCATCCCAGAGTTCCTCTCCTTCAGCTTCCTCATGAGCTCCAGGCAGGAACTACACTGCATTGTGCTATTAATCATTTGACTTTTTCTTTCTGAATTTTGTCCAGCCCATTTTTGCAGCTGTAGCCTGCAGAGGGCACCAGATGATCCTTCAGCACCAGCCTGGGCCCAGAGCAGGACTCCAAAGCTGCCTATCGCACACAAACCCATAAAAGATGCAGCCTGCTCCAGACACAAGCAGAAGGACACAGGAAAAAGTGAAATGATGCCAGAAACTACTTTCTTCTATGCACTTGTCAGTTGGAGAGTACTTGGAGAGAACTGGTGGAATGCTAGCCCCTGTACCGGTAACTCAAGTGTCTGCTAAACTAATGTTGAAGCTATTCTCTCATGTTTTTAAAGCTCTGGAATATATATAGTCACACAAGGAGAAAAACAAACAAGACTCTGGGAAGAGCAGCATTGTGTCTAACAGCTGGTAGGCAGCATGTCACACATAGTCTGTGCAGGCCGTGAAAAAGGGTTTTCAACTGATCTCACCTGGACAGGTTCTCCTGGCTGATTATGGAGGGAGGAGGGCTCACACTGTCAGTACCTCCAGGACAGAAGCTTTTAGTGATCCAAGTAACCTTTAGTTCTACCACCTGGACCTAGAATGTAAAGAGAAAGAAAGTAACTGAATTTTTCAGAGGCTTTCCTAGACCAGTGCCTAGGATCTGAATGTTTAAGCACAGGAAAGCAGCAAAACCGCTTTTATAATTTAAGATGTCCAAGCACAGTTTCACCACATCCAGGAACACTACAATGCTCCCATAGCATGGCTCTCAGCAACGCCAAGGGCTTCTACAGTTTTTACCTTCAAGAAAGATAACACCTGGCTTGGGAAGAGAGCTATAGGTACATACAGATCTGTGGTTAATGTCACAAAGAGACACGGACTTGGAACTGCTCCCTCTTTCAACAAAGAGTCAGCAACATTCCTCTCCTTCTGTATAGCATGCAACTAAGTTTCAGTAGAAGAGGTGCTTCTACTACTACCTTAATGATCCACAGTACTGACTTCTAACTATACTGGCACACCATTCACTTTACAGAGTGCTGGCGGGGACCCTTTGGAGGAAACACCAAACCACACTCAAAAGTCCCATCAGCCCACAATGAGAAAGTTGTCACCTCAGAAGAGCAGAGCCACAGTGCGTTTGCTCTTGGAAGGTTACCCAGGCAAGCTGACTCTGCTCCAAAACACCAGCCAGGGACTGTTCTGTGCAGACGGTGGCTGTGTGTCCATCTGCCAGTCCTTACCTCTTCCACCACCACTCTGAACTTGCTCTTTGTGCTCAGAACAGGCTTCACACCTGAGAGCCACTGCACGCTGGAGAAGACTTTTGAAGGCCCGATGAGGACTTGCCCAGGATAAAAACCATATGAATCATCAAAGAAGAGACCCTGTGTGGGGGAAGAGAGGGGAGAAAAAACAGCATAAAGGACTCTTGCTGTTAAGATTTAAGATTCCAGCATTTCTTTTCTCTCATTCATCATCAGTAAGATTAACCACAAAGGAAAAGTCTGCAAGTTGCCCATCTCTTAAAGCTCATTCTTCTCCTGAAGTCAGCCCAGCAGTTCCTATAGCAACCTGCTCTGTCACACATCCCTGCTGGACTGACTCAGCGGAGGAGAAGCGGAGGTACCTGGAGGAAAAAGGTGCAGGTTTCCACACAACAGTTCTCAGTAATGAGGTAGCCAAGGCAGACTGAGTCCCAGGCAAGGACACCCCTGTCTTTTTCCATGCTCCAATTCAAGCGCCTACAGCTTTCAGAGCCAGAGGACGCTTGCCTTCACTCCTCTGCTTGTCAAATTAAGTATGTATCACTCCTGTCTTAAGTGGATTAGTTGATTTGACACTTCCCTGAAAACAAAACGGGATGATAAATACAACAATCGCTGTCCTAGAGTTCTTTCCCACTGCTATTTAGACTGACTTTGAGCTGAAGATTCAGAGTGTGGGGGTGGACAGAGCAGTTTAGGGTAGATAACATACTGAGCACAAAACTGTATTGAGTCTTGTAATTTGTCAGAAAGGATAAGAGCAGTGTGACAAGATCTAAGTCGAGAATCTAACACACAGCAATTCTGAGTACAGGATCAAGAGAAGCACTGGAGACAACTCACGTTTTAGACCAAGCCGCAAGTCTCCAGAGGAATATGTACCTTTTAAAGGCAGCCTGACTTAGAACAAGGTATCTCAAAATTGCTGCTACAGCATCCATTTAGCAAGTAGAAAACATGCTGTACAACCCAAAGTAGCAGAAACTAGGACACTGGAGAATATCTAGCGACAGACCACACCTTTTATGTACAGAAGAAGAAAACCACAGCAGCACATCCCATTAAACTGATATTCCATTTGTTCTTCAAGAAACGGGCAACAAATTTTAACAGAAGTGCAGCTTTAGATCAAAGGGACTTTTTCTTTGAAGGCTGGGGAGGATGAGGACTGACTGCATTGCTAGTTCCTAAGAAATACACGCCATTCTCAGTCAACTCCCAATATTGCTGCCAGGAGGGCAGCACGGCCCTACTGATGTCATTTAGAAGAAAAAGAAAGCTGTCGACAGCCTTTGAAGGTGAAAGGTTAGACCCCATCATCACACAGGCACTCTATGTTTTACCTAAAAGTTAGCAAAACCCTTCCCACCATGTGATTTAGAAAATTCCAGTATGGTGGCTGGTCTGCATTCAGAGAATGTGATGTATGACAACAGCAAGAGAGACAGTATTTTATATGACCTGGCAACGTGCTTCTAGCAGAACACCTTTTAAACAATATGACCTTTTCCAGAATGGGAACAATTTTGAAAGCATTAAATGGACTAAGAGCCTTTTCAGGCATGTACAGATACAATGAACAGACAGTGAACTGCCTTGACATCAGCCATCTGACTGCATGTTACACGAGTTGTTTGCAAAGAAAGCAGTCGGATGTACTAACTGTAATACCTCCTTGAAACCTGCTCATTACTAATATTACCTTAAAGCTACATCCTGTTGCACTTCAAGTAAAGATCTAGTTAAGTCTTTTTCAGCTGTGATGCACCATTTAATTTTTAGGATTTATAAATGCTTATGGTTTTGCTTTCCCTCTCCTGATCAAAAGACTCTCAGGAGAACCAGGAGCTCACCGAGTCACTGACATGAGGACAGACGTCATACAGCTTGGCTCCGTCTTCTGTGCTCATAGAACACCTGGAAAACAGACAGAAAACAGTCATATTTCCAGAGCCACCCACCTCAAAGCAAACAGCCACTGCCTGAGCAGGTCTGTCCATATGCCCAGCAGTATATTGCCAAAAGTCTCTGTGGTCCAGAGCAAAAATGGTTATAGACAAGCTATAAAAGCACTGCCTGGTATCTAAAGTTTCCATTCAGCATGCAAAAAGAAGAAATTAAAATAATTAAGTAATAGGTAGGGTGCTCAACAAGATTTGCCTGCTGCAAAGGTCCCATTTGTTATTCACACCAATGCTGGACCCTAAAGGCAATTTGGGTACACTTGCTTCAGTAATAGCTGAATGTCCAGAGCGAATTCTAGTGGGATTTCAAATTATTCATTAGGAAGAGATTTTGAAAACAGCTACCTCATTTTACATAGCCATGCATGAGCTCGTAACAGAAAGCAGGCAAGATTTTAAATTGTACCAGTAGCTGCAGGCAACACAGATAGAGAAGTGTAGCTATTTTTCACTCCCAGTTTAACATATGTGTAAGAGCCTTCCAGCCTGATTTAACCAAAAGCTAAAACAATCAAAATCTCAGACGCATCCACCAATCATCTGTTACAGCTCTCGCATTACTGGCCTCTCTTTGAAAGACTCAGAGCTGGCTGCAGGGCTGTGCGTTTGTTGTTTTCCTTTTGTTTTTTACAGCATCAATGTCAACACCCGATTTACAAGACAGATGGGTTATTCCCCAGCTGCCAGGCCTATAAGCCTCTTGGTTCCTTCCTCCCCTTGCATGAATAATAGAAGTTTGTTGGACAAGACATGGCTCAGTATCGGAGTGAACGTAATGAATTCAGAGGGGTCCACAAGTAACTGTCCATCATGCACAAGGAACACAATTCAGATCCTTCTGCTGGCTTTGCAGGGCTACAAAATAAGTTAACTAGGTATTTCTTTAAGTATCTCTGGTTAAATCTCTCTAGAGATAGGCATGTTTTTTCAATGCAGACATACACCATCGTCATAATAGAGTTGCAAATAACAGTGCAAAAGCAAAGCTGTTCAATTTGGGGTTGCTATTTTGTCTTTGACAAAAACCACTAGCCAGCAGGTTTCTTCACAGATTTTATTCTTTTCTTTTTAAATAAGAAATCTCCTTCCCTGCATCTCTGTTAAGTTACGCTCCCCTACTGAGAAAAGGTCTGGAGTATTTGATCTTTAATAACCACTTTTCTGGGGGAGATAAGCAGTTTAAAGACGAATGTGCTTAAATTCTGGAGCACTGATCTGCAGCAATTGAAAAAAAATTGTCACCTTTCAGACAACAGCTTTTCCACCAGGTTAACAATGAATCTCAGTGTTTTCATAGAAAGATGTTTTCTTACTCTACACGTGAAGTTAGCACAAGCAGATAACTTAGCAGTGTGTGAATGAGAAGCCCAGCCTTTTTCTAGCTCTCTTAAAACCGACCAGGGTCATGAAACCCAAGGGGACAGTCTTCAACAGAAACAAGTACCTGGCTCCGTTGGAAAGCTTGAGGATGACCTGGTTCTTCAAATCATAGACCTTGCCCAGCCAGCAGTCATAGGCTATGTAGTCACCATACATGAAGGGCTGTGAAGAAAACAGTAAACAAAACCTTATAAACGTCAACACTTGTACTTTGAGCCATCAAGTAAGTCCTCACAAAATGCAGGCTAGATAGCAACCTCAAAGGGATTTATGACAGCAACTGCAGATCTTGCTGTAAACTGGAATAAATGTACACTGAACAGGTTGCTTGACAGTCAGCACGCAGCCTGGATTCTCCAGTTAAACAGCTCAGGCTTTCTGGAATTTCTTTCTTCAGATCTTAAAGTCGCGCTTGCCTTCAGGCAATATTAACAATGAGTTTTTAGTAGTGAGCCTAATATTCCATCCCAAGCAGAGAAGCCTGTGGCCCACTGCCCTTCCACAAGCTGTTTCTTGAGAAAACTTGTGACACTCCTGCTCTTCACTCCCAAATTACCTTTTCCTCAGAAGAAAAAGGATTGAAATCCTATTCTACCTGGTCTCTGGAAAATCACCCACCCCCTCAAAAGGGAGAACCAGGAATGTTTCAGACTGTTCCAGGTCAACAGAAAGATACTTGACTCCTCTCAGCATTTTTAGTCTGTTTAACAATACCAATGCTGCAGCTCAGCAGCTCTGTGCCACTGCCATGGGGCTGCCCCAGTCAGGTTGTCACACCAGCACATCTCAGTGCAGAAGTTCTCACACAATTTAATGCCAACCCAGCCCTCTCCACGTCAGTTTGGTCTCAGCGGTGTGATCAGAGACACAGAACAGATGGGAAGATGAGGCAATGCTGCATCGCCGCCTTCCAGGAAGGATGCTTACAGTAAGTTTAAAATAAAACCAAACTGCAGATGCATCTTGCGCTATATGGATGCCTCTTTTGCATGTGTTGCTTGGAACACAGCAGCATCCCTCCACGCCACGCAGCCCTGGCCCCCACGTGTGTCACGGCCATGTTCTCACCCAGATATGTTGCAGGTCTTTGCTGTTGACAGGGTAGAGGATGCAGTTGGTTCCGACCAGCTTCACAGCACACTCTATGTTGACATCAATTACAGTCCCACACTGGCTGTCCTGGAAACCCAAAAGAGAAAAAGGGTTTATCACCCACAGAAGGTCCTACACATACATGTACATGCTCTGTGCACAGATGGGAAGTGCAGAGACAAGTCTCAAGAGTAAACCCTCCTCACACCCTTCAGACCCTTGTTCTGAAGGGGCATTTCACATGACCCTAAGACAACTCAGAAGGTGAGATCACTATCAAAGACTCAGTGTTTTCTTCCCAGTTAACATTTGCAATGGCTGCTAGTGCAGCAGTCCAGAGACTCCTGCATCTGGACAAATAAGACCACGCTACATCAGAGGATTCGCATTTATTGGCTTTAAGATCTGTGTGACTCCTCGGTCTGTTCAACTGAGCAGATCTCTGCAACTCCATAGGACCATCCTACAGGCATTGCTCTGAGCCAGCAGAGGCAGAAGATCAACCCCAGAACACAAGAGAAAGCCTTTAAAGCTATCTGTGACTTCTCACGTAAAAATTTTGCAGGAGGACATTATAAATGGTCTTCACTTGCTGCCATCAAAAAAAAATCTGGCACCTTTCATCAGATTTCAAGGTTTCAAGCCAGATAATTTACAGGTGGTCCAATTATGAGATGGTTGTCATTAGCCCCTTCACTTTTTAGCAAAGTTTTAATCTTTTCTGTCCCCAGGAAAATAATGCATGCTGTCAAGAGCCTTCTGGGGATAGTTTGGCAGGGAGCACGCAATATGCACGTTGCTCACACATATGGCAGAGGCCTGCAAGGAAGGGCTGCTAACCCAAACACTGTCAAACGCGGCAGCTGCCCTGGCTCCTGACAGCTGGGACAATCGATATTCTTATTTATTAAAGACTACAAGCCCATTATAAAAGCTGACTGAGGGCCAGCACAACAACTGCCCCACTATCAGCAAATTCTGAAGCTGTCCTTATCTCAAACATCAAGGTCTCTGCTCCAACAGGACTTGAACATAACACTTGAAGGGCTTATACCCTGTGAGAAGTGGATTTGTTTGCTCAGTCCACTTAGAAACATGCTGTTCTTTGCACCACGTTAAATATTTATTCAAGGCTTTCACTCGGAGCCCTGGGCGGCCCTTTTGGGAGCTGAGGAGTTTGTTGGCGCTCATCTAATCCCGTCTCATCTCGAGGACTGGTAGTGAGAGCAAAGACACCCTCCAGACACCCGCGGTCCAGGATAATTCCTGGACAGATTGCTCAGACCATTTGGCTGGCCTGCTTTCCACCTGCCCGCTGCATCGCACAAACCCTGCGCTCCACATCCCCGGGAGGCGGTGAGGAGGAGAGCAGGTCCTGCTCATTCCCTCCAGCTGCTCCATGTATCACCCCCATTTCTTTCTAGAAAGGGTGGGAAGCAAAGGCAGCCTTTCCGAGCTCTATTGTTAGACACAGCAGCTGAGCATGATGTAGCTTGCAGCCCACACTGGCTGCAGGACAGAGCCCAGAGCTGCACCATAACCTCACCTGCAAAGGGTTTGCCAGGACGATGGGACTCACAACAGCTGCTGCCAGCAGGATTGGAGCCGTAGGATGAGCGAGGCCTGCTCAGAAGTGGCACCAGCTCAACAAACCCACACCTTCTGCAGGCCAGAACACAGTCGCCCACCCTGCTTTTCCTCCAGATTAAACTAAATTAAGTATACCCAGTCCATCCTCTGCCTGTGCTTTGCAGTTCAGGCTGGTGGGTTTTTTTCACTTCTTAGTAGTCAGAACATAAAAAATAAAACTCCTGCCCTACCAACATTGAGCATTTCAGAATTAATTTTTCCTGTATCAGCAGCCAACACGACAGCAGCTCTGAGACACAATACAATCCAACACCTGCAGTTTCTGCAGATCACTTTGTCTCTGGGCCTAAATCCCCTCTTTTATTGATGATGAAAGAATAAAAAGTAACAAAACCAGGACTGGGGCCACTGACATACACCAATACCCTCTGTCCATTCTCTGACAGTTTCCCCATGGAGAAGATGCTGGCACCATGCTATGAACGTGTCTCACATCTATCGCAGCTGGGTGCTACCTTTTCATGGGCTAAAGTGCTGGGTTTAGTTCATCTTGCTGCCCCTTCCAGTTACAAAACGCTTGAGCGAGCAGAGCACTGTCTGCGGTTAAGAAAGAGATCGATGTTGTAAAGCAGCCCCAGAAGCTACAGGGCTGTTGAGTCACAGGTCTCCTTCCTCACCTGCCACTGAACCTTTGTTTATTATGAAGTTATTTATTTCACTGTCACATGAAACATTAGCCTGCGACAGATTTGCAGGCTGAGGGGTTCTGCTGAATCACTCTGTGAAATTACAGCAGCGCTCAGCAACGCAGTCCTGGAACAAGGAGTCACCAGCTTGTTCCTTGTCTTCCAGGGCAGCTCTATGGTCAGAGCACGGCCCCCACCAACCTGCTTGAATGTAACTGGCCTGTTCAGTAGATGCTGCAGCTTTAAGGCAGAGCAACAAACTACCATCTAAATGAACAGCAGCTCAGCAAGTACAAGCCTCAGTCACATATCTTCTACCTCCCAGCCTTCTACTCTTTCCCTCAACACACTCTTTTCTAATAAGGGGATCTTTAATTATTCCTTTATTTAAAAGGCACAGCATTGCCCAGCACCCTTTGAAGCAACAAAATCCAGCTGTCTGACAGATTGCAGACCTATTTCGACTCTTTCCCCCAAATTAGTGTATCACCTGGAACAACGAACTCTGCCACCTTCACCACTTCTCATCCAGTTGGATTAGACTTACAGGCCCAACTGCATTCAGAGGAAATGGTCTCATTATATGTGTTACCCCCAAAGCAGTGTTTCCCCACTTTCTGTGCTGGATGAGCAGCACATGAATTTGACTTGGCTCCCTCTTCTTGAAGAACAGAGGATTTTGAGTCCTTCCCACCCAAGGTTAAAAACAAGCCCTAAGAGAGTGTGGTGAATACAGAATAAGTTCCACATTGTGCATTTGCCAGGCCAACTGGTGCAGGGCAACCATCCCACATCTTGAATTTGGCAGGCTGACACTTGCAGATTTTCTGTTTTAAATGCTTTTTTGATTTTTGCAATACATCCGATTAACAAAGCGAAGGTGGTCTTTGGGATAGAAGGAGTTTGTTTCATTTACCATTGACACTGAGAGCATACTCGAGGGGAAGGTGAAGCATAAGGTATCTTCAGATTCACTATGCTTTCGAATAGAGGGGAGAGTAAAAATGGAGTTATACCCTCATCACTCCATCAATTAAAAAAATGATGTTATCAGCCACTAATAAAAATGGTCAAGCAAAAGTGAGTGTTTAAACATGCAAACAGACAATAAAGGAGTGTTCAAAACAGCTGCTGAGAATGTATCTACTGATACATGCGCAACAAGCCAGAGAAGCCAGGTTCTGCTCAGATGAGTATGGAAATTGCTAACAAAAGCAACACATTCCATGTTTGCCAAGAGGAGAACAACTTGTCCCAACAGCTTAAAGTGACTTTAAGCAGCATTAGAGAACAAACAGTTGAGGCAGGACTCTGAGCATCCTTCTGAGTGAGAAGGATACGCTATAGAGTCCAGCTGTGCCAGGTACCATGCCCTGAACAGCTGATATATCAATTTGCTAACGGTTCTTTGTTTTGGATTAAAACGCCTTCATAAAGCCGCAATTTTAGTAAGATGGCGACTCCAAATTTCCATTTCAAACAAGAACTAAATTTCTTAAGGAAATATTTTGTCACAGTATTTTTCAAATTACCCTTCAAGTTTTTCCTCCCTTCTCTTTGGAACATTATGTGAAAAAAGGGTTTGTTGTTTGTTTGTTTTTTGTTTTTTTTTTTTTAATAAAGCATTTTTTGTCAATTAAAAAACCCCACCCCAGGTCAGAGAATGGCCTTCCCCATCCCTGCAGCAGGCTGCACGCCATGTGGCCAGCTGCCTGCTTCATCACAGCCTTGGTGGCCACATCGCTGGAAGTGAGTCAAGAGAAGACGCTGGTGCACACATGGCCGGCCAGATGGCTCGGGGTTAGAGGTTAGCTGTGCCAACCCAGCTAGGCTGCTAAAGAGACCACATCCCAGCCCATCATCGATCTGAACAATGTTCCCAGTATTCCCTACACACAAAAAAAAAAAACCCAAATCCACACATCTCTGATAAGCAATAAATGCTGTATAACTAGAACAGAATGATTAGGAATTAAAGTAGCATCCAGGAAGAGGGAAGGTAATGATTATAGGCTGCTAAAAACCAGCTTGCTTTCTGCAAACCTAGTTGTGCCAGATGCTTCAGCAGTGTTGGGATTTGCTGTATTTTGGATAGCAATTGGGCAAGATGGTACACACTGCAGACTGGGAGGCCTCCCTGAAAATATTTCCTCCAAAGTCCCCACTGTAGCACACAGTGTAACGTGATGTGTCTCCACTCCAGCCTCCCCGTTAGGTCCAAGAGAGAAGGTCCATGCTCCTCGCACCTCAGAGTGGATTGATTTAAAACATAAAGGATGGGGAGAGAGACAAGCTTCTCATCTCATTACCTGACATTATCAGGTTCACTTACTCAGGAGACCTTTGCCGATATGCAACAGTAGAGAGGCAGCCTTATCAGCATTTCATTTTCAAAGGATGCAGCTAGGTCTATCAAACACACTAAAAATAGAACATGCTCAAAGCATTACCATTCAGCTCCATTCGGGCAATTTGGCAAGTCTCAGAAATCCATGCAGCAGTATCACAATCAAAAAGGGACAAAGAGAAAAGCACTTACGCTGGAGCTCCTGTGTCTGACCACATCTCGAGGGACCACAGAGCGATCTTCAAGCTTCAGCTAAGGGGAGAGAGAGAGAGACACTGAATTTAGCGACCCCAGATGATACCTGGTCAGAAATAACATGATAAATACCAATGCACAGTATCGCATTCCTCCAGACTGAGCAGGTTTTCAGCAGAGGATGCTGAGGTACTTCGTACATGGAGTTAATCCCCTTGGCATTTTCGCAAAATCCAATGGACAGGTCTGAAACACAGCAACCAGGCAACCTGTGCTCTAAGTCAGCAGCCCCATCAGAAAGGGTGCAGACATTTTGCCTTGTTCATTGCTTCAAGTCTCACTCTTCCCCCATCTGCATCACGCAGCCTTTCCCACTCACATCCAGTCTATGTACTGGAGAAGACAGAAGACACAGGAATAAGCGCATCACACCACAGTTTGTGTCTTATCCTGCACACTTTTCACCGAGGATACCCCAAAATATCTGTGGAGACCCTGTTTGGCCTGGAACTTTTTAAGCAAGATACTGTATAGTGAGAAGACATAGCTCGCAGGAGAGCTGGCTTTGGTGCCAAGTTCACTACAGCAAGCAGTATGTTGAAAGCTCTGGGCATCAGGAGTCAGCACTGGTACGGGGAGGTACCACTTAATGAATCTCCAGTGAGTACTGGCCAGCTGACCAAGTGATGTCCCTCCAAAAGTGGTCCTTCCCCAAGCTGCTTCAGTGATCTCAAGTCTACTCACAGGCTACTTCAATAAGCGTTATCAACAAGCTCAAAACCGCAAAACACAGTTGCCATCGAATACACTATGAAAATGCCACACAAAGGTTAACATCTGAAGTACATGAATCAGAAGTCCATGGGATTTAGCTCTAATTTCAGCCTTGCTCAGCCTCCCAGTAACTCAGGAAAGATCTCCTTCTGCTGAACAGGGAGAGTCTCACCTGCCTTTCAGTGCTCAAGAACATATTTGCATCATTATATCGTTCTGAACCCTGCAAATACACTAATTACACACCACGTGTTTTGTGAAGCACCACATGAATGCAGCATCAGGAACGGAGCCCGTTTTACATCCTAATTTCAGAATCCATCTCTGCACCGGTGCTGCATTCAGTACTTTTCCTTGTTGACCTCCCAGTCCAAATTCCACTGTGCTTTGTCAGCATTTTGTCCTAACCCACACCCTGGCTTACATCCTGCTTTACTAAATTAGACATAAATCTATAATCCAAGGACAGGATCCGCAATCAAACCAAAGTACCTGCATACTTATTGCCTTCTTGATTGCATGTTTCAGTGAGAGAGGAAGAGAGACAGCCAGCGAGGCTTTTAGACCCAGCTTCTGGAGTCGGAACTCCACTGGAGTGGGAAACCTGAAGCTTCCCACAGCCCATTTCTGGATTGTGGAAGTGTTTTCATTGCCTCCCACATCCCACCAGGGTATATATATATATAGACATCAATTTTTATACAGCTTTCTAAAGTTCTTTGTTAAAATAAGTACTGTATAGATAGGCTCTTAACATCCAGAAGCAGGCAGCAATATTCACATTCCAGTAAGTGCTCACACGTGAGCAGCAGTTTGTGTATTTTAACTCTAGTTCTCTTGCTGCAGAGCTCCAAGTGTATAACGATACTTTCATTTCAACACACATTAGGGCAATTTAATCTCTGACACGTGGTGTTTAAATTGATGCATTATGTTTCAACATATCATTGAGCCATACTGTTCTCTATTAAGCAGTATCTGAAGAATAGAGATTGACAAGATGATCTGACACTACCTGGCAGCAGCAATATTTGTGTGTTTGTCAGCTCTGCTCAATTATAAAAGTTGTAAATTAGTAGCTTTCCCAGTTTGTGATCCTGAATGATACAATCACACGAATCCTTCCCAAAACAAGGCATAAAACTTCCTCTGCAGGGAGACTACATTTAATCTGCTTTCAGATCCCTTGATTTTTTTAAAAGCAGCAGGACTATTTGCAGCTTCATGTGCCAGACCCACCTGCCTCAGTCGCTAGGATAAGCAAGCCAAGTAGTCAGCAGAACGCCAGCATCAACAATAAATACTTAGCAGGCCTGTCATCACATTAAAGATTGTCAAAACCCAGCAGAAACCCAACCAGGGGAAGCCAGAATGGCTGATGGTGAACACAGGACAGGTCAGTCATTCCACCTCTCGTCTGTTGTAGCCAGAGCGATGGGATCACCAGCCCAAGGTCAGGCCTCTCGCTCAGCAGCGAGGGAACTCAGTAGTGGAGAAGCACTTTTAAAATAGGTACTTACAGCTCAGTTGCTATAATTACCTCTGTGAAAGTCAATATTAACATGACTAGTTTTATGTTGTAGCCATGTGTCTAGATAATAGCCCGAAGAATGAGAAATACAAGTTTCCCAGAGATGCTCTCAGCTAATCCCACACTCCTGCGTTACCAGCTGGGTTCGACACCCTCCCAGCACACCTCAAACACAAGGCATGGTTTGTGCCACCTTTTAAAAAGTAAATTCACATCCATGTATGTTAAATAAGGCAATGCCCGACCAATGAAGAACAAAATTTGCTCCAGGGTGCTACTGTGATCCCATGGCCTCTACCTGCAACACGATCCCTGCAGTGAGGAGGACATCAGTTTCTATTCCAAATGCATTTCAGATTTTATCCTCCAAAACAAGAGCTCTGGGAATAAGCACATAAGGATGGAGGAAAAGCAGCACATGCCCACCCTCCTTTGGTAACTGCTTGTGAAAACAGGAATACAAGGCACTGAAAAAGAACAGAGGAAAGCATAGTAAAAGAACATAGGAAAGCATAGTACGGGAGATGAAACTCAATATATCTACCCAAACTATCTGATGGTTGAGATTTTGTCTAAGAGTCAGCAGTGAAATATCTATGATGGTTCTGCCATGGGAGTTAAGTAAGGAGTTGGCAAGCAGTGGTCACCACCACAAGGGCAGGGAAGCCAAGCTCAGACCTGCTACCACTATTCAGTCTGGGCTATTTCTCCATCATTTCAAGTCCCAGCACCTTCTTCATACATCTTGTGTAACTGATCTCATTTACACCACTGTTGTCCTCCTACATTAGCAAACAAAAAAAGAAAAAAATTACTTGCAATTTTATAAAGCCTGTCTTGTAATATGGATGGTGAGTTCTCTCAGTGGAACTACAAAAGAAAATGCGACAGGAAAAATAATTAGTATTGTTGTTTTGAAGGGACAGTACCTACGTGTTAGCTTGGAAGTCATCAAGGAAACTTGCAGCAATGTTCAGAGGCAAAAGAAAAACCACAGGTTAAAAGCAAATCGTAATGTCTACTGTAGCACCAGGTACCAAGGTACCACAGAGCTCTCTAAATCTCACTACGCACTCAGGGGATGCTCCATAATCAGTTAAAGCCTAATCCGAGTGCTATGAAATGATACCACCTTGCTTCAGGCAGCTGACAGACAGGCTCCTCATCGGTCTTTCGAATTATGTGGCTTCTCAGCACTTGTAAGCCCACGTGAAGCAGGACATGGTATACCGTATTTCCACCTGCTTTCTAAACTTGAAAGCTATTACATCTTTTTCTCCAGCGCTGAAGCTGCAATTCAGAAACCTGCGCCAGACAGCACTGGTTTGTGAGCGGGTTCACCGCATGGCTCTTACTGGAGGTTCAGGGGAAGCTTCCTTGCTATGTGAAGCAGGTCCTGGCCACCAGCAGCTCCAGTCCTGGGCACTAAGAGAAAATAAAAGCATGCCAAGTGATGCCATGTCCAGCTGTAACCTGGAGCAGCTCAACAGCTGCCCAGGTGGCCATGGGACAGGTGTTGGTGGCCGTGGGACAGAAGGGAACACTGCTGGCAGCAGCCAGCACAGCTCAGCATCCCACAGTTGGTTTTATTTTTAAACTAAGGTCTGACTACACACCCAAACACTTCAGCTAAAACAGTAGTGTGCAGCAATCATCTCGACACAAGCTGGTTTTATTCAAATCCAAATGAGGTGTCTAAAATAGCAAGTCAGCTGTCCAAATATAGCATGGAGTTAGATGACAAAGGTTCAAAGATTCAAAGACCCAGAAGATCTGAAGCCAAGATATTTTTAATATAAACTTCAGCATCAACACATTACCAGTGGCATCAGATACTACTCTCGGGGAAAAATATGTTCCACGTACAAAGTTCACTTCCCTTGAAGACTTCTGTTACATTGATCATATTGTGCTGCACATGAGCAGTCTAGAAACCAGGAGGAGAAAGGATAAATCAGCAAGAGCAGAGAATCCCAGGGATGCTCAGATTTGGTTCACACGGCAACATCTACAAGTGAAACAACATGTGCCACTTCAACACCGCAAGGTTTCCAACCACACTGGATTTTATGGGGAAAGAATATGGGGAGAAAAAAGACTACAAGAAACTCAACAGCCCTAAGAACCAAAATTCTGCTACCCAGAAGAGCTGAACAATACAGGGCATTTTAAAAACAACGTTTGAGGGATGCAGCTGCAAAACTCTGAGAATAAATCTGCGCTCACTGGCACAGAAGTTCTGCCTGTGACAGCTCCTGGCTATTCCTGGATGGTGAGCACATGTGGTCTGTGGCTCTTCCAGACAAAAAGTCCAAAATCTGTTTGAGACAGGAGGTTGTAGAGACTCCCACATTTCTTGGAGAAGAAACATGCCCTTCTGGGACAGGGTTTAGGCTTCAGCCTGATGGAGCGGTAGATGTCAGAGTGGTATGTTGCTCCCAACACCCTGCTACACAACAGTCTGCCACATAAGTAATGCATTTAGATGCATTTAAGTTTTTAGCCATTTTGTTTTTTAACATCAGCATTCTGCATTTTCATGATGTCATGGTACCGCTTGTCATTTCAAAGCACTCAAAGAATTATGAAAGGAGAAAATATATAGAGCTACTTAGGAATTCCACCAGCAGATTAAAAAAATTGGTCTGTATTCAACTCTCCAAAACCTGAGTAATTCAGGAAAATGCAGTTCCCCATTTGGATTGGTCAAAGAGAGGGAAGGACAGCAAGCAGGATCTTGGTTTCCTATATTAGTTCAGTGCAAAAGAGTTCAAAAGCTGGCTCAGGAGGCTGTTCCTGGCAGCGCAAAACACCCTTCTGCAAAGGGCAGGTTGAACATTAACTTCGGCTGCAGGAAGAACAGAACAGGGCTAGGCTGGGAGGAGCCCAAACGTTCCCCAAATGGAAATAAATGCTTTAAGGGACTTCATAGAAGCTAAGATGAAACTAATAGCTTTGCATCGCGTGCAGCACTACCTGCAGCAGCCAACTGACGATGCATTACAATTTCTTTTGTTCATGCAACCAGCAGATCTGAATCTGCCGATCATCCGATGTTCAGCACAAACCAAGATTTACCACTAAGCCCACTCCAAGTAGTGCCTGTTACCAGTGAACTACTGTGGCTTTAACTGTACGGTGTGGACGTAACGCTTGTTCCAGACGACAATCGAAAGGCATGATCTAAAGTAGAATTTCTTAATTTAGCTCATGAAGGCCCCATTGCTGGTAGGGATGAGCACAGCAGCTTCCAGGCCATCACACACTGCTCTGGAATAAACTTGCCCACCACCAGCTGAATGTCTACAAAAGTTTTAAAGCCCCTGTATTAAGGGGACATGAATTTTTATCAAATTACACACCAGAGACAGGCATCGCCTGTGATCTTCTAAAAAGCCAAAAAGGTGACTGCGGAGAAAAGCCTTTGCAACACCCACAGGAGATGAGGCAATCCGAAAAGTGAGAATGCAGCTCCGCATCGCATTCCCTTTCAACGCTGCTAGTGCTGCGGGAAGGCGTGTTCCGCTGGCGGCTTCAAAATCCAGCTGTCTCATGAGTTCCATAATCTCCCAACACAGCGAGCGTCCCCGGGGACCTGCCATTCTAAAAGATAAACTGACAGCTCTTTAATTTGTCTTTATGACATATTATGGAGATACACAAACTTCAAGTTGTGCCATTCGGCTGAATTCCTTCCAACTCCATGCTGAAGCTCCCTAAGCCTCCTCTATCTGCACCTGTAACTGCAGTGGACTTGGAGCTACTTTTGTCCCTATCTACATTTCTAATCACCCTACCTGTTGGGGTTTTTTCTCCCTTCCTCTGCTTGTAGTAGAGTTCTTTGGTGGCAGAATATCTTTCCATCCTCTATAGATACAAAATTCCTCCTGCAGCATAGTTCTGGTTCCTCACTCATAGCAATACACTGCAGCATCTCCCCCAATCCCAACAAATATCACCTTTGAGCCTTCTGGCAGACAGACACCAAAAGGCTCTGCTTTCCTTTTCCAAGAAGCGGAATTTGGCTATAAAGTCTCAACAAATAACTGGATGGAACGAAAGTTCAATTTAATTATAATGTGGGTAAATGTTGTGCTCTGAGGCAGAGGAATCCGGCTTTCACATAAATCTTTTGCTTAGCAAAAGTAAATCTTTCACTTGGATTTCCCTTGTCCAGGACTGTCAAGCATTATTTATTATACTGGCAACAAATCACTTCTGTAGCTCTACAAATTTACATGACATTATGGAAAACTCCACAAGACAGATTCTCTGGCCTGGTATACGCACCAATCTCAAACTGAAGACAAAGTACAAGGCAATAACGCAAGGGGAGGAAGACAAGATGACAGAAGGGTTACTGGGTTATTATTTAAAGAAAAATAAGTACGTTTAGGAGCAATTCCCAGTAGAGGCAGCAGCACGGTTGGGAGAGAGAAGGATCCTGGAGGGAGAATAAGGAAAGCTGCACAAATCCACCCTCCCACCTATAACCAGCAAATCGCAGCTTTTCAGCATCCTTAGTCTCACATTTCTACCTTACATGTAAAAATTGAGCATCATTACATCACAAGAGAGATGTGGCAACAGGGAACCCACTGGCATGTGAACCTGGGTTAGATGCTTGAAGAAGGAGTAAAGCCTACTCAACAGCCTACTGAGCTTTCTAGACTCCACAGGCGAGAATGATCCTCAGTGCAACTGGGAAGAGTTACAGAAAAGTTTGGCTTTGTCCAACCTTGTCATCAAGCGCTGCTGAATTATTTGTTTAGACAGGCTTACATCATGTAAACTCACATCAACTAATAACCAGGTCTTTCCATGTGGGAATGCAAAGTGAACCCCGTGCATGCAAAAAGGAGACCTGAAAAATAATTCAGAAAGAATGAACACGATCATGATGCTCGGCATAAAGCTACGGAAAGCTAAAGTTTAAAAATACACAGCTATGACTATAAAATATGGAATGATATTGTAAGAGGAGATTTACTGACTAGTAAGTCTAGCAATAAGCCACTTAGAGTCCTATGGGGAATCTTTCAAAGATATCCCCAATTACAGGATTTAATCTAAACATCGGATTTTTCTTCTTAGCAGCAGTTTATAGTAAAAGAAATGATTCCCCATCTCAGTGTTATACTTCTTGCTTCATGTACCCAGTCTTCCAGGTATAACAGTTCCAGGAAAATCAGTTCAACAGAAAAGCCAAGACAGGCCTAATGGATCTCCTCCAGGTGCAATGTCCCTACAGCACAGATTGGCACAGGACACTCCTCCTCTCATTTCCTTAGAGTAAGATGGCTGATTAAAAGCAATACTGTCCTACTCCCTCTGCCTAAGAATTTGAGAAAAACTTGATGAAGAGCAGTGCTCTAGCACCAGATGGCACTGTTACCTGCAAAAACCCACACGAGACTGCGGTTAAAGCCCCAGGAGAAGCTGGTGGGAAGCAGTAAGGAGAGAAGCAGACAACATTTTGCCAGTACATCAGGCAATACTTCTCTGTCTCAACACTCAGTAAAGCCTGATCTGAAACACAGGTCAGAGCTAGCAACCCACCAGGAGAACAGGTCAGGAGCACAGCACCTCCACAGACACCCAAGCCCAGCTTTTTGAGAGATACCCAGTTCAAGCAGGACCTAAGGGGATGGCTGTGGAAACTGGCGAACACTAACCATCCAGGTGAAAGCAAGGGCTGTGCTGATCTTTTTGGCAGTACCTAACAATGTCTAAGTGAGATGCATTTGGCTGCTAGAAGAGGCTCCAAGGAGCAGCTCACCTGGATGCCAGTTCCAACCAGTGTGACAGCGGATGCTCATTTCAGCCACCTGTGTAGATCCCTGGGATTCTCAACAGCCTCCGTTTGAGCTTGACAGTTAAGCTGTGTCATCCTTATGTGCTAAAAGAACCCGTCCAGTAGCTCTTTCATCTACCTGAAGCAAAAAAGATTCCTCAAATGGTTGCCTTGGGGGGCAGATGGCAGTTACCACACAACAGGTTTTCCACCTTCTTGCTGGACGGCGCTGGGGTTGCCATCTGGACAGCATCAGCTGTGTAAAAATCAGTCACTTGCCCCTCCGAGCGGCATTTGGGGCACATTGCCAGGCCTGGAGGACAGAGTGGGGCTGCCTGAACCTCCACCTGCCTTTCCAGAGGAGAAAAAGGATGCTGTGAGGAAATCTGTGTACTATTGCTGACCAATTCACTCCTGAGTAAGCGCACTGCCCCATCTACATCTTTGACAGTAAGAATAAAGAGCATATCCAGGAGAAATATTCCTTTACTCCATTACTGGAGCAAACCAGGGAGGGTTTTTCTGTTGAGCCAAAACTGGACTCTGCTGGTTGGAGGTAAATCTACATTAGGGGATGAAGCATCCCCTCTCCCCTTGCAATCAGGTCAGCAGTGTGCAGGAGCAACGCCTTATCAGCCCCCCAGCAAAAATCCACCTTGCCAAAACTGCCAGGGAACAACAAGAGGGAGACATATCAATAGAAAATCACCGTGTCTGCTTTCCAGCTGGTTAGCTCATATGCTGCTGCTGTGAATACAAACCAGCCATTTAAATTAGCTTCTAATTGTTCACAATTATTCAGAGGCAGCATAACCTGCAAGCAGCTTTAAGACAGCAGGCAAGTAGGAGAGAAAGAATAGTTTGAGATGCCTTAACAAGATTCATATATTCGTGCTTTGTGAGTCTCATAGCAATCTCCAGCAATGCTCTAACAGACCCCCTTCCCAGATATGTGTGCTTTGCATTGCAGAGGAAGATAACCCACGGGTGTTTCTACATTCCAGGTTTCCACTCTTCCTTGCTCCAGTTTTTGGACTGGTTCAAAAATTAAACTGTAATATTTTGGTCTACCCCAGTCCTTCACAGTCTCTGAACACACAGGCGGTTTGAGCAATGCTATTTATAAAGCTGCTTAAAATTCCGGACACAGCCAGAGCTCTTTGATAGGATGTCAGCCATGCGACACCCAAACGTAGGAGGTTGACACAGGACAGTTAGTGTAATACAGCCCACTTCTTTCCCTTCCTTTCACCCAGAGCCTCCACTACCACCCTCGCAGGAGTCCCTTCCCCCAAACACAGACAGTCATGTTTCACAATTGCTGCAATTTTCTCTCCTAGGAGAGAGGGAAGATAATAGCCTATTATGCTTAAAACCCTAGTGTGCCAGGTTTGGTTCAAACCTAAGAACCAACACAAGTCCAGTTTGCAGGTCAAACCGCCTTAGGGGCTGAATCCAGACATACCTTAACAATGAAATTCCCTCACACGTTTGGATGCAGAGGTCCAGTGCTGCCACAGAGCCAAAAGACTCATCTAGGTCCAGGAACTGCAGCAAATTTAATAAACTAATGCAGTATTATTTTATCAAGTCCAGAATCTCCTAGAGGAGACAAAATAACACTGAAAAGCGATGTATAAATAGCTCTGGCTGAAAGCACAGCAAATGCTGTGTCACGCTAGGCTCCCAGTCAGTCCTGGGCAGCGAGTGCGTGGAGCTGACAGGTCTCCTGTGGCTTCTCAGAGGCTCACGCCTGCTCTGGAATCAGAGCGTGCCCTGGAGAAATATTCTGGGTTGGTCCCACATGCAGAACACACTCCCCAAACACACCGCAGAGCCCGACTGCTCCGTTACATATGAGGAACGCTGCACGGACAGACAGGCTGTCTGAAGCCCAAGGAGAAGAGGCAGAACAGTGAATGCAACCAAGTGGATCAGGACCTGGGTGAATTTGCTGGCTTAGCTGGGAAATACAGGATGCTTAGGCTGGAGATGGAGGCAGTTTTGGTAGCTAGTGATTAAGAGCATTTGGGAAAACTGAAATCTAATTCGCAAGGAAACCAGCATCCTCACCTCACACGTCCACGGTCATTTCTCCAGTCCCTCCCCACAAGAGCAAAGGCAAGAGCTGTTTTAAGAGACGCGATGGCTAACGCTAGCTGCAAGACAGCAAGCGTTCGGCAAAGGCTTTCTGTTCAATAACATGCCTTCTGAAACAGCTGTATCCACAGATATCATATATTGTTTGTTTTTTTTAAAAAAAAAGCCTTTATGACCAGCTCAGGGAGGCTCTGGAACACTAGAGAGAATCCACCCAAAACTCAGTGCCAGTGTGGGTACCCCCAGCACGCATTTATTCCGACAGCAAAGCCACTCCCCAGCTCACACCGCAGAAGTGTGTGAATGCTGCTGGGACAATGCAGCACGATTGCATCATTGCCCAAAAAACCTCAGCTGCATTTTCTATTCACTGAAAGAGTTTCAGTTACCCTCCCCATACATAAATGCTGTATTGGCCATTACAAAAAGGAACAGCCCATACTGAATCCGTACACCAGGCTACAGAAGCACAGTTATTTGATGCCTGAATTTCTGGAATCCCCGTGCTATTACGTGCCTTTTTGTTCAAGGGGTGGATTTGACACTTGCAGAATGGCAGGGGGGAGACTAAAACACCTCCCAGCCACAGCAGGTTTAATTCATTGCCTCCAACCAACATTCAATTCCCTTTAATAACGCTGAGAAGATCTCACCAGGACTGGTGGCAGCAACAACGCAATAGGGACAAAAGCATAAAAACCCCTCCGAGTCCAACTTCATACTGTTGGAGCAAAACACTTTTCACCCCCCTTGCACACTAAGTTTAGTGGACTTTTTCTTCCTTATCCTTTCAGTCAGAGCACAAAGCTTTCAATATCATACTTAAAACCCATCAATGCGATCACACAACGCTACTATATCATTTTGCCTCCAGGTGTTTTCTACGCTGAGTTCCAAACCATTTATCATAAGCTCTTCGGATTTGTGCCAGCAACCTAAGACAACACAGCATTTGCCCAGCAGAACATCCAACATCTGCATGGAAACACCTGTGTTACTCTGCAGGTATCCATTCAGTTATTGATGTGACGATAATTCAAGGTTATAGCTCAGGGAATCTTCTTTTCTCCCTGTCCCTTCCTTGGCAACTGAGCAACCAAAAAGCACATATAGAGATGGAGTCACTGAGCCGCTGGTATCAGTAAACACTTTCACCAATGGTGTAGAAACCAGAGGAGCAATAAAGCCAGATGTTCCCTGGTCTGAATGAAGTACATACAGTTCCCATTCTAAACCTGAAGTTGCATTATTAAACACCTCTCTGCACACAGGTTTTAAGGGCAAAATCCTTCATACCTGCATGAATCTGTGCCAGCCTGGTTTTCCCCTGGACATAGCATACAGACAACACTACACTTCTTGTAGGAGTATAGCTTTATGCTCCTCAGCTCCATACACACTCTACATCACAACGCAGCCAAACAGCTGCACAGCAATCACAAATTACTGGGAAAAAATATTGCCCAAGATGCTCCAATCCAGTTTTCAAGAATGGCTTCGGCATTTAGGAGACCCTGCAGAGTCCCCAGGGCAGTAACACACTTCTAAGCCAGCCATGAAACCAAAACCTTCCCTTTTTCAGAGAAACCTGGAACTGTCCCTTCACTAAAAACATTTCTAAAAGGTCACATCTCATGGGCAAGCAATGGGAGATTGACTGTTAACAGAACTCACCTTGGAGCTGACTATCTCCCCATAGAGTCAAAGACAAAAGTCTCAGAACTTTCCTAACTGGGGTTTAAATCTGTTTAAGGGATGCTTGGCTGCATCCCTCACCTCTGCATACAGATCAGCAGGCTGCTCCTAGCGGGTTTTTTAAAAAGCCTTCTCCACATTTGTACACCTTCAGCAGGAACATGGGAGCACGTCTCTACCCTCTTCCTGGCCTAATATGACAAACATCAGATAGTGACATCACCTGTAAGATATTTCAATGCAGATCTGGTTAGAAAAGACGCTGAAATGGCATTGGGGGATGTCACGTTTGACTTGGCACCTCTGTCAGATATTGCACAGTTACAAAGCACATGCACCCCCCTCTTATCCTTCACACCCCTCCTCGGACCTGCGAGCTCAGCCTAAGGTCTGAGATGAGCTGAGATTTTCATCTTAAGTATTTTCCCCGCCTCCGTGGACTCCGAGGTGTAGCCTGAGTGGTAAGCAGCTCTGCTGAGGCTGCCCTTAGAGCAATAAGTGCTCACTCCAGACAGCATGAGCAAAATGCAGCTAAAAGCCTGTTTGCCTGAAGTCAGCAGTTCTGCCTCCAAACAGACACACAGCTAGTCAGTGAGCAGCTCTTTTTTCCCCTTAAAAAAACACCACAAAAAAATAGCCTTTCAGAGCAGAAAGGCTCTAGATTCCTAGCACAGACACAATATTGAGTCTTGCATTATACCAATGCTAACAGCCTCTTGGGAATTTCTTAACCAAGAGGAAAAAACACTAAAGACAAATGATGCAGCTAATCAATTACAAAGCCACTGATCCCCGTCCCTACAGTGGCGTGACTTCAAATGCGTGCTTTGTACATCTGGATGCCTTTGCATCTACACACCAAAGAATAAAAACAGTCTGGCGAACAACTAATCAATAGCCTCCTCTGCAAAATACATTTTACCTTCTTAAACAAGGTCAATTATCCTTGACAGCGAGCCCTGTATTTCCTGGAACTGTAATTCACAGGATGACTACTTCCTAGAATACCCTTTTTTGAGGATATATTGATGCATGAATACAGTAGGAAAGTGTATATTTTGCTTTAACTCTTTTGCCAGACTCTTCGTTATGTGCCATATACATAATATGTTCTTTGCTTTAATGACTTCAGGGATTTCAGTCCATCACCAGCTTGGTGAAACACTGAGCCATAAACACAGTTCGGGTAGGTTTGCAAACACTATAAAAATACCCTCAGAAGATGATTTAGAGAGCTGAGCTCCCCTGACAGCTGGAGCAGCACTCGGCCTCCTCCTGCGCTGCCAGCAAAATGGAGCTGAGCTGAACTTTGCCTCTACCCAGCACTGCCAAAATGCAAAATGCCCCGGCAGGACTGCCCTGCAAACCCCTGAAAAGGGGACAAAACTGCAGGCCTGTGACTGCGGAAAGTAGCGATGGGACAGCAGATTGCAGAGTCACCGCAAAGCCACATGGCACGAACTGAACAGCATCGGCACAACCATAAGCAGAACCGCTGCAAGGTGCTGAGTCCCGGCCGTGTTCTGGGAAGGGATGGTGGGTTGATAAGCCTCAGGCTGCACTCTATGGGCTGTCGCTCCTAATTAGACATACAAACTAGGCTCTCCCTTAAAACTGCCCCTACTCATTAATGGCCACTGTGTACTCTGCGGATGTGGCAGGCTTCTGAAAAAGATGCGTAACCTCCAGCAGCAACTCAAACCAACTCAGACCAACCGCTGCCAGGACACCCCTACACATACAACAGCGATTTTCACTTGGAAAGATACCCCAACTTTGCAAGCTTTGCGTCTGTAAAGGCACAGTGCCATCAGCTGCTATGAAAAATCAGGTGCACCATTAAATAGTGGACAATAATAAGCCAAGAACATGGCACTTCTCCATTTGAGGGTGTACACTCTGCATATACTCAAGTATCTACTCAGATACTCAAGTATGCAAGATACTGTCAAGATTTCAAAGTATGCTGAATACACAGAAAAAGCTGCAAATGGGATATTTTTCTATTAATATAAGTTGCACATTGTGTTCTTACCACAAACTAAAAAAAATAATCCAGAAGGCACCTGATGTGGCAGAATCCTGTACTAAAAGGTCCTCAGCCGTGAACACCTGCATAATATAACCACCAGCCCCAGACTCACTGCTGATGGGTATTTGTCAGTTGTTTTTTTATTCACCCATTATCAGGCGTGCATTACAAGATCTCCTGCATGCTACGACATGCACCTTTACAGCAGATTCATGCAGTGAACACCGAGCACTCCCTCCTCTGTGCAGAGCCAGATCCATCTCACTTAATTCACCTGCCCAGATTCAATTCTCATTACCCCGGAGCTACGTGCCTGGCTCAGATGGCCATGTATGCAACATTACCTTTATCCTCTCAGGTACCTGCCGGTGCCTCACACCTCGCTGCTTTCCTCCTTTACCCTTGCCTGGGGCACCAAAGGCTGAGAACATGGATTTGGACAGAGAAAACAGCAGACAGGAGGATGGAGTGGTCAGAATGCCAGCCATGGAGCCTTAAGAATCACATTTGCCATGGCATTTAGTAGGGCTGAAGCTGCTACTTAATTAGGTTTGCTTAATGAGTCATATTAAATAGCGTGTATGTAAGAACAGGTTTTCCATTAGTGTGCGGACCTCACTGGATTATCTAGGTGAAATGCTGCCATTACAATGGAGTCTTTTTTTCATTTTATATACTTAACCATGACCTACATTCCTCTGCTCGAAGGCGGCCCATCTCCAGAGGGAATGTGCCTGTTTAATCAGCTCCAGCATTTTTTCTGGGTTCAGCAGGGATGGCTGGAGCAGCCTCGTGTCTCTTCAGATAACACACAGCTTACAGAAGCTCCAGGAGAGAGTGGTAAAAAAGCCATCGCATTCGAATACGGGCAGGCAGCATCTGTAGCCTGATCGGACCCGCACCCTCCGCTCCAGGGACCGCTGGGATCGGTGGACACCAAAGCCTCGATAAGCCAGGCCAGCTGCTTCACCTTGTTGGGCAAGGGGTTGTCTCCTGGCGAAACTTCAGTCAAGATTGGGTTTGAGGAAAAGAAAACCAGGAGAAGTCTTTGAGGCAGTTAGCAACCTTACCTCTTGTCTCTACAGTAAATAAGCCTAACAGCCATTAGTAAAGAGAATGTACGGACAGACTCACCACCTGCATTAAATACAAAAGGGAGCAGCAACTCATGTAAGGATTACACCTTACCCTTGTTCTCAGAAACAGGAAAAATCACTGTTGTAAGCGTAGGAGTGTCCTGCTGATGAGGCTGTCAGGGCTGCAATAGGAACTGGAAAGGGCTAGAAAAAGCTGTGACAGTAACACACCTCACTGCCACAGCCCTTGGGAAACACTAATTTGATCAATGCATTCTCAACAGGAAGCGTTTCAGATTTACACTTTTCCAATCCTATATCCATTTTAGAGATTAAAAAAAAAAACCAAACAGTTTTCACAAGCTAATCCACATCATTTTTCTACCCTCTCCATCACCACCAGCAATAAAGACCCCCCTATACCTCTGAAGTCTGTTAGCTTTGTTGATGCGTGATGCAGAACAGGATACACCCAATGCTGCAAAGCTCAACAATACTGACAGCAGTAAAAATAACTCCTGCTTTGGTATACTAAGCAGTTAACATCAGGAGGTGCACAGAGAATGGGGATACAATAAGCTGTCACAAAACAACAAGGATTATGTTACACAGAAGCAGGTCTGAGATTTAAAAAGATGAGATCATCGGGGGTGTGGTAAGAAGCCATGGATAAAAAAAAAAATCCCATGATTTTCCCTTTTATTCACATCATCCCAAACAGAACAAACTAAGGAGAGATCAGGCTTAAAGTTCTTTGAAGGAAACAAACACACCCTTTCCCTTGTCATGGGATAAAGTCCTTTCCTTCGCAGTGCAGCTCTGAGACACAGGCTGATGGATGCCGGTGCAAAGGGCCTTGCCTGCACAAGGGCAGCAGCCAGGGCAGGTCTGGTAGCCAGACCTGGGCCACCTACCGCAGGCCAGACCCCGGCCACCAGCACCATTCCCATCACATCCTACTCCTTCACTTCAGCACGGACACCTGGTGCTGTTCAGCATCCCATCTGCCAGACTTGGGGAAATGAAATAAAGCAGAAAAGATTTCAACTGCACGGAAAATTAACTCTATTTCAGACAAACCTGCACAATCCCAAACTCAGCTGTGAGCCAGCATGCACACACACGCTGTACTTACTCCACCAGAGCATGACAGTCTCGGCAAGGGAAGAAAAGGTAAAGTCTGCTCCTCCTCATCCCCCCGCCTCGCACAGCCCTTTGCAGAACTGTCACTTCTCATGCCATTTTAATGTGCTTTGTTTTCAAATATCAGCCAGAGAAGCATAACCTGGGCGTACAGAGCCATTAACTAACTACTGGCCTGGAGTCTAAATGACTAGAGATGGTAGGACAAGCTGATTTTCCAAAGGTTTCAACCCATGAGGGGCCACCTGCCCAGAGAGCTACATAAGACATAACAAATCCTACTGAAAATCCACACAGAAGGGTTTTCAGAGCCCATTGTATGACATCCTTGAGGGCCACTGAACATGATAAGCACACTGTGAACTGATCTCCTTTACTTTTATCAGGATTCAGACCTTGGAGTAACAAAGTTACTTTTCACAATTGCCTAAAAGTATGATGAGTGGAACACTTACCTGTTTTAGAAGCGAAGTTTAACCCCAAACTTTTAGGGACACTTAAGTCAACATTTATATTTAAGCTGAAACATAACAAGGGCCTCCCCTAATGTGTACTTGACCAGCAGTAACACAAACGTTTTGTGGCAGAGTCCTGGTAGGAACACACGTCACCTCTGAAACCATCCCCTGCCTGCAAGGGTTGCACTGATGGATGGTTTGTATTGAAGTACTGTAATAATTAGTAAATTATTAATTGAATACAAGGCAACCATATAGTTCTCCTGTCATAAATCTGTATTTTCAACCCAAGAGAAGAGGCAAATACCACTTTTCTGGGTTAAATGATTTTAAAGAAACTCCAACTCTCCCCATCCTGATTTCTCCACCCATTGGGATGACCCTCCATCTATATTCTTACCGCACTTAGGACTTCCATGGACACAGCATACATGTTGTTCCAGTCCCAAATTCAAAGTTCTTCCTTAGCTTTCAGTCCAGTCAGCAACCTAGGCTGAGATGGCAATGCAAAGATGGGAATTACTACAAATCATTTATCCAGTGGTGTGGGGCACGCTTGTCCATCGGTGGCTTGGGTCTTCTGCCACAGCCACGTTCCAGAACCCTGTCAGGATTGTAAGGTCACCACAATTGCATCACCAGCACTGAGCCTCCCTGACAGCCACAACCAGGCAATGCAGAGGTAACTTCCACAGGCTTTGGGTGTTGGAGATTTTCACCAATACCTCACTAGCTCACTTAATAAAGCAACGATAACTGCAAAAAGTCACTCAACAGTCAGGTTTCTCATCCAGCCACCTGAAGCCTCTAAGCACCTCAGGGTCAATGCGTTTACATGTCACCTTTTGAACAGCAACAGCCCAAAGATCAGAAGGTGTGTTAAAAGTCAAAGCCTATTAATTCAAAAATCCCAGGTCTATTTCATCTGGCAAAGATGATTTCAATACAGTAGCTTTCAAAAAGAAAATATGCCAATGAAGTTTAAAAAGAAGCTGCCGCTCTTATCTCAAGAGTAAGTGATGATCAGTGTAGAGTTTATCATCTCGGAAAATGATAGCGATAAAGGCAAGTAACATTTGCAATTGAATCCTACTTCTACTACACATACCAATCACAGACCCCTCCACAAAGTTCAAGTAACACTTCAGGGTGGAATGGATCAAGAGAAACTGCAATATTCCTCTTGCAGAAAACAGCATCAGAAGCCCAATCCCCACCAATGCTGCAGAGACAGCACGCGATGGATAAATATTTTGATGGGGAAGTCACCATAGCTTACGCTTTCAGAGGACAATTGTAAAAAGAGAATTGTGAAGATACTTGAACAGTGCATCAAAAAGCATATTGCTAGATGTTACCAACAGTCTGGGCACTCAAACAACACTTCTCTTCATAAAAATGGGAAAAAAACCCACTTTGTGATGTGCACAGAAGTAGGGAACTGAAAACAGTGTCGTTTCCTAAAAATAAATAAATTAAAAATCACTGACAGTGGAGGAGTAGGGTGGGATAAAAACAATACAGATCTATTAGTGTGACATTTTAACAACAACAGCAGCTTTTGTGAATGGAGCACTGAGATGATTCAAGAAAACACTAGAGTTTCAAACCACTCCAAAGAGAAGTGCTGATAAACGGCCATCTCACCATTACAGCATCTCTTGGCAGGGATGCGCAGCTTTCGATACATCCGATAAAGACAACTCCTCTCTCTGCTCAGAAACGTGCACTCTACACATCACCCAGATTTCACCCAAGTGACACTTCAGTAGCACCTGCCCCCAGCTAAAATCACTATTTATAGCAAGGTGCGTGTCAAAAAGGGCAATTTCACCCATCACTTAAGGTCTAGGCACAAATCACAGACTACAAGTTGTCATTTATGATTAAAAGCTCTTCCTCTTCCTGGGCTCTAATGGAGATTTGCCACTTTGCTCAATCAAAGCTCTAATGGAGATTTGCCAACATGCTGAACGTGACAGGTGCCTTCTTTTCCCAAAAGCACAGGATAACCCAGCGGCAATGTCTGGACGAGGCTAAGCTGGCAGTAGCAGCACCAGCTATGCACTCAGCAGGTACTAACCTTGCAATGCTCCTACCAGAGCCTCATTTCCACATAGGACCACAATAAACATCCTTTGTTAAACTTTCCTTTAGCACACCCATTCTCCTAACTACTTCATTTCAAATACCTTAAAGCGATTTAGTGGGAAAAAAACCCACCTTTTTAGCTCCCATACCAGTGTCACTCATTAGCAGGAAAACCCAAAAACCCAGCTTAACAGCACTGCCCGGTTCAAATGGAACACTCCCAGGCTGGCAGGTCATGCTTAACCAACGGAGCGTTTTGAGAACATCCAGGGATGTTTTTCTGATGAAACTGCGAAAACGAGAGGGGAAAATGGATGCCCTGCCAGGCAGGCAAAGCATCAGTCAGCTCTGCCACTGTCCAGAGCCGGGTAGGGACCGCTTGCTTCAAAGCAATGAACATGCTATTGCCCTGAATACCTTCACTCGCAGAGAAAAATGCAAATAGGAAAAATAAAGGATGTACAGATAAATGGGGAGGGGGAGAAAGGGTCTTTGAGGCACCAGAGATCCTGGCGTGGGGAGAAAACTAAACCTAATCAAAGGGCACAAACACGTAAGGGCCTCTGGGGTAGCAAAATGGTATAAAAGTGAAAAAAAAGCCATGAAAAAAAGCCTGCTACCACAACAAACTTTTGTCTACAGCAGCAGTAAGACACCTGATCCTCTTACAGCACAGCAGGAACCAGCTGAGCTAAGAGCCAAGCTAGCAAATATCTAAGAACTGCAATTTGGTGTCTTTTCTACTGTGCTCAATAGCACACACAGGTTGGACAATGACACCGTGAACGTCATTCTGCATCTAAACCCTGATCTTTTGTTTTGAGCCCTCATTCAAGCGTTGCCAGCACCGCAGATCAGAGGCACGCAATCCAAACTGAACTGGAGCTAAGTTAGCAGCACCGGCACGAACAAACGGCATTTCACAGGATTTCTTAGGCTGCTTTCCAAAACGAGCATCACGGGCTCTCCAGCCCGCAGGGCGTTCGGTTCGCTGCCGTCATCGCATCAACACGATTCTTTCAGCATGAAGGAGATGCAGATAGAAGCCGCACAGCACACTAAGATCACTCATAAACGCTTCTACAAAATGGCTTGCTGGTTAAAACAGTACCAAGCAATCATAAAGATTCAAGTTCTAGAAAGCAAGAGCTCTCCACCCCGAGTTTGCTGCCCCCTCCACGCGCTCACCATTAACAGAATAAAGGCACAACACTCATTTAGAGAAGCAGGAGCACGGGGACAGGAATCTGCCCTACAACCACCACCTTTAAAAGCTGATCTTTTCACTCCATTTCTCACCACTGTTCTCCTGACAGCAAACGTTTATCAATGCCAGATTAGAAGAGATTAATTAAGCTATCACATGAGAAAGTTAAGGTTCATGTCAGTCACCACGGGCAGTAAAGAACACTCCATATTAGAGACAGGGTGGGTGATGAGACCCGTCCACCCAACTACGGCCAAGGTGAAACGCAGTTTGTCAAACCCAATGCTTAGGGATCACCATCAGTTTCCAACTATCTACGCAACTCCTAATGGAAAAAAATAGCTTTTGCAGGTGTTCACTTTACAGCAAGTGTGCCAGCTATGAGAGTTCTCAGATAAGAATATTTTCTCTCCAAAAGTGCCTTGCTCGCACGGTTGTGCAGACGCTTATCAGGAAGACTGGGGAATCTGAAGAGAAAGGAACCTTGTGTGGCACAGACAAAAGAAGCCAAAGCAGCAGTGAGAGAGAGGGACATAAAGTGTGAATACACATTGTGTGTTTGCACCTGAATGGCAATTAAACAGTAGAATACACAGAATTAGTGCAACATACACTTGGGTCACATTCATTGTGCTAACATAAGGCACAGTTCAGCTCACAACTACTTTAACCATTATGCAATAGCAGATAGATTGCCATCCACAGTTACTGGTTACCATTTGGAATCTGGTATTAAATTATGTTACTGAGAACAGGAAAAGAAAAATACAAACGTGATTGCGAGGAAGCCAGGAACTCAGGCTGGATGTCTGCCAAAGCTCCAGGTGTCAACACTGGAGAAATGAAAAACAACCCAAAACATCACACAGAAATACCCCACGAACTAAAGATTTTACACATGCATTACAGTGACCACATCAATTACCATATTTGTGATATTTATTTCCCATAAATTGATCTTTCTCTAAGATCCCCACAAAAGAAGAAGTACGAGAGCAGATCACATAATAAATACTCCTGTGAAATACAAAGAGTGCTTGATTCGAGAAGTGTGAAGTTTCCATCTAACACTCTGGCTCAGACAAAAGCAGCTTCAGGAAAGAAACATTAATACAACAAGGCACTTGAGGCTGATCAGGGCGGCCAGAGCCAATTCTGATCGAGCAAGCACGGTGTGAACTGGAGCAGGAGCGGCCAAAGGCTGCAAGAGGAGCAGGGAAAGAGCCTGGGAGTTCCTGCCCCGCACATTTTATTACAGTGAGTCACCCTGTACTTAGCACTTTGCTTTATCATTACACAGCAGATTTCGTTTGTGAATGAAATGAAACATTTCTGTCATGCGCCAGCACAATCCCCAACACCACATAGAGCTAAACCAAGGAAGTTTCTAGGCCGAGAGTCAAAAAGGCAAATAAACCAATTCAGCTGCACAGTTCAGATGTTCTGGGTGAAAAGGTAGTTACCGAGCCAATAACACACTCTGAATCCAATTGTCTAATTTTTACACACAAAGTGAGATCCAAAAGCAGTGACAGCTGGCACAGGAGGATAATAAGAATATCAATTAATATACTTTTAAAAATCCTGAAGTTTATTCCTAATGTAAGCAGCCAGGAATTCTGGTATTTCCTGTGCAGTGTCACCTTCCCTGCTGTGTAATTCTGCAAGGTGATCTCTTCTTCCTTATATTTTAGGAATATACAGAGGTGCATAGTCTAGGAAGCAATTTGCTTTATCCAGGACACAGCTTGCTTCATCTTGTGAAGTCCACTCCAGTTCAGAAAGCTTCCCCAGTCAGGATAATTCAGGTCTGTGTTCAATCACAAGCTGCATTAAATACACCCCAAGGAGGAACCATTATATACTACTACACCTCCTCAGAAAGAGCTTCCTAAGCTCTTTGGAATACACATGAAATATTGGCCAGGCCACCTCTTACAGGAAGTAAATGAATCATCCACACCTGCAGATTTCAAAAACAAAAAAAGGATTAAAAAAACCCAACCAAACAAACCCAACCAACTCCCTCAAACACAAAAAAATGAAACATGAAACAAAAAAACTGGAAGTTTTGCAGGAAGGATGGAGATTCCTCCCTCTCCCGCCTCCCATTCTCTGCTTTAAACTGAAGCCAATTCACTGAGATGAGCTGTACTGCAGCGTGGAAAACCAGAGCGACTTTTACAACCTGTGGCACAAGGACAGAGAAAAGGCTTCTGACGTAACTTGCATGTGTTAAGGACAGAACAATAAAAAAGAAGAGGTGGCTCATTATGTATCACTTCCAGCCACACAACTGCGTAGTAATTCTAATTTTAGAAAAACGTGGTTATTTTGTGTCAAGACTAATGCTGTTTCAAGGAACTTGGACTCAGATGCCGAACAGAAGCATGAATATTTCTTGCAGTAGTCATGCAAATTATTCACTTGGATTCGACACATAAACCACCTTCCAAGGAAAAAATAACCAACAACTTCCATCTTCAAAACCAGACAGAAGGGCAAAGCCAAAGGACAAATCCACTGTAGGGCCTTGCTAGAAGTCTGATCAATCCTGAACAAAAATATCAAGCTCCAACTGTGTTTCTGCATAGCCGCTGCCAACAATTTCACCAGGGATGGAGATCTAGGACCAGTTATTCAATATATTCAGGCATATATATATTTTTTTGATTCTAGAAACACCGCTATGAACCACGCTAACAGCTTACACCTAGGCTGCACTTCACCGACTACATTTCTTTCTAATCCAGCCTCACAAAACTCACACCTCACTAGATTTACACCTAAACTAACTTTTAAAAAATGCTAGGTTATTCCATTTAGTTACTCATGTGAGTAAAATCAAATCAAACTTGAGCTCCTCAATAGCAAGGGATACAGCATGCCATCTAGTTTCCAAGCATCCCATTTTACACATATGCCAAATAACCAATGTATTATGGTTCGGGGTGAAAATATTGGCCCATGTCTCCCGCTATAACTGCACTGAGGAACATCAAAGCTTTGTCCACCATCCAGACAGCTTGTGCTCCCAAGCTCTGAGCAGGAAGGGTCAGAGAAGCCATTGAGCAGCCACCAAAACCAACACCTGGCAGCACAGATGCAGGTTGTCTTACCCACAGCCACCTGTGGGGGAGAGTTTTTGTCACCTTTCCAACATCCACAGCCAAAGAGGTTTTGTTTTCCCCGCTCTGATGTGGCACTTAGAAAGTAAGTAGCACTTTTCAAAGTATCCTTATCAGCAGAGAAGCAGCACCGTTTCTTACAACCAAAATGATTAATACGCAACATTCTTTTAGTCTCAAAGAAGTTACATCCTTTCAAAAGTAGGTTAAAAAGTAAATCAGTCATGATGGAACTAATTCCAGCTCTCCCAGTATTAGTGTGCTGCACTAAGCAGAAGGTTCATCATCCACCAATGAATGAAAACTGTACCCAGTTTCTTCAACAGGACTGATGCACCAAAGACTTGCAGCTTTGGGCTAAGAAATAGAGCTAAAAAGCCTTAAGCTCCTCAGCTTTTCAGCTGGTGATTAAACAGCCCGAGTCACTTGTCAGTCTCCAAACCCCTCTCTCACAAGCAGAAAAACTAACAGCTTTACAGGCAGCAGGAAGGGAAGGGAAGCTTCGTGCTTCCAGGACTGCTTGGGCTTTATAATATTCAGCAACAATGATTTCCCAGTGTTTTGACTGCAGAAAGCAGTCACGGAAAGCAGGAAAGGAGCACACAGAGCAAGAGGGTAAGAAATCCTGGCTCATCTTTTATTCACATCGAGGCTGTGTTTGATGTGTGCTGAACACAGAACCACATGCGACTTCACGGAACTGCAGCGATTGCACGGTACAAAATGAACGCTGCTTAATGGACCAAGGGCACCGCTACCTAGTTTCTCTTCAGCTCAAGGGACTGTAACCAGAGGCTGTGAAGTGATACCACTCCAAAGGCAAGCCGAGCAGGGTTTCCTTGTTCCAAATTTACTCCCAAGATACACAGAGATGCTTTCTATCAAGAACCACACTGCGCCCACATCACACCGAAGTGCACAAGGCTGGGCTGCATGTGCCCGGGACCAGCCAGAGGATCCTCCACACAATTCGTGTGACACAGACTGAAAAGGGCAATAAAAATTAAAGGACACCTGTCAACTTGAGACTCAGATACATCTGAAAGAGCTGCAGCTATCACAGCAGCAATCCCCACCCACCTCCTACTACCAAAACCACATTTTTCATAGAACTTAATGTTTCTAACCACCCCTTACAATCATTATTGCTCCACCTCCCCCAGTCTCCTGCTCCCTTCACAGAAACACTTAACACTCAGAAATTTAAGAAAAAAAACCCTTACCAATATCTGTCAAAAAGAAATCCTCATCCAGTCCCAGAACCTTGCCATTATGAGACAATTACCTTTGCTGGAGTTTGATAACTGTGCAAATTCAAGTTCGCAGAATATTTTAGTTTCAGCCACAAACATGCACACATCTACTTTGCTGCCTCACAGGCAACAGCAAACGGAAAAAAAAAAGCCCAACTATCACCATGGAGTCTCCCTATGGTTTTTTATCTCTAGAAGGTAGAGTTCGCATTCTCCTACCTTGCCATAGGTCTAAAGGTCTCAGGAGTGGGACACACCAGCTACACAAGGTAGAGCCTGGACAGAGTTACAGGTAAAGTGCTCCAGGGCACAACATACAGCAAAAACAACACAAACCACACACAAAAAATGCAAGCCATCATCTCACAGTTTTGGGAAACGCAGGACTGACAACCCCAAACGCAAGTTCAAAGATTTCAGATGAAAGTATCAGCTCCTGTGCTTGCAATGACCCATTTGGGCAAAACCCCAGCACACCGGAGGTAGCAGCAGAGTGGAAACAATGAGGCAGGTTTTTCCTAAGTAGCATTTAGGAAGGTGCCATCTCCTTCTGAGCCTTTGAAATCCCCCAAGTAATTAAAGAGTCAAACAGTCAAAAGAGAGGAGGCTTTCAGCTTCACAAACACCGATTATTTCCCAACACAGATACTGAACATTAAAAAGTGTCTTTCCTATGAAGAGAGGAGCTGAGGACAGCTGCCATAAGCAAGCAAGACCTTGCTCCAAAAAGCATCTGTCAAAGCTTCTGCCATTTAACTTCAAGGAATAATCTTCAAGCAAAAAAGTAACTTTATACAATTGCTTAAAGCTGCTTCTTTGCAGAAGTCTGCACTGGAGCTGCATCACATCAGCAAAACGCCTCACACGGGTATTTCAGAGTCTGTCATGGGCTTTGACTGATTCCTTCCAAAGCTTTTAGTGCACATTAGTTTGTTTGCTAGTCCTAAGTGCATTACTAATTTAGCTTTTCTTTTTTAAGCTATACCAGCACACTGAAAGTGAGCGCATCACAAACCACTTGCTCAAGGAGAGGTTTCGTTCTTCTTAAAAATAACACTCCTGCCTAGATTTGGAATAGTTATAATTAATTGCTTAGCCCAGGTGGCCACTTGCAATGCCTGAATTGTCAATTCGCTCTGCACGCTGTACACAAAGCAATTCTCCATACAGTAATAGTGTACACTACTCAGTACTCCTGCGATTTCCATACTTCAAGTTGTGCCAGATTCCATGTTTGCAGCAAAATATTAATGATGATCCTCAAGTCTATATTGCAAGAACCAAGCACATCAAAGTAAAATGGGGAATTGACTCAAGGCTACATCACCTCGCAATGGTTACTCACAGGATGCAAAGGTCACCCATTAAAGTGGTTCTATTTTACACAAAAATTCCAGTAAGCCTATTTTCTTCTCCTGCCTCTAACAGCTGCAAACATCAGGTGGTTTCAAAGAACCCCCTAGGAGACTAACTGAAATGTCAGATGCAAGAAGAGGGCTAGATACAGCTTCCTCGCACAATAAACCCAGTATGAATAGTTTATGGGCATTGAATTTGCGTGCTGCAATAAAACCAGAGCTCTGCGCTGCAACCAGCATTTCCTCACGGCTCCCAAAAAGGACCCTGCAAGGCAGAGCTTTCCCTCTTCACCTGCTGCAACAGACCCACGCTGCACCGCCACGCTTCCCAATGGCCAACTCCTGGCCAGGCTCGCTGATGGAAGATTTTTAAGGCTCTGTTTTCACGCCTCAATTGCAAATAGTTTTCACAGAGTCACTAGGTAGGACTAACACCTGCAGAGTGCACGCCGGTGGGCTGGGATGGCAGCAAAAAGGGCTGAGGGTGGCTGTAAAGGGAGAAAGGGAAAACAAAAGCCTTCAGTGAAAGGGAATATTTCCTTCACCTATAGTATAAGCACAGAAAGGCTGCAACTTAAAAGTTTAGATCGCAGCAGCGACTACATGGCAATATTCAGACAAGAATCAAAATATTCATTAAAATCTTGAAATGATGGGAGTACTATATCATCAGGAACTTCTCCTGCAACTTTATATTCACAACTCAATGTCTGAGGTCAAGAAATTTGAGCAGTGAAGGGTGGGAAGGAACAGAAGGGCTGTGTGGGATGAAGCAGAGTCAAATTTATATGGAGACTTGTGGAGATAACATCAGCTCATTTCCAGCTAACAAACTGATCAGCCCCTGGATTATGTCTGAGGAGTCCTGATAGTTTTAATTCATTCCCAAAGCAAAGCTCACACCAAATCGTATTTGGGACCTTACTAAACAAAAGGCTGCTAAAAACCTAAACAAAAAAATAAATAAATTGCACCTTGACTTCTACAGCAACCCCAGGACCCCAGAGGGTCCCTAACACGTAAATCAGTCAGCACTGTGTGCATACCACAGTGTCACCCCAAGTCACCAGCACAAGCATTTGCTCCCCCAGGCAGGAACTCAGCAGCTAAAGGCCTGAGATAAGGTGCTGAAACACAACACCTGCACTTTCCACTTCCCCCAGCTGCAGCTCCTGCGTATCTGCCTTGCACAGGCTTTGTGAAAATTAAAGGTGCCAGAGAGCACTGAGGTTTTCAGGCAGGAGGAAGGGTAGCAGGACTTTAAAGCAGCCCATGAGCCTTACTAATATTGAAAATGTTCAGCATTTTTGCGAATGCCCAAAGGCAGCTCAAGTGTACAGCAGGAACGCTATCCTACAGCTGAGAAATCTTGACATTAAAATTCAGCTGGGTCTCAGGTAATCCTGCTAATTTGTTAGAAAAAGCATCAACTGCTGACACCAGTTTGCAGTACTTTCACAGCTCAAGTCACAAATTCCATCTCACATTCAAATGAAGAGATGGCTTTAGCCATAGAATAGGAACTGCTCTTCAGGTTTGTTGGGTCGGGCAAGACATAGGCGGCAAACATATTTGGGAAGGGAAGCTTTGTGCTTCCAGGACTGCTTGGGCTTTACAATATTCAGCAACAATGACTTCCCAGTGTTTTGACCAGGGAAAGTGGTCATGGAAGGCAGGAAAGGAGCACACAGAGCAAGAGGGTAAGAAATCCTGGCTCATCTTCTATTCACATCATCATCACAATGCTGCTAATGACTATCTAGCCAGGAATCAAAGGCAGGAATGCACTTGGATAAACTACTTTTTCGGTTGGTAGAGCAGATGGGGCTTTGTACCAAATGCTAGCTCTATCTCAAGAGAAAGTTTCTTTTGCTTGTTAACATCAGCAATCGCACTTTTTGGATCAAGCAGCAGTCTGCCTACGATTTCCAACAGGAAAGAGCAACAGCAAGCGTGGAACTTCTAGAAGCAGCAGCAAAAGTGATCAGCCTACCTATTCCCCAGCTGAAAAAAAAATATTTTAACCCCCCATAGTTTAAAGAAAAGACAGGAAAGCTCTAGGATTATAATTGCGTACAGAGAACTGCTTTTGACCTTGCGCTAGGAATTGAAGATGCTGTTTCACTGCCCTCAAAATTTGCAACACTTTATTTCTCCCCTCCCTCTGTTACAACACTTGCTCTATCCAGTACATGTGCCAGGGTTCATCGATCTCAAAGTGCTTGACAAACAGGAGACAGCAGCCAGCCTTCTACACAAAAGTGGGATCTTACATACAAACAAGGCACATGATGGCACAAGATGGGGCTAGCGAAATCCCTGGCTCCAGGAGTACCTTCACCCTTTACCCACTGCAGAACTAAGGAAAGAAGAGGTAACAAAAAGGTGCAACAAGCACCCTCTTTAATCCATGGTTCGGCTGTGGCCAGGACAGGTTAACATTTTTTAAGTACGTCAAACAAGAATCTCGCAGCCAAAGGTGCTAGAGAGCCAGAGTCACAGCCAAAAGATGTATCTGCAGAAAACAGCTGGCAACAGCACTCAAAATTAAGCAAACTTTAGGCCCAGGACGACCAGGTGGTGCTGATGGTTTGTACCCCTCCCAGCATGGACAATGACAAGCATGTCAGGCTTACCTGGCTTGTTCTCACCCATCGGTGTAACACATAAAGGGCTGGGTCACCAGAGAGCTAAAAAACCTGATTATAACCACGAAATAAGTCCCACAGCGTGTTTTCAATGGCGTCAGATTTGTTTTTAGACACCCCGAGCTGCAGCGCAGATCATACACAATGCCTCTCAATTTTGTTAGCGGGCAGCTTTTCAAATGGAAAAATCAATATGAAAAGTACACCTTAATTCCTCAAGCACTTAGGAAACTTCTCCCCAGGGTCTGTTACCGGAGAGGTAAAGATGCCTGACCACAGAAAGGAAAGACAGACAGACCATTTATTTACACAAGTATCTTTGATTTCTGATCCTTCCCAGCCTAGCTTTTTCTAACACTGCAAAGGGTACAGTTACCAAACGGCTAAAACCAGAGCCATCACTTCTGGATTTGGGAATCCAATAACAACTCCTAAGGCAGTGTTTACTCACCCAAATCAAGGCAGCTTTATTTAGATGCTGAAAACCACACTCGACCTGGGACAAATTTTTGCTGCAACAGCACACAAAGATTTTATTGGAAGGCTGCAGTGATTATATTGTGGTTCTTTAGAGAAAGATTTTAAGGTAGAAATACATTGCGTGGTAGTATCTTTTCTGAATACCTGTTTTCATTTTCCTTATCTCCGACTGGTCACGTGTCTAATGACACTGCCACCTAAATTTAGCTCATTCTGTTAGCACTTGCAATCCCACCGATGCCTGTAGGACTGCAACACACCTTCCTTCATTCCTCTCAGTCTCCCCTCTCTCCTTCGGTGTACGTGGCCATTTCTGAAATACCAAAGTAGATGCCAACACCAGAAACATCCCCAGAGCAGCACCCGGACCCGCTCTGCTGCAAGAACAGCATCGGCCGCCTGTTTTCCGTGCAACGCCCATTCCTCGCAGGCCCCTTTGTGCTATATTACAGTGCCCCCTCGCTCGCTTTTGTCTCCGTACTGTCAGTCAGTCTGTGCTAAACCCCACGTCGGATGAACTTTGGGAAGTGGGAATATTCTAACACATACCTGCACCTCGTGGCTCTTCAGGTATAATTAAGAGGCCACAGATTTACATATGCCTCATCATCTGGAGGGGTAAAGGCTCACGTAAACAAGGGCAGATCCAAGCCACGGTTCCTTGCCACTGAAATCCTTATCTAGCCAAGGTTTCCCTATTCGGCTGTGAACTCCCCTAACACGGGCGATGACGACACCATCCAATAAAGGCAGCGATACTGGCCCACATCCCCAGAGAGTGAGAGGGGTTTGGAGCTGACTGCAACCACCTTCACAGCCAGGCCTTTCCTTAGAGTCATTAAGCCCCAGTAGCCACCCAAAGAGCCGAGCTTGCCACCAGCCAAAGGCAGGAGCGACATTTGCGCCAGGCTTCCAGGAGCGCCATGCAGGAAGGGAAAGGGACATCAACCCCTGGAGGACACGGTCCATGCTCCCCACACTCAGGCTGCTGCAGCAGCAGGCAAGGAGGGGGCCATAGGGGAAAGGGGCAATAAGCCCCTCCTGGGGTGGCTCCAGAGCAGCCGAACGCCCCGGCCCGCGGGGCAGCGAGCCGGCCGGCAGCCCCAGAGCCCGCAGGCCGCGCAGGCCCCTGCCCCGGGAGGCCTCCAAGGCGGAGCCCCGGCCTCGCCGCCGGAGCCAGGACCCCGTGCGGGGACACACGGCCGCAGAGGCCGAGCCAGGCCGCGGACACCCCCCCTCGGCGGGAGCCGGCGGTGCCCGAGGCCGCCCCGGTTACCTTGGTCTCCTTGACGTGCTGCTTGATCCCCTCCGGGTACCACTGCACCCGCACGTAGCCCCGCCGCAGCGGGCTGGCGCGCCCATCCTCCGCGCCGCCGGCCCCGGGGCCTCCCGACTCGGAGCCTCCCGAGCTGGCGGCGCCGCCGCCGGTGCCGCGTCCCCCGCCGCCCTCCTCCTCCTCGGAGTCCGAGTCCTCGCCGTGGATCAGGCGCACCAGGCCGAACCGCACCGAGCCGCGGTAGCGGCCCGACACCAAGTCGTGGGAGAAGAGGAGGCGCTGCGAGCCGCCCGGCGGGGCCGGCAGGGGCAGGGCGGCGGGGGGGGCCGGGGCGGCGGGGGGAGCCGGGGCCGGCTCAGCGGGCTGGTCCGCCATGGCGCCGGGAGAGCGGGAGAGCGCGCGGCCGCGGCGCAGCCTGGGGGAGGGGCGCTGCGGGCCGCGCGCAAGTAACGGCCCGGGGGCGGGGCTCGGCGGGAACACGCCCACCTCGGGGACACGCCCACCGGGAGGGACGTGGCGGGTCCGGGGCGGGGCTGTGGGGCGGGTGCACCGCATCGTCCCGGGATCACCGGTTATGGGGGGCTGCATTGCATCATCCCCGGGATCCCCGGTTATAGGGGCCTGCACCGCATCGTTCCGGGATCGCCATCTGGAATATTGTGTCCAGTTGTGGCCCCTCAGTTCCAGAAGGACAGGGAGCTGCTGGAGAGAGTCCAGCGCAGGGCAGCAAAGATGCTGAAGGGAGTGGAGCATCTCCCGTGTGAGGAAAGGCTGAGGGAGCTGGGGCTCTGGAGCTGGACAAGAGGAGACTGAGGGGTGACCTCATTCATGGTTATCAATATGTAAAGGGTGAGTGTCAGGAGGATGGAGCCAGGCTCTTCTCGGTGACAACCAGTGATAGAACAAGGGGTAATGGGTTCAAACTGGAACACGAGGTTCTGCTTAAATTTGAGAAGAAACTTCTTCTCAGTGAGGGTGACAGAGCCTGGCCCAGGCTGCCCAGGGAGGTTGTGGAGTCTCCTTCTCTGCAGACATTCCAACCCACCTGGACACCTTCCTGTGTAACCTCATCTGGGTGTTCCTGCTCCATGGGGGGATTGCACTGGATGAGCTTTTGAGGTCCCTTCCAATCCCTAACATTCTATGATTCTATGATTATGGGGGGCTGCATGGCATCATCCCCAGGATCCCTGGTTATGGGGGGCTGCACCGCACCAGCCCAGGATCCTGGGCGTGGGGCTGCAATGCATCATCTTCAGGATCACTGATTATGGGGGGCTGTACAGCATCGTCCCTGGATCCCCGTGCATGGGACTGCACCACATTGTCCCACAATCCCAAGTTATGGGGCTGCACTGCATCGTCCCGGGATCCCCAGCTGTGGGGCTGCACCACATCATCCTGAGATCACCCATTATGGGGGGCTGCATTCCATCATCCAGGAGTCCCTGGTCTTGAGGGGCTGCAATACATCATCACTAGGGCCCCCAGGCATGGGGGCGGCTGCGCTGCATCGTCCTGGGATCCCAGACTCTCGGTCACTAGTAGAGCAGAGAAATCCCTAGCTCCAGTGCCCGTCTTGAGCAGCTGATGGGTCTCACCCCATAAGTGTGTGCACCTCTACTATGAAAACCTCAATATTGCAACCCTGATGCAGGTGTCTGCACGGGGAAGGGACACAGAGCCCACCCTCTGTCCCTCATGCCCACCTGGGCCATCCCTGTCCCTCTGAGATGGCCACCCTGGGCACAGGGTGGGGGCCACCCTGGCACTGGGCACTGCCTTTTGCTAGGAGGTGCCCCCCCAGCTGACAGCAAAGCCTGGTCTTGCTTTTTATGGCTCCTAGAAGCCCCCATTGGGGTGTGCCAATCAGCCAAATATTTGGCTTCATCGACTCTAAGGGGTTTTTTTCCCTCTCCATCTGCAGGGATTTTTGAAACAGAAGTGGTTTCTTGAGTGGGTCTTGTTGCTCTGGCAGGCAAAGGGCTAAAGGAATCCAAACCAGCCTTCACTGCCTGCCCTTTACCCAAAGATATCCTGTCTTTTTGCTCCCTAGAGCTCCCCACCTGTGCAGCATTGGCTGGAATTCTACAGGAATGCCCCAAGTCCTCAGCCTGACTTGTTTTGATGCAGGAAAAACCCCAGAAGTGGCAGAGCAGTGTTTTTTCTCTTTCCCTCTCCCTTCCACAAATGCAAGGATGCTCTTCCTCAGTTAGATCAGCCAGCTGGCTATCATTGCTCCTTCCAAGGGTTTTCCTTTTATGAAAATCAACAGCGGTAAGGGTCTGCCTGTGCTCGCCTCCAAGATTCACCGCCCCATGAGGGAGCAGGGACCTTCTCCTCAGGCCTGCTGGGATTTTCCAACCTCGAAAATGGCCCTAAAACCCTGGGAAGGAGCTGGGAAGTGGCTGGGGCAGAGGGGTGCTACATGGATGAGGGATGCTCTGGGAGCTGGCTGGCATTTCAGCTCTGCCCGGCTCCTCGGCTATCCCAAGATGTGGGCAGCAGGATGCTCTAAGTGGTGCAGAAGTATGAACTATTCCTGTCCTGCCTCCAAATCAGGGACTTGTGGGGATGGTGCCTTCCCCTGGGCCCAGGTCAGCTTGACCTCCACCCAGCATTTGATCACTTGCTACAGCATAATTTTAATCAGAGGAGAATCGTGTTGATGTGGTTCCCTGCTGGGGCATTTCTCAGCATCCACCCCAGGGATGAGGAGCAAAATAGAGCTTAAAGGTACTATTGGGTAGGAAAACAGCAGCCTACCCGTGGGGAAAGACAGTTTAAAGATCCATTTGTTGCCACGTGGTTGTACAGCTGTTTACAGGGATGTGCTTCTGGGAGTTCAGACCTCTGTCTACAGGCCATGACCTCTGTGAAGTGGATGAGATAGAGGGCAGAAAGGCAGAGCTCAGCACTTGCTGAGCACACAGGTGCCTCAGGCATGAGGATTTTACCCTCTGACCACTGCTGTGCTGGGGGGGTGCAGCACATAGAATCATAGAATCCTTTCAGTTGGAAGTGACCCTCAGGATCGTTGAGTCCAACCATAACCTAACCTAACTCTAGTACTAAACCATGTCCCTAAGAACCTTGTCTAAATGCCTTTTAAGCACCCCCAGGGATGGTAACTCCACCACTGCCCTGGGCACCCTTACCAACACCTGACAACCCTTTCCGTGAAGAATTGTTTCCTAATATCCAATCTAAACCTCCTCTGGCACAACTTGAGGCCAATTCCTCTTGTCCTATCACTTGCTGCTTCGGAGAAGAGACCAACACCCTCCATGCTACAACCTCCTTTCAGATAGTTGTAGACAGCAACAAGGTTTCCCCTCAGCCTCCTTTTCTCAAGGCTAAACATCTCCCCTGGGCATTCAGCCACCCCACCTGGAGCTGGGGACAAGGTACTGACCTCTCTCCCTCTGTAGTCAGAGAGAATTGCACTTTTGTGGGAACTAGAACAGGGCTTTGGGAGGGGGAAAAGGTGCTTTTTGGCTCCATGTTCTTCTCAAGGTTTCAAAGTGCAGCTTTATCCAGCATGGTGATGCTTCTCATCATCTCCTTAATGTACATTGAAACAGCAGCTAATAAAATATAGATAACATGTAATGGGCATACGCATGTGTGTAGATGGAAACTGTCCCCCTTCAGAGCAATTATATGCTGAAGAGCATGTAAGAGCCACAAATAGCCATGCAAACAATCACATTCCACAACCAACAGGCTCACAGCAGGGGGATCTTAATGGGGACAAGTCAGGGCTGTTCACTCATTAGCAGGAGTTGAGGGTGGTGTGTTTCTGCACTGTGATCCCAGCTGGGGCTGTGATGTGCTTCCTTTGGGAAGTGACACTGAGGAAGGACTCATCACTTTTTCAGGACACGACAGCCCAGGGCCTGGACTGCCACAACGCTGATGTGCTTCGGGCATGTTGCAGCCCCTGGGTGTCAAAAGGAGCATCTTCCATTCAGCAAGCCACAGCCTATTTGGATCTCCACCGAGGGACCTCAGCAAGTCAGGCCAGCCTGCAAAATCCTGAAGCAAAACCAAGTAGCATTTTACATGTGTGATTTTTTTTTTTGGCAAATGAGTTAGATCACCAGCACCTCCCTGTCAAGAAACTGGCGAAAAGCAAGCCCCAGCCTTCCTCTTTGGACCCACCTATTACTGGGTACACCTCTCACAAAGTGTCTTTGCACAGGCCTTGCATGGGTTAATGGGCGAGTGCTGGGCGGCCTGCTGGGTACTGGGATGCCCTGAGACTGCTTGGAATGCCAGCAGGGTGCCAGGAGGCTTGGAGGGTGCTGGGGATGCCCAGAGAGTACCAGGATGCTCACAGAAAGCTGTGATGCTCACAGGATGCTGGGTGCCTGCAGGTGCTGGGTACCTGCAGGGCTTCGAGATGCTTACAAGGTGCCAGGATGCTCACAGGCTGCCAGGATGCTCGGAGAGTACCAGGGTGCTTGAAGGGTACCAGGATACTCACAGCGTACCAGAATGCTCACAAGTGCTGAGATGCCCTCAGGTACCAGGATACTCACGGGGTACCGGGACGCTCATAGGGTGCAGGGATGCCCGGAGGGTGCAGGGATGCCCGCAGGGTGCCGGGATGCCCGCAGGGTGCCGGTGCCGGACCCGCGGCGGGGCTCTGGTGCCACCTCGTGGGCTGTCGCCTCCCGTCGCCGCGCAGGCTCGGGCCCGGCGGCTCCCGGCCGGGCGGGAGGGAACCGGCAGTCCCGGTTTGTTGGCCCAGAGGAGCAGGAGCTCTTATTTATGAATCCCCTGATGGGGCTGGTCCAGGCCCAGCCTTGCTCTGTGTTGCAGGATTTGGCTTCCCCATAGGTGGCATCTGGTTCCCATGCATCTCCACGGGGTCACCCTGGCTGCCACCAGCAGTGTGCTGGGGCTGGACCACAGGCAGCAGAGCTCCTGTGGAGCTGTGAGAAGCAGGACGTCCCAGTGAAACATCACCCAGCTGCCGTGTCCCAAAGTCAGAACTGGATATAAACCAGTTGGTGCCTTGGGACTGGAGGGTGGGGGCTGCCTTTGCTGGGCTCCTTCACACCTCCTCATCCCTCTCCTCCCAGAGCTGTACCCCAACCTCCTTCTTCCCCAGGATTGTGTCGTGAGTGGCCGTGACCTAGTTACAAGCTGCCACAGTCCAGCAGAGAAGGAAATGAGGCTAATCACTACCAGTGCCTGAGCTCTGGGCAGGGGATAAAAAAGGTCTCAGATGGGTCCTGGTCTCCCACTTTTGGCTGAGGTTGCCACGGCCAAGCAGATGTGGGTAAAACTGTCCTCTTCTGTGCTTGCACTCTTTTCTCAAAAGCCCATGCAGAGGAGTAACAAGATATATCAGCCTTGCAAAGGCACATGTTGATCCGGAGCATGTCAAAGCCTCAGTTCGAAGCCTGAGGCTTCCCTGACCATTGCTGGTATCCCAGCCAAACTGTGAAGCAGCATCACCTCCCCAGCTCCCCATGTGAGGGTCTGCAGAGGGAACCGGCCCTGTGGTCTTGCAGAACAGCATCAGCTGCACTGATGGGCCAAAAGGAATATGTCAGAGGAAATGTACGTATGTGTGTGTTTGCATAGCAGATATATATAAACATTTCAGAGCACAGAGCAGAACCAGCCCCTTTAGGGTCTATTTGGAGGCTGGGGCTGGGGTCTGGCCACCATCCATAGGAGCCCTGTACGGCTATTTCAAAAGACCACCAGCTCACAGGCTCCTAAGCTGCACCAAATGCCCCACTCCAGTGGAGAGGCTGGAGGGACGCTGGCTTTGTGGGACCTGCTGGGGATTATAACTGCTCTTTGGCAGCACAGGAGCGGAGCACTGAGGGATAAAAGCAGCAGGTAGCCAGCCTGGCAAGTGCTGAGAATATCGAGTATGTCCAAAGAGCCTCATCCTACTGAGAAGTTCCAGCAACGATGAGCGCTTGCATGCTGCCAGTCTGCAACAGCTAGTGAAAAGGGAGGAGAGAAGGGAGAATGAAATCAGAGCCTGCAGCTGACCTTGCAGCGATGCCAGGCTGCAAAGTCCTGCTGCCACCCCTCCTGTGTCACTGCCAGGAGAAAAGCATCACCCTCTTTGGGTACGTGGGTCCCCTCAGCTAAGCCAGGGGAAGGTGCAAAATGGGGATGTAAGCAGAGTGTCCAGCTTGGTAATTATGCGAGTAATTATGTGAGTTTGGGAGAGAAACCTCCTCAGATGGTGCCACATGGGGGAGGACACTGATGCCTCCTGCGTCCCCTGTGATGGCAGACCCTGCCCCTTGAGGCCAAGGGACTACAAAGGCTGCGGCCACCCAAAGCAGCTTGTAGGAGCCCACACAGGCAGATCACAGGAAAAGCCACAAAACCATGGATGAAATTCAAAGAGTAAATTTATTTCCCTTACCTGGTGAGCTGAGGGAATCTCCGAAACAGCGCTCAGGCAGGAATGCAGGTACCGCGGAGCTCAGGCTTTGCGAACAAGAGTGCAGCTTGCTGGTTTTCATTCACGCAGGCATAGTTTTTCCACTGTGCTTTGATCTTTTTAACAGCAGAGCAAGAATCTCAAGGATGTTCAATAGGTGCCTCTGAGTCTATCACTGACCTACGTTATTTAAACACAGGGTTCTACCAGTCAAGCACACAAAACTAAACAACCATGAGTGTGATATATGTGGTTTTCTACACCCCAGGTTCAGGTCACTTCCGTGCCAATCTCCCATTATATTCCCACACCCCACTGAGCACTGGGGTAACCCAGCAGTGCGACAGGGACAGTGACAGAGGGCAGCACAGCTGAGGAGCCCCTTGGCTGCATGTGTGTTACTCCATCCCCAAGTCCTGTCAGAGCAAGGGACACACAGTGGTTCATCTGCCTCCCACGTGTCGTCCCTCGCTGCAAATCCTACCCAGAGATAATTGCCGTCCTTCTGAGCGGGCACACCAACGGAGGGACCAGCCGGCTGCGGGGCCAGCGTGACAGCTCGGGGCTCTTTGAAGATGCTGAGAGAGTTGCTAAATCTGTAAATCTCAGCACGCTGCTGTGGCTCTCTTTTAATGGAGTTTTTGACCCTCTGCAGCTGTGTGGGAGCGGGGAGAGACACAAACCCAGCTAAACCCACTGAATGCAGCATCCCTACTTGGCTATTCCAGCCACGGGCCAGCCCCTGCTCTGCTGGCCTCAGTTTAATGGCTGGGAACTGCTCTGAAATGCCATTTCTGAAGAGCAGAAAGCTGCTGGGTCATATTTCTGTCTTAATTCAATGAAAAAAAAACTTAAAAGAGGGAGTTAAGAATGTAGCCCCAGGTCACTTTGCCCATGGCTGGAAACTAAAGCATGTCCTGAGCTCCCCTGGAAGTGTCCTGGGTGCAGTGCAGCCAGCGCTGCCTCCTGCTCCGGGCTTCTTTCTGGGCTGCATCTGGCTCATGATGATAACGATAAAGCCAACATTTAAAAATCCTTATTTTTGCTGACCTTCCCAGTCATTTCCTTTCTAGCAGCTCATGTCTGGGATAATCCCGCTTTTATTACACGTCCTGATGGGGACAAACATTGCCGCTTTGCCCGTGCAGTTTCCTATGTAATAGCTCTCAGGGACCAAGGGCTGTGCAGGAGGAGACACTTGGTCTCTGCAGTAAGGTCCTTAGAGCACAAACCTTAGGTCTGGCCCCCATCCTACAAGAAGACAGCTGATTCTCCTGAGAAACTCCCCACCGCTCAAGCCCAAGGGACGGTCACGCTTGGCATGGCCAGCACATCCTTGGCACAAAGAAAGCTCATCCACTCTCAGCAGGGATGCTCCAGCTTCTTACAGGCTCCCAATGCCATCTGAGAGGTCTGGATCTGGCATAATGTATCGCTTTTTGTCCCTAGCCAAGCCCTCTGCTCTCCCTGCCTGGCTTGCAGAGCCGAGCAATCAGCTAAATGTTTTATCCCTCTGGCAGTCATGCCAGAGGAAAAAAAAAAACAAACAAGCCTGATGGGATCCTTTTGCTGGGTTGTCACCTTAAAGCCTCTCACCTCTCCCTGTCTTTCATCAGGGTTATAAACTCCTTAGGGTGTCATCACGTGCCCCATAAATAACAAAGATATATAAGCGGGGCTGTGGAGGGTGCAGCAGACAGAGGAGGAGAGGGAAAACCCCAGGGCTCCTCTCCTGGCAGCTGCTGGACGGCACCACCGGGGCCAGGCGGGCAGAGCAGTGGCGCGGGGTCCCCGTCCGGTAAGCACCCATGTTCCTGTCACATCCCGGTGGTACTAACAGCCTTCGGGACAGCTGCCTCAGTGTCCCAGCACTGGGGCAATCACCACGGAGGGGAGGTGGGTTGGTGTGTGGAGCTTGGCTTGCCTGAAAAATTGCTTTGGTGGAGGTAAGACAGTGACTGTCGTCACAGCCCCTGTCCCATCCTTGCGCTTCCAACGCGTCCTGTCAAAAGCCATGTGTAGTAGGGACTCCTCTCATTGAAATTCTCTGTGTTTGGGGTCTGCAAAGAACTTGAGCTCTTTTGTAAAGAATATTTGGCTTCAAAACTAGGTGAATAACTCCTTACTACTAACGAATTCAAAAATTCAGGCTCCAAATCCAGGTAGACACCCATAACATAATATAAAGATGTCATTAGTGGGATTCTGCAGGCTTGCCTGTTTATTTACACATGAACATCACTATGTACTATATAGATGCTTTGATCTCTAGTACACAAACACGAGTTTGGGGAAAATTTACAGGAGGAGCTTTTGGGATGTTGCTACATGTGACATATGTATTGATCGATCGATATGTACCAGGTCTGGTAAGGAGCTACAGCACAAAATTTAGCCTGGGGTTTAAGAGACTTGAACAATATACAGGAGGCTGTGTTGGAGCATGAAAGACAGATGCCTTGAGCCAGGGAAACAGGAGTTTCTTGCTCACTTGGTTTCTTACTTGCTCTTTGAATTGGGGTGAGGTGAAGGAAACCTCTGCAGGTCAGATGCTTCCCAGGTGTAAGTGCTGGTATCCCCACGGATGTGCAGGGCTTGGGATCAGCTCCAGGAATGGGCTGTGGAGGGTGACAGCTTTCTCTGAGCTCTGCAGGCTGTATATAACCACCACAGGAGACGTTTGCATCTGCAGGGAGCGGAGAAGCAAAGCAAAAAGTTCATTTCCAGAAAACAAATATATCAGCCCTCCAGCTTTATAACCCAGGTTGCAGGAATAAAGTGCTGGAGAGGAAAAAATATGAGGAATACAAGCTAAGGAGCAACCTTTCCACATCACTAGATTCTGCTCTGGGCTGTTGCTGGTTGGGGTCTCAAGACATTTCTAAAAATAGCTGGAGGGATCTGACTCCCCTTTCCCTTCTGTCTCCAATGGGAACAGAAGAGCCACTCACACAAGGGTTCTTGAGCCATCCCCCAACTCTGCAGATGTCCCCATAGAGACTTTCCAGTATTCCGTTCTTTACAGCCTGTGTATGATCTGAGACAAAGACTCACTCTGGGACAGTGACCTGGCTACTGGTGAGCAAACCTCCCTGGAGCATGAACCCATCACCATTTCAGTTAGTCCTTGCAAACACCCCTTGCTGACTAGAACCAGCACTGGGGATGCTATATAATTCCCCCGCCAAAGAAAACCTCTCTCCCTGATGGACCCGATCCCTTGGATACACATCCACTGTTGAATCAGCAATTCATTGAAAATAAATCACAACAACACCTTGTCTCACCTCAGGCAGGATAAAACAGGCATTTCAAACACCCAGCCCTCAGCATTTCAGGATGGAAAATTCCCAGCTTGCACCGGTTCTGCCCTGCGCTATGTTTGTGCGGGTAATGCTTTTGTTTCTATAAATCCTATTAGCTGGAGGCAAGCCTATAATTAGCAGGCAAAGCTGGCACCTCTCAAACAATAATCAAAAATGACCTGGCTTCACATTGACTTTGCTGCAAATTGCTTGAATATTGGGCTGAGCAGTGCCGGACAGACAGACGGCTCTGGCAGCTCTTCCCGCTATTTCTGCCTGTGGGACGCATGTGCTTAGCAAAGTTATTCGCTCAGTTTGTGGCTCTCTCTGGATTTATTAACTCGGTTTGCTTGCACATGAAGCAGGAGGCAGATTGAAGCGACAGGCTCTGATCCAGGTCAGGGGATTTGGCCGGGCGGCGCAGGATGGTGCTGCTGCATGAGCTCGGGGGCTGATGACCCTCCTGGGAGAACTGGGGGGTCTGGGGTCCTGTGTCACAGATGGCATGTCCTGGGGTGGGCTGTGCCTGCTGGGATTACACTGCCCAAAGCTCCTGGGACAGGGGGCAAAGCCTGGGGGCACCTCACCCATGTGGGATGCCCAAGGCTTGTGGCATTCACTTGTCCTGCCGTTGACCTGTCTCAGTAATGTCTGTGAGCACAGACGCAACCAAAGAACCCAACAGGGACTAAGCTGTGTCACTTACCCACTGAGCAAGCCAGAGAAGGGAGTAAATCCTGGAACTCAGGCTGTCTCTGGGGGGCAGACCTACCCCCCCGCCCTGCTCTTCTGCCCGTTCCACTGCCCGGCTTTGGCACGGGCTGGGGCGGGAGATGTGGGGCAGGAAGCTCAGCCCCATGCCTGCTCCTGCTCCTCTAACAACCCCTGTCACTGCTCTGTCCCACTGCCTGGATGCTGGCAGCTGGTCCCCAGGCTATTGTTCCCCTTGTCCCTGGGACCATGAGTTCCTTACAGCCCACAATTTGTGCCAGGCTCCTGCACCAGCACCAGCTTGCAGCAACAGCAGACTGGCAATAGGGTCACTGTGGGCAGGTATTTGCTGTGTATATCCATATATATATATAGACACACATATGTATAGGAAACGGGTGGCAAGCAGCCTAATCCTGTGCGTGATCAACAGGTATTTTCAGCAGCTAAGAGCGCTGGAGGAGATTGGCTGAAATAAAGGGTTCTGTGACACCGGGAGCTGGCAGAGGCTGCGAAGCAGAGGCAGAGGTGGGACACCAGGCAAGAGGAGGAGGATGTTGGCTCTCAGCGCATTGCCTTTCCTGAAGCCCCCTCACCTGAGGTCCCCCCGCAGCTCGCCCGGGGGCCAGCGCCGCCACACGCTGCCCGCCAGCGAGTTCCGCTGCCTCAGCCCCGAGGATGCCACCAGCGTGTTCGAGATCGAGCGGGAAGGTAAGGGGCTGCCCGGGGAGGTGCTGCCCCATGGCATCAGCTGGACATGTCCCATCCCTTCCCTCCAGCGGTCCCTCATTCTCTTCGGGGGCACACTGTGGTGGCAAAACCCCCATGCATGACCTTGTGGGTGATAAAGGAGGGAACCGGTGACTGTGACTTGTGGCCAGGGCACCACAAGCTCCTTAACAGGGTGGGGGAAGATGTGATTAAGGAGGTGGAGAGCTACAGCCCCCAGCTCACCCACATGGGGAGTTGTCTGGGTGCCCTTCCCTGTACTCACTGCTGTCCCTCTCCAGCCTTCATATCCGTCTCTGGGGACTGTCCTCTCCACCTCGACGAGATCCGCCACTTTCTGAACCTGTGCCCAGAGCTCTCCCTTGGCTGGTTTGAGGAGGGGAGGCTGGTTGCGTTCATCATCGGCTCCCTCTGGGACCAGGACAGGCTCAGCCAGGTAAGAGCCAGACCCAGTTCTTCCCAGCTTGTGTACTGGGAGAGGCTCTGCCAGAGCCTGGGGAAGAGGAGCAGCTTCCTGGGGCGCTGGGGCTGCTCACCAAGTCTTAGAATCATAGAATAGTTTGGGCTGGAAGGGACCTTCCAAGCTCATCTAGTCCAATCCCTGCCATGAGCAGGGACATCTTCACCAGCTCAGGTTGCTCAGAGCCCCGTCCAGCCTGGCCTGGGATGTCTCCAGGGATGGTTCATCCACCACCTCTCTGGCCAACCTGGGACAGGCTCTCACCAGCTTCAGCATCAAAAATATCTTCCTTATATCTAGTCTGAACCTCCTCTCTTTTAGTTTAAAACCATCACCCCTTGTCCTGTCACAACAGGCCCTGTTAAAAAGTCTGTCTCCATTTTTCTTATCAGCCCCTTTAAGTAATGAAAGGTGGCAATAAGGTCTCCCCAGAGCCTTCTCGTCTCCCAAGACTAATTGCTATAGGGCTTCTCCAGTGATAATGAACTCCCTCATCAATTAATTTAACAGATGCTGTTAAAAAATACACTCAGTAATTCCCCCCAGCATTCATTTTAAAACGAAAAACCTTCAGAGATGCTGGAGGAGGTGAAGGGGATGGCACCAGCACCTTTTTCCCTTTGTGGGAGGATGCGGACCCTGTTTCACTGGGGTGGGGAACCAAGACATGCAGGATAGGACGCCCCTGGTCACACTAACCCTGTTCCCCCCTTGCAGGAGGCGCTGACCCTGCACAAGCCACAGGGCACAGCAGTTCACATCCACGTGCTGGCCGTGCACCGCACCTTCCGCCAGCAGGGCAAGGGCTCCATCCTGATGTGGCGGTACCTGCAGTACCTGCGCTGCCTGCCCTTCGCCCGCCGTGCCCTCCTCATGTGCGAAGATTTCCTCGTGCCCTTCTACCAAAAGTGCGGTTTCAAGGCGCTGGGTCCCTGCGAGGTGACGGTGGGGGAGCTGGCGTTCATCGAGATGCAGCATCCCGTGCGGGGACATGCCTTCATGCGCAGGAACAGCGGCTGCTGAGCACCCTCCTGTCCAACCCTGGTTGGGGGGCCTGGAGAGAAGCTGGGGGTGGGGGATAAGAGGCTGCGACCCCTCTACATCCCCACCACGGTGTACATCTTCTTCGCTCTGCCACATCTGCCTTCCAGCCAGGTCAGACGTGTCCCATCCATCTTGATTCCATTTTTGGGACTGAAATCCCCAGCCTGGCCCCACTGGGAGCGCCAACCCCCCAGTCTGGTCTCCAGTTTAGCTGGAACAGTATCAGCAAGGCTGGGGGGCGCTGCAGGACTATGTGACCATGTCTTGCTGAGACCCCCAACAGAGCCCATACATGCACATACCTCCAGCCCTGAGTCCCCGCTACGAGTGGAGCCGCCCTGGCCAAGCCCTCCCTGAGCAGCCCCCAGACCAAACAGGGGTCCAGAACCCCAGAGTACACCCCCAGCTGCACCTTCCAGAGCCTCCCTGGGGGGGCAGTCCAAACCATTTGCCCCCCCCCAAACTCACAACTGTCCCGGGACAAGCCTTCTGCAACACCTCGCAGCAAATAAAGATGTGACGGTGGTTTTCTTCACAGCTTGTGTGCGTTCCTGCCCCACTCTGACCATTGCCTCGCCACAACAGCCAGAGTGGGGGCACCACCCAACATCCCTTGGGGCATCTGAGCTTTTCGGGAGATGGGGCTAATCCAGCCCTGGGTCATGCAATGGAGGGTGGGACACAGTTGGGGGGATTCTGCCCTTGGGCAGGATCAGAAGGCTCCGGGGGTCTTTCTGCTGCAGGCACTTGGCTTCTCCTTCTGCTGGAGATGCTGCAAACCCCATTCCTTCCCAGGGAGGGGTTTTCAGGGGTACAGTGCATCTTCAAAGACCAGGGCACGAGACCATCACCCAAAGAACCAGAACCCACTAAAAGTGCTGCATCCCTGTGCCCAAGAAGGGAGAAGAGGCCTTATGTGTCTCATTAAATACAGGTAGAAATTTATTAAGGAGGAAAAAAAAAAACCCACAGCTTTTACAAAAAGTATCAAAAAGAGACAAATGAGGTGAAATGTCTGTCTTTGGCTGGAGCAGCTACCGGAGGGACGGAGCGGGGCTGAAATCTGGCCCATGGTGGAGGTAGAGATGGAGGGAGGGATGGAGGGAGAGATGCTGGTGCCACAGAGCTCCTGGGATCACCCACACAGAGCTTGTGGACAGATGGAGCTGAGCTCCCAGCCCTTGAATACTCATCCCAGGACATCCCATCTGGGGGATTTACACCTTCCCCCATTTAATGGCGCTGACACTCACCAGCACCAAAGCAACACACACCAGAGGAGGGACAGCTTGGCACCAGCTCAGGTCCAAACCAGCCCCGCAGGGTCACCTGGACCCCGGGAAGGACCTGCCTTCATGCTGAGGCCCATGGGAGGGAGGAGGAGATGCTGGGGAGCAGCAGCCCAGGTGCTGGGGACAGGTGGGGACAGGCAGGGACGTGCAGCCTCAGACAACTGCTCCTGTCCTGCATTTCTCCGTCTGTCCAGCCCTGTTCAGGTGGGAAGGGCTACCTGGGTCTCTACGCTTTGAAAAATACAAAAGAGGTAACAGTGGGGACTCCAGGCAGTAGCAAAAGGTGGGAGCAGCGATGGCTTCCTGAGCAGGCTGTGGGCTTGAGGAGCAGCCACACAGCCCCCCAGGGTGGTTTTCTCCCTGCCTGCCTCCCGGTATAGTGTGATGAAGGCAACACGTGCCATTTCTCTGCTTCCAGAAAGGGAATTTCACTGAAATACGGGGAAAAGAAGCCCCCCTCGCCCCAAGCCCTGCCCCTCCATCCAGCAAGGAGCCCAGGTGGGGAAGCACAAGCTCCTTTTGCAGCCTCAGGGGAGCATCAGGTATGAGAGTGGGACCAAAAAACACCTTTGAAGCTCAGCTCTGAACACCCCAGAGCCACAGCAGAGGCACTGGGGAGCCCAAAGTGGGGGAAACCCTTGGCCTAAAGAGTTGCAGATAAAAACAAGTGCCCCTGCAAAAAAGGGGGTTGTGTTCACAGTATAAGCTGCAGCACCCGGGGTCACCGAGACAGGACGGGGCTGCAGGCAGGCAGGGGCACAGGCAGGAGACCTTGGCAGCATCATTGTCAGGTGTTTTCAAGGTCCATTGCCCCAGCGCTGGGGGCCGAGCCTGGCTGTGGCTGTACCAAAACCCCGCTTCCCTCAGCCCTGGGTTGTCCCCAAACCAGTTATGGCTTGCCAGCACCAAGAGCAGCCCCAAGGGGTGCAAGGCTGGGCTGGCTCCAGCCCTGTTCCCCACTCCATCTCCTGTTTAACTGGAGTAAGCCCAAACCTGCCAGCACTGAGGACAAAGCTGTGCCTGGGGTCTGCAGCCACCACTTCCCACAGGCTGGTGAAGACCCACTCCATGGAAAACATCACCACCAGCCCCGTCCCCGCCGGCGGGGTCAGTGCAGGACCTGGTCCAGCTCGTACTTCTCGCAGAACTTGCTGGTGAAGGGCAGGCAGGTGAGATATTCCACCCAGCGCCAGTTCACGGGGTAGACGTAGAGCCAGACCACCAGCGAGGCAAAGAGCCCCACGAAAACCAGCAAGGAGACAATGATCATGGCTCGCTTGCGGTACTTGTCCACCGTGCCGAAGGTGATGTAGGGCAGGAAGGCGAAGGAGAGGAGGAGGCCGCTGAGGAAGCCAAAGAGGTGAGCGATGTTATCGATCCACGGCAAGAGGCCACAGACGAAGAGGAAGAGGACGATGCCAAAGAGGTTGAGGAAGGCTTTCCAGGGTTTCTCCAGCACTTGCCAGCTCTGGAAGAGCTCCACGAAGAGGCAGGCCAGCAAGCCAAACTGGGACCCGGCGGGGCCCACCTGCAGGGATGGGGAAAGTCATGGCCAGACCCTGTACACATCACCCTGGACATGTCCCTGTGTGTTCCCTGGGACTGTCCCCTCTCCTTGCAAAATGCATGTGGCTCCTGCATCCCTCCAAGGGCTGCACTGCCATGGGGCGCCACACTCACGCTGGCACAGGAAGAAGAGGAGAAGTACGCTGGCACTGTTTGGGCAGAGCCAGTGCTTTTGGTGACTCAGCAGGCAGGCAGCATCACCACGGCCCCCCCAGCCTTGTCCTGACGCACCCCCGCGGGGATTAGGGCGCTGGACGTGATCGCATTTAATGCCTGGCAGGGTTTTGCTGCCAGCAGATTAGCCATCTGCCTGCCCGAGAAGCCTGCATGCACATTGACACACGGTGACGCGTGACCCACGCGGCATGTGCAAACCCCCACACGTGGGGCAGAGATACCCCCCCTGTCCCCCTGCCATGCGGGCACCAGCCTCTCACCCCCTGCCAGGAGCAGAGACCTTTGTGCTGCAGCCTGCAGCCCCCTCCCCAAACCTCTGCTGGGACAGGGATGGGCAGGGGTGTCCCTTTGGTCCCTGGGGAGGTGGCAGGGTTTGGGGTGATGTGGGTAGAGCCCCCCCAGCCCTCACCTCTGCCCTGTATGGCAGGAAGATGGCACTGGCCAGGTTGCCTGTGATGCCGCTGAGGATGAAGATGATGGAGATGCGATGCCAGCCCGCCAGCTTCTCCAGGTCCCTCAGCACTGTCATCTGGAATGTCACGGACACCAGGCAGTGGATGATGCTGGGGGGAGAGACCCCATGTTAGAGACCCCTGCCCAGCCCTCTGTGCTACTGCCCTGGGGCATGAGATATGGTACAAAACACCCTCCATGTGTTGCTGTGGTCTGGGGGTGTCCTCCCCACTTCTCTCCCAGCCCATATCAATGGATACTCTGGTCCCAACTCACCCCCCATGTCCTAGGGGTGTGGGGGCCGTGGCTCACCCGGCATGCAGGAACAGGGACAGCCACAGGCGGTAGAACTGGTCAGGGACCTCCGGGTTGAGGAAGGGCAGGAGACCACAGACCTTGTCCAGGCAGTGCACCTGCAAAGGTGGGGGGTTGGAGGGTGATGAAGGCTCAGCCCACACCCCAGTGCCGCAGGGAGCAACAGATGGGTCACAGGGCCACGTGGCTGGTGATGCCACGTGTCAGTTGTGGGGGTACCCTGAGTTGTGTGGGTCACCTGCATTGCCCGGGTGCTGGGGAGGGAGCAACCGAGCACCCCCAGTGCCCCAGGAGATGCTGAGGGGCTATTTTCCCACCCAGAATATCCCTTTCTCAAGGACACCAGGGCTGCCTGGGTGAGACCACCTCAAGTTCTCTCTGGCAACCAGTGATAGGACTCAAGGGAACGGCAGGAAGATGTGTCAAGGGAAATTCAGGTTGGACATTAGGAGAAGGTTCTTCACCCAGAGGGTGCTGGACACTAAACAGGCTCCCCAGGGAGGTGTCATAGCCCCAAGTCTGCCAGTCTTCAGGAAATATTTGGACAATGCCCTCATACATACAGTGTGAATTTTGGGGTTGTCCTGTGCAGGGACAGGAGTTGGACTCAATGATCCTTGTGGGTCCCATCCAACTCAGGACATTCTGTGATTTTAAGTCTTGTGTTTCCTGCCCCACAGCAACAAGGCAGCAGCACCAGGAGCCTGACTGACAGCCGAGCAAACCCCTGCACCCTGCATCCCCTGCTCACACCCGTCCCAGGATACTACAAAACCCTTTGGCATCAGCATAGCAATGCGTGACCCACCTGGCAGCATCACATCCTGCGTCCCAGCCCACTCACCTGCGAGCAGAGCGTTGCCTCCTCATGGAAGTAGCCGTGCATGAACTCGCAGTACTCCCGCGTCGTGATCTCGCAGCTGGGCAGAGGGCAGCGGGCTCAGACCAGGGCTCGCTCCCTACTCCCCTGAGCACCCCCCGCTGCTCCCGGCAGCCAGTCCTGCTGCCACAATCCTTCCACCCGCCTGCAAGGCTCCAAAATCCCCATCTCCCCCTGGCACTGCTCCAGACACTGACAGGGCAACAAAAGGCAGTGGGGGGAGCTGAGCCCTGGCCAGGCGTCCCCATCGCTGTGACCCACCTGCCCTTGGTGCCGATGCAGCAGGGTCTGCCCTTGATCTCGCAGTCCATGTGGGCAAAGCCTGAGTGGTTGGTTTTGGTCTCGTAGGTGCAGATCTAGAAGCAGGAGGGAGAGGAGCCAAGGTCACAGTCTGCTCCTAGGCTCTCCCCGCAGCCCCTGTGCCTGGCTTGTCATGGCATTGAGGCTGTCACCACAGTGTCATGCAGCTCATGGTGTCACCAGGCTCTTACCGGCCACTTGGTGATGTCGTCTGGCCACACATGGGGTGGGTTGGATGCTGGTTCCTCGCATGTCCTAGTGGGAGGAGTTGGGGAGTCAGGACAGGTCTCCCTCAGCACATCCCTCCTCCCAGACCCACCCTGGGCACAGACACCCCCAAGACTGCCCCATCCCCTGGCTTGGGAGGGATCTTACACTGTGGTGTCCTACACCCCCTCGCAGCAGTGCCTTCTGCAGGTGAACCCCACAGCACTTGCATCTGTCAGACACTCCATCGATGTCCCCTCACAGCATCTCCCATCCCAGCTCACCCCCCATGGGACCCCACCTCAGTTTCCCCACTGATTCCCTCTTCCTTATTGCTCTCCTACAGTGTGTAAGGGCCCCGTAGCCCCTTGGACATGAGAATTCAAGGCAGCTAAGCTGGAAACGCAGCCTCATGCAGCACCTCTGCCATGCCCTGCGTACAGCCAGGTGACTGTGCCACCTCTCCCCAGCTGTGACTCCTACCTGGGGTCCTGGTGACACACGGCTCCTGACGTCCGCTTCTTCCCCGAGTCCATGGTTGGTGCGTTGGTGCTCGGCCACTTGATGAATGTTGCCAGCGTCTCCTGGGGAGCACGAAGAGATTGAGGATGTTGCAGCAAATCACCGAATCATTTTGTTTGGAAGAGACCCTCAAGATCATCGAGTCCAACCGTTAACCGACCCCTGGCACTACCCCATGTCCCTGAGAACTTCATCTCCACGTCTGTCCAACCCCTCCAGGGATGGTGACTCCAGCACTGCCCTGGGCAGCCTGTTCCAATGCCCGACAGCCCTTTCTGGGAATAAATTTTTCCCTAACATCCAATCTAAACCTCCTCTGGCACAACTTGAGGCCATTTCCTCTTGTCCTCTTGCTTGTTACTCTGGAGAAGAGATCAACCCTCCCCATGCTAGGAGTGCACTGCTCTGACCCCACACACCCTGTCCTGGTGCTGTGCAGGGCCGAGGTGTTTTCCCCTTTTCTCCAAGGATCCCCAGCCCTTCCCAGTGCCCGTGGGGGTGGCACACACCGAGCAGTCCTGCGGCAGCGTCTGGATACAGCCCGATCTGTCGTTCTGGACACAGCAGCCGGAGCCGCGCTCCCGGTCCCGCTCGCGCTGGATGAGCCGCTCCACCTGCCGATCCTTCCGGATGCAGGGGGAGAACTTGGCTCCCAGGTGGATCAGGTCAATCTGGGAGGGAGACACCAGTCCAGGGGATGCTCCATGTCCCCCCCACAGCTCCCCTCCCTCCAGCTGCCCCCTGGGAGAGCTCAGTAGGGGCAGGGGGTTCCCAAAGGCAACAGTCCTGACTCTCCAATACCCCAGTGGGGGGAATAATAGAATCACAGGATGGTTTGGGTTGGGAAGCTCATCTAGTCCAACCCCCTGCCATGAGCAGGGACATCTTCCCCAGCTCAGGTTGCTCAGAGCCCTGTCCAGCCTGGCCTGGGATGTCTCCAGGGATGGTTCATCCACCACCTCTCTGGGCAACCTGGGCCAGGCTCTCACCACCCTCAGGGTCAAAAATTTATTCCCCATGTCTAGGGAAAGCAGGTGGGAAGGGGATGTGGCCTGTTCTGACCATCCCAACGTGATGCTGCAGCTCTGGGCTGGGATCAGGCAACAGGTCCCAGAGGGATGGGGACACCGATGCCCTGGGGCAGCGGGCTGGGACAAGGGGTCCGGCTCTCCCCCTGGAGCACCCCAGGGCCCCCACGTGGCTCTGGGCAGGGGGAGCAGAGGCTGGCGGGGGCAGAGCCTCAGTGGTCCAGCAGAGCCCTTACCGAGCTGGGTCCAATCCAGAAGTTTTCCTGCTGGATGTACTTGACGCTCTCATAGACGCCCTTGTTCCGCAGCACCTGCCGAGTGAGGCCAGGGTCAGCTCCTGCTGAGGGGGCTGTGCAGGGATGCAGCCACCTCCCCCTCTACTCGTGGGGGGCTGAGCAGCCCCCTTCATGTGAAGGGAAGGGCTGCTGCGTCCCATCAGTGATGTGGGAGGGAGAGCAGCTCTGCTGCCTGCACACATGCCACTGCAACACGCTGCCGACTCCCCATCCTGGCTATTTAAAGGAGCCTTTCAACCAGAGGGGGCCAGCAGCACCCCAAGATGCTCCCAGCCCCAGCAGGGAGCACATCAGTGTGAGACACTGGAAGATGGATCCAGGGTGCTGGGGGAGCAATGCAGCCCTGCAGTTCCCCAGGACTAAGCCCAGAGGGAGGATCAGCCCCTAGGGCATTGCAGGCACCCCCAGACACCCCCCTTGCTCTCCTCGGCAGCCAGCTGGTTGCCATTTCAGAGCCAGATGTGTCACCAGAGAGCTGGGAGGGGACAACCCCGGCTGGTAGCTCTTAAACTTACTAACTCTGTCGTCACGTGCTGGGCGAAGCCAATGGGGGCGATGCCATAGGTGCCGATGACCAGCAAGGTGATAAGGATGTGGACAAAGGTGAGCCAGTATGTGAAATACGGCCTGTGGAAGAAAGGACCCCAAATTTGAGCAGCTCAGGGGCGGCTGGGCAAAGAGATGCTCCAGTCCCATAGGCATGGAGGGGGACACGCATCCGAGTTTCAGCTAAGGAGCCCCTGTGCCCATGCTGGTCCCATCAGACCCCTCACCGGTGGCTGTCAGTGATCTCCAGCTGCGACTGCACGATGCTGCTCAGGCTGCGCCGGTACGTCCTGTTCAGCCACTTCCCCACCACCCCCAGCCCATAGTAGCGTTTCTTGCGGTCGAAGGCGAAGTGCATCACTTTGGAAGTGATGCGCATCCCTCGCTGGGGAGCTGGGCCAGCACCGGCAGAGACCGAAGTGAACCGGACACCCTCCTGCCTGCAGAGAGCGGAGAAACCCAGAGAATCATCGAATGACTCTGGTTGGAAAAGACCTTTAAGATCATAGAGTCTAAAGGTCAACCTCACACTGCCAACTGCACCACTACCCCATGTCCCTAAGAACCTCACCTCTGTGTCTTTTAAACCCCTTCAGGGATGGTGACTCCAGCACTGCCCTGGGCAGCCTGTTCCAATGCCCCACAGCCCTTTGGGGAAGAAACTGTTTCCACGATCCAACCTCAACCTCCCTGGTGCAACTTGAGGCCATTTCCTCTGACCTCGTCACTTGTTCCTGGGGAGCAGAGCCCGACTCCCCCGGCTCCAAGCTCCTTTCAGGCAGTTCAGAGATCAGAAGGTCTCCCCTCAGCTCCTGTTCTCCAGCTGAACCCCCAGGTCCCTCAGCCTCTCCTATCATACTTGTGCTCCAGACCCTTCACCAGCTCCATTCCCTTCGCTGAACTTGCTCCAACACCTCAAGGACTGTCTTGTCATGAGGACACATCACACCTGCTGAAAGGGGCCAGCTGAGGAATCCCCCATGTGCAACCCCAGAGCTGGGGCAGGACAGAGGATGCTGGGATGAGGGCTGGGGGCACCTCTTGGCTTCACCCTCCCAGCGGCACGGCAAAAGTACCCAGTGTCCCATGGCAAGGATGGCTGGGGACATTGTCCTGACTGTGGTGGGGCAGCCTTTGGGGCAGCATCTGCTGAGAGCTGGTACTCACGGGGTCGGCTGCTCCACCTCGGGGGACACCCTGGCGTTGTCCCCCATGGGGCGCATGCGGAAGTATGTGGCGGAGAGAGGTGGCGACTCGAAGACATCATCAGGCATGGAGTACGTCTCGTCGTGCATGTCCATCTGGAAGGAGGATGGAGAGGGATTCTTGGATGTGTGAGATGGGTAAGAATCATACAATCATTTAATTTGGACAAGACCCTCAAGATCATTGAGTGCAACCATTAACCCAACAGTGGCATTAAACCATGTCCTAAGAACCTCATCTACGTGTCTTTCAAATCCTTCCAGAGATGGCTCCTCTTAAGACTTGTTCTCTAGATCTTTCACCAAGGAGAAACCCCCCCTGACTGAGTGTGGCCACCACCAGGCCAGCCTGGCTTCAGGGCCTGGGGAGCGGGCAATCCCCATCAATATCCCATGAACTGCATGTCACAGGGTGCGAGATGTGCCCACGATGGCAGCGTCACTCCTTATCATCCCCAAGGAGCATCACCCAGATCAGGGCTCTGCAGCACTGGGCACAGTGGCCACGGATGCTCCTGCTCCCAGGCGAAGCACCGACACACAGGTCCTCACCGGAGCCCTCCCAGCTCCACATCCACCCCCGTGGAACAGCACTTGCCTTACTGAAGAAGGACGAGTCCAGGGTATCGGCAGCATCCACCATGTCCTCCTCCATGAAGCTGGGGTACATGAAGCTCCTCTTGTTGCTCCTCCACTTGGGAGCCAGTGGCTCCAGGGCAGAACGTCCCTTTAGCAGGGGAAACAAACAATGGTAAACAGCCAGAAACCCCCCAGTTTTTGCAGCACCAAGGGTTTCTTGCAGCTTCCCTCCCCAATGCCGAGTGGCAGGGATTAAATCCCAACAGAGACAGAGCTGAAACCTGCATCAGAAGAAGATGCTCCCCAGATCCCCAAAACTCACGCGGAGAAGCGCAGCGGCCGCCTTGAAGCTCATGTGGGCGACGGACTCTCTCTTCCTGCGCGGCAGGCGGCCGTAGCCCGAGCGGATGCTCGTCAAAGAGACAACGCCGGGGGTCAGTGGGGGCAGGACGTGGTGGGGCGTGTGGGGACGGTCGGTGTCATCGGGATGGCGGAAGGGACGGCCCCTGGCCAGCGGGTCCACGATCTGGAGGAGGGGAGAGGTGTGGGTGCTGCGGGATCAAGGCTGGGAGCCAGAACCCATGCCCTGAGCTCTACCTTGGGCATCTTGGCAGGTTTGGGTGACTCGGTTCCTTGGAAGGAAGGGACCTCCTGGCTGGGCAGCTCCAGGTCACGGTAGGCAGGCTTCAGCTTGCCGTATCTCATGCTACAGTGCTGCAAGCTCTTGCGTTGCCACTGCTGCCGCTTGCCCTCCCAGTCGCTGCTGACGCCAAACCATTGTGCTGTGCCCCTGGACACATGATGGGTGTCGTTATGAACCATCTGGTCCCCCCAGTCCAGGTACCACCATCCCCCGAGGTGTCCCCTCCAGCAGGCAATTTGGACTGGGCTCTGAGCAACCTGATCTGGTTGAAGTCCCTGCCCATGAGCTTTGACAGTCCCTTCCAACCCCAGCTATTCAATGATGCTGTGATTCGGGTTGGGATGTCTCAGCTCAGCTGGCAGCAGGGCAAGTTCTGAGCTGGCTGTGGGCTGGGAGGGGAGGCGCAGAGGTGTCACTGGCCTTTGGGTCTCTCTGCAGAGGTAACTCCATCACCTTGCACGGGACAGTGCATCAGGTCTGGGCTGCAGCAGATGTACAGCTCAACGTGATTGTGAAGGTCCTACATAAACAGGGCTAAGAAATCTCCCCAGTGCACAAAACAACGGTGTGAATTAGCTCTAAACAATTCTGCTGCAGAATCATCCCCAGGCAGACACCAGGGAGTCATAGCAGAGCCGCACAAAACCCTCCAAGGTGTTCCCTGCCAAGCTGTGCCTCCACATCCCCATCCCAAGTCCTTTGTAGTACCCACAGCCATGACACCCTGGCAGGGACCAAGGGACCCCTCAGCGGCCCAGCCACCACCGGCGCCTGCCCTGCCCTCGCGTCACCGCTCCCCGTCCCTCACTTGCGGATGCTCTGGGACAGGGACGTCTGTCGGCGGAAGCCGGGCGGGCGCTCCGAGCCGTCGCATCCCTTTGAGCGAGGCTCCTGTAGGCTCTTGCTCTTTCGGTAGATGGGGACTTTGGAGGGCTGGAAGGCACAGCAGGACGTTAGGGATGGCACAGGAACCGTCCCCTAGGGATGGCAGGTACCCCACGCCCAGTGTGGGATGGACACAGCTCCCCATCGCTCACCTCCTTGCGGGCACTGTCCTCCTCCGCCTCCCGGGGGGGGATGATGATGGAGAGGTTGGGGGGCTTCTTGCTCTGCAGGCGGCTGCTGCTGGAGCAGCTGTCCCCGTTCTTGTTGCCGGCTGACATCTTGGGCTGATGGCGGTTGGCAGGCTGGGTTGTGCAAGGAGTTGGCAAGGTGAGAAGAAACGGCCCCCAGGATTTCAGGCGTGGGGAGAGGCTGAGTCTCAGCAGGAGATGAGGCCTCACCAGCAGGATCTCACCAGCATCAGCAAACCCTGCCACTGACCCTGTTGTCATCAGCTCAGCCACTGTGTCCCTGACATCCATACCCCCTCCCCAGGTTTGGGTGGGCAGTGGGTTCCATCTCCCACTCACTCCCAGTGCTCCAGGACCATCCATTCACTTGCTGAGAGCAGAACGAGGGATGGCAGGAGAGGGTAAGAGCATCCCCATCACCTGCCTGTGAGACACCTGGGTTGTGCTCCCCACCCCATTGGGATGCACCTAACCCGCTCAGCACATGCACGGGAAATCAGGATGTGCAAAGCCTGAAAACACCCCATTCTCAGTAAATTCTTCACAGGACAGCTCTTTCTGCAGTGAGAGGAGCTGGAACAGCCCGTGTCACCTCCAGTCCCAGATCTGGGACGCATCACATGTCGTGGTGTCCCCATGGGATGCTCCCCTCTGGCACGTGTGTGCATACACCAGGTTGGAAGACTGAATCCTCCTCAGCACCACGTGCAAGCAGGAGGAGGCTTAATGGCCAAGAAGTGGTTAATTCCTCCAGCAATCCCCTCCCAGGGGTCCTCACAGCCTGGCTATACAAGGCAGGACCTTATGGGAAAGGTAATTCCATCTGAGTGCAAGGGAGGGAATCCAGATCCTATTAGGGGCTGTGGGGGCTCTCAGAGGGAGGCACAGCCCCCTCCAGCCTCTTCATATCCCCCCTGCCACGTGCCCATGCCCAGTGGACTTGCACAGGTCTGTGAGCATCCCCAGCTTGATCCCAAAGCCTGGCTCCTCTCTCTGGCCAGAATCCAGCTTTGCAAGGCTCCATTCTCTTTTGGCAACAGCTAAGTGACCAGGACCCACCAGTCCCCTCTGCAGCATGTCCCTGAGCAGTATGCACAGGGACGCTTTTGTAGCACTCTGAGTCCCCAGCACGACTCACCCCGCAGACCCCACCACAAGCAAAGCCTGTCTTTAGGAGCATCCCCATGGAAGCAACCAGCACCCAAATTTCTCCTGGGGGCTCAGCCAGTGCTGGTCCCCACTGAGGTTTTCCTACCTCATAAGAGTGGCAGGGATCCTGTGCAGCACGACTCAATGGCAAACACCGACGGCGGCCTTCCTCTTCCTCCTCCTCCTCCGTCATTCATGTGCAGGAGCCCCGGGACATGGCCGAACTCCTCCTGCCTCGTCTGGTGGGGAGAGATAGAGCCTGCAATGAAAAGCCATACATGGGAAAGAAGTGAAGGGCTGCAGGAGCATCGTGAGCCCTGGGGACAGGGCAGCCAGACACTGGGGACAGGGACCAGGCGATGGAAGGAGAAAGAACTGTCATTAGCAGTGATGCACCTCACTTCGTGGCAGGGGAACGGCGTGGGGCTGGCAGGGAGCTTTCACCCGCTGCTGCCGGGCAAAGCCCTTGGGTAGTGAGACACTCGTGAAGAGTGGACGCAAAACGCAATGGCCTCACCGAGGTATTTAATAGCTGCTAAGCTGGGAGAATGCCAGCCGGGCAGTCCAGCCCCGGCAAGTAAAACTTTCCGTCCCGCTGGTGAGATGGAAACGCTGTTTGTTTTCCTCCCAGGGCTGCCAGCAATGAGCTCAAGGTGCCAGCTGCTCTGGAGAGCTGGGATGGGGACACACTGGGGTCAGAGCAAGCCCTGGGACACCCTCATCATCCTCCTCCAACTCCAGGGAATGGCTCAGTGCTTAAAACCGACACAGCCAGGAGCACAGAAATTGCATCACTCAGAGGTGCGAGGGGACAATGTGCTCTTGCACAGTGCCGCTCTTACACCTCTATCCCAAAACCCCATCCCCAATTGCTCCCATCACAAACCAGGCAGCCCTTGGTGAGGAACCTCTGGGCTTCCCAGTGAAGAAGGCTTGCAGGACGTTGAAAACCCCAGTCCCAATCCTCACCAGTTCCCCACGCAGCGTGGGTGAAGGGGCAGACCCAGTTTCCCCTGAGCTGTGGGCGAGGTGACGCAGCTCCCGGGGGAGCTGGCACAACCCGGCGGCACCTGCCGTCCCGTCACGCGGAGCAGCTTTCACAATTCTGTGCGTTAATGCGATATTTGGCACCGAGAGATGGGGAGGAATGGAGCAGCCCCCGAGGGCTGAAGTCCCTTTGGCCACATGGGTTGGGGGCAGCAACAACCTCCCAGCACAAATCCTGACCAAAAAGAAGTTTTACCGCACACCAGCCCTGTCCCCAGGGCACTCAGGGTATATGTGGTGGCTCTGCCCTGGGGACAGGAAAGGTAAGTGAGAGGTGACATGGTGCTGGGGGATGGCTGCACGAACGCCCTGCCATGGGGACAAGGTGGTGACAGCAGTGAGGGGGTGATGTATGCGGGGCTCTGCACTCAAGGGCACATCCTGAGCTGTGCTCCCAGCCTGCAAGAGGGGTCCTAGGACAGCACAGGGTCACTGCAGGCTGGAAAAGATCTCCAGGGAGAGAGTAGAATGCACTGGGGACCCTGCCACCACCCATGGGGGAGTGACAAATGGGTGGAGGCGGGTAACCTGGTCTGGTTGATAAGAAGAGGTCACCCACCATCACCACCTCCCCTCACAAAGCTGTCACAGTCACCAAAGCTCACCAAAGCCTGATGTCCAGCAGTGAGAGACACTGGTCTCGCCCCTGCAACAAGCGGGTGAAGCCCCCATCCCCTCCTAAGAGGGACACTGCGTGGGGGGCACTGGTGAGCAACTGGGACGAGGTTTTAGTCTTCAGCCAGGAGAGGCACAAGGAGGGTGACCAGGGCTGGTCCCAGCCCTGGGGTGAATCATGGCCAACGCTGACCCAGGGAAGCACGCCCAGGAAAGAAAGTGATGGAAAAGGTGATGTGGCTCAGGCGTCACTGTCAGACATGCTGGGATGCTCCAAGCAATGCAAAGGGATGGTTTGCAAGGCCAAGTGACAACCTGCAGAGCTGGGGACAACCCAGCACAACTGTCATAGGAGACATCAGAGACAACCCTGCAGAGCAGCCCTGGTCAGGGGGGATGGACACAGACACAGAGGCTCAGACGAGGACTGGGATCACAGTCCCTGAGCCCCTTGGCATGGGGGGAGGCGGCATTACTGGTGCTGACATAAAAGTCCATCAGGCTGGTGCAATTAAACGGGGAGGAAAACGCAGCTCAGAGCCACCTGAGGGTGCGGGACCAGGAGAGAGACCCTCAGAGCATCCATCGCACCCCTGCTCTGCCCTCTCCATCTCACAGAGGAACAAGAAGAGGGTCAGGGATGTCCCTGAAAAGCCCCCGCAACCATCATGACGCTCACACAAGAGTCGTTTTTCCATTATGCAGAGTGTGCCGGCTGCCCATAAATGATTCACGAGAGCGTTAAAGACTGAAGCCTCGTTGAAAGGTGCTCCTGGTTATTAAGAGCCCCAGACAGGAAAGTCAATCAGTCCAGCTGCTCCAAGAACTGAGCCCCTGCGGACTCGCACCTGAGCAGAGAACCCCGAGCAGCTGCCCAGCACCTTCCCCCCCTTCTCCTGCCTTTCTAAAAGCTTTTTATCATTTTCCAGTCTCAAATTTCAGACCCAAGAGAAGCAGCCCAGGATAAATAGCTCTTGACATGAAAAAGGTATTATTAAAAAAAAAAAAAAAAGGACAAATACTTATAGGGCAGGAAACTAAGTACCTTAATATTTCTAGTTCTTCTTAGAATGCCCAAACGCCCACTGAAACAGGGAGACCTGGAGAGCACCAGCCCCATGAGCTGAGGAGCAGCCAGGCTCCATCTGCTGTTTATTTTTTGTACTTTGAGTAGTTAGGCTCCTTTTTAAAGGCCAAAATACACTCTATGACCCTGCTGCAGGAACCCTCCTGGCCCTAGGGGACCGTGTGTCCCTGCATGGCCCCGTGCCCATGGCAGAGACCCCAGCCCACACATGGCCATTTCACACCCCAGCACCACAACATCAGGCTGATTTTTCTTCTCCCCCCACCACAGAGAAGGCAACTCCATCTTTTCCCCACGTGTGCTGGTTGGTAAACCCACAAAGATGCAAAGTTTCACTATGAGTCTTGAGAGAGGACCGCGGTGTTTTAAGCCGTCCCCTCCCTCACACTGTTGAGCCACACGATCGGCACCATCACCCACAAGAGCTTTAATCCTTGTTTCCATCTTGGCGAGGTTACAAGGTGGGGTACAGATGCCCCGATGGGTGATGAGAACCCAGCCAGTCCCCGCTGTGAGCAAGAACCTCCCCCGCACTGCCATGAGGAAATCCTCTCCCATTTTCTACATGGGGCAGGACATTGGGCAACCGCAGCAGGTTTGTTCAGCCCGAGCGAGCTTGGAGCGCACAGCACGTCCCGGGAGGAAGCAAAACCACCGCAGGGGACACGGAGGCGGCCGGGGGGGCTGTGCTGGGTGCAGCTGATAAAGCGCGGCGGGCAGAGCCCTGCCTGCCCGCGGGGAAGGGAAGCGGAGCCGGGAGGGTGCGCGGCGGCTCGCGTGGTTGCGCAAGGCAGCCATGTGCTGGGCTCCATCGCTGGCGGCGCGGCGCCGGTCCCTCGGGCGGTGATGCCGCTGGGATCTGCACGGAGAGGGAAGGGTTCACCCACGGGATCTGGCAGCAGATTGAAAAAGCCACGCAGAGGATTTCCGACAGCTCGTTAATTTTTACCAATGCAATTATCCACCTGTCCCCGGCAGAGCGAGTGTCAGCATCCAAAGGCTTCCCAACCTGCTGGCGTGAGTCATGAGCCCTGGTGAGTCGGGGTCGCTCTGTGCCGCTACCCACGCACCCCACACCTCCCCAACCCCCTTCCTGGGGTGTTCACACACCCTCACCACAAAATAACCCCAAACAGGCGGCACTGCACAAACCCACTCCGCTTCCCACGGTGGGGACGCGCCGGCGGGGCGGTGGGTGCTGCCGGCACCTTCCCCGAGCTGGAGCCCTATCTGAGCAGGGGACGTGCACATGGAGGATTTGAGTCGCCCCAAGGGCTTCGGAAAGAGCAAAGGGCAAAAGTCTCTGCTGGCAGCGAGGGCAGCTCCAGCAGGGAAAGCATGGGGGGTTGGCTGCTCCCTAGATCCAAGAAAAGCTCTTTTCCAGGCACCACATGGATTCCCTGGGCTACCAGGATTGATTTAACTTGGTTTTATCTAAGAGCTGCATTACTACTCAGTGCTATTCCAATTCCTCGTTAGCTTGGCTTAAACACAGGACACATGGGCATGATGGTGTGAGTGCTCCCACCATGACTGTGCCTTCTGGAAGGGGCTGAGGAATCCCAGGTCGTCATTTCCCCGAGGCAGGGGGTGAGCAGCCTGCCTGCCGTCCCCATGCCCAGGTCATTACTGAGCTCATCCTCCCTTCTATATTTGAAAGAAAATTCGTGGTGTGAGAGTGTGATGGGGATGGGAGGATTTCTTTCACTGGTTCTTCTGCAAAACACTCATTTTGACAGCAACACTTGGTGCAAGGGCTCAGGCTGGACTTGCAGACTTCCCCAATCCTCTGCTGCCCATTTCAGAGCATACCAAGCCACCCGGAGCTGGGAGAAGCACCCATATTTACAGAGTCCCCTCACCATGAGCACTGAGCATCCCTGTGCGGCATGGGATGCAGCAGTGGGAGGTGGTGCTCAGCCCCATGTACAAATTCCGCTCATCCCAGGCAGAAGATGAGCCCCACGCTGGGGGCAGGATGATCTGCTCAGCTAAAAGCTAAAGCTCCCTATCTTTAGGAACAGGCTCCTTATCTCAACGCAACCATTTCAAGGCTCACGCAACACACTGCTTGCCCTGCTGGCCCATGTGCCGAGGCAGAAGCTTGGGTGGACACCAGCAGCCTCCTTTGAAGCACGCAGGTCCACACCCTGCAGACAAAAACCTGAGCAAGAGCAGCTCGTCCTCATTCAACACAGCACAAGCCTGGTATGGGGGATCCTCCACCCCCCGGTGCCTGTGAAACCCTGTGATGCTCTCCCCACGCTGCAGCGTCACTGTGGATCTGTGCCAGCAATGCACTTTGCAGCCTTTCGGCTGCCAAGAGCAGGTGGTGGGGTCTCCCCCACCCACCATCCTCATCCTCCCCATCCCACCCCAGGGATGCTGCACCCGCAGGGCAGCAGCACAGCTCACTGTGGGGACTGGAGGTGCCCATTTTTGAGGAGCTGTCTCCGTGCCATCCCCAGGAGCCATCAGATTGGGTTAAGCTCCTTACAAGTCCCCCAGATACAAGTTATTTAAGTTAGTGGAGGGTGAGGGAGGGGAGAAGCCCTCACATGCAAACCCCACAAATGTTTGATTTCCACGAGGGGTGCAGGTTGCTCCCCTGCCACCCAAACTAGTTATTTGGGGGCTGCCCCTGTGCTAACGTGACCTGCACCCCATGATGTCAGCCCTCACGGTGCATGTCACCAAGGACAAGGGGGACACAGGGGTCCTTTGCAGTGGTCAGGCAGAGGGCAGGGTTAGTCCTGGAGCCACACAGCACATGGACCTTCCCCAGGGCATCTTCCCTGCATCCAGCCCCCACCCCAAATGCCTCATTAAGACACCAACCACCAACTAAATGCATTCTGTTTATGCATTCTGTTTTGGTTCGGTGCCTTTTTTTTTTTTTTTTGGTTTGAAGAAACAGTGATTAAGTGAGAAAAAGGGTACCAACGCCAAGGGTTTCTGTTCCACTCGCAGCTTTCAGCACTGACCCCAGGGCCAGGAAATGACCATGACCCAAAGCATTGCACTCTCCTAAATGACCGTGACTCCTGGATCCTCATAATTACGGGACCGTGTCCATGTGTTTGCCTTTCAGCCCAGCACAGCCAAACAATGCAAAAACCACCTGAATCCCCAGCTCATCCCAAGGAATTCGGCTTCCTGACAGAGAGATGGCTGTGCTGGTTTGGCTGAATCAAGGTCATTTTCCATGCGGTTATTCCATTTTCCTCTTGGTAGCGAGCACAGTCCTTTGAATTTAGTTCGAGAACAATGAGATAGCACCTTGGGATAAGGTTAAAGTTTTCTTCCAGTAAACTTCCCAGTGTTTGGGACTTGGTATAGAAGAATGTAAGACCTCACTGATACTTATTGCTGCAGATACCAAGGTCCTTCCTCAATTTTCCCTGTTTTGCAAGGAAGCAGGTGTACAATGCAGGGAGGAACGGATCCAGCACAGCTGACCCAAGCTGCCCAGCAGTATTCCGTACCACAAATGCTCTCTTTCCTCGATGGTTGCTGTTTCTGAGGAGTCCCACCCCTGCTGCTGCTTCTGGAGCCCAATTCCCATGACTTCCCCATGCCCACTGTGGTCTCTGCATTCAGCTGGACTCACTGTGTCCACCTCGGGTGTTCAGAGTTGCTTTCTATATCTGATGATATTCACATTATTATTCATTCTTCTTTTATTATTGTCTTACCAAACCTGTTTCTATTTCAACCCACGAGTCTTTTCTCCTTTTTCCCTTCCTTCGCCCCAGGGAAGAAGAGGCAAGAGAGCAGCCATTTGGCTGTTTAGCCACACGGTAACAAGGACCCAGCTGACCCCTTTCCCCACCAAATTCACATCCCCATGTTCTGCATCCCCAGCTCTGAGCTGCCTCCCAGCTCCCGCCGGCATCTATTGTTCCTCCCACCGGCACCCATGGACACGCTCCAGCAGCGCCGCTCACACGTGCATCTGAAAGCAACACCAGGCTCAGCCCCATCTTGCAGAATTTGTTATGGGGCAGCTGTTTGGGTGTCAAACCTTGCTCTCCCTCGCTGTGGTTTACCCTTTTGCACCCTGCAGTTTCCACCGCAGCTGCAGCGCAGCCCGAAGAAACCCCTGACCAGGGGAAGCGGGAGGCCACCAAGGCTTGCTTTGGTCACCAGCAAACAGGAGAACAGGCAGAAGCCACCATCCACATGAGGAAGCAGCAACAGGTGTTGATCACCCTGTTAATTGCAAAGGAGCTTGGAACAGCAGAACCCAAGAAGCCACTTGTGAAGCCAGTTGCTGTGCAGAGCCCGTGGCACCCGGGGCAGAGCAGGCAGAGGTGGCCCTGTTTCTCCAGGGTATGGCTACGGCTGAATCCTCCAGCTCATTTCAGAGGTGCGATGTTTCCAAGCTGCAGGAGGTTTTCCACCTGGGAAACATGCAGGAGCCAAAGGATGCTCCTTTGGAGGGCACGACGGAGTGAGCCAAACCGGGTGGCATTTTCCCGCTCAGGACAGCCATGGGATGGTAGTGAGGTGTCCCCCTCTCTCTGCAGCCAGCCGACGTGCTGTGAGCCCAGGAGAGCAGTGAAACAATGAGCTCACCCTGGGAATCCCTGGGAGTGACCATCCAGGACCCGTGCACACGCAGGCAGGGCACCACCCCGGCTCCCTGTGGTGGGAAGGATAACGCCACCCTGGGGAAGAGGGCACTTCCTCTTGCCGCAGGGACACAGAGCCGACAACGTGGCTTCTCAGGTCCCCTTTCCCCTGCAGAGCGCAGGCATGGGGAGATGAGCGAGAGCTGTTGGGTTTCAGGGGGAAGAAACAGAGCCTTTGGCCCGCCGTGGGCACTGCAATCCTGCTGTGGGCAAGCACAGAGGGACAGCTGCTGCCTGGTCCTGCTGGCCTGGCAGCAAGGCAGGACAGGACGAGGGTAAAGCCCAGCCTTACCAATCTGGCCCAAAACTGCTGAGGGCCAACAGCAAATACAACTGGCTAAAACATCCAGAGCCAGCATCCCTCTGCTCCCTGTGGGATGCACGTATGGATGTAGGATGGCGGGATCTTTCTGATCACAAAGGGTTTTGTTTGCTTGCAAAGCGCTGGCAGCAGCACTTGCCACTTCAAGCAGCACGTGCGAGTGTGCTAGAGCCTTTAAACCAAACCTCAAACCAGCAACAACAACAAAGCCCCAGCATCGGCAGGCGGGAGGGGATGACGATGCTCTGGGGCATCTGGGGCTGCTCCCCTGCCCACCTGCCTGCCCTCGCCTGTGGCTTCGAGCCTGCTCCATTTCCGAAGGGCGCCGCCAGCCCCGCTCGCCTGGAAGGGGAAAACCCACAAAACAAAAACACAACTGCACACCCGCTTGTTTATCGAGCCATCAGCTCCAGAAAGTAGGTTAGTGCTTTCCTCCCAGCCGGGGCAGAGGAGCCGGCAGCAGGCAGGGGAGCAGGCAGGGCCGCCCTGCCACGCGGTGTCCCCTCCGCTCGGCCGGGTCACCCCACCGGGACACGCACCCGCTTCCCCCGCGAGGAGGAGGAGGAAGAGGAGGGTCCTTCCCCGTCCGCCCGGGCTGCGCGCCCCGGGGACGCCGGCCAGGGCGAGGGGCACGGCCGCAGCCCGAGCAGGGCTCCCGCGCTGTCTCCCCTACCCCGGCAAATGTCCCCCGGGGAGCAGGGGCAGACACCCACGCCCGGCGGGGCCGGCACCCCGGGCAGAGCGGCCGCAGGGCGGAGGAGGAAGCTGGCGGGACGCGGCCGGTCACAAAGCAACAACAACCCGGGCGGTCGCGAAGCGGCGCGGGGGCACCGGAACCCCCCGCTCCGCTCCCACCCTCGGCCCCGCTCACCTCGGCACAGCCGCGGTCCCGCTCCGATCCCACTCCCGGTCCCGCCGGCACCGGCCGCCGCTTCGCCACCGCCTCCACCTGGGCCGGGCGGGACCCGGGGGCGGCACCGGGGCGGGGGCACAGGTGGGCGTGGTCTCAGGTGGGCGGGGCCTCGTGGGGCGGGGCCGCCGCCCAGGGTTCCGCCCCTCAGAGCGCCCGCCCACGGTGACACACGTGGATCAGGCTCTGGTAGGACTGGTTTCTATTAGGTCTGGTCATTATCAAGACTGGTCACTGTTAGGACCAGCCAGTATTAGGACTGGTCATTATCAGGACCTTATTAGGACCTGATTAGGACCAGGCTCTGTTAGGACTGGTCGCTATTAGGATGTGTCATTATCAGGACTGGTCACTATTAGGACCAGCGTCTGTTAGGACTGGTCACTATTAGGACTGGTCATTATTAGGACTGGTCACTATCAGGACCAGGCTCTGTTAGGACCAGTCACTATGAGGACCCCAGGGCACAGACCCCCCGACCCCACTCCCAAGCCGCGGGGACCCTGATGTGCCAGGCAGCGTGGCAAGCACGGTGTGGGCTGGCACAGCCTCAAGGGCACCACGGGCCCAGGCACGTCTCACTGGCCGGGCTGGAGCCAGGTGACACATGGTGAGGCTGGGACAGTGATGGCAGAGCCAGTCGTGTTGGCTTTCGCTGCAGTAACTTGTCCAGATCCTGGCAACATGGAGCCCCTTGGGGAGCTGCCCCTACTCCCATGGCTCTTCTTCCCCAACAGCCTCCCATCCAGCTTCCTGCCACCCCTATGGAGGAGCTTGGATACCAACAGGATTTGGGGGGCTGAGGAGAGACCTCTAAAGATTAGACTTGGCATGGCTCTGTTGCTGAGGCTTTTATACGAGAAAACGTGCCCTGGATTTTGCCACAAAATAAATAACTTGATTCGTGACTTTTTGCTGGTCTCAGGTGAGTGTGGACTGAATTTACAGCCATGACCAAGCAGGACCAGGAATTAACTTTACCTCCTTATTCAAAATTGCATTTTTCTTTCATATTTATCTTACCCACACAAGGACACTTCAAGCAAGCTCTCTGTTCCTGGGTGCTGCAGCTGGGCTCCAGCATGGATTCACTGATGTCTACCTGGACATTGAGCTCATGCTTGCTGTGGCCCTCCTCTTCTGCTGCCATGGGTTCTTGCTCAGCAAATCTGCTCTCAGTTCCTGGTTGAAAAAAAGGGTGGAAAAAGCTTTCGGTTCCTCCCAGCTCCTTTGAAGTCATGTTTGGACGCGGGTGGAGAAGGGGAGAGCCCGGCTGGTGCCAGGGTGGGTGGCTGGGCATGGATGCCCCAACGTGGGCCGTGCCATGGGGCGGGTAGATGCTCCTGCCCGTGACTCAGGGGTGAGGTGGGGGCATCCCCAGCTGCAAGCTGGGGCAGGTGGCAAAGCAGGGACCTGGGCCAAGATGCCAGGCACTGACTTCTCCCTGAGTCTGGGAGGGGACAGATCAGCCTGTCTTGCATGGGACAAAAAACAACCGATAAAACCCATCACTGCCATGTCCCTGCCTGCATCCCGCTCCACGGCTTGGACCTGCAGGATGTGTCTTTCCATGGAGGAGCCAGGCAGAGCCCCATGCGGACTGGCAAGGCCTGTGGAGGGGAAGGGAAGGCAGTGACTGGCACCTGTGCAAATGCTGCAGAGCATTGGGCAATAAGGAAGCGAGAGAAATGACCGAAAAACCCCCAAGGGAGCACGGTCAGGGTGTTGCGTCAGCGTGCTGGGGAGGTGCTCTGCAGCGCTTCCCTCTGCCGTGCAAACTGCCTCACAGCTCGGCCAGAAATGATACTGGTTTTCACAGCCTTGTACATTTTTGGTGTAAAAAGCCCATGTTACCATCCTGGGGCTTGTCTTTCCAACACATCAACCAGTTCCTAAAACATCACAGTCCAGGTTCTCCAGGAGTTTTTTCCCATTGTTGGCTCTTCATGCGCCCCCCCTCAAGTGGGTATGAGATTCCCTGGGTTGTCTCAAGTTGCTCCCGCATGCAGGCAGGTGAATCTGTGACCCCACAGCCCTTCTGGGACCCTGTTTCCAATGCCCTCATCCCCATGTCTCTTGGCACACAACCTTGGGGAAAAACCCGGTGTGGAGGGGACATGTCTTGCCCCAGCCCTCACCACTGGTTTGGACCCCCCCCATGTCCCACTCACACTCTGTCTCAACTCATTCAGGGTTAAAAACTGCCTGTCCCTGCCTGTCCCTGCTGCCACCATCACCTCAGCCTGCTGCAAGCCACCACAGCCCGCACCGGAGCAGCGGAGCCGGGGCGGCTGCTGGCAGCGCTGCCGTTCCCGGTGCGAACGGCAGAGGCCAGGCCGCGGCCGCGCTTGGTGCCGCTGGGAGCGGGTGGAAGCTGTTCCCAGCAGCAGCCGAGGATGCTCAGCCTCCGCCATCACTCACCGCTCCCTTCCCTCTCGCCTCCATTCCCCCATTCCTCTCGGTGTCACAGCTGTCACCCCTTCCCAACCCCTGAGGGACACAGGGCGCCCCTGGACCACCCGCCTCTTGGTGCGTCACGCAAAGATGGGGGGAGTGTTTCTTATGAGGCAAAGTGGGAAAGCAGGTCTGGTTGTGTGAGGTTGTTGCGGATGGAAAAGCTCCTCCAAGCCTTTTCCACCAGCATGGCAGCGCTGGTGGTGGTAGTGGCACCTGGCTGTGCAGCTCGTCATGGCGTCCTCACCTGCCTGTCCCCCGCTGCTCCCCCAGCCATCGAGGGGCTCGGAGATGGGGATCAGCACCCATCACCCACTCATGCAGCTGCCCCGTGCTCGGTCACCTTTGAAAATACAGGGATCTCCTGCTCACCTCAAAGTCAGCAGCCCAGGGGGCTGGGAGACCCCAGATCCCATCCTCAGAGGCATTGTCACCCCCAGATCCTGACATAGCCACCCTAGTAGTGCACAGACCCCTCCAGACACAAATATTAGTGGGAAATTTGTATTTTTACTCCCTCCAAACATTGTTTCTTCCTGCCCTCCCTCCCTCCTTGACCAGCCTGCGATGGGAAAGCATTAAACAAATAAAACAATATCAAATGCAATCAAAGACAGGCTGGTGGGAGTTTGTCTTCTGGGTTTTCCTTCTCTTTTATTGCTTTCCCAAAGAATAAACATTTGGGAGGGCTCTGGGGTGATTTAGTGGAGCAGGAAAGGGCAGGAGCTTGGGAGCTGCCTGCTCCCTTTGGCAAATCTTGCAGGATGATGGTCTGGATTTGGGGATTTTCCTTCCAGTAGAAATGACTGCCCAGACAGAGGATAAGTTTGGGACAAGCCTGGCTTGATGGGGAGGCTGCTTCACCTCCCGATACTGGGGCTGGGGTCAGTGGGAGCTACTGGGACAGGAGCTGGGGCAGAGGATGCTGCCATGGGGAGGAGGAGTAGGGACCGAATGGGGGAATTCACAGCGGTGCAGAGGAAGCGGTGACCTTTGAGAAGCAATCTTCCTTGCCCACTGATATTTATCCAGCCTTCCCAGAGGCTCCTGCAGCCGAGCACAATCCTGAATGCGTGGGCCAGGCTGGGCAATGCTGGGCTGCCCTGGGGCTGAGCTGCAGCTCTCCCTTGTCCAAGGGTGGTTCTGATTTGAGGAGCTGAATGCAATGTTTACTGCTGGAACGGCAGCTCTGCAAAGGTCTGAACCTCCCTGCCTGACAGGTGCGTTTAGGCAGGAGAACTGGGAGGAAAAGCCACGTGTTTGTCCCTGAGCATCCCCCTCGTCCACCTTCCCTGATACTGCTCAGGTGAGCTCTGCCTGGGCTCGGTGGATCCACACCCTGCTGAGCAGAGGCTGCAGCTCCATGTTTACCTGCACAGCGTCTGCATTCACCTTCAGAGAGGTGACCTGCCTGTCACCGGAGCCGAGCCAAGCTGCATCCAGCAGACGGGCCGTGCGGGAGCAGAGCTCCGACCAACCGTGCACCACAGACCTGCCAGCCCCTCTTAGCTGGGGAAAGGCAGGGGCCGGGGGGTGTTGGCATCCCAATGTGCAGGAACCCAGGGGAGATGGTGCATGTAGAGAACAAGGCTGGACCGCCAGAACATCCTTGTGAGCACCTGCATCTCTGCTGGCATCCTGCCTCTCCATAGGCACAACATTGCAGACACCCACAGGCACCCCTCTCTGTCATCATCCTGACCCCTCTACCATCCTCCGCTCCCAAAGCAGACCGTGCCATGGGTGGGTTTGCATGGAGAGCAGGACAGCTGCTGTCTCACTGACCCTCCACCCAGCCCTCATCGCTTGGATTATTTCTGAAATCATTTTCCTGAACATGATGGTACAATTCCAGGTACAATGCCTTTTGCAACCCCTTGTTACTGGCAGCACCGGTACAGATGTCACCCGGTGCCATGGCAGATGTGGCCAGGGACCTTCTGTCACAAGGGACATAAAGTGCCTGGCCCCATCCTGGCAGCAGGCAAGACACGGGCAGGATGCAGGCAGGACATGGGCAGGACACGGGCAGCACAGCCAGCCCCGTCCCCAGGGAACAGCAGCAGCACTATGGGGCGCACACAGCCATGCGTCTCCTGAGCAGCACCGAGACCTCAAAATACATCTATAGGGTGTAGGTAGATATAAAATATATTGTTAAATCCTGAGTATAACCATAACTTGTTGGTAAGAGAGCTCCAACCAATGCACAGCTCTTGGCAGACAGACGAGACATGGGCTTTCCTAAGTTTAAAATAAACCAGCTTAACTGCCCAGGCTCCGTTGGCCTTTCTGACAATCAGTTTTTCCCTCTACCAATAAAACAATAAAAAGAAGTGTAAATATTTGTAGTTATTTACTGAAATATCTGAAGAAAGTAACTGAAAATCACACAATTGCTTAAAAAAGTATCCCCCAAACAAATGTCTCTGCTACATAAATATAAAACCACAACAATGTGGCAGAGCCTAATGATTATTTTGTTTCAGGAGCTGTTTGGAACATCACCCTGAAGACTGATCGAATATACAAAGAGCATCTGCAGGGTAGTTGTCTAAAGCTTTCCCTTAAAGAAAATATATCCCTCAATTAACGAGAAGGATTTGTAATAAAGAGCAATAGGGGATGGGAATCCTCCCATCAACAAAGCTGTTGGGTTTGGGTGATCTGGTGTTCCCAAGCATCCTCACTCCCTTGGGTCCCTGGGGGAAGAAAGAGGAGGAGGAGGAGGAGGAGGAAGCAGCCTGACCCCCCCAGAACCTTCTTCCTCCTCCCAGCCCTCTCACCATCCTCCCTCTGCCCTCGGCTCTGCTCTCTCTCAAAAGTGCCTGGGAGAAGACAAACCTGGCTGTAAATTAGCCAGGAGGATTTTTCAATCTGAGATGTGCACTTCCCCCCCAGCTCGGCATCCCCCCGACGCTGTTATTTCATCTCTTGGCTGCCAAACTCCCGGGAATTAATCCCGTTCGGCGCTGACAGCGTTTACATTCAGCGCTGCTCAGATAAACCATATCAACCGGCGCAGCTGAAGAGGAGCCGGTGCGGAAGGAAGAGCTGGCTCCTGCTCAGTGTCACGGGTGAGTTTTTTCCTGCCTCTTTTTTTGTTTTTTAAATATTTTTTCCCCTTGGGTCTTTGCTCTGAGCAAGGAGCCACCCAAACCCCTGTGCTGGTGAGGGTGGCCATAGGGTGGTTCATACAGCAAAACCTGGAGCTTCTGGCTCTTATCTTGATGCAGATAATGGACAAAAAGAAGGGACGTGTCCTTCAAGCCAGTGGGAGCCTGCAAGCTCCGTCTGCTGAGATTTCTCACCTTGTGTCACTCGGCACACAAGGGAGAGCTTCTCCTCACCTCCAGCTTCCAAAATCCAGGTTTTAATAGGTATTTGCACAGCACAGTTATTGCATATTCTGTTTTTTATCTCGCCTTTGCAGATGTATTTCTGTCTGACCCTTGCAGTAACCTCCTGGCTCTCCCTTTGGCTGTCACTGGCCTCTGGACACGTGGTGGAGATGTCCCATGTCTGAGCCTCATCTGCACTGGGCTTGGGGAGCTGCAATTCCTCCAGCACATGGGGCAGGGAGCACCGGACCCCATGGCCAGTGGTGTGGGGCTTTCCTGGGGCTGGAGCATGGGCAATGGGCTGGGAGCACACCCCCCACCATGCCTTAGCTGCCAAATTCCCCTCTTCCTCCATTTCCTAGCCCATAAACCAGCACCAAGGCCACCAAGGTGGTGTCTAAGACCTGGGTCTCCTGCTCCCTGGGGCGAGGGGTCACTCCTGGAAAGCAACATCCCAGGCTGTGACATTTGGAGACACGGTGGGTTTAGCCCCCCCTGAAGCAGCAGGAGCGGGTGAGCCCACCACCCCAGCACCTGGAGCAGTTTTTCAGTGCATCCTCAGCCTCCCACCCTGTCTCCTTTTCCACCAGCACTTGCAGAGCACTGACGTGGCCGTGGGGTCCAGGTCATAGCGTGATCGTCACAGCCACCCCAAAGTGACGCGATGTGGGGGTAAATATTAGTACGAAGCGAAGGGCTGTGTACGTATTTTCTCCCTGCAAGGTAATGATGAAATTCCTGGCTCCTTTTCAACAATTTGTTGGAAAAACCAGCCCTGTGTCAGCATCCTCCAGTCATCACTGTTTCTGGCCAGTCTCAGCCTGGAGTGCAAAGGTCTGAGAGCTTCAGGTCCCCACCGCAACCTCCCCACTCCTGAGCCAACCAGTCCTTTTGCTCGTGGTTTCCAAGCCAATGTTTCCCATCTGGAGCATAGCAGCGTGTGGGTTTGCTGAGCGCTCGCTTCCGCCTGGGTGCGTATACAGGATGTGGTGGAAATCCCGAGGATGGCTTATTCACTGCATTAACAGCACCAAGTGGTTTACCCCCAGAAAAAAGACGCAGTGGGAGAATAATATCATTGCAGGGGGTGGACCAGACCCACCTGGCCATGGGGCAGCTCCCCGGTGATCCCCTGCGTCCCCCCAGCCCTGCAGCCACCCCATCACAAGAAACCAAGAAGAGCTGGAGGGGTTTGATTGATTTATCCACTGAAGATACAAGTTTCGGTTTAATAACACCATTCTGTCCGGTTACAAACATACTAAAAACCTACAAAAAGAAAACAACAAGTTACACCCATCGTACACAGAACGGCATGTATAAAACCAGCACAGAAGCGCCGAGAAACACGTACATGGACAGTATCGGCAGCAGGAACAGGAAAGACACGGAATTACATCAGACCACGTCGGCTCATGTCTGCGGGTCACGGCGGGACTGGTTAAGACATACTGACAATTAGAGACAACCTCGGCTATGGAAAATAATTAGTGTCACGGTCTGTTAAATAGGTCAGACCTTGGTGGGTAGTTTTAATCCCTCCCTTTTGGATTAGTTGGTCCAAGGTGAGCTCAGGGGTTTCCCTTCCAGTCTGGCATCACTGGTGCTGGTCCCCACACTGACCTCAGTGCACCAGGGGGGCTTCCCCGTGGCAAGGGGCAGGGAGGGCTGAGCTCCAGCCACAGAGCCCAGCCAGCCCAAATCTGGTCCCCACTGAGGTCACTGGGCACGTCCCCAGAGAGTGGGGAGAATTGGGATCCCCTTTACTGGGGCAAATGGGAGCAAACTGGCAGAGACGCAGGAGGATTCCCCCGGGAGAGCCTGTGGCTTGGTTGTGGGGGTTTGTCTTGCTGTAAGAGAAGACGAGGGTGGTGGCACAAGGTCCTCAAGGGTTCCTTGTCTTCTGGTGACATTGGCGAGTCTCTCTAGCTGGCCAGGTGGATATGGAGCTACACCTGCCATGGGTGTTGGCTATAGGGAGGGGGGGACAGAAGGATGGAGTCTGTGTCCCATCCTGTACCCAACGCTTCCAGCACTGAGCTCCCTCTGACCAAACACAGCATCAAACTTGGGCTGGGGGGGACATGAGCTGGTTGACCTGAGCAGATGTCCCCATAGGAGCCAGGACAAGGTGCTCGGTGGGGTGGTGAACAGGGCTGGGGGTGACAGGGAGCAGCCGTGCAGGCATTTGCATGTGTGTGCCAGAGAGCCACGCTCTGAGCCAGGACCCAGCCTCCCTTTCTGCTCTTCCACCTGGCATTTATCAGCCCTGTCACTCTGGAATGGTATTTTTCTCCTTTTTTCTTCTGTTCATTTTCATCTCTCCCCAGATGAGGATTTTCCCCGATTTCAGTAATGCCTGCTCTGCTATGGGTGGTGAAGAGGGGGCGTTCGCTTTATCTCTTCCCCCTCATGAGCTCTGCCCCGGCCACCCTCCCCGATTCATCTCCCTTCCTACAGAGCTGGTAAAAATAAATATGTTTTATGTTTGCATATATTCAACCGGCCTGCAATTTGGCTGATAGGGAGGCTCCTCGAGGGACAGCAGCTGCACGCATCTGGATTTGTTTTAGAAAAATGTGCCTGGAAAAAAACCCAACCCCAGCACACACATGCGTGGGCGCAGGAGGTCATGGGGCAGTTTTTTCTAGAAATGCAAAAAAAAAAGAAAAGAGAGAAAAAAAAGAACAAGAAGAAACCAAGTCCCCCTCCAAGGGGAGGTGGGGGCGACCTCTCCCTACTGCTCCCCCAAAGCCAAGGCACTCGAGTGGGTCAGGCATGAACACGGGGACTTTCCACCCCAAAATCGTTTCCCTGCTGATTGCGACCAAGCCCAATTTTGATAGTGGGAAGGGAGAGGAAGGGCTTGCCCTGAAAAATTAAAATTCCCACCCCTGGAGAGTGTTAAATTCAAAGGTTATTGTGTGAACTTTTCCTAAAGATGAACCATCCCTGGACGGAAACACCCCTGGCCCAGCATCCGCAGAGCACAGGGAGTACATGAACTCATCCAAAATATGCATCGCTGGCCTCAAGGTTTTGGCACAAATGGATGGAACTGCACTTGTGAGAGTCCTGTGATGCACCCAAAAGAGATACCTAACAGCCTTGCTCCGAGCACTCGCTCTCCAGTCTGGCACCGGACAAAGGTCAAAGGCTGAACAGGTCTTCTCCCATCTGCATGGGCTTCATCCTGACCTTGGCCAACAGTGCTGTTTGAAACATGTCTCTGCTAGACATGCAAGGGATCATAGAACCATTTTGGTTGGAAGAGACACTCAAGATCATGGAGTCCAACCGGTACCCCACCCCTGGCACTGCCCCATGTCCCTGAGAACCTCATCTCTGTCTGTTCAACCCCTCCAGGGATGGTGACTCCACCACTGCCCTGGGCAGCCTGTTCCAATGCCCCACAGCCCAACAGCCTTTTCCGGGAAGAAATTGTTCCCAAGATCCAATCTAAACCTCCTGTGGGCAACTTGAGGCCATTTCCTCTCATCCTGTCACTTGTTCCTGGGGAGCAGAGCCCGACCCCCCCTGGCTCCAAGCTCCTTTCAGGCAGTTCAGAGATCAGAAGGTCTCCCCTCAGCTCCTGTTCTCCAGGCTGAACCCCCAGGTCCCTCAGCATGCAGGGAACATGGTGGTGGTCCACAGTTTGCCCCTTTGTATGGGCTGCCCCTCAGCAGTGTCAGGGCTGGGAGGCAGAGGAGCCCCTTTGCATGGAAACAAAACATCAGAAAAAAAACCAAAAACATTCCCTGGGCATGTCTGAAAGTGCAGATGAACTGGCTGTGGGTGAGCAAACGGGAGTTTCTGGCTGGCTGCTCCAGAGGAGGGAGGTCTACCCCGAGGGGGTCACTGCTGCCCCCCCCAGCAGTGTCCCCATGGCAGGGGGATGTCCCCAGGGCAGCCAAGGGGACCCAGCCAGGACTGTGGGCTCACTGCCTGTCAAACCCACGTCCAAGAGAGGACTGTTCTCTCCCCGAAAGCTGCCAGCTGCTGTCACAGCGCGGAGAGAGGCCCGAGGAAATCTCAGAAGGGAACCCGCCCGCACTTCAATAGGTAACATTGCCCTTAATGTTAGAGCTTTAAAACAACAGAGGTATTTTGGGAAACACTGGGTGGCAAGAGTGACAAAGCTTCCTAGCACATCTGATGCTTCATCCCCAGTCCTTCAGGAATCAGTCCTCAGACCATCCTATAAATCCAAGCACATGTGTGCAGGAGGCAATGGGGCTGCTCCTCCTCCCTTTTCTGTAACCAATGGGGAAACTGAGGCAGCAAATCTAAGCAGACTCACCCACAGCTTCAGGAGTTGGTGTTGGGGGAAGATGAGTGCTGCAAGCCCTGCAGCCACCTCTCTTTTTTTTGGGGGGGAGCCCTTTGCCAGGCACAGCAAGGAGCACTGTGGGCCCTGGGGGAGGACACAGCTCCTGTGTGGGCTTGTCTCTAACAGGCACTTTATTTAAGGAATGCAGTTTTACCAAGAGGGCAGGAATATGCTCTACATAACAAGTTATTTATTAATTTTAAGAGAGCAGGGACCTTTCCTCACACCCAGGAATCCCTCCTGCTATGTCTGCTTCATCTTTCCCCCTCCTCATCACTGCCCTTTTCTCAGTGAGTGGGGCAGAGCTGCCCCAGCCCGACACCCCCACACCACCCTGCTGCTGCTGGACAGACAGACAGACTGACTGACCTCCCAGGGCAATGGCACAACGTGTGCCACCCAAGCCCGCCCTCCGGCACATCTCTGCTACATGTGGGGGCTGAAGGTGGACAGGGGGGTCTCACCAGCTCCCTGTATCTGCCACAAGGTTCCCACCTCCACACCGTGCTCAGAGCTACAAGGGGAGGCAGCCCAAAGGCATCCCCCCCTTCCCCACTCATTCACACTGGGGTGACAGGTCTCTCCCACCCCCTCGCTCCCTCCATCCCCAGGAGGGTTTGCAGCAGATTCCAAGGAGAGGGACGGTGGATGATGGAGAGGCAGAGGCTGCTGCCGGCCATGGTGCCAGGCGATGGGCAGCGAGAGCGGCTCTGGCCATCAGCCCTGCCAGGCGAGTACAGAAAGTGCAAAGCAAAGTGGTTTTGGTCCCAGCCAGTCCCCATATGCATCATGCTCCCAAACGCAAGGAGCCAGGTTTACCTAGGGGCTTTGCATGGAAAAGAGTTATGTTATTCATCAGACGGGGCTGCTGGTCACTGCTACACAGCAGGGCTTGTGCAAGGGACTTTGAGGTGGTGCGAGTGAGGTGTGGGACTGGGGACATGGTGATGGACAGGCCAGGACAATAAAATGGAGCCAACAACCAACGCTCCCCCTCGCACTCTGCATCCCCTTCCAGCGTCCCCTGCAACCACTTCACCCTGACCCACCCACACCCTTCATTATCTTTTTTTTTTTTTGGCTTATTTAGTTTGTTTTTAAACCCCGTGGAGATCAAATTGCGACTTGGCATCTAACAGAGCTGGCCCTACCGGGCTCCCCAGACTTGAGCGAAGATCTTGGAGAAGAGACCAGAGTGAAGTCCTGGGGGGAGCGAAGCCCCCCCTGCCCCTCGCCCGGCCCCGCCGGCCGCTCACAGGGTGGCGGTGGGATACTGCGCCCAGCCCACCTCCTTGTACGCCGCCGTCACGTGGGTGTAGATGAGGCTCCTCATCTTGGTCCAGGCACCGTGTGCCTCCGGGGTGAAGTCATCAGCGAACTCCTCAGCGAGGACCTCCAGCATGACACCAGTGAGTTTCTGGAGGGAGGGAGGCAGACAGCAAGGGGTTAATAACCCTCCTGAGAGCAGCTAGCAGCGAATTTAGCTTTTTTTCCTGCAAAAAATATTTAACCCTGTTGCTGAGTTCTGGGAATGACAACCCTCTGCCGGACAGACAGATGTTTGGGAGGTCTGCTGACACCCCAGGTAACCAGTGTGCCCGGGCAGGGGGAGGCTGAGACCCAGCACAATGGGGTGCTGCTTGCATGTTCAAGTGTCTCCCTCATCTGGGCACCTCAAGTTATTAAGTCCTTCCTATCATGCTTGATTGCTAAATAAGGGACATTCTGCCACAACCACACTGGAGGGGATGCAGGCAGGTGGGTTAAGGTACTTGATGCTCCAGCATTGGCTGCATTTGGGAATGGTGGCCTTGGGGACAGCATGGCAGTGGGACACTGCAGCATCCTGTGGAGCAATCCCCACCACCAGCCAACCTCCTCTGGGCAAGGACAGGCAGCACCAGCTTGTCATGGCTCCCGCTCTCCTTTTCCTCTTGTAATAGGACAAGGGGTAACAGTTTTAAACTAAAGGAGGGGAGATTCAGGCTGGACATAAGGAAGAAATTGTTGGCCCTGAGGATGGTGAGAGCCTGGCCCAGGTTGGGCAGAGAGGTGGTGGATGGACCATCCCTGGAGACATCCCAGGCCAGGCTGGACAGAGGTCTGAGCAACCTGAGCTGGTGAAGATGTCCCTGCACATGGACTGGATGAGCTTTGAAGGTCCCTTCTAACCCAAACTATTCCATGAATTTCCAAAACATCACAGAGATTTTGGTTTTTTTGCTCCCATCCTTTACCTTAAAGTAGATGGGCTCCACTTTGTGCTTGAGGGCATGCGCCTTGCCCACAAGGGCCAGGACAGAGGAGACCTTTTCAGAGTCATCGAGGTTCTCCACCACAGTGTTAATGGCACCCATCACCCGCCGAGCGTGCTTACGCAGCTGCAAGCTCCCTTCCATCTCCAGCGGGTCCTTCATGTGCTTGAACTGGCTGAAGTACTGCTTGGCAGAGGGGAAGTTGACAAAAAACCTTCAAGAAAGAATAGACATGAAATACCATCAGGAGGGTGAGAGCAAGCTGAGAGGTTAAAGCAAAGTGTGGAGTGGTGGAGATGTTGGAAACCACCCCCTTGCACCTAACACAGCCAGGGATGGTTCGTTCTTTGATTTCCTTGAGAGCTGTGCCATTCAAGCAGCCTAAAAACCAGCAGGTTAATGCCTTTCTCCTCAACCTTCCCTAGCAGCTACAAGGGCATTGGAGCTGGATATTCATCAGCAAAGCAGAGTCAAAATGGAGTTCTTGATACTCAGAGACTCCAGCCCAGACGTGCCAGATACTGGATATGTGCTCACATATATCAAAACATCATGTCTTGTCTCAGAGAGCTGGAGATGAGCATGAAAAACCTCTCTTTATCCCAGTCAGCCTCTCCCTGCCCCTCTTCCCCAGTCCTGCAGCACCTTCCCAGCCCCACGGGCTTTATTCCTGCATTGCCACCCAAAATAGCTACCCCCTGCCTTTCAGAGATCAGCCTCACCAGAGTGTCCAGCAAGATCTCTGAGCTCACATCACTGCTCATCCCTGCCAGGAGGCACTTCCCCCAGCACAAGGATGCCACAAACACCCAGCCCACCCCTCTGAGGAGCCTCTTTTCCACAGGATTCAACCCATCCAAATGAAATGCAGCTGGAGAGAATGAAGCTGTGGTTGCAGCTGCTGTGCTGAGCTCCCTGGGGAGGTGGAGGGTTGGGGGGGTTGAAGGGCACAAGGTAGCGGGGTGCAGGGCTGGGGCCACCAATACCAGCACTATCAATACCAACACCACAGCCAGTTGCTCTCACCAGCTGGGGCTGACACTTGAGTCACATTAACCACCCCTTTCCATCTGATGTACATGGGAGAACTGCACAGCAGCGCTGGGTCCCCAGTGTCACTCAGCTCCCTCCGAGGGGGCTCTCCCTGCCTCCTCCCAGTCCCCCCTTCACCTGAACCAGGGCCAGTGAAGGATGCTCAGGAGGTGGCAGACAGTTCCTAGGGCTGTCCCCCACTGTCCTTGGCTCCAGACAGACACCCTGCTGCCTCCTCTTCTCTCCCAGGCTGCCATAACCCCCTCCCCAAGCACCATCCCAAACCATGTGAACCCACCCTACCTTTAATCCCAACCGTCCCCACCTCCCTCCAGGACCAGGTGGGATCCTCTTCCTCTCTCACCACTTCGTGGATAATCACAACATTGAAGACCAGGCTTATTTAGCACTACATTATCCTCCTTTTGCCCGCCCCCCACCCCCCCCCCCCACTTCCTTGGCTTGTGAAGGTTTGGGGGCATTGCCAAGCGAGCGGGTGAAGCAGTGCCTGGAGTGCACCCACCGCTTCTGTCGCTTCCCCAAGGCAGCTGGGATTCATCAGACTGCCCAAAATAGGTTTTGGAGGTGTGAAGACTGTGCAGCAGAAAGGGTGGGGGAGGAAGGAAGGTGGAAAGGGGGAGATAAGGTGTTGCTTTTAAAACCTGGAGGGGATCCATGACAAAACTCCTCTTGTTTTTGTGCAGCCTTTCCACCCCCACCCCCCTCCCAAAGCTTCTCCTGACACATCTGGTCGCTGTCAGGAGAAATCACGTCCAGGCCTGGCTGACTCCAGCTCCTGTCGCCACAGAGATGCTCTGTCCATACCCTTCAGCTTGGGGCTGTCAGAGAGGTGGTCAGGGATGGATGCTGGGGCCACACAGATAGCACCACTCACAGGGTTTAAAGCTTCTTCCCCAAGCATTTCCCAACAGAAGGACAAATGTTCCTCTCTCTTAATGGGAGCATTTTTTCCATTTGGACCCAGCATTCTTCTCCCCACATCCTGGACCTCTCCACTGCTGCAGTCCATCTCTGATCCCTTGAGATCAATGCTCTCCAGCCATGGACAACAAACACCTCACCAAGGTTGTATCTAAGGGGTTTGCTGTCCCTGATAGCGGGTTTATCACCCCTCATCCTTTGACTGACATCCCCAGGGGCACTGGGAGTAGGGGGTGCTGCTCAAGGTGGGACCTGCTGCCCACAGCCCCCCCATGCCTAAGCCTCTGAATCCCAAACCATCTGAAGTTCCCCAAAAAGCCCTATTTGATCTCAGCTCAAGGGCACGATGCTGTGAAGAGCCAGGGAACAAGGTGAGAAAAATACCTGGTCTGAGTCAGGCTGTTTTAGCAGAAGGGCTACAGCAAGGGGGGGATCAACTGTATCTCCAGAAACCACAGCATCCCACCAAAAGAAGGACTGAAAGGACTCATTGAGACTGATGGCCTCCCAGGAGTAGGAGCTGAGACTTCATGCCTCTCCCGTGGCATCACCTCCACCTCTCTGCCACTTTCAGCTGAACACCAAGATTGATTGAACCCCCAAAAGTCCCCAAACTGGGTGAGACCAGGCCAGTGAAGGTTCCAAATATTCACTTCCCAACCTTTCCCAATTTGCAGCCCCTCAAGGTGACACCCCCATGGGAGCTGAGCCCAGCAGCTCTCCAAGGCACAGCGGCAGTGCCAGAGGGGTGTAAAACCAGCAAATCCCTGGTTCACACGCTCAACCCCATGTGCCATCTGCTGATGTTCATCGATGGAGAGCTGAACCAGGGGAGCCCAAAGCACCTTTGTTTTAAGTTGAGGAGCAAATCGGTAGCTGGCCAGAGACTGGCAGCCATCGGTCCCTGCAGGGCTGGGAAAGGCAAGGAGCAAAGGAGCTGTAGCAAGAACTTCTGGCCTGGAGCAAATATTTGAGTTGTCGAAGCAATAAAAAGAGGGAAGGAGACTCGCTCAGTGGTACTTGTTAATAAACAGAGAAGATTAATTTAACACAAAGGTTAAATATAACCAGAGGAAAGGAGGAAAAAAATAAAAGGCAGAAATAAAATAACTCAAACAATAGCAAATTAGAAGAGGTGTCAGTCGGGGTTTTTCCATCTACAGAACATTTTTTGAGCGTTCAAACATCTCAGGCTCTGGAATTTTGTTGGCTTATTATGTGTGTGCGTGTGTGCCTTTTGGGCTCTTTTTCTTCATTGGAGTCATTAAAAAGATGATATTTACCATTGCATATCTCACAGAATGATGATTGATGGAAACCAGATGCCTGCATACCAATCTCATTATATTTCTTTTTAAGCGATTCCATTCTGCACTCGCTAATTTGTACTCTGCGAGCTACATCTGGACCCAACGGACAGGATGTCAGGATTGCTTTTCCTCTCTTTTTTGCCCTTTTAACAACTTTAAGGACACAACCATTCCCAGTAGCAGAGCCAAAGGAAATAATTAAGGTGCAAAATCCACTGCAGTCACTGTTAACCTGGTTTCTGTTCAGGAGGAGAGATGCCACTTCTCCTCCCATCTCCCTCATCCTCCTTCTCCCCAGGCCCTGCAGAGCAAAGCCCACATGGAGAAGATCTTCCAGCCCAGCCATCTCCTTCCCTTTCCCAGCTGGGAGGAGGAAGAAAGGTGTTTGCTTGGTCCCCTTGAGCACCTAAACTCTTGATGCTTCACTTATCCTATTTGCAAACCATGGGGAAAAAAAATTGCCAGTGAGCCCTGGAAGCTGCTGGGAAGCATCAGCTGAAGCCCCGACCTGCAACTATAGACTTTTTTTTTTCCTAGATTTTCCTACTAAAGCTTTTATGTTTTCTGTCACCTCATCCCTCTATGTGGGAGAAACTCTCTCTAACCAGCCTGAAGTCTCTCCATATCCCTTTTCAAACCTCTTCTCCCAGCTCCCTTCTGCTCGGGTACCTACAAAGCAGCTGATACTGGGTAGGCAGGTGGTGTGTGGTGTTGCTATTTATTACGCTGAGGGCTGGCTGATTGCTTTGCCTGCACCTTTCCCCTGCCCCTCCCAGACACCTGTGTCCTATCATCCTAATTTCAGGCTGGGATAGGGGTGTTGGGTGCTGCACATGTTTACAGCCTCCAGGCCAAGGTGACAAAGGTCTCAGCCATGCCGATGCGACCACCCAGTGAGAGAGAAAAAGGCAAATCATAGAATCACAGAATCATTTTGGTTGGAAAAGACCCTCAAGATCATCGAGTCCAACCATTAACCCACCCCTGGCACTGTCCCATGTCCCTGAGAACCTCATCTCCATCTGTCCAACCCTCCAGGGATGGTGACTCCAGCACTGCCCTGGGCAGCCTGTTCCAATGCCCCACAGCCCTTTGGGGAAGAAATTGTTCCCCAGATCCAACCTCAACCTCCCCTGGCACAACTTGAGGCCATTTCCTCTCATCCTGTCACTTGTTCCTGGGGAGCAGAGCCCGACCCCCCCTGGCTCCAAGCTCCTTTCAGGCAGGTCAGAGATCAGAAGGTCTCCCCTCAGCTCCTGTTCTCCAGCTGAACCCCCAGGTCCCTCAGCTGCTCCCATCACACTTGTGCTCCAGATCCTTCACCGGCTTGGCCCCCACCTCCTGCACCAGAGGAGGGATTTTCAGGGCTGGTACCGACACATCTGGCACATCCTCAGCCATGGCCAGGGAAAGCACCCAGGCAAAGAGTTCCACCCCTACTGTGTTTTCGCTTCCCTTTGTCAGGGATGTCCTTGAAGCCCTTGGGGTGCCAAGTGGGATCTCTCCACCCACACACGGCTCACAGGTGATGCAAGGGCAGCCCTGGGACAGGGGACGTGGGAAAGGCTGTTTTCAGGTCACCCCGTGAGCTGCTGACACAGCTGATGCGGGATGCAGGGATCCCTGCTCAGCTGCCCTGGGCACAAAGCAGCCGTAGCAGCTGGTTCCAGCCGCTGTGATCGGAGAGAAAACGCAGCCGGAGGAAAAGGGGCTGTTTCTTATTAAACCCACACTCACTCCCTTCACCTCTCATGGAGGGGGCTGTTGTTTCAGCAAATGTCCCTTGTGCGTGTCCTTGTCAGCAGAGCGGAGCCCTTCTGCTCTCCTCGGCTCCAGAGAAACGTCTCTCTGGCTTGACCACAATGATTCACCAGCGTGTGACAAGCCATGGGATGGGGACATCACTGTATGGAAGGTCGGCCTTTTCATCAGGCCCTTTGCAAAGCGGGATGTTGCAGTGGGAGGATCTTGCCAGGCAGTTTTGCTCTGAAATTTGCCCATTGGCAGCCAGGGACGGACCCTTCCCTATGGACACCTCCACTCAACACATTGGCGCTGGGGGCAGCTGTGAAATCATATCTTTAATGCCATTTTAGGTGGATTCATCCCTTTTTTTTTTGTATTCAGCTGGAAAAATAAAAAAAAAAAGGGTCTTCTGCATAGCCAGACTCATTACTCAGGCTCTTTGCTGGTTTAACCTAAAACTTACAATAATGTCTGGCATCCAAGGAGTGCTTTTCTATTTCAAAGCTCCTTGCAAAGTGTCTGAAACCAGGTGTGCTGGCTCAGACTGAGCAGCTGTTGAAATCCGGCAGCCTGATTCTCCATTGGCAATCCTTTTGCTTCCCCTCCTACACCTCCTGAGAGAGGAAGAGCACATCAGGAGTGATGGAGAAGGTAACAATTTTGGAAATTTAGAAAGCTGATGGAGCTGGAGTGGAGGTGGAAGGAACAGTGACAGAGAAACCCTGTGGATGTGGCAGGTTGCGTTGCCTGCGCTCGGCCCGGCATAAACATTTGGTGTGGATTTGCTTGGGAACTGATAGAAACTGTCCCTGGGTTTTATCCTCTACTGGGATCTGTAAAGTTTTGTGGTCCCACATCTGCGATAGTGGTACGTGTGTGTGGGTGTGGGAGCAAGAGAATGCGATGCTCAGGAGATGCTCACCCTTGCACGGCGCAGAGCTGAGGCCCCCCCGAGTGATTATGCCCCCTGGCACAGTCTTGGAACGGGGGGTATTGGCAATGAACTACTGCAAGGGCATTAGAGAAAGAGGGATGCCTGGGGAGGGCTCCTGCACAGATGCCAGAGCTGCCCTGGTCCCCTCGAGCGCCCAGACTCCCCCGCTGCCACCTCTCTAACAAGGGGTGTTTTTCAAAAAGGATCGATTCCTAAATTACATATGGGGAAACTGAGGCACAGCAATGAACCTGGGGACATGGGGAGGCTAGGGGTAGCCCACGGTGCTGGCTGGTGTGCCCACTTGGGAGAGACCCAGCCAAAACACGCAGCCCCATATGTGCAGCTTGGGGGTCTGGGTCCAGCTCCAAAGGGTTAAGGCTGCAGATGGAGCCCACAGAGGCCCCTGAGCTCCGGAGGAGGAAGATGAGCGTGGAGGAGATTGTGCTTCCTCCGGCACGAGGCTCCCCCACCGAGGAAATTGTCAATTAACCACATAGTTCTTAACCACACAGCGCAGATTCCCATGATCCGGTGGCTGCTCAGCCAGAAGTCCCCATTATTCGTGTTTATGTCCTCTGGGAGCCCAGAGGCCCTGCAAGATCAGGACCCCACCGTGCTGCTGGCAGCACTGTGCAGATTTGCTATGGCTTCCAGCACTAGCAGCAGCCGTGACGGCTGGGAAGCTGAGGCCTAGCTCTGTGCCTCAGTTTCCCCACCTGTAAAGCATGGAAAGGCGGGGGGTGGTGAAGAATGGCTGGAGAAGGGGCAGAGGGAGGCGGATGGGTTCCTGTGGGATGCCCATGCTGCAGCCCTCCCCATCTCTTCCTTTCAGGAGGGCATTGCTGCCTCTCTGCCTCTGTTTTTGAGGCACAGGATCAGGCCCCAGGATGGTTTTTCCCCCCATGGGAAAAGTCATTCCCTGCCCTGGGCAGCTCTGAAGGGCTGGAGAGGGGACGGAGCAGGAAGGCACATAGAGACCCTCTGCCACCAGATACAGGCAACTCTCCGCTCACAACCCCGACAGCAGAAATGTGGCTGCTCACATATTCACCTGCTTTTACCTCTCTGCACAAGGGGATGCACCAAAGCAGGGGCTCACAGCTGTGTATCCCCCTTCCTTCACCCAGGCATCCTGTGCACATCCCTTCCTGCCTCAGTTTCCCTAGCAGGGTGATGAGAAACACCAGAAACAAGCAGTAAAGCACAGAGGTGGCTGGAGCAGCTCTCGGCCCCCCGCACATCGCATGTCTGTGCATCCAAAAATGTGCTGGGCAGGTCAGCTCACATTGTGCCAGCAGCCCCCATGCTGCCCCCTCCCCAGCCCTGACCTCTCAAGCTGCTGAATCATGTCTTGGGCAGCGCTGCCGCCCGCCCGGGCTCCCGGCGGCCTCCACGCCTGACCCACTTCTCCCAGCAGCTGGTGCCAGCTGGGAACCACAGCGGGAGAGCGGCGGCAACCAGTGCCCCAACCCCGGCCAGGGCTGCCCATCATCTCCTTCCCCAGGGAGCTCATGGGGAACAGGTTGGAGCTGGCAGGGGAACGGGTCTTAAGGCAGCAGCACAAAGCTCTGTGCGCGGATGGAGTTTGCTGCTGGGAGGGCAGCCTGGCCCCCCCGGGTCATGGCACGGGGATGCAGGCAGATGTGCTGCTCCAGCTTGTGCTGCTAGAGGGGACAGTAGCTCAAATTATACTGACATCCCTGGGGACACGCTAGACACGAGGAAGAAATTTTTGACCCTGAGGGTGGTGAAACACTGGCGCAGGTTGTCCAGAGAGGTGGTGGATGAACCATCCCCAAAGACATCCCAGGCCAGGCTGGACGGGGCTCTGAGCAACCTGAGCTGGTGAAGATGTCCCTGCTCATGGCAGAGGTGGCACTGGGGGAGCTGGGAAGGTCCCTCCAACCCGAGCGACTCTATGATCTGTGATTCTATGCACCAAAAGTCCAGATCTCACTCTAAGCATCCCAGGGAACCTCTGGCTGAGGGAGCAGCTGTGGGTTTAGCTGGGATGTGCCAGAGCATGTGTTATGGCCAAGCATGTAAATGCTCACAAGGAGCCAAGGTGCCAGCTCAGTCCTGCCCTGTTGGCACAGTCTGGGGGGAAACCCCCCAGCATGGTGCCACAACTCTCCCTGGAATGAAAAAAATGGACCAGAAACTTCTACAGGGAAAGTCTGAGTTGGGACCAGAGTTCAGCCCTGAGGTTCCCGCTGCTGCACCTCGCTGCCCCTCGTCCCCAGCCCTGCTCTGAGCCCCACAACTGCACACAGGACACTGAATCAATGAGCTGCCTCGGGTGACTCCCCCACGGCATTGACATGAGTCCCTCAGTGACAGCCAGGGCACCCAGCTACCCCACACTGTGCTCCCGGCTGGGGGACACTTGGCTGAGCTGACGGATGGGCTATGGCACAGCCCAGGTGCCAGGTAAGGAGCTGTGGGCCAAGCCCTGTGCTGAAGCTCATGGGATGGGGAAAAGAAGGATTTTGCATCCTCCAGATGTCTGCAGCCCTTCACACAGCCCAGGTGGGGTTGGTGTCCCCAGCCGTGGTGCTGTGACACCCCCTGACCGCCCCTGGTTGGCTGCACAGAGCGGGAGCCTTGGGGGAATGGGCTGAGCCATCAGCTGGCTCTGAGAGAGGGAAATGTCTGAGGAGGTAGAGAGGGAACTCAAATGTCATTCTGGCTTCTCTGTGGAGGGGTCTTGCTGGGAAAATCCCATTGCAGTGCCGGCAGTGAGCTGGGAGGGGACCCATCTCTGCTCACTGGCATGTCAGGGAGCTCTGCTCCCTGCAGATCGCGGGGGCTGGAAAACTTTTTGCTGATTATTAATAAACAGTGCATCCATCCCAGCGGTGCTCTGAGCACCCACCGTCCCCGACTGCAGGAGCAAAACGGGAAGGACACAACCCAGGCTCCTGTCTCCTGTCTGGGTGCTGGGGTTGGGTGTGGGGGGAGCCCACGGGGACCCCTGTGTTGCTGCTCCCTGGGATGGGCGGTGGGAGATTTGTGTCCCTGGAGCATCTTTGCCAACAGGTCAGCACAGGCACCTCACCTGCCCCTCTCCTTGCTCTGCCTGTCCCCTCTTAAATAAGGGTCACAGCCCACTGGTGATGCACCCATGGACACCCCAAACTCCTGGTGTCTGCAGGATTCCCACTCAGTGCCTTTCCAGGGTACCCCAAGCTATGCAAGAATGCCCAACCGCCTTTGATCCCCACCTCAAGAGCATCTCCCTGGTTTGCTTTCACAGGGTTTGTGACCACCAGTCACAGCCCCATGCCAAGGGTGATGCTCCACACCCCACTCCTGGGGTGGCTGGGTCCCTGTGCCCCCCGCACCCCCTGCCACCGCCAACTTCAGCGCTCTCCTTCCCGCCGACGCTGCCGCCGGAGGGACAGATGGTGCCCTGGGAGACACACCTGCTTGGGTTTTATCTTGGCTCCCAACTTGCATTATTTCACCCGCCAGCCGGCTCCGTACCGCTGCCATCCGCACGCAGCCAACTGGGGGGGGTAAAGAAATAAAATACCCCCAATGCACCCGAGCTTGGTGCTGCTCTTCCCCCTCCTCCACCACCCCCCAGGCTTCGTCCCCAGGCTAAGGTGACCTTTGCCAGGGAAGCAGCTTCCCCCAAAGTCCCCGGTGAGGCTCCCCCCGCCGCCACCACCCGGCTCCAAGGTGTGGAAATCAGAGGAGTGCTGTGAAACCTCCCTGCTCCCCGCCAGCGATTGCGCCCAGCCAGCTCCCCACTCGCTGTCATTCATCTCACTTCAGTTATATATATTGTTCTGCCTCTTCCTCAGCTATAAAGAGATTTACTTGGATTTGCTGCTTCCTTTTTTTTTTAAATACCTGATGAGTATGGAGACACCAACGTCCTCGCAGTTTGCATATACTCTGCTCCATGTCTCTTGAATAACCTTTTTCTCGGCGTCTGAAATCTCTTCACTTCTTTCCCACCTCTCAATCTCCATTTCTCCCTGGACTTTCTCCATGAAAAACAGCCGGCAGGATCCTCCGGGAAGCCAGGAGGAGATAAAGCGAGATGCGTGCGAGCGGGTATATCCTGCGAGCAGAGACAAGGTGTTTGCTCAGCGGCTCTGCCGACGGGTGGATGTATATGTGTGTGTGTGTGTGCGAGCGTGGCTGCCTGCCGGCGTGTTTAGATATCTGTAATTTAAAAAAATATCCCGGCAGTGTGATGCATGCGATTAGATCTCAGCTCTCCTAGCGCTGGCCATGGCTGTAGTTCGCTTCAGCTCGGCTCGGGTGTGTGTGGCTGACTGATGGGGAACTGCCTAAAAGTAAAATATTCAAAGGCATCGCAAGACCAGCCTCTTCACCAACGTGTGAACGTGAGCTCACTTTCTCCCTCTCTCCTCCTCTCTCCCACTCCTCCCTCCTTCCCTTTTTTTTCCTCCTGAAAGGGAGGGATGAGGGAGATGTTCTGGGAAACATCAGGATGGTGCTGGGGGGGCCGAGATAGGGCTGGAAGTTGTTTTTTTGTTATTTTGGTTTCTTTTTCCAGCCCTTGTAAACAGCTCAGAGGGAATTCAGAATCCAACGTGCTGAGTTAAACTTATCCAGAGCGCCGACTCTGCCTCAGCTCCCCCCTCGCAGCCCTTGGTTTGCGTTTGGAAGGACAGACCCTCACTCGCCTCTGCTGTCGGGGCTGGATGGGGAGTCGGGGTGAGGGGGATGGGAGGTGCCCCCACCCATGGGTGACTCTTGTCACCCAGAGATCATGCCCTGTCCCACGGGGGCTGTTTTAATGACAAGGATTTGCTCACCCTCCCCATAGCCAATTGTAAAGGCATTTAAAGTTAAGGCGCTTGTTAAATCAAAATATTATTATTCTGTGATTGCATCACTGCTGGTGGTGTCTCAGCGGGGATGCGGCACACGGGAACACCTCCCCACCAGCCTTCCCGCCGCCTTCGTGTGTGCCCTTTTTGGGCTGTTTTTTTACCCAAATGCCATTTCCAGCTCCCAGAAAATCCGGCACGTTAAACCCGCAGCACAGTCCATTTTCACAGAGAGAAGGAAAATACTACCAAGACTTGTAATAACCAACAATCCCCCAGAGGGGGATCAGAGACAAGAGAAGCAGCCTGGTGTTCACAGCCGCCTCCTGCACCCTGCCAGGGCAGACAGACAGACGGACAGAGGGGCTGACGGACAGCCAGGCTGAGGGTGCAGCTCTGGCACCAGCCACGCAGGGGCTGGGGGTGGCTCAGCCCATTTGGGGGCTGAAGCTTCATTATTGCAGATATGCAGAGGGCAAAAAGCTGTTATTTCTTCTCAATACCAGACTGGATTAAGAGCAGCCAGACCAGTAGTGTCAGCAAACTGGCTCTTGCAGATGTAATGGGAGCTGGCAGAGAAGCTGCTGCCCACGTGTCCCCCATTCTGGGTCCCCCACCAACTTCATGCTGGGACAAACTGAGAGCCCCACATGTCAGTGAACCCCTTGGCTTGGAGACACAAACCTGGGCTTAACTGGGATCTACCAAACCCACAGCAACGTGGGCAACCCTACATGGTCAGGCATCATTCAGGTCTCCAATAGCACCACCTCCAGCTTCTAAATAATCAGATTTTCATCAGCCAGTGTAAAGTTTGGCTTTTCCTCCTGTCCATTAGCCACTGGGATGAGCACCCGTGAGCCCAAGCTCAAATATTAACTACAATGTCCCCAGGTGGCCACCATGCAGCAGAGAATTGTCCCCTCTGGACCCGGCAGGGCACGGCCAAGCGTATTGCCCTCTCTTTAAAATGCAGGAGAAGAGCTGCTGCGCTTAGACTCGGCTTAAAACCAGAGCAAAACTGCAATGCAGTACTAGTGCTTTCAAAAACGGAAAAAAGCCTCAAATTCTGACAAATACGAACAACTGGGCAATAATCTGGGTGGACCATTGGTTAAGTTTTTACTCACTGTGTGTTTAAAGACAAGGACTCTTAGAAGCTTTTGGACCCTGTGCCTTAGGCAAAGGTGGGCTCACAGCCTGGTACCTGGCTGCAGCGTGAGCCTGGCTCCTTGGCACCAGCAGCCAAAGGATCTTGGTTCAAGAGTTTCCATTTCGAGATCTTAGAATATTAGAAAAGTAAGTGGGAAATCCTCCATTCCCACAGGCGCAGGGGGTGGGGATGGGATCCAGGACCCCCGAGGCTCTGCTGCATCCCTGTGGGAAGTGTCCGCACCTCCACCAGCTTCTCCCACGCCCCCTGTTCCCCACCATGTTGCCTCTCCCCCTCCCTGTGTGCTGGGTGCAATGAGAAATGTACTTGGCTCCCGATCCTTGAGTGGGAGGTGAAGGTAAAAAAACCCGAGACTTCATCTCTCCAGCGTGTGGGATGCGGCTGACAGCAGATCCCCACCCTTGACTCCTCCATGGTCGCTGAGGCGAAGGCGGAACCCCCAAATCCAGACCCTTAGGCTGAGCCCAGCTTCTCTGGTGCGTGGGGACAGCCTCACTACGTGGTTCTTGGAGAAACGTGGGTGACTTCTTGTGTCCCCTGGAAAGTCACTTCCCTGGGACCTTCTGGTCAAGGTGGGAGGTGGAAGATGCTGCTACGGCTCTTTGTCATTTTTGCTCCCGCCGAGGTGGCCGAGGGCCATGGAGGGCACATGTGTGTGCCAGGCTGGGTGTTTGTCCTTCGTCCTTCCCAGCAGCCACCTCTCATCTCCTCCCGGAACCACTCCAGGCTGCTGCACTGTCTCACCTGGAGACACTGGACTTGTTATTGCTGAAGCGAAGCCACTGGTCATCAGCACAGCTCACCCAGCATTGCCCCTGGTGTGCGGTGCTTTTCTCTGCATCTTCCTAATCCAGCTCTGCTGCCAACTGCACGGTCCTGGCCTGCAAAGGAATAACAAGACTTTAGGAAAGGGATTTGCAGCGCCTGCTCCAGCCAGATGCCCCGGTAGAGAAAGATTTAGTCTAAAGCCTGTATAAATGCTCTGTGCTTATTGCAGGTTTCCTTCCCCCGGCTTCTGCGATCCCAGGAGACTTGTGCACAATCCCGATGCTCCAGCTCTGTGCCAGCAGCACCTGCGCCCTGCGAGCTGTCACTGTGGGAATGAGCTGGGGACAACATGAGGGGGCTTAAGGGGCTACAGGATCCCCCCAGATCCTGCTGGGGTTCCATTGCTGTCTGCCTCTCCGTCACGGTGGGGTGGTGAGCCCATGCAGGATGTCATGGGACCCCAGTTTAATCGTGCAGCCATTGTCTGTGTTACTGGCACACTCCATTGCTAATTAACTTATAAAGACCAGTAGCATCAAGAGACTGGGATTCCCCCCAGCTCCATGTCCCCAACATAGCTGGGAAGAGCTGAGCCAGCAAGGTGACAGCATTGGGAGCTGCTGTCCCCCCACCCTGGCTTGGGCAGCCCCGGGGAAGTTGAACCCAGGCTGGTTGTGTGGAGCAGAGCCGGGGCAGACATTCTTCTTCCTTGGATTGAAACCAGAGCTCAAGAGGAGCTTCCAGAACTGGTATGGAACGTGTTGGAACCAAACCAACCCTGACTCTCCTTCCTACATGGAAACAGGGTTCATCTTCTCTGCAGTTGAAGTCCCACAGGTGCAGCTTTGTGCAGAAATTGAGGTCTGCAGTGCTACCAAAGCAAAACCCCGCAGTGGGATCTGCCCTGAGCCCCCGGTGCCCACCCTCCTCTCTTGCAACCCCTGTATCCACCCTGACCTCCAGCCCTCCACTCCCATGATGGGAGCAGGATGAAGTGGGGTGCTGGGGACACCAGCTGGGGACCAGCACGGCAGCAGGGCTGGGGTGATGCCCAGGATGAAGGATGGGATGAAGACATCCGGGCAGGACTCTCGGCAGCAGCGGGTGGGTGAGATGAGGCCAGCACAGCCTCCCTGTGACCTGCTCGAACCTTGTGTCAGCTTTCCGCCTCCCACCCCAAAACGTCCCTACCAACCCACACAATCTAAAAAAACCCAAACAAAACAAAACAAAGATTAGGAAATGCAGGGGGAAAAAAGGAAGCAGAGAGAGGCCCTGGGAGTGGATCTGGGTGCTGCCTGGTGCTCGTAGGCAGGGCAGGGCAAGAAGCTGCCACCGCAGCCCTGGAGAGCCCTTCCCACCCAGACCAACCTGGTCCCAGCCTGGGAACTGTTGCAAAACCCCCCCAGTCCCACCCTGGGATTTGAGGAAACTGAAACCTTGTGATGCAAACTGGGAGGGATGAAGCAAGAGATGCTTTCTCAGGAAGCAGGTGACGGATCCAGCACCGTGGGGCTGCACAGACAAGGCCACCAGCTGGCTGCTAAACTTCCTCGGACCCTGACCAGCCTCCGGTGTCACCACCTTCCCCCTTGTCCTCCCGTGCTGAGCTCTCCCACCGGCAGGAACCAGCTGCCCCCCCAGGAGCACAGCCCCTGTCACAGCTGGACCCATCAGCGGTAAATGAGGATGACAGGGTTATTGGGAAACAAGTCGACACTTCCAAACAGATTCTCTTTGCTGCTCTTTTCCTTCCTGAAGCTGGTCTGAGCGTGGCAGGGGTTGCTCAGGAAAGCCAGCAAGCTAATATATTCATGTCATCTTGCGTTTAGTGCCAGGACATGAAGTAAACACTGTCAGGGACCTCGCTTCGGTTCAAAGACAAGCCCTGTTTCTTATTCCAATCACATTATCCATGCTCCCCGTACAGCTTCATTGATTCATATCTTAAAAAGAAAAGCCTTCAAAACCCATTAAGTCTGCCTTGCCGCTCCAGCCCTGCTCTCAAGGGCTAGGGCAAGAAGCATTAACTAATCTGCTCACATTACCTTGCCTTTGAACCGAGCATCTCTCGGTGTCAATCAAGAGTGTTTGGAAGTGATACGCTCCCACGTGGGGCCAGTTTTGGTTGCTGAGGTCACCCAATGTCATGGAAGCAGAGGGACTGGCACCCTGCACTGGGTCCCTTTGGCACCCACGGTCACCCAGGGCTCGTGCCCACAGGTTATGGCCCCTGTTCAGTTCTGGAGATCGATGCACGTGTAAGCAAGCCCATGAAGGAGCAAATTCCTGCAGCTGCTCTTTCCCAGGGCCTCAGACAGCACCTGGGGTGCAAGAGCAGAGACTCCCGGTGTCAGCCCGGCCGGGTCTCAGCGAGGGGAGATGGCTTTGCAAGCAGCAATGTCCTCCCAGGGATTACGAAAGCCACCGCTGCCTATTGCCAAGGAAAAGAAGGTCCTTCCAGCCTCTTGGGCTCCAGCTCAGCCAGCAGCTGCTGTTTATTTGGCTTCGGCAACTTCCCCACATACCGAAACGTGCTCCCGGGAGCCCAGCATGCTCCAGCGCGGCCGGCCGGGACGTCGAGCTTGGCCACCCCGCATGCTCCCCAGCACCTTGCGTAAGGCGGCGCCGCACCCTCCGGCCTGACTTCCACTTGGGAAAGAATTATTCACTCTTGTTTCCATCTGACTGGAGGACACACTTGGGATGAAACACCCACCGCCCTCCCGAAGGCTTCCCATCCTGCCGGTGCCAGCAGCGAGGCCAGAACCGTCCCCTCTGCCCTTGGCTGACCCCCAAGTTCAGGGATTGGGACTGTTTACTGGATGGGCTTAGAGGGATTTGATTTTACTAACATTTCAAGTGGTACTCATGACTGTTGTTTGTGGGGTTTGGAGCACTTTGAGAGGACATGTCCACCAAGAGGGGACTAACCACAGCTGTCCCAGGCCCCTGTCACCGCTGGACTTAGGGCATCTCAGCTAGTCGGGGATGGAAAGCCAGGCTTCCTGCAAATCTCAGCTTTGTTTTTTCCTTCAGACCCAACCAGTCATTAAACCCAGATCAATCCAGGTCACTTGGATTCGGTTCTCGTTTCAAAATCCTTTTGCCTGCTCTGGGGCTCCTCTGGTCAGGACCTTTGTGCACTATTAAACCCCATGTGTGAGTTCACGTGCACGTGTGTGAACACACAGCTGTTTTCCTCCCTCTCTGTCTCTTACAGAGGATTCTTCCCCATTTATTCTCTTTAACCTAAATCCACAAAGTCACCTGACTCCACAAAACGTGTTTTGCATTGCAAAGGGCTGAGCTGGGACAAGGGGAATAAAGGCACTTAGCAGCCCATGGGTAGGACATTCATGGAGTTTACAGGCCAGGGAAAGGCTTCCCTGGTGAGACACCATGCGCAGAGGTCTGTGGGGACACCATGGGGCCAGAGCCATGCTGCGGGGAGAGGTGTGCGTGCTGCTGAGCGATGGCAGAGTGCGGAGGAGGAGGCAAACCCAGCCCGGGCGATGGGAGGATGCAGACAAGGTCTCGGGGTCAGCTGGCTGAGATGCGTCCACGGGGAATTACATGCAGGTCTGAGCCTGTCAGGTTACAGGAGCCGGGAAGGGGGGAGTGGGTTGAGGCAGGTCTGGCAGGAGGAGGGAAAAGGGAGCGGGAGGCAAAGGAGGAGCAGGGGGAAGGTGGGTGAAGTGGGGAGCAGAGCGGAGCACCCAGCCCTGGTGGTGACGGGGATAGAGGGGCAGGAAGATGGGCTGGGTGGATGGGGTGGGAAGGTCCATCACGTGTCCCTCCCAGAGCCCGCCTGGCCAAGGTGTGGGGATAAAGACCATACGGGGCCTGAGCTCCTCACGCCAAAACCAATTAAGTGCTCAAGGGGTCACAGTCCAGCTGCTTGGCTCCCTCCTGCCCGAAGGTCAGAGGAAAGCGTCCTCATTTGTTGCCTCTTAATTAGATCTGATCCTGCTCTAATTCCTCCTAAAACCAGCCCTGAGAGCCTTCAGGTGGCTGCTGGGGAGAGGTGCCCGCCAGCCAGGGTGACAGGCCAGCCAGGCACGGGTGACAGCCCCAGGCTGAGCGGTGCCTGCGGGAGGGACGCGCGGGGCCGGCGGCGCTGGGGGTGATGGAGGAAGCGCCATGTGCACCACCCTCCTGCTCCTCGGCACACTCGTCATGATGCTGCGGCGCCGCTTCTTCAACAAAGTGGAACCGTATGTCCTCTCCTGTCCCCTCGGGGCCCTGGGGCTTGGGACAAGAGGGTGAGGGGTGGCCCTGGGGTGGGGGATCTTGCTACTCAGCCTAAGACCCATCCTTGGAGATATTTGGTTTCCTTCTAGTTTTGATCTTCTGGGCGCCAGCCATTCCCTCATGCAGGGCAGAGGGGAACTGTCTGTGCTGTGACCTCCTCCTCGCTGCACCAGGGCGAGCAAGGAAGACATGCAGGAATGACCTCCTGACTTTCTGTTGCACAGGGACAGATCTGAACTCCTGGGATGCTTTTATATGCAACGATCAAGGTGTTTCCTAAATGAAGCAGCCCAGCGCCCTGCTATCCATCCAGACAAGCAGCCTGGCTGCCTGTTTGTCTTCATACCGTGGCTGGAGAGGAGACTGAGCAGCACTCTCAGCCATGGGGACATCCCCAGGCTGCCAATGACACTCAGCAGCACCCAGCTATCAATCCTTCTCATGCGAAATAGCCCTGGGGAGGTCCTGCTCCATCCCTGAGTGCTGGGAGCAGTGGTGAGGGTCTGGGTATGAAGGGTGGCTGAGAACATCAGCTCAGTGTTGGCTTTTCAGAAGAACCACCACACTGCAGCGCTGCGCTCCGTGCCCACGCACACACTCACTCCCGTCCCAGCTCCCAGGCGATGGCAGAGAGCAGATGGAAAGGGACTTGCTGCAGTCCCCCATCAAGTCAATGACAAAGCTGCGACCGGAGCGCAGTGTCACCTCCTGCTCAGTGCATCCTCACCATGCGATGGGCACAGGGCTGGCAGCTGCGGCTTCCACTTACCTGTAGCTCCCCGTGGCTTTTGGGAGGGAGTTTTGTTCCTATTCAGCACTTGCTTGGCTTCAGCTCAGCGGCAGTGGGACCACATTCTTGTCAAGGTCAAGCATCACCCTTATGCCAGGCTCAGATCAAGGAGGTTTCCGCTGGAGATGCACAAATCTATTTACCAGTGGAGACTGGAGACATCTGAAAGTGAGGAGGTCAAATTGACACTTAACGAGACAATTAAGTCGGGAGAGGGAGAAACAAGACTGGAAGCAGGGAAGGCATCTCCTGGCCTGAGTACCACAGCCCTCCCTTTGCTACCTGCAGCATCAGGACTAAATTAAGGACTCATTAATTAAGTGCCTGAGCAAAAGTGCTTGCTGCAGAGGTGGGGGCTGTCTCAGGGCAGGGGGCACAGGGGCAGCTGGCAGGGCCAGCAGAGCTGGCAGCCAGCAGGTCTGTCCCTTGGGAAGCTGCTGGGCGAGCAGGCAGCACTGGGGGGGCACGTGATGGGACATGGCTCAGGGACAGGTCACCTGAAGCGATGGCAGCAGTGCTGGCAGTGAGCAGGGAGGCGGCTCCAGCCACAGCACAAGCTGTGCCCATGGGAGCTGCCTTTGGGAGCCTGGGCAGGGATGCGGGGACAGCTGTGCAGCTGGCTTGGCACCCTTTTAGGAGCAAGGAAAATGTGCAGGTGTGGGAGGAGGTGTCAGGGATGGTTGTGGCTCAGCTACCGTGTCCTTGCTTTTAGCAAGCAGTGGGAAAGCACAAAACCTCACAGGAGGAGGTAGGATGTAGCCTGGAGCTGAAAAAGCTGGGGTTAGGAGGGAAAGAGGGGCTGCTGTGGCTCTTTCCACTCATGCAAGGATCAGCAGCTGTTCCACCACATCTAAACCAGGCCCTGCAGCCTGGTCAGACCTCACACCTGACTGCCATCATCATCACCATCGTCAACCTGTGGGCAGTGGGACAGCAACACAGCATGGGGAGAGAGCATGCATGGACTCAGCTTGTGGGGTCCCCAGCACAGCACTGGAGCCCCAGGGAGCACAAGGGAGACTCACAGCTGGATGGTTGGGAGAAGCTTTGTCTGAGCCCCACTGCAGCCTTCGGACCGGCACTAGGTCAGGATGCAAAGACACCAGCCGACAGAGAAGCCATGTGCTGCTAGATTAGCTCTTCTAGTGATTAATTGCTTTCACCATTGAAGACCAGTGGCTATTAAGAGGTTTTCTACTTGCTCTGTTTTGGACATTCATCTACTGACCTTGCTCTCTGCTGTCATAAATCAGAGCAGTTCCACTGACAGCTTTATACCAGAAGAGAATTTGTCACCAGCCTTTTGTATTTTGGAAAAGAGACGTTGCAGAAGCAAGAGAAAGAACTGCTGCCAGACTGGGGCTGGGACAAGTGGTAAAGGTGACCGAGGCAGAAGGACTGAGGCTTTGGATGGGCACGGTGGAGGGCAGGTAGCATCCTCCAGACCTCAAACAGACCCAAGGCACCAGAACCCCAATCCAGTTTTGATCCAACTGGATTTCAATGAGTTACAGGACCAGGCTCAGGCTGCGCAGGCACTAGGACGCCATACAGCAACAAAGACCAGGATTTTCCATATGTGCACTACTCTGGGTGACCCCTGGATTGAAGACATCCCTGAAAACCAGCACACAGTGAAGAAAGACAGGAACTCACATGTTCCATGGGATAAAGCTGCCTTGGTGCAGGAACGTCCCCCTGGCTCTGACGTCCCCGTGTGCAGAGCAGAGCGTGCATCCTGGGCAAAGGACACAAACAAACAGCACAGGCAAGATCAGATTATGTGAAATCCCCGGCTCACTTGACCTCCTTCACGTCCCGTCTTCTATTTATAAGCCTTGGGGCTGTCAGGGACAAGGCAGGTTGTCCTTGGCCCACACTCACAGGGCTGGGGGGCTCAGCTGTGGGCGCATGGGGTTGGGGTTGGCCCCTGGAGCTGGTTGCCACCATCCCAAAATGAGAGGTTTGAAAGGTTTCCTCCTAAAAGCTCAGCTGCAGGGTCTGCTGTTCCCCCTCACTGGAGATGAAAAACAAACTGAAGTGCCAGCCTGGACTAACCTCCTCGTGGAGGAACAGGAAGGTCATGCAGGACGCCTTGGGCTTGGGTGCTCAGGTTTCCTCAACAAGCAGTGATTTATTCTTTGTTTAATGTGGTATTTAACAAGAAGGTCCTGGCTGGGGGCCAGGGCTGGTTAAGGATGTCTGCTCTGTTTACCTTTCTCATGTTCTTCCCCTCCGGTCCCATCCTGGCGGGAGCTGCTCCCCACCTGCTGCTCAGCAGTATCTGGGTTTAGGGAGCTGGAGGTGCCGCTGACCCGGTGCCCTGGGGTTTGTGTCAGTGCTGGTGCAGTACAGGGGGGATGTAGGGCAGCAAGGACCCAAGGGAGCCCAGAAGCACCCACAGGATCCTTCTGGGAAGAGAGGGAACCAGTCGGGGGCTTCATGGGGCAAGGCTGGACTGTGGCAAATCAATGGAGGCACTTTGGGGAAGTGAAATGCGGATTTGCCTTTGCTGCCTTCTCAGCCCTCACACAACAGGCTGGACATGAACCCCCCAGGCTCCAGAAGGGTTGTTTTCCTAGAACTGGGCCATGGGAAGAGGGAGCATTTCGTGCCTGCACGCACCTCTCCCCCCACAAGGACACCCTCGTTGCACCCTGCACACTGCACTGCAAGGCGAGAGCAGACCCACTGCACCTCAGGCTGGAGAAAACAGAGCCGGTAGCTTGGCATCATCTGGATTTAACCTTCCAGCTTAGTGCCCTCTGGGGAGCAGGACGTGACCTCCTCATTTCTACCGCCCAGGCACGGCTGGCAGCGGCAGCACAGGGCTCTGCATCTCCGGGCTGGAGCCGTCAGCGCGCAGCAGGCATGCACAGACAAGTGTCAGCTGAATCTCTGTACGACTTTAAATACATTAGCAAAGCCACAAACACAGTTCCAAAGTGCTGCAGGCACAGCCAAGCTGATAAATAACCCCCAAATCCACCAGCAGGAAAATGACCCCCCTTTTTCCATGGGAGACAAGGTTTAGCATCACTTTCCCTCCTGTATCCATTTAGCAGCTGAGCAGATCCACTTGCTGCCTTTGAATCCAGTACCAGAAGGGTCAATTCTGTGCCACTTCTGCGGAGTCATTATCCTGCCGGTTATATAAATGTCTGGGCATGCACAAAAGGCAGTGCTGATACAGTGGCTCCGACACCAACTCTCTCCAACACCTGCTTTTCAGCTGGAGAGAAAGCCGAGCACAAGAACATCTCGAGAGCTGTCACACAGAAGGCTGCTGGCTTTCAAGCTGAATGGAGAGCTAAATAGCTCTCACTTCTCCTTTAGAATCTCATTTCTAAATGCAATTAATACTGGCACATGCATAATGAGAGACTGACGAGTGAATACAGACTCCGGCAATAAAGAAGCCAGCCCCAAGTGCTATGTAAATATTACAAATCCTCAGTAGAAGCTGACCCGGGGAAGACAGCTTTCTGGTGATTAAACCCAAGTGACAATACGACTGGATTCCTACATCTGTCACAATACTACCTGCTGATACATAATGAGCTACACTAAAAGAACTAGCTCTTGCTGCTCTTCAATGCAGATAAAATGTCTATTTGTAGAATGTAATTAATCTCTTCTTCAAAATCAGGAACCTTAGTGTCCTTGGTAACAACATGCCAGTGACTCAGAGAGTGTCTCTGGCTTTTTCTTCTGATTTTTGAGCGAGTTATTGAAAGTGACCCCAAATTCTAGCGCTGAAAAGGTGCTGCACTTCAGAAGTGGAAAAGCCAGCTGGGTATCAGGAGGCAGGGATGGGTTTTACCTGCACTCTGCAGGGCTCTTTCAGCAGCTTCAGGAGGTTCCTGTCCCTGTTTCAGCCAGATTTCCTGGGATGAGACGAGTTCTGTCCCCAAGACCTGATCCTCAACCCATCAAGCACAAATCCCCTTTTACCATCAGGCATAACCAGGCTGGTACAATACTGAAAGCAGAGCAAGAGTGAGGATCCCAAGATGAAGCTGCTCCCTCCTTTGCCTGGTTTCCACAGGCAATAAGCCAGAGGTGTCAAATTCATTTTCACCAGGGGCCACATCAACCTCACAGTTCCCTTCAAAGGGCAAAATGCAATTTTAGGACTGTATAAACGTGGCCCCTGGTGAAAATGACTTTGACACCCCTGCAAAAAGTGGCTTATTTCAGCCAAGTATGGGCAGGGATAAAGATTCAAGGGCATCCAGAACCTACCAGGTAGCAACAATGCAAAGCCATGAGCACTGGAACAGCAGAGGAATGTGGGGACATGTGGCTGGCAGAGCCCTGGGTCCCTTTGAGGGTTGTACTTGGGCATTACCTGCTCCTCCAGCCACCCTGCCCCAGGCTGGCTGAGATGGGTGCTGAAAACGCAAATTTGGGGCACTGGAAAGCACTCAGAGGCCAAATCCGCTTTCTATGAATTTCAGTGGGAAGCAACCGCTGCTGGATGTTGCTCACTGACCCAGTTCCAAAGCCCAGGGGACGGATGGGCGGTGACAAAGGGATGGCTGATTGGAGAGAGTGGGTGATGGAGGACTTGCATGATTTATTTAGTTTCTGGAAGGAAAAAAAAAAAAGAAAAAAAAGAATTGTTGGATAAAATCAGCATATTCCAGGCTAAACTGTGCTGCAGCAATACTTTGTGGGACAGGAGTTGAGGTGCTTGGTCTCAGCAAGCTAACATCTTTCATTTAAAAAGCCAGATTAGTCCAGGGGCTCTGGTCCCACAAGGTTTCAGAGCAATTTGCCCCTGGGCTGCAATCGGCACAGCTCACCCGTCTCTGTCCCCAGGCACCCCGAGGGAGAGGACGAGACCAGGAGAGAGGCCGACTCTGACCCTCGCACCACGTAATGCTGCTTCCGAGTGAAAACCAGGTGGGATGTAGCAGTTAGCTGGGCTAGATGCAGCTTTGGGGAAACTGTGGGAAGAAAATGCAAGCTTGGGGTAAAAAGCTTCGTCTTTGCCTTTCTGCCCTACTCACAGATCCCATGGGCATTTTAATTATTGTTTCTTCCTGTTTCACCCAGAATTTATAGGTCTTTCTGCCTGCTGGGGAGGCTATGAAGGCTCTAGAAAAACTGCTCACCCTGGGGGAAGGAAATTAGAGCCTGAAACAGACAGATTAGAAGGGAAAAAGCCCATTTTTCCATCATTTTCAGCAGCAGCTCGGTTCCCAGGTGAGAGCACATCCAGCTGCCCGGGTGCCAAGAGCATCTCGCAGGGACAGGAAAGGCAGCAGAGCTGGCACTGGTCCCGCTGCGGTGGGCATGGGCTATATGTGAGGTGGAGATTTGGAACTGATGTGGCTTTGTCCCCTGCACAGTGACCCCAGGGACTGAGGGCCAGCGCCAGGCTGCCCATCTACGGCTCCCAGCAAAGGTAGGACAACTGCCCAGGAGAAAACCTTTGGTTTCGGGTGAGGGGATGCCAGCCTGGGGCACATGTGTGGGTGTTTGGGGGGAATTTGAGGCCAGGCCTGTGTATCCTAATCCCCCCAGCCTACAGGGCACTGCCAAACACCCACAGGCAGCCCAGGGACTCACCTTCCCTTCCACAGATGCCCCAAAGCTCATAAACTTGTCTGTCCCAGCTCAGCAAAGCATCAACCGTGAGTCCTTCTCCTCCTGCAGCTCCCCTGCAGCCGGCATCCGGTTCAGCACACGCCGAAACTCCCAGCGAAACGACCCACGACGCCAACCAACCCACATCCCTCTAACTCCTCTCTTGCAGCCCAGGGGGGATCAGACACCGGCTGAAATGCTGGTGCAGAACAGAAATTTGCCTGTTTTTAAGGCTGAGCCCTGCGGGGTGGCCGGCAGCCCCACGGCAATGCCCCCCCAAAGCCACCACGCATCCCACGGGCACGGGGCGACCAGGCGTCCTGCTCCCGGCAGCGGGGTTCACGCACCCTCTGCAGCTCTCCCATCCACACAAATATGTTAATAAAAGATCGGTTTGCAGACGCAGCTTGCTGTAGATGACAGCATTAGAGGCGCATCTGTTTCTACTAAGCACCAGTCTCGTGCTGGGTTTATTTGGTCCATTTGCGGTGGGGAAGAGTTGCTTTCGGCATTCAGAGATGTCTCGTGTCTGGGAGAAGCGGGAGGGGGAGATATATTTTTGGCTCTATTTAACCACAAAAATTTGGGTTTAGAATAAAGAAAAATATTCCTGTTTTCTGTTTGCTGCCAAACCGAGGCAGACGATTTCTTGTGCAAGCCTTCATCTGTTTGAGAACTCAGTGTCCTGTTGGAAAAATAAATCTTCTGATGGGAAAAGTCTATCAGAATGTATTGATCAGTCATCGGTAGACTTGCAAACATCAGCTTCACCCTAACTGAAAAAGCAGTTCACAAAGCTTTTGCCGATACATGTGAGGCAGAAGGAACCAAGTCTTTGCTTGTTTTGGTGAGTGAAGTAGTGACAGAGCAAAATCCTTTCTGCGGGCACAGTTGCGCTGGCCTCTTGGTGGCTGGAATGAGCTTTCAGTGCCAAATACACCCCTTTTGAACCCAGAACAAGCTGTTTGCTCTTTTCTGAGAGCTGACCACACTGGTGGCCACAAGCAGGACACAGTGATGGTGGGAAAAGAGCCTGGGCTGTGGCTCGTGCCCAGGATGCTCCTGGCTGGTGGCAGCACCATCTCCCCATCCCGGGGCTGCAGGGTCACCTGCCACCAGCGCGCTAAGGCCAGACACACAGACAAGAGCTGCCAGCAGCTTGGTTCTCCACAGGGGTAGTTTCAAAAATGCCTACAGAGTTTTCCCGATAGATTTTTTTCCCCCTGAAGCTTTTTAATTAAGCTTTTATAACCTCAACTCACTTTAAACAGTTTTTTTTCCTTCTTTTTGGTAAAGGAAATACTGTGATCAGGAAGAATTAAACTGCTGTTTTACCTGGAGCTGCCTTCATTTTATAGCAGGTTAAAAGCAAGATGGAGAATCAATAATGCCAAAGAGGGGGGTGGTCAGGGAATGAACACAATGTACATGCACTGAAGCCAGTGCAGAAGAGATTGGAGGCTGGAAAGACAAAAGCTTCTCCGGATTGAAGCTTCAAAAGCAGAATCAGCTCCTCAGATGATTTAAATCACCTGGACGCCCCTGACATGCTGATATCGCTATAGCAGAGCTTTCATATATTTATTTAAGGGAAAATAAAGGTCAGGGGTTTAGCTGCAGGGGAAGCATCAGGACTGAGGCTGTTCAGCTCTAGGTGGGCAGCAATGAGCAACAAGGAGGATCTGCATTCAGGAAAGGTCAGAAACAAGTTGGAGAGGAGCTCCAAAATGTGCATATGCTGGAGCTGTGAGAGCCCCAAAGACGAGGAGCACAGTCTGTTGCAACCCACTGAGAGTAGCCAACTGGACCCCCAGTTTGCAGGGTTAGCCCAGGCACAGTCACCCTGGGCTTAGGAAAAATCCAGATTTCAGTCTGGACATTACCATCAGTAACTCTGACCTTTCTTCCCATCTGGACTTGCACAAACAAAAATCCCAGCAAGGACAACGCGGGGCCAGCTGGAGGTGGCGCCTGCAAATGTCACGGTGCTGCCGGGAACGGGGTCACTGAGCTGCCAACCTGCGTGTGCAAACACCGCTTGCTAAACCGCCTGCACGGGGGTGTTGTGTATTTGGGGGATAAATGTTTCCTGAGCCACGGAAAGGCCAGCTCTCCATCTGGGGACCTCCGAGAGGGTGGATTTCGTGAGAAACGTTCATTATTTACTCAATCAGCCGCAGCCAGCAGCTGAGTTAAGGGCAGGCGAGTCTGCCTGTAGCAAGCGGCTGCCCAAGGGTTGCTGGCCATGCCGAGGTGTTTGCTGTCTGCGCTGAGATTTGGGATGGTCCCACAAGGCCCTTGGTGGGTGGGAGTGGGAATTTGCTTAATCTTCTCTGCTGGCCAAAACCACCCTTTACTTTACAAGAAACACAGAATTGGACAGCACTCACAGGCCAGGCGCGGTGTCACCAGTGGTCCTCTGAGGATGCTGATGGTCTCCTTCGGGATAGGAGGCTGAAGGACATGGTCCTACCATCATGGTTCTGTTGTCGTAGTCCTGCTGAGGAGACGCTGTTTGTTTGACAAGGAAGGAAGGAAGGATTGTGACATCTCTGCTCTTCTTCTTTCCATCTCTGTTCCTACTAAAATACACTTTGGGAAAAACCAAAAGGGAAATGAAACGGCGAGTGGGCGACATGCAGCTGGGGGTGGTGGAGGTGGTGTGGGACCAGCAGCCCAGAGGAGGGGGTGAAGCTGTGTGGCCTTGCTGGGCCCAGCTCCCCAGGGTTTATCTGACTGTCTGTTTTCATCATTTCTCTGTGAGAAGGGAAAGGGACCACACAGCAGCAGAAAGTCCTGGAAATCAGTGAGGGAGAACATTCCCAGCACCCTTCCCTCCGCCGCCGCCCCTGCATACAATTGGCTATGGGGGACGTATGGCTCTGTATAGGCTCCAACTAAGTGAGATAACGCCTCGCAATTAAATTCCTAATTACAGCCAGCGAGTGCACTTTCCCAGCTCTGAGCCTCCTGTCTCGGTTGCACACGTGGTTGCTCTGACAGACCAAATGGACCAGGGCTGGGGTCACCTCAGTTTGACTGGCCTGTCTGGTCCATCCCCTCCATATCAGACTCTGCTGTCCTTCCTCTGCTCCCATTTCTCAGGCATCCTAAAGGCCGCTCGTGCCCTATAACTTCTCTTTTTCTCAAAAAAAACCCCCAACCTATCAACCACAAAAACTACAGTAGAAGCAGAGGGAGGAAATTGCTTCAAGTTTCTTAACTGTCTCATGGAACAAAAATGTTTCTTAAGGCTGTTCAGGGAAAGAGAGGGTCAAATGTCCCTCATTAACACTGATTTACTGAAAGGGCTGGCAAGTGGAGGAAGGAGACAGTCCAGCTGCCTGCCTCGGTGCACAAGGAGCCCGGTTTGCAATCCAGGCTGGGGAGTGATGGCTGGTCCCCCCAGGATGTGACTGGGGTGGTGGGTTCACTGGCAGAAGGAACAGTGGGGCGCAGGCTGCTGGGCACCCACACTGCACCCCGGAGCGGACCTGACCTGCGCTAGCACCAGGGGCAGGGCAGAGCAGCTGTTTGGAAACGCGGTGACTTTCTGAAGAAAAGAGCTGCAGTTGAGCCCTTTGCAGGGGATCTGGTGCTGGGTGGGGGCAGTTTCCTTGCACCAACCTCAGCCCGCGCTGCCCCTCGTCGTGCAGCCTCCAGCCGGAGCCTGGCGGAAGGGAAAGGGAGAAGGCTGGCCCAGATTTCAGGGTGTAAATCAGCAGGGTTCCTCTCCAGAGCGAGCTCAATTACATTGATTTACACTTGCTGCGGATTTGGTCCATTCAACCCAATTAAAACTCCAGAGGAAGTGCAGAGAGGCAGGATGTAATTACCTGCACTGGAATCCCAGTTCAGAACAGGAGGCAGAGCTCTCCGGATCAAATTAATCCCTGGTGTAACTCTGCCGAAGTTACACCAGGGCTATAATTGGCCTGAAACATTTTAACTATCTCATTTAATGTTATTCATGCTCTGCTGGAGAGGAGAATGTTTATCCTAAATGAGAGACTCTAATGCTCCATAGCAATAATAGAGTGTGAGGCTTACACGGTTTCTCATTTACGAGGATGCTGGGGAGGCCAGATTGTCACGGAAGATGCAGCAGATCTGGGCTCCCCAAATCTTTAACCATTTCCATGGCTCCTGCAGTGGTTGGTTGTCCCATTGTCCTTCCTCAGGTCTGCCCACCCTTCTCATGCCCAGGTTCCTTTTCATCTCCTGGAGATGCTAGGGGCTCGTAGCCCAGTGCCAACCAGTGGCAGAATTAGGAGGAGATGTAAAGAGCAAACGGAAAGCACCAGGAGAGGCCTTTCAAGATTAAAGCTCTGATAAATCAGAAGAAGAGAGATTTCCCGGCAAGACTTGCCTCGCCAGTGGTGCTGAAAGGGGGGATTTCCACCAGTGAGACCTGGCTCTGCGGTTTTCCCCAGGTCACCCAGGGGAGCAGCCCCTGCAGAAGGAGCAGAGTGGATGCTGCAGGCAGCTCAGCTGCCCCAGTTCCATGGGGAACGGGTCTTGGGAAGCACGATCCATCCCACTGCCCTTCCCATGGTGATGCCATCAGCCAGCCCAAGCACGTGTCCTGCTGCTTGGAAAGCAAAGCCTGCGGGTCACGTTCCGCCCCAGCAGAGCGCTGGCTGGCAGCACCCTGCCAGGGATGCGTTTTGTCCCCGGTCCTCTGCTGCGTGTCCTGCGTCCTCCCCGAGCCAGCCCTGGCAGGTACTGCTCACCGCGGGCTCTGCATCGGCAAGACCAGGCTTTTGGAGGATTGTGATTATCCCTCATTAAATCGGACTTCCACTCCCCAGGCTGTGTTTAAGACAGAGCCCTGGTCTTTCCCTCAGCTCCCTTGCCAATGGAAACCACAGGAATGGCAGATCTGTTTCTTCCAATGCAATTTTTAGTGCCCTGTAGCTTAGTAGAGGCTTGAACATTACAATTCAATCTGGCTCCTCTCTGTTCCTCAGAGGATATTAGATCTTTCTCTTGATATTCCCTCACTCTTTGTAGCTGTTACCCTTGTTTCAATTTCTAGGGCTTCCAGACTGTTTTTAACAATGCTGAGCTTTCAAGTTGCTTCCTTCAAACTTTCTCCAGCCATGCTTTCCCAGAACCTAAATAGCTTTGATTATTCCCAGATGTTTTCAGTTTGTTAACTCCAGAGTGGTATTGTGTAATGGCTTGGAAAGACGACTGGTAACAGGCATCCTGGGTTCTCTTTGCTGGTTCATCAACTTCCTTCCCGAGCACAACATCTATAGGATTTATCCTACAGAAGCAATGCCATTAGCACCAGGTTATCTTGCTATAGAGAACATGACTAGAGGTGGCTGAACTCCTCTTGCTGATAAAGATGCCCCTTTGAAAGCATGGGGCATCTTCTCCACCCAGTTCCTTCTTATCCTCTCTGCTGAGATTTTGAAGCAGGATGACACGTCAGGGCAACAAGCCCACAGGGAAGCCTTGGAGCAGGCAGCACCTGATGAAAAATACCTTAGAATCATAGAATCATTTTGGTTGGAAGAGACCCTCAAGATCATCATGTCCAACCATTAACCTTGTTCACCCCCAGGCCAGGCTGGATTCAGGCTGTGGCCATCCCTTCCCACCAGCCAACAGCACAAAAGCAGCTCTGCTCAGGCCAAGCTTTCCTTGGCCTGGGAGGATGCCTGCGTGTATCCTGACAGGCCAAAATCTGGGGAGTAAAGAGTTTTACACAACTGGCTGAGCTCCTAGCAAACCTCTGCGGTCCTCCTGACTCCAGCAGTGCTGCCGCTCTCATTCTTAAGCCATTGCATTGCTAAACACACATAGAAAACATCCTGATTCCCACTATTAGAGAGCCAGGGTGTAGCCGAGCTGGCAGGAGACACAGTCCCTCTCAACCATCTATAAATCTTCCCGAGATAGAATCATAGAATCATTTTGATTGGAAGAGACCCTCAAGATCATCAAGTCCAACCATTAACCCAACCCTGGCACTAATCCGTGTCCCTGAGAACCTCATCTCCGTGTCTGTTCGACCCCTCCAGGGATGGTGACTCCACCACTGCCCTGGGCAGCCTGTTCCAATGCCCAACAGCACTTTACGGAAATAAATTTTTCCTGATATCCAATCTGATATCACCTCAAATACCCCATATTTCTTGGTACCTCCACCCATCCTGCTGGATCCTTCCACTTCAGTTTCTCAGCCCAGTGCTCAGCTCTGCAAGGCCCAAGGTTACTGGGATGGATGTAAACACATCACACAGCATCTCCCTTCTGTATGCAGAGGATCATGCCTGGGTAGGGCAAGGAACAACCATGAAGAAGGAGGAAAATAAGATGGGAACAGGAAAAAAAAAGCTCTGAGCTGGTGGGATGGGCGCTGCACCCAGAGGTGCTCAGGAGAGCAGGGAGGAGGTTGAGGGAGGAGAACCAGAAAGCCAAGCTGTGAGTGAAGAGTGTCAGCGCTTGGAAAGCGCAACCAATTTGCTTTTAGTACAGTTCATGCCTCTCCAACAGTGCCTAGAATAACAAATTTGCTCCACCCTCCATGCCTGAATGCTGGAGGAAGCTGCTGAGAAACGTAATTGATTAGCTGGCTGCGTGCACAGAAAAAAATTGCCCAGCATCAAGGAAGTCACTGTCTTGACAGTTAATGCAGACACTGGTGGGAGATAGAGAGACCAGCTGCAGAGTTTTTATCACACAACCCCTTATTTTAGCCTGGGAACAAGGCAAGGGCTGTTTTGATGGGTGACCCATTTTGCAGTGCCATCGATGGGCAGGAGCACGAGGGCTGTGTCCAGGCTGCGCTCACCACCCACCCAGGGCTCACTGGGTGGACACGATATGGCCCTCAGTCCCAGCATCTTCAGCCAGGAAGGGCAGGGAAGCAGAATTTGGGCTGCCTGCACATCTCACTCCCCACTCTCCAGACCCAAGGGTCCTATCAGCCCTGGCAGCTCCTGAATAAGCAGAAGGAGATGCCCTGAGAGTGACTTCAGCATCCGGGGTGCAGTGAACAGAGCTGAGCGCGTTGCAAAAGCTGAATTTCCAGATGCCTCACAGCGTGCCCCCCAAAAAAGAGGTACCCAGCTCCTCTAGCCCCTGCAGGCCGTCTCCCCACTCCCAGCCCCTGCCCAGGCTTTCTGCTTTGCATTCAGGATGTCTAGCACTGCCCCGCCAGAACAAGGTCACTGCATAGGATTGCTTCCCCCGTTTGGCAAAAGAAAACAAGAAGCCAAAGGCCTGCAGGGGCTGTGAACTTGCCTGTCATGTTCTCTGACAGTATCAAAACCTTTTGCCGCTTGTGTTTTTCCCAAACTGTCACCGCTTGTCACACCCCTTGTTTAAATCTCTGATCCTGAAAGCTTTCCCTGAACCCTCTGCAAAACAAATGGAGAGAGTGTGGTCTGTTCTCCAAGGAGGTCGGACGCCACCGCAAAAAGCAGTGAGGCTGACAATGCCAGAGCTCCCCGGAGCAGGTACAGGCAGAGCCAGGCGTGTGTGCCTGCGCTGTGCGGCTGCCAGAGGTGGGAGGCAGGCAGCCTGCTAACCCTCCTCTTCCTCCTCTCCCTCCAACTGCTCAGCCCCTGCTTTTTGGCTCTGGGGAGGATGGAAGGGAAAGGAAAGGGCTCGGCCCCCCTGTTTGCTCTCTGCTGTGCAGCGCTGCTCTCCTGCCCTCCATTTCCCCTATTGCTGCTATTTGACCTGAGCAGCCCAGAGGAATTTTAGTCACGGTGCATTCCTAGCACAGCATCTGTTTTCTAGAGCAAAACGAGAACAGCTGCCAACAAACAAATCTTCCCCTGATGCCTGGCACTTCTCATGGGCGGAACAAAACTTCTTGAAACCCCCAGAGGAAAAACCAGCAGAGCTCAGCTGCAGCAAAACCCATCCCACCCCAGCCTGTCCCCTCCAGGGGTTTTCTGCAGCATGAGGGGGCTCAGACAGAGACTAATGAACATCATGATAGCATCCATACGGTACCACGTCTAAAGCTTTGAGTGAAAGAGGCGCTAAAGAGAGATCTCTCCTTTAGCTGAAGGCAGAGCGCTGTGGGAAAGGCTGCACTCTGGCTGAACACCCCCAGCATCCAAGTCCAGCTGTGCTCAGTGTCCTCTTACCTGTCCAGGCCTGTTGTCCCTTTTGTAACCAGGCAGGATAAAGTCAAGTAGGTGGTTTCAATACCAGACACGCTGAGTTCACACATGGCTTGCTGTGAAAGAGCTTTGGAGGCTTGTCAGGACTAAGTGAGGTTTGTCCCCAAGAGCTGTGAGAAAGGCTGGTGCTATCGGAGCCAGGCTGGCGAGGAGGGACACACACAGGGCTTGCGTGGGCTGAGCTGGCTCTCGGATTTCAAGTGGAAGTGTCTCTGCCCATGGGATTGCTGCATGCTTGAATAACAGAGCTGGCAGATGTACAGAACCCCTTTCCCCATGAAGGTTAAAATCTCCTCCAGGTATTAACCAAATATGGGACAGAGCCTACAACAGTTTCTCTGCCACACTCCTCAGTTTCTTCTCAGATTGCTGTGGCTCAGCAGGTTAAAGACAGATGTACAGAGTCTTTGGTTAGCAGGAGGAGGAAGGAGCAGAGCAGCTCGGGAGCTGATGCAGACAGGCAGAGCTCCAGCGATGCTTTGGGAGCAGCAGCATTACTGGAGAAGAGGGAGGTGGTCAGAAATAGCCAGAAGGTAACTGAGGGAAGTCTTTCTGGAGGCCCTGTGACCAGCTGAGACACACAAGCAGCACATGGTTTCTTGGCCCTTCCGACTGGGGGAACACTTGCTCTGGTTTGCTCACATCTTGAATGCGATAGAATAAGGTCAGAAATATTGGTGACCCAGTTTCTTGGAGGGCTAACACCAGCTGACACTCTTTTTTTTGCTAAGCAGGTTCCACCCTCAGTCACAATGCAGAAAGCATTGTGCAGAAAGCAGAAAGCAAGGCAAGACGCTTTTTCTTGCTCACCTTGATTGAGACTGAGGTTTATCTTGAAATAGCCATTGCAGTTAGTGCTCAGCAGTCTCAGTCTGACAGTACTGGGCCTGATGGAGGTTCAGCTTCACCTTCCCAGTCCATCATTTTAGCAGGACACACTGGAACAGGCTTAGCCAGTGGCATTATCAGCCAATAACTCACAGTGGTTTGCTTAAGCAGGGGCATTGTTTCTCCAGCTGTGAGGATTTTTAGGCATGAAGCATGTAGAGTTCACAGCCTGGACAGGAGTAGCACTGATCTGCTAAAGCCTAAGGCAGGGACACTAGGTTAGCCCCACTTAAGATGCATTTAGGTTTTCTGTGAAGGTTACATGAAGTTCAAATTGCAACACACATCACATCCTCGGTCATTAAGAGTCCCAGGAGATTGCTGTGAATGCTGCAGAGTGACAACAGCTACTGACTGCAGGCAAGTCATGACAGCACTTTAACTCATAAATGGAAGATGGCTGAAAAGTCTAATCCTTGAAAAAACAAGAGTTCCTTTGTGATCCAGGCTTTCAGGTCAGGTTTACATAATAAGCCAGTCTCAGCAAGACTAGACCGCAGCTTCTCATTCAATTTCTTGGCTAGACCAGGCCATTCTGTTATAATAACACAAGCAAAGTCCACTGTTGCAAACACCATCTGCTGAAGAGGAGGAAGGTTTCACACTGTGTCAGTCTCTTTTATCTCGGTGTAGGTTCTGCACAGGAGCTGGCTGGAGCTGGAAAAGCAAAGGACACCCCAGCAACAGCTTTCCCTGGTGCAGCCCTGCTCGAGAACTAAGCCAGCTCAGCTGAGCTCAGTCTTTCTGCTTTGTATCAGGTCACTCCACAACAAGCGAAGAAGGAACAGCAAGGCTGGGACTGGTGGTATGTTTGTGGTTGGACTTGATGATCTTGAGGGTCTCTTCCAAGCAGAATGATGCTATGATTCCACGAGGAACCACTACACTCATCTTCCCTCCCATATCTGCTCTGGGGTACGGTCACACATGGGTCAGCAGTAACAGGTTCAGCTTCTTAAACCACCCAACAGGTATTTGAGCTTCTCCGGAAACTGCATCTTCAGATCACAGCCCAGTACTGTCATTAGACTGAACAGCTGAAGCAGGAACACACTTCTAGAGACTGTAAAGCAAATACAGCACATCAGAGCACATTTCTATAGCAATATAGGTTGCACACACCAGCCAAAGCAACTCACAGCAGCAACACCTCACAGCAGCAGGCAGCTACCGATGCTGAGGTGATATATACCCCATAGCTCAGCATGGGGCTGAGCAAGATTGGGCCAGAGGGACACAGGGGCAAACACAAGATTGGGCAGGAGCAGAGCAGGTGGGACCGGGCAGAAAGGAGCTTTAACTGGGGGTTGTCAACCAGCTGAGACCTCAGACAGGTTGGTGGGAAGTAGAGTCCTTCTCTGCTCCCCAGGGATCTTATTCTCTTATGTCCTCCTCACAGATGCAGCCTCATTTTGCCAGCCCAAAGTCTCCCCCATGCTGAGAAGGATGCCCTCCTCCCCCTGAGATCCCACACAGATGATGCTCCAGGGCTTGGGATTTGGGACCCAGAGCATCAGATCTGCACGGAGGTGGGAGGGCAGGCACTGACCTCCAGCAGCCTGCGACACACAAGGCTTCAGATCGAGTCCCTCTCAGCCTGGAGCCAAACCAGCATACAGCTCCAGCTCTTCAACAGTAAAAAAGCTGAATTAGTTCAAGTCATATTGCCAGCTGTGTATTTAAATAGAAATTACAAGGAATTACACAGGGTTTCTGCTGCAGTAATGCACCAGGTGCCCGCAACGCTACTGAGGCAGCTGAGAAAGGAGGGGAATGGGATGGGAACTGGGACCCCCATTTCCTGGGAGAGGTGCTCAGAGGAAGCAGAGGATCCTCATTCCTGCCCCAGCAGCCAGCACCTTGCTCCTTTGAGCTCCCTGGCTCCTGCTGGGCTTTGACCACTGTGACCCACAGGTCTGGGGAAGAAAAACACCATCAGGAGAGCCCACAGCCACTGAGTCCCAGTGTAGGTGCCCTGGCCATGAACTGAGATCTTACAGCATGAGGTACTGGCCAAACGCAGACATCAAAGGTGGTGCCCATGCCAAACTGCAGCCTCTTGGAGGAAGATGTTAGGGAAGCGGTTACAAATTTGAAGCTTTCCAAAGCATGTTGGCAGCTGGATCCTCTGGATGAATAAAACTCTGCCAAAAATTAAGATCTGTTTCTGTGAAGCTGAAACAGCAAACTTGTTTGTCTTTCCTCCTTCCCCTCCCAACCATGTTGATGTTTTAAACATTTACAGAGACCTTTATACTGTTTAAATAATGATTTAGGAGCAGGGGGGATTGTTTTCATTTTTTTGCCAGCTGCTCCAAGTCAACAGCACTTCACACACAGCTTCTGGTAAATCAGGTGCTGTGGTTTGAGGCAGTACCACCCACACTGTCCTGCTTACCCCTGCCTCGGCCAACCTGCCCCACAGCTGACTGGGCAGAAGGAACCCACATAACCCCCCCTAACCCTCAGTTGTGCCCCCACCAGCTGGATGAGGGGGTTACCCAGAGACCAGCGAGCCACAGCAGCTCCCTCTCCTCTGCATGCTCTGCCATGTCAAGTGCAGCACCTGGTTTGCTAAATAACGGGGTGTATGTCTCACTTCCACCACACAGCCCCCCCAAACCTCCCCACAGCACTCATCAGGCCTCAGAGCTCATGCAGGGGTGCTGGTGCACACATACGTGCTGGGAAGCCATGGTGGGGTTTTCTCCCCGACGTGGTGAGGAGTGATGGAGGAGGAGGATGCTGCCATGGCTGAGTTCTCCCATCCTCGAGCACAAGAAAGATCAGGCATCTCCTGCGGTGCGTGTTCTGCCGCCCACCTCCTTCAGCAGCCAGGCTGCTGGAGATGACAGCTGAGGGGAGAAAGGAGAGAGCTTGAAATGTGCAGGGGGAGAGATGGCTGAAGACAGATCGACCTCTATGCAACAGCAGAAGCATTAAGTCAACGGCAAAGCAGCAGTAAATGTGTTGGTAGTTAAATCAGAAAGGCACATGAGTTCCTCCCTTGTGGGCAGATCTCCAAGAGTCTGGGGGTTGTGTTGGGCTGATTGAGTTTTATCTGCAACCTGGCAGGAGCTGGGGAGGTTTAGGGAAAGGGGTGAGGAAGACTGTGCAGGAGAGCTGGAGGCTTTTTGCAGGATGTTTGGACTGAGCGAAAGGACAGAGAAGTGAGTCCCAGACATGCTGTGGAAGCAGGATGTGGGATAGAGAAAATGTTTATACAGTCAACTGTGGGCTAATCCATGGGAGGCTTTAGAGACCATAAAAGCCATCTGCAAGTGGATAGACCGCATTCTGTAGGAAACTGGTGGTTTAAAACAATGCTACCCTCACTCTTTGATCTGTTCAGAAGAGATCAGACTTGGGACCCTGAAGAGAAGGGCAGGATAAGTAGATCCATAAGTTCTGCCTGCACAGGGTGGGTGGGAAGGACCATTTGTGGTCTCTTCCTGTACAAGAACTTGGGGCTGTCAGACAAAACTAACAGGAGCCAGACACAGAACAAAAGAAGCTAGTCCTTCCCACAGCGCAGGCTGACCTGTGCAAGTCCTCCCCACAGGAAGGAACGGCTGTTACAGGTTCACAGTGGGACCAGACGCATTAATGGAAAAACGAGTTACCAAAATCTCCATTCTAGAGAAAACCCACTAGTGGAGGCACTGAACTGACGTCTGGCTCTCGAAGTTCACACCCATCAAATGGCTGGCAGGGTATGGGGAGATGCTTCATATGGAATCACTGTGCTCCTGCCCTTTCCTGGGCACCCATTTTGTGCATCTCTTGGACACAGGACATTGCTCTGGATGGCCCCTCTGTCCGATACCCTGCACCAGGCTCCCCCCAAGGAGATGTGACCGAGATCTTCTTACAGAAGGCAGGAAGAATAACTGCAGCTCTTTAACTGACTGCTCTCAGCTTACCACTCTGGACTCGGCCAAATGAGGCACTTGCGCTTCTTTCCCTATGTTAAGGGCAAGAAAGTGACCTAACAGGTCCTGAAATAATGTGACCTTTCGTCATTTAAACATGTGCTTTCCCACTAAGCAATGAAAGTAGCAGAGATGCTATTCTTAAACGTACCTCAAAGTAATTACCTCCTTCCTCTGGTATAAACGATGGGAAGCAAGAGGTGAGCCAAAGATACAGCATTTGCAATTCTCCATTTTCAGTCTTTGGTAGGAAGAAATATTGGTGATTTGTATTGTGCTCTGACACAACTGCTTGACCTCAGCACATCTTATGCTAATTACTTGCAAGAATATGTTTGCTTGCTCCGTGCGTGCCTGGCATATTACTTGTATCTGAGCTTGATAGATGAAAAATTGCTTATACATCAGTGCAGACTGGGTTGACAGAATCAATGCTTGGTTGGCCGAGAAATCCAGGCAAACAGAAATACTGTTTGTGATAAAAGAGGACCTGAGAAGTTCCTCATTAATATTGCCCAGATGTTTTTATACCAACTCACTCCCTTTCTGCTTACCATGCCTGTAATCTCTCAGGCTGGCACAGGACACAGAGAGGATCCATCCTTTGCCTAAAGCAAGGTCAACTCTCAGTTCCTGGTAAGTTTTTATCTAGCTTGGCCTTAAAGACCTTCTGTGATGGAAATCTTAGTCTTGGTTCACTAGCCTTACAGTGTTAGGTTTCTCCCAGCATTTTTGAGTGTGTTTGTGTAGCTGTACGCATCTTCCATCTCTGGGTGTGCTCTGAGGATATATATTTTAATTAAACATATTCATCCATGAAGAAGCCGGATTCCTACTGCTATTGTTCAACAAGTGCATATGTCTGGCCCCAGGATTTATCCATGCAGGCGCTGCAATTGGAACAATTTGTCGTGTGCTCTCTGTTCCGATCGGCTCCTCCAAGGAACGAAGCTGTGAACGCAATCTGGCTAGCTCTGACAAGATGGTCACTTCGCCTAGCTGGGACATCAGACATGAAGCGATCAAGTCAGTTGATCAGCTTGTCCCCATTCCCCTGATGTGATCTCCTCAAGCACCGTTCCCCATCACACTTGAAGACAGGGGGTTTTGTTGCACTGCGCCCAAAACTCAGCTGAGGAAAGGGGGAAGAAGTGGGAGGAACAGCTGAGGGAACCTCCAAGGGACATGGTGCTGGTCCAGGGCTGAGCTTGCTATTTCTTCTGCTGTTCAACACGATTGGGAAGAGAAAGGGGAATCTTTTCTGCTCTCACCTGCAGGAATCCACACTGTAGCTCTGCCCACAGATGCCGTCATGGTCCCAGAAAAGCCACCCCTTCATTGCACAGATATTCTGTAAAGACAAAGCTCTTGTTATCCAGTGTACAAGGCTCAGCCTTTGAACAGGCCCTGGTAATAGCAGAGCATTTCTGAGCCTGCTAAAATTCTATGTAAGCACACAGGGCATGCTGAGGAGGAATGGGTTTAAGCATGTATTTAACTTTAAATGGAGGCTTAAGAGCTTTGCTGCTGGGAGAAAGGAAGGACGTTTTGTTTGCAGCGAACCTTGTCCTGTCTGAAAAGATGCTACTGAGCTCCAAAGAGCCTTTTTGGTATCGCTTGGGACTGCTTTGAAGTGGCAGACACCAGGATTTGGGACCTCGTGGCAGGCTTTTTTTATTTTTAAACACTACAGATCTTTTTTCTCAGAAGTCTGGCACCTGCAGCACCAGCAATCTCCAGCCGTACCCCAGGGGACTGTTCTCTGCACGCCGCTGCGCACAGTGTCTGTAACAGAGACAGCACCAGTCTCAGCATCTCCTCGTGCTCCCTGCGCTCCAGCCACACAGGGGGCTGGTGCCTGCGCTTCTTAATGTGTTCAAATACACTGTTTTTATCCCGCGGCCATATGTCAAAGACGATAACCACAGCGGGGCGTCTCTGAATGAGATGCTTTGTTTCTCCAGGCTTGGTGGAACCCTGTCTGCAGGGTGGGACTGGGGTGGGCAGAAGGAAAAAAGAACAAAACACAAAAGGAAATCAAATTGCTGTCAGTAAGTGTGGAGAGTTTCTCCCTGGAGGGACTTACAGGCAGCCAAGAGAGGGAATGGGTGGGAAACTGGGAGGAGACCTTGCCCTTGAGTTTAAGCGTGGGATCAAAGCTGAAGTTGGAGAGGTTCTATCACTGATTTCCATTCAGTTGTCTTTCCGCCTTTCCCTCTTGTCACATATTCTGCCCATTCTCCTGTTATCTGCTCTGGGGATAACCAAATACCCTACAGCAGAGCTCACACTTCTTTGTAGAGGGAAGTGCTGTGGCTTTGCAGGACACACACTTGAGTGCCTTGAGAAAGCAGAAAGATGGGGGCTTAATGTAGCATACAGTTTGCTGGAGGATGCAATTCCCCAAAGATCCCCAAAGTTGAGAGCTGCCCCAAAATGTCCACATGTAGAAGATCTCCATGCCCTTTTAGTAGTTTTCCTTACCCGCTCAACATGAACAGAAGTCCTTTCAAAGACTGGAGCAAGAAAATACCATAACTGATGGAGACTGGCCACAGGAAATCTATGTGCAAATTATGTGCAAATTGCCTTTGGGAGCAGCATTGCAGCTGCCTGAGGAGGGGGAATATGTCCAACCAAAACTGTTCAGAGCAGACTGTAGCTCCTTTCACAACCCCAGGAAGGGTCAGAGACCCCTCAGAAGAGCCACCATGTTCTGCTGACCTCTGGGAGGCTTTGTCTCGTACTGCAGCTCCCAGGCAAAGCTTGCATTGTGAAGATGTGTGGGACATGGTCGCCCCCTAAAGGGAACAGATGAGAAAACTTAAGTACCACACAGGTGAAGTTGCAGAGATTTAGGAGAGAGTGGGCACAGGCAAGGCAATGACCATCTCTCTTCATCCAGAGTGTTTGTTCTGCCTCCAAAATATGCTTGGAAACATTATCTGTGCACTGCAACCATGAATAACTACAGTCAACCTACTGTGCACTTTTCTCATGCTGTTCTCCCGAGATTTTAATTGTTGAGTCAGCTCATTACTTGGTACCTGGCAGAGCTTAACCCATTTAACAGGCACAAGCAGATGGTTACTCTATGCTCCGAGCAGCTTCCACCCAAAAATCCAGAGGGCAGCAAATCCCTCAGCACATCCGAGTCTGTAACTTCTCTCCTTCCAAGATTTGAACTCTGCACAAGGGAGGATTTTAGTTGTTTTGTTTTATTTTAAAACTTCGTGTCCCTTGAGGACTTAAAGAGCTAATTCTAGTTGCGGGGGTTTATATATTTGCTTGTTGGAAAAGCTAAAATTGATCAGGCAGACTGCCAGCTGCATCTTCACAGAGCAAAGGCCACCACAACGAAGGCTGCGTTAATTACTGCTGTTCTGTATCATCAACCACCTTCCCACCAGGCCAAACACCCTGAACCAGGCTCCTGCGGGGTGGGAAGGTGCTGAGGCCCCATGTCCCTGCTGCCCTCGGGCTCCTGCTCAACCTGCCAGGGCAGCCTGGAGCTTTCTGCAGCTGGCAGAGGGCACAGAGCGCTGGGGAACACCTCGGAGCCAGCCACTTGTGTTGGAAGCAGCTTATGTTTAACAGCATGTTGGCAACTCTTTTAGACTTCTTGTACCACTGGGGGAAAAAAAAAAAAGTGCCTCTGGCAATCTGCTGACTTTTTAAGAGAGACTTTTAAGAAACAACATGGGCCATTCTGGAGGGCAAAGGACTCATGAGTTGAGTTAAATCTATGCTCTGGAGAAAAAAAACAAAACACCCACAAACAAACTATATATCAGGTTCTAAAATAAGAACAAGCCAGGAGGATCCAGGTTCTAAAAATAACCATGAAGTCACGCTGCCTTTCCCTGGGAACTCTACTGCCTTGCCCGGAGTGCGGTCTCCCAGCACAAAGCATTAGGGAATCGGGAGCAGACACGCCAAGCTCCAGGCAGCACCTCCCTCCAGCTCATGGGACTTGGCTCTTCAGGACAAAGGGAGGTGGTGGTTCCACAGGCAGCCAGGTTGAACAACAGATGGCAATGGCCATACACCACCCATGTAGGACACTGCCTCTTGGTGTCACTGTGAGAACGGGGCAGCTTCCCAGGAGCGCATCCTCGATTTGCACAGCCCAAGGGACAGTGAACCTCCTCACTCACACATCGCAGAGGTGACACTTGTTAAATACGGGGCTTTCAACTGTTCTCAGACTTCACTTCCAGACTCAGGTTTGTCTGCTTTTCATTTCCAGTCACTGGAGCTGTTCACAAGGGTGGATAAAGCTTTGGGGCAAGGAAGTAGATATTAGCTATTCCCATTTTTCCTCCCCTTGGTTCTATTTATACTTCTTTATGGTTCATACGCTAAACAGGATCCTATAGATTTCACACCAGTTTTTAACAATGAAGAACAATCATGGCAAATACTGGCAGCATCACATATTCAAAGCGCAGCACATACATTTACTAACTAATCTCTGACTAATCCCCAGTCTCCAGCTAATTAGTCTTTTTGAAGTGGGCCCCTTCCTACATGAGCTAATGCTTGTTCAGCCTTTTGAAGCATTTAGCGTGCTAAGTACAATCATGTGCATCTCCCTAGTAAAGAGAGCACATGAAGAATGAATAAATGTAATTAACAAGCAGCATGACAGTGCAAAAGCTCCACGTATGGCGCCCAGGCCCAGCCCCAGGTGCCTGTATCACCGGGGCTGACCCAGTCTGCCTCCCCGGCTGCCCTGCATTGGGTGCTGAGCTCTCAGGAGAGGTGATGGCCACAACAGCGGCCTCTGGAATCACACTCATTTTGGTTGGAAGAGACCCTCAAGATCATCGAGTCCAACCGTTAACCCACCCCTGGCGCTGCCCCATGTCCTGAGAACCTCATGTCCGTCTGTCCAGCCCTCCAGGGATGGTGACTCCAGCACTGCCCTGGGCAGCCTGTTCCAATGCCCCACAGCCCTTTGGGGAAGAAATTGTTCCCCAGATCCAACCTCAACCTCCCCTGGCGCAACTTGAGGCCGTTTCCTCTGCTCCTGGCGCTTGTTCCTGGGGAGCAGAGCCCGACCCCCCCGGCTCCAAGCTCCTTTCAGGCAGTTCAGAGATCAGAAGGTCTCCCCTCAGCTCCTGTTCTCCAGCTGAACCCCCAGGTCCCTCAGCCGCTCCCACCACACGTGTGCTCCAGCCCGTTCCCCGGAGCCAGGCCTCACCGCAGAGCTCAATCACACACACTTAGTGCTGTACATTTCATTTGGCACCTCCGCCCTGGCAGACGCCGGATGGAGCGGAGGCGCCGGCCCCGCGCACAGGCCGGTCGGACTACACTTCCCATCGGCCCCCGCGCCTCTCGCGAGGCCTGGCGGGCACGCGCAGCGCGCCGCGCCCCGTCCCTCCCTCTCGGCGCTGGGGCACCATGGCGGCGCGGTCGCGGCGGTGAGTAGGGCTCCGCGCCATCAGTAGCCATCCGCGGGTAGGGCGGCCCCGAGGGGCGCGGAGACAGCGGGAGGGAGAGCGGGAAGCTCTTGCGCGCCGTCGCGGCTGCTTCTAGGGGTGCAGCGAGGCCTCGATGTCGGCCCGTGGGGACGGAACGGTGCCCGCCATGGCGGGTGGAGGAGGCAAGGCCGGGCTGCGCTGGGCCCCGCGGCTCCGGCCCTCCCCGCGCACCGCGGACGTGCTCGGCTCGCAGATTTTGGCTGTGCTTGTGCTGATTCTTCCCCAGCAGCGCCTGTGGGAGGGTAATGACTGCAGCAGTACTGTCTGGGGCCTGGCTTTGAGCACCCTGCAAGCAGCGAGGTCCAGCGGGCTGAACCCCGTTACCCATCACATCCCGCCCGGAACCCTCACAGAGAGGGGGCAGCGGAGCGAGCGGTACCCACCCCGTGTCGGTACCCACCCCGTGTCGGTACCCACCCGGGCGAGGAGCACAGTAACCACACCTCCAAAGAACAGGCTCGAGATTTCGGGCCAGCCCTGTGTGGCCCAGGGGTTGGCTGCTCTGGAAGCTGAGCTAGTGATGATAAAAGTTATCCCTGTCTGAAATTTATCTTTCCTGTGTGGAAGCATGACTCTGAGGCTCAGCATTAAAGATGCAAAAGTAAAGTAACAGTTTGTTACATGAACTAACTCTCTGTCCCCTTTCTCTCCTTCAGAGCATGGCGTCGAGCAAGGGTAAAAACACTCACCTGCCTGGCAAGCTGATTCCTTCACTGAACAGACAGTAAACCCGCACCAGCTGCATGATGGTGAGAAACATCAGCATCTGTCTTCTCATAGTCTAGTGTTCTCCTGTTGCTGGGCTGTAGAACTAAGATTCATTCTGCTGTGTCAGATGATATCCTTCTGTGTCCCTGGGGCTACTGGGAGGAGATATAAAAGGTTTGATTAATGTAATGAAGCTAATCAAGGCTGTAGCTTTGTTGCAGCTGCCACCTGAATGTGCAGCCCTTTGCTGCCATGGAGCACAAGCTGAAAGGCAGCACAGAGTGAATGGGAATTTTACTGTTGTTGGTGTCCAACAGAGCACCTGCTTGTCAGCGTGGTCAAAATGAGCAAGAGTAGAAGGGATTAGAAGTACGGAGGGATTGGGTGACAGCCCATTATGGAGACACTTGACACAGCTCATCTCATAACTGTGTTTGTCACAGAAATAGACGTAGTGAAAGAATAATTGGCCTGTGTGCCTTCCCAGAGGTGCACTGGGGCAGTTTCAAGCTTGCATCAGGTTGCTGGGGGTGAGGAGATGCAGTTCACATATGGCAAAGGGTCATCCTAGAAAGGACGCATCCTGAAGAATCCTTCCCTGGAAGGGATGTCTGTGGCTTAGGTCTGCTTGAGTGCATTTCTCAGACAATTTACATCCCACATGAGTGGATTATTCTTGCATGTAAGGAGGGAGATTAAGATGTTTTTGTATGATGAGAAGGAATATGTCTGCTTGAAACAGCTAAAATCAGTCTAAACCACCAAAGTCTCAGAGCTGGTGGGTTTTTTTCCTAAGCAAGGATTTAAACAGCATCCACCTCCCAAAGTTTATTGTCTCTGAGTGAGACGAGTCACTGGCAAACGTGGTTCTTTGTCTCCAAGGCACAGGTTTCTCCTGTGCTAAATTTGTGAGACAAAAATTGCCTGCCTCTGAATGGAAAAATTCCTGTCTTTACTCCTTGCTCAGTGCTGTTTTTTTCAGAATGGGGTGGAGAAGAAATGAGTGGAGGACAAACTTTATTTAAAATACTGTTGCTAACAGTGTTCAATGCAACTTGTATTTAGGAGGAAATCATCCTGCAGAATCCTGGGCTTCTGTCTTCCCCCATAGATGGCTTTGGCAAGACGGCAGCTGCTGAGTTGTGCTGCAGACTGGTAAGAGAATACTTCAGGATTGCATACTGCTCATCTTGAGTTTATTAATTGTATGTCGGATTTGTAGACAGCATGACTCATCTGAGCAGAATACCGAGTCTTTGAACGCTTACCAGGAAAAATCCTGGTCGTTGGGAAGAACACTGCTCATCGGCATGTCGGTGTCTGCGTGTAATTTTGTAGAACTCAGGGAGTTTATATAGCCAAGGGCAGGAGAAAAATATAGCCTGTGATGTGCTGTTATCCCTGTCTGACATCTCAGCTGTGAGGGAGAAACAACTGTCCACTGAGGCTTTCCCTGAGCGGGTCTCCTATCCCCTGCAAAGGCTCAGGTGACATGAGTGTCACCTGTAGGGCAAAAGCAGCGTGTGTCCCTTTCCTCCTGCCCCTGCCCTGTGTGACTGCAGCATGAGCACTGTCGTGCATGTACAGGCCGCTCAGCAGCCAGCCACAGCCCAGACAGGGCAAGGCTCAGCCCAAGGCCTAGAAGCGCTGCCCGCTGTTGTCATGGCAGAGTTTTGATATACGAAGAGCTTTTAAGTTTGTCCAAACAGTGAGGCACAGCGGCAGGTTGAAGGGCAGATAAGAAACACAGTTTTTGTCTCACCTGATGTATAGTCACTGAATACACACACTAGAATGGCACTTTGTCTCCAGGTAGCTGACAGCTGCATTCTACTAAATAATTTCACGCTTTATTTAACAGAATTTGTGTTTGTTTGCAGAAGATCTATAACATTCACTGACAAGCTGAAGTGGAAGACTTGACGACAGTGGATTTCCTTAAGAAATCAAGGTTAGTGTGCAGAAGGGGAGGGAACGGTGCTACAAACCAGCAGCCAGGTTGGTTGCTCTGTCAATACAAAGTGTTCCAAGTAGGACCAGTCACTGGGAAGAGCACATGGCGCTTTTGGCTTCCAAGGAATAAGGGGGAAAAGATGAAAAGGCAGCCTGGTGATAAATAGGAAATGTAAAAGCTACTCAGTGCTTTGAGAACAGAGAGAGGCAGGAATAGTTTCAGAACCATTATGTTTTAGGAAGGTAGTTACAGCATTGCTTTGTGGTGTTTCCCAGCTCTAGAAGCAGCAGAAGGAAGATGGTTCTGGAGAGGCTCTTGCAAACAGCCACCGATGCATCAGTCAGAACAGTGTAAAATGGCCTCGTGTGCATAACCGCAGGCTCCTCCTCGGTGCTCAGGGGTTGCTGCAACCGCATTGTTGGTAAGTTCCCCGTAAAACCTGAGAGGATTTGGGTACTGGTGCACTTGGCTTGGAAGGGGAGCAATTTTTGTCTCCTGTGACCTGTGCTCTTGATTAAATAGTGCAAATCAGGAACTTTCAGCTGACAGTTGCTTTGGTCTCATGCTGCCTTTTTTCCACTAGGACCTGATCTACAGCTGGCTGGAGGAAGAGGTGGTTCCCTTCTGTCTTCTGTTCCTGAATAAAATAAGCTATGGAAAATCTTGGGAATTGAAGTTTTTTGTTCGTAAAGGTTATCTACTTGGAACAGAAATGGTTTTGAAGAGGTAGGAAGGATTTGGGGTTAAAATGCGTTCTGAAATTTAAGCAGTTGTGAGCTTACCCTTCACAGCTACACCTTCTCCTCCCCAACAGCCAGAGACTCCAGTGTTGAAGAAAAGCAATTCACAGTAACAGTGTGACAAAACAACTTATGGCTCAGCTAGGACTGGTGACAGAAATGGTTTTTGTGGTCTGCTGAGAAGCTCAGGGAGAAGCAGCAAGATGCAGCCATCAGGTTCATTGTCTGGCAAAGCCCTTAGACTGGAGCGTGTTTAATTCCCGGGCTTGGCTACACCCTTGGCCAGAAAACCTCCCTTTTTGCAATGAGAAAAGAGGGCGTGTGCGGCAGTTCCTGATGTGTGCAAACAGCTCTGCCCATAAGCTGGATGGGATTCCTGGCAGGATGCTGTGCTGGGAACGCGCTCCTTTGGAAAACCAGTTTTATGTGCCCTATGCATCAGGGTGCTGCCAATTGCCGTATTCAAGGTCACCTGCGTGGGCTGTGCTGAGTCTTGGTGCTTTTTTCATCAGGTGATGGCGAGGATCAGCCTTGTTCTATGAAAGAGGTTCTGCCGAGCACTGGTGAATAAAAAAACAGGCCAAACAGGCTGCCTTGGGTCCATTGTCAGGTCGCTCTGATACAGTAAAAGGTTAGTTTGAGACCTGGGAACACAAGATGGGCTCCAAGCTGGAGATTACATCAGAGAAGGGTTTGTAGACTGATCTTCAGTAATAGTCATTGGAGCTGCCTGAGAGAAGCTTGCAGGGAGCTCGAGGGGGTTTGGAGGCTCCCTGGCTCCCATCTCCAGAGGAAAAGGGCTGTGGGACAGCGCTGGACGCCAGGATCTCCCCCATTTAACCCCCAACTGGGGCTGGTCCCCAGTTCAAGGATCACTGGTACATGAGGCAGCTCCTCTGCTGCAGGAGGTAAGGGGGTTCTTACCCCCACCCCGTTTGCCAAAACGCACAGGCATAGAAGAAAACAATCATTCAACATTTATGTAATTACACAAAGTGGGAAAGTGTCTCTGATTACACTGCCGTGCCCAACCAACCCTCTGGCCACCTGCTGGAGCAGTGTCCCCATGGGTCTTCCTCAGTGTGGGATGACTGAAGGGTTCCAGACCCTCAGCACCTCCTTCAGGTTATTTTTAGGGGGGAAGGAAAAAAAAAAATAGCGACCATCACTTAGACTCACCCAACGAACTTGTAGGTTCCCTAACCTGCCTGGCGTGGGACTGTTCTCAGAGCACTTGCAGCGCACCGTGTGGTTCCCTGAGCAAGAAAAACCTGACAAACCCACAACCACCCACACTTGGCCCGAGACCAGCTCCGGGCTGCTCCATGGCCAGCCGGGCTCCTGGTGTCCCCTGCTGTCACCCTGCTCTTGGCTGATGGCTTTTAAGACCCCTGTTTGAAAGAACCATGACCTAGAGAAGGGAACAACAACGGGGCGTGCTGTGCGTCTGTCACAGGAAAGCACAGCCGAGCTGCTGTCATTCCCGCTGATCAAAGAGGCAAAAAGATCCTTCTGGAGAGTGGCACGTGTCACCACAGAGCTGGCTGGAGTAAAAGATTTCTGCAATCCGGAGGGAGGTGTTCTCCAGCCACACCACCTCCCATTAGCTGGATGATCTTGTCTCCATTCCCCCCAGTCCAAGGATCCATCCTGCCTGTCGTGGTCCCACCACAGTGACGAGCATCTGAGCTGGAGTGCGACAGCGAGGTGAAGGGCATCCTCCAGCCACACCATCTCCAGCATCCCTTGCAGCATCACCCTGCACTTCCCAGCCATGTCCGTGGGACTAGGAGGTCACGGCCACATGCCTTGGTGCTTCTTAGTACCCCAAAGGCGACATTCAATCACGTTGAACCGTGAAACAAGTTGCCAGAGCTCCTCAAGGAAATGCAGCATCTCCCTGCATCAGCTTCAGCTCGCCCCTCACCACCACCACTAGCTACAGTGCGACTGGTCTGCACCTTGGGCTGGCCAGAGAGCTGGGGAGAGCCCTCGGGAGGGAGGAGGTGGCCTTCAGGAAAGACAAAAGCCACAGGAGTCCTTGGACTTGCCCCGTGGGCCACCGCCCAGCCTCACCGCTGGTAGAGGGTGATGATCCCTGCTTGGTGCAGGCTCCTCCACAGCGCTGCCTCCAGCATCATGTCATGGTTGGCGTAGAACACCAGTGGTTTCTTCTCTGCCTCATAGTAATGGTCTGAGAACTGCTTGTAGTTGGTGGTGATGAACCCGTAGGCACTGACCTGCGGGGAGGGAGGTGGGACAGAAAGACAAAGGATGGGGTTAAGGCTCAGCCTAAGGTGCTCCATGCACCACCACCCCGCTGGGGACAGGTGGTGGCAGATGTGGGACGGCCACCAGGACACACTGGTCCCCACCAGGAGCCTTACAGGAGGTAGTCACAAGCTCCCAGCAGCCAAAGGGGGATCCCCTTGTCCCCCATGGGGAGGTGGCCCTGTGTCTGCTTACCTGGTCGCAGGTGTGGAGCGCAGTGAGGAGCATGAGGGCGCCAGTGCTGGGCATGTAGAGTGACCTGTACTGTGTGTTCAGCAGCTCTGAGCGCAGGAACCTGTGGGGGACACGCCGGGACAGGGGGGTCATGGCTGGCACAGCACCACGGCTGTGGGAGTCTCCCTGCCAGAGGGGATGTGAGCTGTGCTGCAGGGAATGGGAATCAACCATTTGGGTTGGAAAAGACCCTCAAGATAATTGAGTCCAACTGTTAACCCAACACTGGCACTAACCTATGTCCCTGAGAATCTATCTCATCTCTGTGTCTGTTCAACCCTTCCAGGGATGGTGACAACACCACTGCCCTGGGCAGCCTGTTCCAATGCCCAACAACCCCTTTTGGGAATAAATTGTTCCCCAGATCCAGTCTAAACCTACCCTCGTGCAACGTGAGGCCATTTCCTCTCATCCTAATGTCAGGGGACAAATCTCTCTGCTTTATCTGCAGAGAGTGGGGCAGCAGCCACAGTCCTCCTCATCCTCACCTCGCTGTCAGGTACTGCAGGAAATCAGGATGCAGCAGTTTGAACTTCTCTGCAGATGCCTCTGGTCCAAAATACTTCTGTGGCCTGTGGTGGGGTGAGGAGAAGGGCAGAATCCGTGTCATGGGGGTCTAGGGGCTACATGGGGTTTATCCCACCAGGGACAGGTGTAGGGTGAGGGTGGGCAAGTCCTGCTCCCTCCAGTGTGTCACCAAATGTGCTGGGAGGGATCCTGGGGGCTACTCACTTGTCCCCCTTGTCCGAGCCCTCGGGGACGGGGCTGCCCTGGATGGCCGACCTCAGCATCACGTAGTCACGGATGTCCGAGGGGATGAAGATGTACCTCAGGTCCTGCAGTGGGGACACAGAGCGGGGGCTTTGGGGCACTACCCATGACAGTGATGCAAGGGCTGAAGGCTCCTGAGATGGGGAGAAGGTCTGGGGCACAAACCCAGCTCAGGAGACAATTGGAGATCACCCTCCTGACAAACCCTCAAGGTCTCACCTTGCCCTGGGGCACCTGGGTGAAGCCGTACTCCGCATAGGCGATGAGGGAGTTCTTCATGGTGTTCACCGTGAAGCCATAGAAGGAGATCTTGGTCCCGACGTCCTCCTCAAAGCCCTTGATCACGGCACCATTGATCCTGCAGAAAAAGCACAGGACATGTGTCTGGGGCCAGTCGCTCCACAGCACCCACATCCCCATCCTGCCCAGGACACGTCCCCACCTGAAGACCAGGTCGTGGGCATCGATGGCCTTGCCCTGCCGTGAGCCGTTGAGGATGCCACCATTGCCCACCACGGCGCAGCGGACGCAGCCCCTGGGGAAGGTGTCCCTGTCGAAGAGGTGCCGGTTGGCGGAGGCGTTGAGGAGCCGGAGGGTGCTGCCCACCGCTGAAACGAGCAGGATGCGACCAGTCAGCAGGGAGAAGGCGCGTGTCAGCCCGTGTGAGTGTGCAACAGCACAGACATGCTTGTGCAAGAGCACGTCCAGGAGCAGCGCACCAGAGAGCTCATGCTGTCCCCATGCGGGAGAGGGGTCTGCAAGTGGGGTGGGGGGACACCAGCCAGACCCTCCTCTCCCAGGTTTGGCATCAGCCCCCTCGCAGGCCCCATGAGGGACAGGCTTTTTAGCAGGGCCTGTTGTGATAGGACAAAGGGTGATGGTTTTAAACTAAAGGAGGGAGATTCAGGCTGGACATGAGAAGAAATTTTTTACCCTGAGGGTGGTGAGAGCCTGGCCCAGGTTGGCCAGAGAGGTGGTGGCTGAACCATCCCTGGAGACATCCCAGGCCAGGCTGGACGGGGCTCTGAGCAACCTGAGCTGGTGAAGATGTCCCTGCTCATGGCAGGGGGGGCACTGGGGGAGCTGGGAAGGTCCCTTCAGCCCAAACCCTTCTGTGGTTCCCCCTCCGAACAGCAGCGGCCTGGGGCCATGGAAGGCATGGGGACACAGCCGGACATCTCCAGCTCTGCAGATGTTCCTGCCCGCACTGGCCACATCCCCTCTTAACAATGTCTCTTTGCATCTGCTACCGGTTTGCTCCCCCCCGCCACCCCCAGCACTTCCCAGCCCAGGGACTGGAGCTGGCGGCTGCCGGGGGGGAGCAGAGAGTGGGTTTGGGGTGGGAAGGGAAACAATCTCCATCTGCAACAATGGAGCGGGTTGTCTGAGCTCCTCTGGCCCCAGTTAATAATCATGCACACACTGGGGCTTTTATGCAGGGAAAATGTCACAAGATGCAGCAAGTGGCATTTGCAAAGCCATCCCCTCCACCCCGTGCCCTAAGAGGCAGAGTGGGGAGAGATCAAGGTCCCCAGCTCCTCTCCAGGGCTTCTCCGCCTGCCCTTGTCCTCAGTCCCTTCTGCTGGGCTCCCTGGTCCCCTCGAGCCGCCCCGTACCCTCTTGTCACCCTGTTTTGCCCCATTTGCTGCCACCCCCATGCCAGCCGGGTCTGTACCTGTGTGGGACAAGCCCTGCCAGCCGTAGGGGACATGTCGTGTCTTCAGCCTCTCCCAGGTCTCAGGTGTGAAGTGCTGGTCCCACATCAGCACGGGGACGTCGAAGCGGAAGATGTCCCCAAACTTGGGGTCGGCCTTTGCTCTGGCCGTCGCTGAGCGGGGGCACGTGCTGGGCTGCGGGGGCAGGAAGAGCTTGGTTCAGTTCCAGCCACACCAGGGAGGTTCAGGGAGACCCACATCATGGATGGAGGAGGTTGCTTCTCCACACACACACACACACACACACAAAACCCTTTCCAGATGATGTTGCTGCTCCTCAGCTTCCCAATACAGACCCTGACCTGACCAAACCCACCGAGGAGGCAGCACTGGGGACTTGAACCACACTGTGCTCATCATTACCTGCTTCCTGCTGGGCTTGGGCTCCTCCAGCTCAGCAGAAGGCTTGAAGGGCTCACTAGAAAGGAGAAAACACAGAGCAGAGTTAAAGATCCATCACTTGGGCACTGGGGAGCCCTGCAGTGGGCAGGGGGTCCCAGCTCGTGCTGGAACCACCACACACTCCTTCCCCCCTCACCTCTCTGAGCCGCCTTCCAGGGTCCATCTGCGGCTGCTGACCTGGAGCGATGTCCCCGGCGGAGCCAGGACCAGCGGCCCCGGCTGCAGCAGGCTGGGGGGAGAAGCCAATGGGGGCTCAGCCGGGGAGGTGACATGAAGTCACCCCCATCCCTGAGGGCCATGGGGCAGGACTACATCACCTCCACCCAGCTCCCCTTGGCCACTGCCTGCACCCACCCAACCCCATCTGTGGGTGGTTCTGCAAGCCAAGAGCCACAGGGCTGTAAAATACCAGGTTTACGCAGAAAGCAGCCACTGTCTGCCAGCAGGTCCCACCTCCAGAACCTCCAGGTACCAAAATCTGCACCCAGACCAGCCTGCAGACTTAGGGGGACACCGCCAAGACCTCCCCAGCCCTTCCCACAATCCCACCTTTCCCAAGCCCAAGCAGGAGGAGGTGCAAGGGGCTGGGATGAGCCAGAACATGTTTAGTTGCAGCACTGGAGAAGCAATCACCAACTGGGATCTGAGGGCTCTCGGGGTGTACGAGACCCCCTTTTCCATGGGGCTGGCTGGGGCATGTCCCAATCCCCCCTTTAGTGCTGGGGATGGGGCAGGGGGTCCCTCCTGAGCATGTCGGGGTGCCCTGAGTAGGCAGAGCAGACCTGACCTCCCAGGGGGACAGGGCTGGGGCCGGGTCACAGCCTGGCGAGCGGGAGGTGGGAGCCCACCGGCGGGGAACAGGCTCCCATTCATCCTGCACAGAAAGGCCCTTCAGATCCCCCCCGGCACCACCGCCAGCCCAGCCGGCAGGTGCTCAGCCCAGAATGGGGGGGTTGTGGAGGAGACAAGGGCCCCTTGTTACAGGAGCTCGGCTCAGGAGCACAGGGACAGGTAGAGGCAGGTGTGGAGCGGAGCTCTGCCACCCCCCCGGCGCAATGCTGCCTGGCGTAGTGGGATTGAGTTTCTGCTGAGCCCGCCCTGCCGTCCCCTGCCATGGGAGACATGTCCCCTCGTGCCTCTGCCCAGTCCCACCACAGCCCAAATAGACACCAGCCGCACTGACAGCCCTGCCCAGGTGTGGATCCAGACCCATGTGCCCCCAAAACCCTGCTCTATGCCACCACAGGGTATGGCATGATATGCAGGGACATCACCTGGGTGCTGGCACCGAGGGCTGGAGAATGTCCCCAGGTGTGGATGCGGACTTGGAGCCACACGAGCTTTAGTCCCAGCTCCCTCCTCACTCTGCCCCAGCTCTGGGCAGGGGATCTGCTGCCCGGGAGCCACACAAACACCCTCTCCCAGCCTCGCTGCCCTCCCAGCCCTTTCCTGTCAGGCTCACAAGCCCCAGCTGCACATCCTTGCCCCTCCAAGCTCTCCCACTCTCATTTCTTGGGACAGACCCTTCACTTCCCTGGCCCATCCCAGAGCCTGCAGGACAAGGCAGTGCCCTGGGCACTGGCAGATGGAGGGGGCTGTGCTGCTTTCTGCTCGTCCGGGGATGCTGCAGGGTGCCTGGGGGGGCTCAGCTGGAGGAGGTGGGTGCAGACAGTCCAGTGGGTTGGCTCCTGCTCCAGGAGCTGGGACCCACCTCCACCGATGGCCAGACACGGTGTGTGGCACCTGCTCCTCACCTCCTCCAGGACTTGTGCTGACCTGATGAAGCCAAACCCCATGCCAGCGCCTCTCTATGCTCACATGCCAGCTGTGGGTGCTGGGGAGGGTGTGGGGTGGCTGGGCTCCCCCCACTGGACAGCAGCTCAGTTGCACATCGGGGAGCCAAATGCTTTGACGTCATCTGCCAGGATGTGGCGAAGCACCTCGTGATGCTTGGTTGACTCAGAAGATGACAACCCACCCCGGGACCGGCCGATGCACAATGGGGCTCTGGGGAAGGAGTGGCCCGTGGCTGCCCAGGCACCAGCTGTGGCAACCGAGCCAGCCCAGCCTGGGTCGGCTCTCTCACTGCCGTGGCATTCACAAGTATGACGTTGCTGGTCCATGGCCACCCCTCGTTTCCGGAAGATAACGCCGTGTACTAGTGTTGTGAGCACACACTCCGGCCTTATCTTCAGCAAACAGCCTTACAGAGACATTTGAACGGTCCGAAGCACCGAGGTGAACCTGCTCTCGGAAGGCATTTGCTCCATCCCACCACAAAGGGCCAAGGTCCAGAAAGCATCTTTCCGTGGCGCAGAGCCCAAGCGGCACAGTGAGGCTGGGCAGAGCTCTGCGCCCATCCTGCTGACCCAAGAATAAAGCCATGGACGTTGCCAGCAGCTCACAACGGGGTTTCAGAAAGGTGGCCGGGCAGGAGTGGGACAGGGCCAAACCCCGGGGACTCCCAGGATCTGAGTCCCTCAGGGACAGAGACATTTTGCCCATCTCCACAGGGGTCTCACCACTGCCACCAGCTTTGTGCTGACCTGGAGGGGGACTCGGCATGGCTGTGGGCATCTGGCCCTCAGGTGATTTGGTGCTGGCAGCAGCTGGCATCAATCACGGGGTCAGGTTCCTTCTAATCCACTTCATCCCTGGTAAGTCTGCATGGAGACACCGCTCACACAAACCTCCCCCCTGAAATGCAGCCACCTGCACCGATGCATGAGCATCCCTGACCGTCCCTTTCAGCTCCGGCAGCAGGCAAAGTGAGAGCATGTGCTCTGCGATGGCACGTCAGCCGTGTAAAACACCAGCCACCCTGGTTTCACCTCTGGACTCAGCCCCACACCCGTCAGCAGCGCTGATCCCACCGGGCGCGCAGCTCAGGCTGGACAAGCAGCGTGTTTGTGAACTCAGGGAATTGGAGCAAACAGGACTCGCTCCGGTTTGGCTCTAGCTTTAGCAGTTGGGTTAAAGCCAAGAGGAAAAGTCAAGGAGAGCTCTGGAGTGCAGGTCAGCTCCCCGTTATCTCACCCCGGGCTCTGCTCTGGGGCTGGACAAGCAGTCCCAGGACAGGAAGCCAGGCTGGCTCTGCGGTGGGGGAACCTGGGGCAGGTCCAGACAGTTGCTGAGTTCCCTGCCACCTGCCATTTGGTAGGGGGAGCCTGGGTCCCTCCACACCCTGCCCCTAGGATGGGCCATAGACCTTGCAGCAGGATACAGCTGGTTTTCATCCCCAGCTCCAGCACAGTCCCTGGGCATGTCTTGCTGTCTCAGTTTCCCCTCTCATAGACATCAAGCTCTTTGCGGGGAGCTGCTCCACACCCCAGACACCACTTGCCCTGTGCGGTACAGGCTGACGCCAGCACTGCTGCCCCCCCAGCACGGCCAAGGGTGGCAACAGCCAACCTTTGCCCATCTGCTGGGGACACATCTGCTCTGCCAGCACGGCAGGAGAGATCTCTACCCTGGGCAGGGCAGGAGGGGGCAAGGGGAGTCCATGGCTGCCAGCTGGGAAAGAGAGAGGATCTGGACCCCCAGGCAGCCCAGCCGGCTGCATCCCCAGCAACTCCCAGTGCAAATCTGGCTACTCTCAGCTCACCCCGTGCAGGACCAGCTCCAGTCCCCACAGCATCCTCCAGTCCCAGGCAGCAGCTGGGCTCTGTTGCACCGAAGGCACCCAAGAGCACCCAGCGCAGAGGCAAGGGACACCCATAGCACTCTCTGGGCATCACCTGCTGCTCGCGGGAGAGGAGGGTGGCTGTTTCTGCAGACCAAGTGCTGTGCAGGCTCCCTCACACCCTGCCTGCTCAGCCGCACTCCCTCGAACTCACCAGGGCTCCCTGGGGGGCCCCAGCACCCCCAGCCACCTGGCACAGGGAGAATGGGGAAGGGACTTGGGGAGGGTACAAGGAAGGCAGATGCAACCACAAAGGGGGAGCTGCAAATTGCTGGAGTTTGGGAATTGCTGCAGCCTCTGGGAGTTTGCAAGCGGGGGGGAACAGCCCCAGGGATCAGTGCGGGCTGCAGGGAGCAGTGTCCTGCCCCTGCAGTGGGGGAATCAGTGCAGCTCCATGGGGGCCAACCCTTCCCCAGGACAATCAGCCGGCTCCCATCCTAAATCAGCCCAGAGGGTCCGGATGAGGGTTTGAGCAGGGGCTGAGCTGTCCCTGCACCCAGCGATAGTTTCTTTGCACTTTGCGCACACACACACACACACACACACACACACCCCTGCACCCCCCCCACGGCGCCGGGGTCCCGCTCCGGGCACGACCGGGATGGCACAGCTGGGATAACCTGCACTAAGGGGTCCTCAGCGGCACCCCAATTCCCCTTCCCCACCCCAGTGCGCGGTACCTCATGCAGGATTTACACACCCCTGTCCCCCCTCGCCCCGTACCTGGCTATGATCCTCCGGCCCGTGGGCGACTCCACCGTCGCGTAGTAGTGCCCGTAGAGCAGCAGGGAGGATGTTAACCCGGCCAGCAGCAAGAGGCAGAGCCGCTTCCAGTGCGGGGACCCCATCCCGGGCAGGGCGGGAGCCAGCGCTGCCTGCACCGCGTACGAGACCGTCCCGCGCTGCCTGCACCGGGCACACGGCCGCTCCTGCAGGGCCCCCGCGAACCCCCGGCCCCGCTCCTGCAGGGACCCCGCGAACCCCCGGCCCCGCTCCTGCAGGGACCCCGCGAACCCCCGGCCCCGCTCCTGCAGGGACCCCGCGAACCCCCCGGCCCCGCTCCTGCAGGGCCCCCGCGAACCCCCGGCCCCGCTCCTGCAGGGACCCCGCGAACCCCCGGCCCCGCTCCTGCAGGGACCCCGCGAACCCCCCGGCCCCGCTCCTGCAGGGACCCCGCGAACCCCCCGGCCCCGCTCCTGCAGGGACCCCCGCGAACCCCCCGGCCCCGCTCCTGCAGGGACCCCGCGAAGCCCCGGCCCCGCTCCTGCAGGGACCCCCGCGAACCCCCCGGCCCCGCTCCTGCAGGGACCCCGCGAACCCCCGGCCCCGCTCCTGCAGGGACCCCCGCGAACCCCCCGGCCCCGCTCCTGCAGGGACCCCGCGAAGCCCCGGCCCCGCTCCGCTCGCAGTCCCGGGTGCGGACACCGCCGGGTCCCGCTGCCCGTCGGAGCGCGCTGGATGTTCCTCCGGCGCGGCGGGAGGGTGTGAGCCGGGGGCGGAGGCACCGGGCTGACTGGTTCAGACTTGCTGAGAAAAAAAAAAGCGCACTTTTGAGCTGCCTTTCTTTTTTTTTTTTTTTCTCTCCGAGCTGAGGATTAAACATTTACTCGGACCAGTAGTGAAATACGGTTTTTTTTGGTGTGTTGGTTTTTTTTTTTGGCTACTTTTCATGCCACCCACCTACAGCTCACAAAACACGAGGGTTCCCCCTTCTCGTAACTTTCTTGTTCGGTGAAATCACGCGATCTCCCTATCGACAGCCCCAACCCCACCGGGCCAGAGCTGGCTGTTGCTTATTAAGTCTATCAGCTAAATCAGACTCCCAGGTGAAGCCGAGCTCTGGCCATGGGGTGCCCGAGAGCAGCCCCACCAGCACATCCCCCACCCAGCCGCTCACCGGCAAAACCCCTGGTGTAAAAAAGGAGAGAAGGGGGGACACACACAGTTGGGGGGGTGCTGCATCCTCTTCCTGCCCCGCTTTCTGCTTGAATTTATCGCTCCCCCACAACGCGGTTTTGCAGCAAACAACAAACCGTTTCAGGGCTTTGTGTCGACTTCAAGAAATAGTTTGGGCTGGGGGAATGGAAAAACGAGTTTAGGGAGCTTGGGGGAAAATCTGGATGAAGAGTTTTGATATTTGCGGAAGCAAATGGCTTAGTTTCTTTTTGAATGGATGTTTCAGTATCACTTTAGTTAAACTCTCCTAGTCAAAGAAAACAGCCCTTTGAACTAAAGGATGTGCATACCAAAATGTTTGTTATAGCGGGGGAAGGGACTCAGCAAGGAAAGCAAGCGTTTACAGTTGATCTGTAGTGATTTGGGGGTGGGGGGGGAATGGATTTTTAGGAAGCTCCCCAACTTGGGGAGCAGCAGCATGGTGAGCACTGCTCCATCCAAACCCTTGGCCCTACACCCAAGGATCCCTGAGCACCCATGACATGTTGTCCTGGGGTGTCACCCACCTCCAGCCCCTCCCCAAACACCCACTGTCATTATCCAGACCCAGAAACTTGGAGTCAAACCCCATCCCTGCTCCCCAGTCTCACCCACACACCCCCGGGCTGGTGTATTCATGGCTGCATTTCCCCCCAATGCTTCTTGTCCCCCCAGACCCAACCACCCCTCACTTCTACTCCAGCCTGCCCGGACGTGTTTCCAACAACGCTGCTTGTTCAAAGGGAGATAAATACAAAAATCACTTTGTATGAGTTTGCTTCAGTCTCCATTTTCTTGCCCTGATCCCTGGAAATTTCGGCTGTGCAGGGATGGCACCGTGCCGGCATCCGAGTGCCCAGGTGGCGTTGGTGACAACGTGCTGGTGCGAACACGGGAGCAGGACTGTGACCCAAGGCTGGCAGCGCTGGCCTCGTCCCCCTAGGAGAGCGGACATTGTCCCCGGGTCGCTGTGAGGGGACGGTGGCTGGGCTGATCTCAAGGAACATTTCCAGGGAACAAGCCCTGCGGCTGCGCAGGGGCTGGGGGGCTGTGGTGGGCAGGACAGACTGGGCACAGGGCACATGGAGGAAGAAGAGACCGGGCAAGAAGGAGGAAAGACAGGACAAACCTTCACCGCTGGGACATGCAGGGATGAAACCAGGTCTAAAGCCCAGTTGGAACTAAAACTACAAAAGGAAGGCAGGGAGTTAACACATATCCCAACAGCAAATGGCCACACAGAGAAATGTGGGTGCACTGGTGTAACAATTTGATGCTTTTTGCCTCTATCAGTAAAGCTTTGGGGTATCAGCATCGTCTAGAAGGCTCAGGGCCAGCGGAGGGAGAACAAGACTCTGGAGTCCTGCTCAAAAGTCCCCCGGCCTGCAGCCTGTCACCTTGTTCCCCCTGTCCCTGCCCGGTGTGGCGCGGGGATCGCCCTTGTTCGCTCTGACCCAACGAATTCACTCCCTGCGGCCCAGCACACGTGCTCTTGACTCTGGCCCTCTGTTAATCACGGCTAATTATTACCAACTGCTCTAGTAAGTCACAAGGGACACAGCAAGGCTTGGCCCTGGAGGTGGACAACTGATGGTCCGGAGCGAGCGGCCTGGGAAAAGTCAGGAATTTGCCATCCGGAGACATTTATGGCCCAATTATGCAAAAGCTGGTGAGTGGCAGCTTCGGTGCATTTGCCCAGAGGGACAAGGAGCTGGTTTCCTCACATTACTCCCATCTTTCTGTTTCCACGATACATGGTTTTCTGCTGTTGTTTTTTTTCTTTCCAAAGGGGTGAAAATGAGATGCACAGTTCTTCATCTGCTCTATTTGTTTTGTGCTACAATGCATTTTGGCCCATGCCCCCAAATTAAGCGGTGCTTCTTCAGCAGTTACGCAAGCGCAAAAACCTTTCAGGATTATAGTTGCCAAATAAAGATGAAGAAAAGAACACAAAAGAAATCATAATGAAAACCGGCAAGTATCATTTTTAGCCTGGGCTTTTTATTCCAGTGATTACTTCTTGGAAACAAAGCCCAAGCCATCCACATGGCTACAGAACACAAGACAAAAATAAGCACATTTTGCATGAGCTGGCTGTTGGCCACCGCTTGGTGGAGGAGAGTCTGGAGGTCTTTGCCATGATGAACTGTCCAGCTGGGAGAAAGAGATCTCCAAAAATCTCCTGGAGGATTTATAGATCCCAGTTTGCTCAGCACAGGTCAGAAGCGCATTTAAGGAAGTGCCAACAGTCTGCTCAGAGGAAACGTCCCTAAAACGCAGAGTCTGGATGGAGGAATGCGGGGCTGCGTGAGCCCCGCCAGAGAACGTGGGGCCATATGGCTGCCTGCGGAGGCATGGCCATCGCAGAATGACAAAGCTGCAGCAGATGTCTGGGGAGGCTGACGCACGGCCCCTTCCCAGGGGGTGGGGAGAGCAGCGAGGGGGTACCCGGACAAACCTCCTCTCGCCGGCTTCTCGGCAGAACCGGGGGCAGGGAAAGCGCCTGCCCGCACTAGCGCTGCCTGCGCCATGCGGTGGGTGCTCCCTGAGGGTCTCTGCTCTGATTTTCAGGTGTTACTGCAACCAGAGTCTGGAGGCAAACACAGGAGTGACCACAGAGAGGATGCTCGGACATGGGGACACCAGTGACAGCAGCACAGTGTGGGACCAGAGATGTTCAGCATCACCCTGTGGCAACTGCAGCTCCAGGCTCTGCCTTTCCATCTGTCACCCCAAAGGCTGCCCAAGGAAATGGGGTGTCCCTCTCCATGGCACAACCTCACGCTGTGGGGCAGGAGAGAGGTTTGTGGATGCAGCTGTGCACCGAAACAGAGCTGATGGGCTCCATTGTGATCTCTTCTCTCTGGTGACCACTGACAAGACGCGAGGGAACGGCAGGAAGATTGGCCAGGGGTACAGGTTGGACACTAGGAAAAGGTTCTTCACCCAGAGGGTGCTGGACACTGGAACAGGCTCCCCAGGGAGGTGTCACAGCCCCAAGCCTGACAGTGTTCAGGAAACATTTGGACACATGGTGTGAATTTAGGGGTTGTCATATGCAGGGACAGGAGTTGGACTCTATGATCCTTGTGGGTTCCTTCCAGCTCAGGACATCCTATGATCTTTTTGCCGATCTGGCAGGATGTGGCCCATTTGGCGAACCCATCCTGTAGTCCCCTCCAACAAGAAGGTTGTTGGGGACAAGCCACAGCCTAGGGTGGCCAGTTGGGACCTCACATGTGGTGGCAGTCAGCATTGCTGGGGCCCAGCCTGGCTCTTATCACAGACGCAGGTGCACGGCAGAGCCCTTGGTCAGCCCTGGACCATCGACCGCGTCTGAGATAAGCTGAACACACAGTCCGAAGGCCATCGCCATCCGTCAGGCACAAAGCAACCTGCGAGGCTCGGGGTTATGTCCCAGAGGGCTGCAGAGCTGGGAAACACCTTTGAGAAATTAGGGTGACACTCGACAAACAGTTGCCTTCCTCTCTTGGCTGCTCTGGACCAGGCGGGGGCAGCCATGGACTGATCCTGCCCTCTGCTCAGCAGGACAGACACCCCTTAGATCTCCTGAAACAGAGGAGCCCCAAAACCACATGGTGCCAGGGTCAAGCCAGCCTCTGTCCCCAGAGCACACAGCAGGGGAGAGGGGACACTGTCACAGTGTGAGTGGGTGCCAGCCCCTTGTCTGCTTGTGCAGTTCTGACACTGCCATGGGAGGGATGGAAGGAGCCTTGGGATGTCCACAGGACCCAGCAAGTGTCATTTCCCACCCCAAGAGCTGAGTTAGGGCAAGCTGGGAAAGCCCTGCAGCACCCAGGGTCCTGCTGCTTGGTCTGGCAGAGCCTGGCCCCCACAACCCCTTGGCATGGGAACCGAGACCTGCTGCACCCCAGGAGTGCTTGTACCTGGAGATGAGAACTGCAGGGCAGGAGCTGGGAGGTCATCTGGTGCTTTTTGCACAACAAAGCCAGGGCTGCTTCTTTTATCTTGCTCTCTCCTCCCCTATTATCAATAGTTTTTCTGGTCTGACTGGATTTCCCTGTTGCCATGTTCCCAAAACGGGGAGAGCCTAGGGTCATACAGCAGAGGTGAGGAGGGGGAGCCCCCCACCCCTGTGCACCAAGGAGAGCCCCACACCTCCCTGCACCTGAGAAACATCAACAGCACCTGGTGACTCACCAGAAGAGGGGGTTTTGTGCTGACCTGGAGCCGGCACAAACATACTACAGTGCCCAATCAGCCAGGGCTGCTTGAGAGTGGCACATCCAGAGGGAGCATCTGCTCCGTGCTGGGAAACCGTGTGCTGGTGTCCAGCTCTGCAGCCTCGGTTTATTGCGTGGGAAGAAGAGAGACAGGAGAGCAGGCACCCCCTGTCCTTTCTGCTCCTGAAAAGCTCCAGAGAGCCAGGTTGGGCTGACCAGGAGAGAGAGGAGATGGGCTCTGCATCGTCCCCAGCCCCAGCTGAGGAGCTACGTGCTTGCAGACACACAGCAGGACACGGTTCCTGCTTCTGCTAAGACAGGCGAGCAGACACACCGCAAAAAGGGGAAGAGGTGGAAATCAAACAACAGATTTGAAGCCCTGCCAAGAAGGTTACACTGCAAGAGCTCTTCGGCAACAAGTGGATTTGTGTCCCGCAGCCTGGCAGGGAATATTTAGAGGTTGTTAACTCCTGGGGAATCCAGGGAGGAGTTGGGCACAGCTGCAGTAACAGGTCATGGTACTCACCAACAGCTTCCCAGAAAGCTGGGCTGATGCTACAGCAGCTTCTGGACATGCACGGTTGTGTATTTCTTCCTCAAATAAGACATGTCTGTTAAAATCTGCCAGACCCTGGAGCTCCCGTTGGCAGAGGGGACAGATGCTGCTGGTCACTGGCACTGGGTATCATGTCCATGCATGAGGAGGAGTCGCTGTCATGGAGTGAATTTTTGGGGTTGTCCCATGCAAGAACAGAAGTTGGACTCCATGACCCTTGTGGGTCCCTTCCAACTCAGGACATTCTATGATTCTGTGTCCGAGGCATCTCTCAGGATGCCAGACCCAACCTCACCGTTGGTCCCTCCACTTGTGCTGCCTCCAGCACCGCACCACATTGGACAAGCCACAGCCGCATCTCTGCACACACTTCGCAGCTGTGAGGGTGGCACCTGCATGTCCCAAACCTCTTCTCTTCATGTCCCTGTGTACCCCAAGGAGCACCTGGGCCATAAACCCTCTGGGCTGGCAGGTGTTACAAAGCAAGGGACACTGGGGGACAACTGGTGCAACGTGGGCAGCTGCAGAGCTGCGCCCAGCACTTGGACGTGGCCAGTGCCAAACCTGGATGTGCCGGACATGGCACGATGGTGACAAGTCCTTGAACAGAAGCTGCCACCTGGTGGCACTGGGACAATGCTGCTGGCCTGCCAGCCACGAGGACCTGTATGGGGACATCTGGGGTGGCCCTGCACCATGGCACCGCCTGCTCTCCACTTCAGCACAGCCCGGCATTGCCGCTTTCTCCCCAGGACACACACCCAGCTGTGGGACTCACCATCAGGTCACAGCTGCTTTTTTGGGGCCAGAGCAGATCTGGTTTTGAGCTTGCTGGGAAACTCCAGGCCACAGTGAAGATCCTTCTCCAGCCCAGGTTATCCCTGAAAACATCAAACTGTGCCAGCAGCCTTGAGATGGAAGCCCAGAGGGAAGAGTCTCTGCTGGCAGGGAAAGCCCCTGGGAAGTTTCCTTCCCTTGATTCTGGGAAGCCTGAGCTGCACAGAAGAGCTGGGTGCTGGGGGAAATGCACAGCGTGGGGGCTGCCAGCCCATCTCCAAAACCTCCTCACCCACCACCGTGCCTTCAGTCAGCAAGACTCAGCCCCATCCTGCTTCCCAGAGTGACACAAAAGAGGAGGAGGGGGAAGGGAAGGGTCTAAGAGAAACTTCTTCCAACTTCTCGGGAAGAGAAAAGCCCTATTGAGGCAGGAAGAATACCCGTGGGGAACTGGTCACTAAGCAACCTGCAGCAATTCGGCACAGCCCTGTGCATGGCAAGGAACAGAACAACCTCGCTGCCCACCGAGAGCCCAGTGCGGGGCAGGGAGAGCCCGTGGGGCCTGGGGACACAAGCCATGCAGAGCCACCCCGAGGGGCTGAGACACCCCGCAGGGTACAGAGAGTGCTGTGGGAGTTTGTCCTTGGTGGGTTCTGGAGGGTGACCAGACCCATCAGGCTCCTCTTCTCAATGAGGCCATTTGCTGCTCAGGACAGATTTCAGGTCTGCTCCAAAGCTCATGGTTCCCCACAGGCCTGGTGTTCACACAGGGTTACACACAGCATTCCATACAGAATTCCCATACAGCATTCCCAGAGGTATAGCACACTTTAACTCCCTGCTCCCACAGACACTGGGGGTTTTGTACAGGCAGAGCAGCCAACACAAGCTACTCCCTCTTGCAGATAAGCTGAATTCTTCATTTAGATTATCAATGGTGGGGGGGGTGGGAGTTTGTCTTTTGCAAACAAGCTTAGTGAGATGAGAAACTGCTCAGCCACTCTGCAGCACAAGGAAAAAAGGGACAAAGGACACCAGGTCTGGCAAACCCTGCTGACAATCCATGCTGAAATGCCTCCCTTAGAGCCCGGGGGGACCCTGGAGACACTGCTGCCCCAGCAGAAATACTGCACAAAAGGAAAACTGCCCACAGCTGGAGCAGGTCCAGTGGGACCAGTCAGTGTGCAGCTGGGCCCTGGTCCAGAGCCTGATGAGCCCAGGGGGTGCACTGGACCTGCAAATGGCTTTTCACCTGCACAGTGTCATGGGGGAAACATCCAGCCCTTCACATGTTTGTCTCCAGCATTCTCGGAGATATCAAGGACAAGGACAATGCTTGGTCAAGGATAAACTCAGGTACTCACTTCCTCAGGGAGGAGTTTGCCCAGCTCTGATCCCCATCCTGACATAGCAAGATGAGCAAGTGGGGACACTAAGGTACATCTACACAAGCTGCAGAGCACCTGCAACACTCAGTCCTGCCCTTTCCTGGCTCCATCAGCTGCTATCTCAGCCTTTAAGCAACTGCTTTGGACCCACACTGAAGAACCACAACTCACGGGGCTGCAATGAAGAATCAGCTTGGCCAAAGTAGCGCCATTTATTTTGCTTGCAAAACCCCTTTCAGAAGGTGAATACGTTGCAGGGGCACTGGCTGCAACCGCGTTCCTCTCCATGCGATGGGGAACAGGCACTCCAGGCCGCAGCAAGGACAGACAGCATCCATCCCTGGACATGGAGAGCTCCCCTACCTCCCCTGGCAAGAGGCAAACACAGCGCTCCTGTCACAGCCCAAGTCCAGCTGAGCAGGCACTTGGCACATCAGGACTGTGACACAAGATTCACACGTCCTGCAGCCAGGAGAGCCCCAGAGCAGAAGGCAGCAAGTTTGGGGTTTCTGCTGCACCATGGAGAGCATCTGCCTGCCCTTGAGGTGCTGGTGGTGGTCCTTTGGACATGTCACACTAGGAAGCAGAAGTGAGACTCGTCCTCTGTCAAATTAGTCACCTAGAAGTGTCCAGTCCATCCTTTTTTATCTGCACGGACCAGAGTGAGAGCAGGACTTCCAGGAACAACCCGTGGGGAACTGGTCCCAAGACAGGACCTATGTGTCCACCTCCATCCCCTGGCTGCAGAAGCAGCTTGCTTAGGGAAAACGCCCAGCTTCGAGATGGGCACCACTAACAGGGAGGATCCACCCAGAGCAGAAGGAGCATCTCCTTGCAAAGAGAGGAAACCTGGATGAAGATGCAAGACACTGGACCATATGCTACCCAGATCCATTCTGGATTCACCTCTCCTGATACCAGTGCCTACAACCATCCGCAACAGTCTTGCAGCATAGCCAGACACGACAATGTTGTTGGCTTGCTGCATTTTCTTACTGTTCTTCTCCTGGTCTGTAGCATTTGCATATTTGTAGAAACATTGTAACAGAATAGAAGTACTGAAGGAGGGAAATATCTTCATTGTGATAAAAATGTGCCTGGAAGTCCAGAGCTAACCTTGGCTCCAGAGGTCCTCTCCTGTGCCCAGTGAGGTGTTGTTGAAAGTTCCCAGGCAACAGCCTTTGCCACAGAATCAGGATCTCTGGTAAAGCTTCATGATATTCTCATCATGAAGCTTTTTCCACAGCTGCTTCTCTAGGTTGAAGTCATGGTTAGCGTAGAAAATCAGACGTTTCCTGTCCTTGTCATAGTAGTGATCTGAGTACTTCTCATGACCCTCTGTGATGTAGCCATAGGCGCTCACCTGGGAAAGACAGAGGAATCACTGGGGAGAGGTGACAAGGACAGAGGGAGCTCAGTGAAACACAGGACACAGTTCTCAAATGGGGAAGGAGCACAGGACACGGATACCAGTCAGGGCTTCTCAAAGTGAACCTGTGTGGGCTCCAGAAGGACCAGACTGGGAACACTGGCTCCACAGAGCCTGCTGGAGGATGGTTCCCAGGCCACAGCAAGCTTCACAACCTCTACGTGAACTATTTTGGGGTTGTTTCTCTTCAATCTGCTCCCTCATGGCTGATAAGAACCCATAAACCCTCAAGGCAGATTTTAGGCAGGGTTGAAGACATCCCTGCTCTGCTCTGTTACCTTGTCCCTGCTTCCAGCCAGTGCTGTGTGCAAGAACCACCATGCCCTTACCCGGTCACAGAGGTGGAGGGCAGTCAGCAGCAGGAACGCCCCCGTTGTGGGCCTGTACAACCGCCAGTAGGTCTTTTCCAGAGATTTAGATTTTAGAAACCTGCAGCAGGAGAGAAGAAAGCACAGAGCAGTTGCTGGGTGTGTTGGTTCAAGCAGGGCATGCTTTGTCCCCCTGTGGTCCATGTGGCATCTCTCCTCCTTGCAGGGGTTTGTGGCCACATGTGTGGGTACCGCTGCATGCTCAGTAAAGCAAAAGCCCAGCTCAGAACGCTCCAATGCCTGCAGTGCAACCTAAGCTCAGCTTTGCCCCAGCTTTATGGAAGCGGTAGGTCTTGAGGCAGGTAGAATAAAGAGGGGTGGATTAAAGGACCTAGTACAGTAAAGCCCACTCTTAAATCTGTTCTTTGTCTTTGAAGCTCCCTGGTAGACCCAGCTCCCTCCCCGCCCCCCGCCCCATTCAAGAGTGAAACAAGACACAGGGAAAGGTGCAGAGGAGTCACAAAACCTGCTAGGAGCTGCAGTGTTTGATGCCAGCAGTTGTTAGGAAGGTAGGAGCCCACACCAGGAAAAAATAGCATTCGAGCCCTTGGAAAGGACCCAAATCAGAGGGGAGACAGCAGAACGGGGCAGGAAGTACAAGCCATCTGGCACTGCATTTGCCTTCTCTCAGAGAAGGTACAATACAGCTCTCATGGACACCAAAGGGTAAAGGCAGCCAAAGCAGGACACAACAGGAGCTCTTCTTCCTACATCTCTTGGTCACGTGTGGCCCACAATTGGCAGATCTTACAGCAACAGTGTCCAGCAGGCTTGCGAAAAGGATTAGAGAGGCAAAGACAAGCAGCCAGGCCAGGTAAATGGGATACTGAAAAAGTGCCTAATACTGTGTTTGAGGGCACAACCAACCTCCCAAGTCAACAAGGGATCTCAGGAGAGAATGGCTGTTACGGAGCCTTCCTCCAAGGTGCAAAGCAATGGGGAACAGGAAAGGCTGGTCCTGAACTTCAATCAACTCTTCTGGCACTTCAGCAACACTCCTCCCACATGTAAACTCACCATTTGTCCAGGGCCTCATTTGGATGCAGAAAGCCAAACTGGCCAACAGCTGCTGCTTCTCCAGCTCACAGATGCTGGACATCTACCCACCATTACCATCCTGCTGCAGCACCACAGAGCATTTTGATTGACTGAACCCTAGTGAAGCTGACCTCCAATCTGCTTCTGCGGTTAAACTGCAGTTACAAGGGAGTGGAGCTGCGAGGAAAGAGCCCAGAGACAGAGATGGTGCTGGCCAGAAAAAATAAGCCTGTTAAAGCACAAAACCCCCAGCTCACCTGTTTTTCATGTATCTGAGGAAATCCGGGTGAATCACCAGGTATCTGTCTGTCGTGAAATCTTTATCAAATTTCTCCCGGGGCCTCGGCCTAAAGACAGGAATTGGGAGACTTAGGACAAGCTCCTATATTTCATCACTGCTGGAAAGCATTGGCCCTGATGCACTTGGTGATGAGAGAAGGACCACAAACAACTTAAGTTATTCTGCAGCATTTCCCAGATCATGAGAAAGCCTCCACAACCCGTGTGCATTGCAGAGGAAGAGATCAGGGAGGAGACAGAACAACAGGAGACAGGAATATCAAAATCATGTGTGTGCATAGACAAGAACTGGTGGAACCAGGCCTTCATCCATGAGCAGGCACCATGTAGGCACAAGACCAGGCAACAGCATGTGTTCATCCCTAAGGACCACAAAGCTTTCTCCAAGCTCTAGGCACATGTAATTCAAATCAGTTACTTCTGGGAAGGAGGTGTACTGGTTACAGCAGCACTCAGAGCTGTGGAGGAAATAAGATATTTTTCCAGACAAATCTGCCAGGGAAGGGAGGCTTTACCCTGGCTCTACCCTCACCTGCACCTCAGCAGGGCTGAGCACCGTGGAAAGGAAAAGGGCACAAAACAGAGCTCCACCCTGCAGGGTATAGAGGTGAGGCCAGTTTGTCTTACCCGTACTGGTCCAAGAATCCTTTCCTGACGTTCTTGTTCAGCAGAAGAGCCTTCAGCCACTCATAGTCTCTATGTCCCTCCATGAAGTGAATGTATTTGATATTCTAAGAAAACAAGTGAGCATTAATGAACAGCACAAAAGAAACTCATCCTTTAGAAACAAAATGCAAGCAGGCAGCTAGGCTCAGAGTTTCTCAGACACATCTTCTGTCTGCAGATTTTAACTATCCTACAGAAGCAGAATGGAGATAACATCTGATGTGCAGCTATTTCTACGTGCCAACAGGCTGTGGTAGAACTGATGCCACTTGCCCCTGCAAATATTCACTGAGCCAAGCCAGTGCAGGTTACCTCACTACGGCTAATACTAAAGCATTAGCTCAGCCCCTTTGCTCCTCACACGTGGCAAGATCAGAACTGAAGGCCACAGACAACAGCATCCCACCAAATTCGCACACACATACAGCATGGACCTGACTTACTTTTCCCTGTGGGACTTTGCTGAACCCTCTGTTTCTCAAGACATACAAAGAGGCCACCAGGGAATAGGCTGTAAATCCATAAAAGGAGGTTTTTGTTCCCACATCTTTTTCATATCCTTTGGTTAGAGCGCCACTCACCCTGGCCAAGGAAATCAAACAGAGGAGCAAGATTAGCAGGTGACCACTGAAAACCCTCACATCTGTATTTATAACAGGAAAAGACAGCATCAGTCTGGAGGAAGGGAGAATTAGTCCCATTTTTAGCTACACCTCATGATCTGCAGGAGAGCCCATGCTTTGGAGATGGCTCTTTATGGCTCATCTCTGAACCCAAGCTCTTCCTGTGTATTTAGGAACTTTCCAGTTCCTTTTTGGTTTTCCAGCTCCTCCTGCCACCAGTCATTCTGGCACTTGGGAGTCAGTGCAACACTAGAAGAGGTGAAGTTATCCAGCCATAATCATCTACTAGCCAGACACAGTGCTAGTTGTGTGTATCTTATCAGTAGGAAGCGTGCCTTACCGGAAGACATAGTCATGGGAGTCGATCTCCTGGCCCATCCCAGAGTTATTCAATATTCCTCCGTTGCCCACAACAGCACAGCTGATGCACGTTGGCACGCTGCTGTTGCTATTGGCCAGGAGCAGCTGCTGGTGAGGGTTTGGGGGCAGTAGGGACATGACCTCCTTCACCACTGTGAAGCAAACATGGTGGGGAATTAGTATCAAGAGCCTTTGGGATGGACACAGTGAAACCACCAGAGTTGCCACCAGGAGATCCACCCAGCCTGATGCCTTTGACAGGGAGATGCTGCAAACCTCCACCCACTTGGTATAAGGTTCCTGTTGGGAGTTTGATGGTCCCCCATCCTGACATGCCCTGAGGAACTCACATGAATAATTCAGCTCCATGAAGCCATAGGGAGGTGCAAAATGCTCCAGGCGGTCCCATTCACTGTCACTGAAATATCTCTTGTCTGTGAAGAGTGTGATGTTGGGTAGGAAAAGATCTCGCAGCCACTCAGACTTGGCAGCTTTGGCCTTCAGTGATTCAGAGCAGGTCTTGAAAAAAACAAAAAGGAAACAATAAGGACTGATTAGCAGGGAGCTGATAAACCTGACAAGTGCAAGTGCTTGTGTATGAGTATTGGGAAGATGTCTAGAAACTCCAATGGTACATCATCTCTTCCCCTTGGTGTCTCCTTCACTGCAAACATGAGGCACAATCTCAGCACTACATCAACAACTAGCTGGTGGAAAGTCACCTACGAGGATGCCAGAGTGACTCCAGGTCTCTGAGACTTTCTTTTTCAGCACAACAGACCTGCAATGCTCGTGTTTTACTGGCTTTGGACCTCGTTAACTGACGCAAATTAGCATCAGTAATAGGTCCAACCTAAACATATCGAATAAGGCTAGCAGCCCCCATCAGCAACACTCCTTGCAAGGTCCTGGCCTCAGAGTGCACACAAGCAAACACACTGAGGAATATGTTACGTGAAAATTGTGTTATCACTCCCTTTAAAGATAAGAAAAAGCATGCAAACAACTTGTTCAACGTCATAAATGAATCACAGATAAGCAAGTTGCTGAGAAGGGAATACAAGCCAGCTTATTCTTCCTAACAAGAGGGGTCTCATTGTGGCTGGCAAGAGTTATGTTCTGTGCAAACAGACAACAAACAACTCCACTGCTTTGGATTTTCCACTGAGTCAATTTCAGCTCTACCTTCTTAGACATCTTCCCCCAAAACCTACTGCAATACCTACTGAAAAACAAAACAGGAGACCAAGTGGACTCATATGTCCAGCTCAAATCCCCAGCAATGACCCAATTGCATTGCCAAAGCCTTGATATGTGCTCCGCTGAGCTGGGCTCTCCGCTGCAGGTGAGGGCGACAATCGAGTCGCAGGCTGAGGAGACGGGTCTCATTCTACCTGTCACAACAGGAGCGCAAAGAGAACAACATTGTGGAGAGTTTCATGTTGGCATCATTGAAGGATGTGGACCAATGTGTTGAGGCCAGGTTCAACAAGGCCAAGTGCCAGGCCCTGCACTTGGGTCACAACAACCCCATAAACGCTACACGCTCAGGGAAGAGCACCTAGAAAGATGGGAGCATCTGGCAGTCGACGTGCAGGATCCTGGTGACCTAACCCCACTGTGTCTACACAGTACTACTGGGCAGGAAGGGTGAGGTACCATCTCATGTGGCATATGCACCCATATCCACCCTCATTCACCCACTTCCATTTGTATTCTGGGTGTCTCGAGACCAGGAGGAGCCGAGGAAGGAGGATCCACATCCTGCACCACAGACCGGACCATCTGCCAGGCCCTTCTGCTGTGACTCAGGAAGGCTGAGCCAGTGCATGAGATCAAGGGTATAACCACCAAGTTCCACAATTAATAGTCACAGATCTTCAGATAACAGAGGTATCTTTGGGGCCAGCTGCTCCTCTCAAGCTGCTCAATGCCACACTGAAGAGGACAACCCACCAGCAACAGAATGGCTTGCACTGCCAAAAGGAGCAACATCAAAATACCCCAAGGTAGACACAAAACTCATCCTAGGGCTTTTTATCAGCCCAGTTCATCTGCCACTGCTCTCTCCATGTCTCCCAGGGCATCCTGGGCTTAAGGAATGGGATTAAGTTTTTCAAGAGTAGCCCCTGTTCCACCAGGAGAGGTCTGAGCAGAATGACGTGGTGCCTGCAGCCCTGACAGTCCCCTGGAGCAACACTCTCCCTAATGCCACATGACAGTGGTGGAAGACCATGCCACTGAGACTTTAAACAGGCAAATGGCTCATTTGAGACCACTGAGATAGAACAGATGGAGGCTCCTGTTGTCTGCCTGCACGCTCCGTCCTCCCTGGGCACACGAGCAGTGTGTAAATGCCACTTACACCCATGTATAAAGACCTTCCTCATGCTAGAGAGGGTCACTTGCCTGTCCAAGCCTTCCAGCAACAGGGGTGCCGGGGAAAAATGCTTTGGGTAAGCTCTGCAGAGTTACCAGCATAAGATGTGGGACAGGGACAGTATTGTGCACCACAACCTGCCCCATCTGCTTGCTGAGAATTTTTCTATAGTTTACAACTTTCCTAAAGGCCCTGTTCCAGGACCCGTGTAATGATGAGATGCTCAAATTAGTTCCAAACCCTCATAGCTTCAAAGAAAAGGTCAAAAAATATGGCCAGAACAAGAGTTCTGTGCAAAACAAAAAAAGACAGGCTTTCAGTTCTATGGCTGCTAAGACAACCTCATGGTGGGCACCAGTCTTCCAGTTTTAGAAGATCACATCAGTAACATGACCTACACAGGCAGAGGTGATCATGAGAACTAACATATGGAATAACACTCCCAACAAGCAGGATCTGTAAGAATAACTTTGAAGCTGTAGCTGTGCAAGTGCTACTGCCTAGACAGGTACAACTGTATCATTTGAGATTCCCATCTTCACCTCTACCAAAATACTTCACCTGTGCAGACCAGGCCTACAGTTGTTCCTATTTAACACAGAGGAACAAAACAAGAACATGTTGAATGCCAGATGTGTTACTAATTGTTTAGTCTGCTGTGATGACAGTTCAATGCATAGCAACAAAATCCTAGACAGCAATTCAACCTGCTGGTACCATTGGAGTCACAGAGCTCTAAATGGGTGAAGCATCTGCTTGCTCATTACGGGTGTGTCTACAGACAGGGTATAAAAGGTGAACTAGCATTCCTGGGCAAGTGTCTCTTCTTGTTGACAATAAACCACAACAGTAAAAACAAGTTACTTTTTAACCATAACTTCTCCAATGGGGCACACATACACATAGTTGAATTTTCACCATGAAAACCTTAAAGATGTCAACAGTTTCCACCTTACTGTGTCCAAAGCAGGCAGGCACCTGTCTATCAAACCTCATCTAACCCTTTTTCTTTGACTTTGTTTTGACTTTTGGTGAACAGGCACACAGAGATATTCCTACTCCTGTTCCTTCCCCATGACCTTTCTTGCTTTCTTAACCTGGGCTGCATAAAACAAAGATCAAGGCAAATCTGGAGATTGTAAACCTGAGTCTTGATAGGAATTCAGATACTCCATTTCCCAAGTGATCGAGTGAGAAACGGGAAACCTGGATGTAGGTTGCCACTTTGTGTCAGTCACCCAACACCTGTCTGTAGGCATCACAAGAAGAGGTGTGACCCGCCTTACCTTAGGGTGCCACCACAGGGAACATATACACTGTATTGTATCCCTGAGTCCACTATACAACATATCAAGTCACCTAAGAGCAGGACCACCTTGCAGCACATCTAGGAGAGAGATTTGTCCCAGATTGTGATGCACCTGAGCTCCAGAAAGGGCTGTCAAAGGCACCCATGGACATGTGCGCAACTGCAGCACGTTCCTATACTGGAGCACAGCGGAGGACTGGGCAGGGTAACAGAGTCATACACAAAGATCTTACCCTCTCTGTGTTCCAGCAGCATCTGCATTTACCAGTGAGTTGACCTACCAGTTTGGAGATCATCTTTGACTGCAAAGGGGGCAGCAGACAAGGAGATCAACAAGGAGGCATCATTCTTGGTGAACACTTAAGGCCATCATACCTACCAATGGTGGAGATGAGTTGTCCAGCAGATACTTGTCCTCAAAATCCCACCGTGGCTCAGACTTGAAGTCGGCAGCCTTCAGTTGCTTCTTTTCTGTCACCGCAGCAGCCTGAGGAACAGGTCTTACAGTTTTCACTGATGCAAGAGGGTCTTTTGGCTTCGTTTGGTCTTTGGATATGTTGTTTTCATGAGGTACCTCCACCCCAGAAGGTGGTTTCGCTGTTGCCTTCTCCTTGGCTCCCTCCTCCCTGGGAAGTGGTTTCACTGTTGTCTTTTCCTTGTCTTCTTCCACCCTTGGGGCTGGTGTCTCTGTTGTTTTCTCCTTGTTTCCCTGCACCCTAGGGGACATTTTGACTGTTGTCTTCTTGATTCCCTCCAAACCAGGGGATGGTTTCACAGCCGTGTTCCCTTTGGCTTCCTCCACCTTGGCAACTGATTTCATCGTCGTCTTCTGCTCCTCCTTTCTGTCCCATCTTGGTGTCCTCTCAACCATATCTCGTTTGAGCCTGGTGACGTCTTTCCCCAAAGTCACCTTTAAAAAGCTCCTTGAGTTCCCATTACCAGAATGGTTTGAGCCCGGTTGCGTTTGGGTGTCAACTTCTGGAGTATCCGGGGCACGCTGGAAAATGCCCAATGGCCTGAATGCAATCAAAGGAAAAACAGACACATCACACACACTTCCCACTTAACACTGGACACATTCCAGCCCATTTACAGTGCTCTTGACTCTGAGCCCCTCTCTGTGCTTCAGAGCAACCACTGCACACGACCACCACTCTGAGGACTTGCTGTTGCAACTGCCACCGAGTTTCTGCAAGATGCTGTGTGAATTTGAGTTCATTTACAACTTTTTCACCAAAGCGCTATTCAAATTCTTGCACCATTCTGTCTATTTATCTCCCCACTATGCAAATCCCAGGGGCTACACGCTCCTCTTCAGCACTCGGCTCATGAAACATCCACACTGGCAGAACTGCAAAGCGACACAGAACAGCTTTGCCCTGCACTGGGCAGGACCCCTGGCAATGTCCCCAGAGCACTGCAGGGGGACAGCTTTGGAGATCCCAAGTTCAGGACACAGCACACACCATAAGAGCAGCCACCTGGCTCTCTTCTTGCCCAGCAGAGCCGAGTGCTTCAGTGACAGAACATGAACAACCTCCAGAATTCAGTAAGAACTGAAACTCCTTTACAACACATCACTTCTTAAGCATTTGGGGCCACATAGCACTTTTTCCTCTCCTCCTCCCCCTTAGCCAGCTAATGTGGTGGCATTACACAACACTCACCAGGTACACATCTTAAGAAAGGCATTCTGAAGCTATTAAAATACACTATGAGGCTTAAAAATGTAAAATTTCTGCATTTTCAGCAATCATCTCTAATACTGCAGCTGCTCTGTTGCCCAATTCAGAGGCACAGGCAGGTACAAGGGTATCATAGGAGGTTACAGCTGCTAACACAGCAGAGGAGCCACCTGCAGCAAGACTGGGTTGAAACCCATAAAAAACAAAACAAACAAAAAACCAAAGGCAAAGTGGTTGGGTTTTGTCCCAAACATTCATTTTCATCTGCACATGGCTGGAGGGTGGAACAAGAAAAAGGAAGGTAAAAATTTTCTGCAGCTGAGCTTTCATGTATAGCAAAGCTCTTCAGGATGAACCAGCATAATTGTGGCAGTCTAATTTCACACTCACATTCACCCTTTGCATGACACATTCATTTTGGAGAGTTGTGGATTGCTTCCAAGGTGATAAATGAGGGGGGAGAAAAAAAGCACCTGTGCAGATAGCAGGCCGTAGACAACAGTTCAGTTTTTGCTGAAGCTTCAGAATGATATGGCATTCATTAAAGAGTAAAGCCTTTGACACAGTCTCCCACAGCATCCTCACAGCTAAGTTGAGGAGGTGTGGTCTAGACAATAGAGTAGTGAGGTGGGTTGCAAACTGGCTTAAGGAGAGAAGCCAGAGAGTAGTAGTCAATGGTGTGGAGACTAGTTGGAGGCCAGTATCTAGTGGAGTGCCTCAGGGGTCAGTACTGGGGCCAATATTGTTCAATATATAAATTAACGATTTAGATGAGGGAATAGAGTGCACTATCAGCAAGTTTGCTGATGACACCAAGCTGGGAGGAGTGGCTGACACGCCGGAGGGCTGTGCTGCCATCCAGAGACCTGGACAAGCTGGACAGTTGGGCGGGGAATAACCTAATGAAATTTAACAAAGGCAAGTGTAGAGTCCTGCATCTGGGCAGGAACAACCTCAGGTTCCAGTATAGGTTGGGAAATTACATATTAGAGAGCAGTGTAGGGGAAAGGGACCTGGGGGTCCTGGTGGACAACAGGATGACCATGAGCCAGCACTGTGCCCTTGTGGCCAGGAAGGCCAATGGTACCTGGGGTGTATTACAAGGGGGGTGGTTAGTAGATCGAGAGAGGTCCTCCTTGCCCTCTACTCTGCCCTGGTGAGACCACACCTGGAATATTGTGTCCAGTTCTGGGCCCCTCAGTTCCAGAAGGACAGGGAACTGCTGGAGAGGGTCCAGTGTAGGGCAACAAAGATGATTAAGGAAGTGGAGCACCTCCCTTATGAAGAAAGGCTGAGGGAGCTGGGTCTCTTTAGTTTGGAGAAGAGGAGACTGAGGAGTGACCTTATTAATGTTTATAAATATATAAAGGGTGAGTGCCACGAGGATGGAGCCAGGCTCTTCTCAGTGGCAAACAATGATAGGACAAGGGGTAATGGGATCAAGCTGGAACACAAGAGGTTCCACTTAAATTTGAGAAGAAACAACTTCTCAGTGAGGGTGACAGACACTGGACCAGGCTGCCCAGGGAGATTGTGGAGTCTCCTTCTTTGGAGACATTCAAACCCGCCTGGACATGTTCCTGTGCGACCTCACCTGGGCGTTCCTGCTCCAGCAGGGGGATTGGACTAGATGATCTTTTGAGGTCCCTTCCAATCCCAAACATACTGTGATACTGTGATTAGGAAATGATCAGCTAAGGAGCCTTTTAAAAATCATTTTGTATCAGATAAATACTGGAACTTTTCCAGTGCTATGTCTGAGAAAAAGAGGTTGTCGTAAATGGCCTATGAACTCTTCCTCTACCTCTCCTCATAATCATTAGCCAGCCCAGGTTTTCTATCACAGTGTTCCCTGTATAAACTTGTGTCACTGTTTACTGACTAACAAGAGGAAAGATTTTATATATACACTCTAAGAGAAATTTGGTAAGGTAGCTTAGGCAGACCTCAAATCCCTGGATGATTTTCTATTGTATTTTTAAGATGACATTTAAAATTTTGAAATTAAAGGCCAGAGAACAAATGAAACAGGACAGTATGACAAACCCGCCCCACTCCAGACTTTCTGTACTTGCTGTCTTGAAGGGCACAGATTCCGTCCCAGCTCTATTACACTTTAATTTCAAATACTGTGCCAAACATCCAGAGACCAAAATGTAAAACGGAGCACCCTTTACATCCCAAAGCTTGCTCCCTGCAGTCAGACCCACACGGCCAGGCACTCATGCCTACACAGGACCCTGGTCTCCTGAGCAGCATTTTAAATCCAGACAACTGGTCAAAATAACTCATCAAGTTTCAGGCTCCAGAGTCCAGCTGGCAAACAAATGCAGAAGCTCAATGATCTTTACTGTCATTTTCCTCTCCATTTACAAAGCCCTAGAACAAATAGAGGGTAAATCCATTAAAATGCTGCTTTGTGTATTTTATGTTGCATATAAAGGTTACAGAAATAGAACTGACACAGAGATAAACACATATAGCTCAGGTGTAGTGGTGTTTTAACCACATACAGCTCATGAGTAGCAGTGTTTTATTATACTTAAGGTGCAAAAATACAGACATTTCCATTATCTGAAACTACCTCAGAATGAAATAGCTTCAAGCAGCTGGGCATGGAGAGCCAGCTCTTGTCCCAGCTCTGCCACCAGCAGTCTCTGTGACCACGGACAACGCACTTCACTTCTTTACACCCTTCCCTTCTCCCCATCTCCCTCTCCACGTTCCACAGCTGTCCTCAAGGTGCAGTCTCAATCCACTGGAGCTGAGCTAAACTCACACCACCTCTAGAAGAGACACAGATGTTCCCAGCCTCACCCCTCCTGCCTGTCCCCACAGCATCAGCCCCAAGAAGTCCAGCTGAAAATAACCCCACTGAGACAAGCCAGAGCAGCTCATGGGGAGAGCTGGGACCATCCAAGGGCTGGTGGTGAGCAGTGCTTCCTACACACAGCACCAACACACAACTAAGCCACGCTTGTAGCAGGAAAGGCTCAGCTCATGCAAGGAACGGTGTTTCCTGCCAGCAACACTGGAAGCATCTTACTACAACCTACACTGCAATTCCCTCCACACCCATTCTTGTAGGATTTACTTGATCATTTCTATAAAAAAATAATATATATATTGATCATGTCTGCATGAAATTGGTCTCCAAGTATGCAGCATATTTGTATTAGGAACCAGACGTTGAACTCACTATAAATTCAAAGGTATCACATGCAGTTCAATGCCCAGCAGTGCAATGTGGACTAGGGCTGAGAGAGGTCCTTCTGGGAGCCACCAAAAAAAGCAAATACTACATAGTGCCAAAGTACAAAAACAGTACTAGCAAAGCACAAGCTTTTTTAAACAGCTACACAAGGAAACATTGGAAACTAGCAATCCAGCAGAAGCAAGTTAGTGACTGTAGATCTTCCAACACCACACTCCGGTTGTACACAACAAGGTCTGCTAAAGCAAACTGTTTATCTAACTCAACAGCAGAAGTGAAAGTTTCAGGGTAAAATGACATAGAGAAAGAACATGAGCAGAAACACCCTATCCAGGCAGCACACACCGCAGGGAAGCAGGTCTCCTACCTGAAAAGCCTTGACTCTGACAAGCCAAACAAGGAGCTGAAATTACCAACAAAGACGCAAAAGCTTGTTAAAATAATGAGCCAAATGAAAACTTTGGGAATTTTAGGAAGCCTTCTCCTGCAAAACCCCATGGTGAGATGCCTGGGAGCAACAGAGGCTCTGATGCTGCTGCCCAGAGGTGCTTGTGAGGAAGTGCCTTCCAAAGGTGTATTGAACAAGTGGGCAGGTCTCCACTCTGGATTTCCCCACAAGAACAGCACACCCTCTCTCCCAACAGAACCACAAACGGATCCAATTTGTCAGACAAAATAACAGATTTGCACTGCTCCCATCTATCACCCTAAGCTTGCTGCAACACAGAGTGGGCAAAGCAACACCTTTTACTGCAAACAGTGGAAGTTTCCTGTATTTTCCTTCATGAGGCTAGTTGGCTGTGAGATCTGGTACATCACTGGGAACATTTGTGTGAATGATGGAAATAATAGCCATAGTTGCAGTCAAATAAATTAGCTTTCAGACCACCACCTGCTGAACAGCTCAAACAAAATTCTAGGCACAATCAAACAGATCTTTAATTTCTTCTTCATGCAGTACTTGCTTGTAACCCCAATCCAGAAGCAATCCCTGTCCCCAAAAGCTGATGGTTAGATATGCATCCATTTCACCTTGTGATTGCTTTGAAACAAGACAGACTCCTTGCAAATCTACCACAGAAGTTTGTGTTTAAAGGCAGATTAGTGCTTGGGTGAAGCATTAGAAGACAAGGCTTAGAGTTTGACAGTCTCCTCCCTCTCTAAACAAGCTGACCTGACTTTAGGGCAATTGGAAAATGATAGCTATGTCAGTTCATCATTAAAAAAGGACAGGGATGGACAGTCTGTGACTAGTTGTAGAATTTAAAAGAACTAGATCACCCTGGACACTCCCACAGTACAGCACCTTGAAATTCAGTTGATTTCAAGGAAGCATCTAATATATCTGAATTTTTATTACATATAACACCAAAATATGTTTCAAATTTCTTGTATCTGTGATTCATGCCATCATGGACAGACAGACAACTGCCTCCTACACTACCGTGCTTAGTGGGACCCTGGTCATTTGGGTTTTGCACAATACAACCAGGCTTTGCTCATCAACAGCACCAGTTAAAACAAAGCTTCGCTAATGCCACATGCATACAAAATGCTCCAAGGGTAACAAATCCCTGCTGCAAACCTAGGGGTTTGCACTACACTTGATTTGAGCCATGAGCATATTCAGACCTGGGATATGATGCTTCTCATTGCTAGGTAGCACTTGACAATCTCTCTTCCCATCTCAAGTTCCACAATCCGTATCTCATCCTCTCCTCTTCATGAAAATCAGACTGTCTGGAGATCTTTGGAAGTGCCAAATACATCTCCCCACCTGCAGAGGGAAAGATTAGCAGAGATGAACACCACAGCCAGAGAAATGCTTACTGCACCAGAGGTAAGAGTTTTACATGCTACAGCAAAGGGCTATTTTAACTCATGGGGAGCTGTAAATATTAACCCTGACAGTTCAAGGGCAGTCTACTACATTGCTTCTTACAACATAGGTTGCTTCCGCACAGCTCTTATCACAAATTAGGCCCAGATATAAAAAACTTTTGTTGGCAACACCACAAATTTCAGAAGCTCGCACTCACACTATCTCTGTGGCCAAGAGCAGCTCTGTTCAATTGTAAAGTTCTGTAAGAAGTGCGATTCCTGAGATATACAGGCCCACAGACAAGGAGACAATAAGCAAAAAACTGCACCTAACACAGGGGCTGGCAGGCTCGGAAGGGCCACAGCCCAGATGCCAGCCTCCTCTTCCAAACAAGAGGTTTTGCATGTTCCTCTGGCAGTCCTACCAGCAACCCCAGGAGATGCTGTTTCTCTCACGTTGCAGAGACTCTGAGCCCAGCATTGCTGCTCCGTGTTTACTGTGTCCAGCTACCAACATCAATGCCCAAAACAGAAGTTCTTCTATTCTATAGTGCTATTAAAGCAAGACTTCTTTTTTTTTTAAATCAAACTCCACCTGGGACCATCAAGTGAAGATGGCTGTTTGCCCTTTTCCATCACTAACAATCCATTTAATTCCACATCCATTTAACTACATCCTTAGTTACATCCTGGATGGATAAAAGGCAGATTTGCCTTTATTTTTTTTTTCATAAACAAACTTTATCTCCATTAGATCTTAGGCTGTGTGTGTTCTGGGTGTCAGTTACAGTCTGAACTATGCCAACAATGTATCTACGTGCACATTATCCAGAGGGCTGTGTATCAAGTCTTGCTTACCTGCCTGTGCCTTTCCGCTTTCCCATGGCTCTGGGTGAGGGAAAAGGGCATCACAAGATGTGCTTTAAAGACAGAATTCTACAAAATTGATCAAGTTTCACCATAGGAATAACCTACCTTTATTGATGTCCACAACATAGCAAAACCAGTAGTTGACAGGAAGCCTGTGGAATAAAGACCTGCTAATGAAGCTGGGGATGTCTGGACCTGTTCACAGTATTACTTGGTGATATAAGAACTGAGCGAGTTGTAACTGAGAGAGAAAAAGAATGATGTTGCCTGCAGCATGTGACTGCTCAGTGGTCATGTCTGTGGGTTAGCAAAGGCTAAGCTAGTACAGGCTTGGCTTGGAGATGTCAGGTTCTTGTTTTCCCCTCCCAGCTCAGCAGTCATCTTCAGAAGCACAGGACTGCAAGAGCAAACTCTGCAGAGCTATTTGTCTTGCTTTCACCAAACAAAACCAATAGCCCAACAACTCCCAAGCTTGCCTTAATTCCAGAGTCACTGGCCATTTTCCAGCAAGACCCTTCTCTTCTGCACCAAACCTTCTGTCAAAAACACTGAACAAACACCCAGAGACAAACCACACTTATCAGGGCAAAACTCATGTCTACTGCTGCACTTGCAAAGCCTCAGAACTGCACCAGGAGCTGGGGAACAGCTTAGTGAGCCAACAGGTCTGTGTTCTCCATGGACTGAAATGCCCCAGGAGAAAAAGACAGTGGCCTTCGTGGTGGAACACTAGCACATGTCTCTTTAAGTGTCCGCTCAGCAGAGTTGCTGAGAATGGAAAACTTCACAGTGTTTTATTAGAGCTATTTTGTCATCTTGTTATCCAGCCCCACCCAGATAATGCCCCAGTAAAGAAATTGCCCTGAATTTATGTTGTAACAGCAGATGATACAGGTCTAAACTGGAATATTTCCTCCCTCTCCCATGCACCAGAGAAAGTCCTTGCATGGAGCAATCACTGGGAGATGAGGTATAAATTGCTCTGAATTTGGCCATATTACAGCCTCTGGCCACTGGAACTTTAGTTCTTTTTGCACATTCCCATGGCCACAGCTACAGGTGTTAACCTCTCTGCACTGAGTGAAGCAGATCAAGTCTTTCATCATGCTGCTTTTTTGCTTCTTGAGCTCTTCACTATTCACCCTATCCTGCCCAAGCTGCATCACCACAATGGCTCTGGTCCTGGCATCCTTTGCTCAGATACACAAAGCTGAGAAGACTGATGAGCCACTTCATTTGACAGAATTAAAAAACAAAACAATCTGCCACCCCTACACACAGAAAAACACACTCATAGCAGCAATGGCTGGAAACATCAGCTGGAGTTACACAGGCTGGAAAGAACCAGGGCTGCTTTATCCAGATGCCTCCCTCCACAGCCTTTTGTCTGTGCCATCCCAGCAGGAAGCCTTGCATATCACCTGACAGAGACACAAAACTGACACCACTTCAGGGCTGATTTGGGTTGTAGGGTTTGGTTTTTTTCCCCTTTAAAATCTGTTCGATGGAAAGGAAGAAAATACTCTATTCCTTGACCAGGAATCTTTCAGAGAGCTGTTCCCCTAAGGAGCAGGGCAGTATTGCAGACAGGTGAGGAGGTAATTTATTAAACTCATGGCTAGCTGCCCCCAAATCAGAAAAGCAGCCTCTCCAGCTCCTGTCCCTGACAGCTGCCAGGACCAGGAGCGTTGCAGGATCCTCCGTTGCTCCTGAGAAATACAAGAATCACAAAGACCAAATCCCTCTTCACAGCCCTGGCAACAAATGCAGACATATCATCTCAGCACTTGACATCTGGCTGCTAAAATCAGACCCTGCACAGGTACGAATTACAGAATCACATCTGTAACTGTCTACTAATTTTAGAGCCAGAAGTGATATATTTCTTGCTGAAGGTCTTTCCCATACTCTTCCCACTGATTTAACACCAGAAATCATCCCTCTTGACATGTGGTAGGACAAATGTGCCATTTGGCATCCTTTGGGGTGAAAAGTGCTACAGGAACGCAAGATGTAAGCCTGCTTCTCGAGTGGTATAAATCATCATGTCCCTGATTTACGCTTGGAAAAATGTGGCCTCACAGTGCTGTCCTCTCTGCTCTGGACTGACAGATGCATTGGAGAAAGGCAGTCACAGTTTTAGCTGCAGGAGTTGCACAGTCACAGGGTTCTGTGAGAGGCGAGATGGATTTACTGCTGGAAATCACATGCTGCTCTTCCCTTCTCTCTCTTTTGTCTATTGTCTTCTATTTAACCAATCTTCTGCTTTTTTTAGATACCACGGGGGCCCTGTGCTACTTATATCCACCCTCCTCCTGTTAATCTGACAGAGGCTTTTGACAGCCCTGGAGAGAAGGTGATTCTTTGTCAGCCCAGTTGCCCAACACCTATCAACCTCATACTGGGAAAACCCCAGGCAAGTAATTGCTGAGCAGCAGAGCAGCACATTGTGCTGTTGTGATGGAAATGTGATTTCCTCACACTAAGGAAAAGCATACTGTTCTCTCCCTGTTCCCCGGGAGCTTCTCAGCATCTATTCAATTGGGGTTTGTCTCACAGGCCTTAGATCTCCAAGAAAGAAACTCTAGTTGCAAGTCTCAGCTGGGCCTGAGAGGATCAGCCAGTCTGTTTCTAACAACACTGTGCAATGACTTTATTTATCTCCTGTACTCCTAATGATGGGTGTCACTCTAGTAGAAAGTGTGGTATGGAAAAGCCAGGCAGGACATACACTGTGTCTGCTCCTAGCTCTGCCGCTTGCATCTCCAGCCTTGTGTGCCCATTTTTAGTTATCAAATGAGAATCACAGAATAGTTTGGGTTGGAAAGGACCTTTAATAAAGGTCATCTAGCCCACCCCCACTCAGGCCCACAACAGGAACAGTCTAAGCTGTGTTGTTAGCAGGACGACGTCAAATTCAGGTGGTGTCCAGCCCTTGTGCTCATCTCCTCTAGCCTGTCCTCACTGCTCTCCTCCGTACTGGCGTTTTGCACTCACTGACACCATCCATTCATCTAGAATGAGTTACACTGCAGAGCCACAGCAGCAAAGGCTGGAAGAGACATCTTAAAAGCTCATCTCACACAGTTCCAAGCTTCAGTGACATCTAAACCAACCCTGTGACTCCAAGCAGATGGTGGTTGGGGGTTGTCTACCTTTCAGCACTCAAGGGTTCCCTCCCTCTCCATAAGTAATGTCCGCCACTGCGTCATACTCCACTGACCTCCGTCCACCTCTGCTCCACCCCACCTTTCAGCTCCATCAATGTTTGAGTTCATATTTGAGTTCATATTTACCCTTTGATCTTCTAATCATAAGTACACAGTTAACTGAAATAATTAACATCTTAAGATTAAATGTACAAAACAATCAAGAGGACAAAGAGCTCCACAGAAAAACAAAGACTGTCAAAAATGACTTTTCTGGTTGCTTAACTACATGCGTTGTCCTGTGAAATCATATAGTAAAGTGCTCTGAGAATCCAAGAGCAAATAACAAGGTCTTGGGTTTATAAACATTATGTAATTTATCCTAAAACACTTGCAAATTACCTTGCTGCATTTTCTTCAGCTGATACTGAGGGGCAGTCATTGCTGAGAGGAATATGAGGAGCTCTGCTACAGCACGACACAGTTTTCTAGACAGAAGGTCTCTGAAATAAATACGAGAGCGGTAAAAGGCAGTTAATCACACGAGAATTTAAACAGAGTGGTGCCAAAGTCCTGCTTTAGCTCAAAGCTACATGTATATCTTTGTTTTCAGCTTCATCTAGACCCTGGTAGCTCGACCACAACATCCTCAGAACCCCAATGGCTGAAGCCACAATGCTCCAGGAGCTCACAGGTCTGAGATGGGCTATTTGTTTTGTCACTGCCAAAGTATTTCACTGTTGTTCATGAGGTTGATCTATTAAAGAAATCTGGATATGTCAAGTGGCCCACAAACACATTAAAATAATGACACTTTCATAGATAGAAGTTCAGATCCTTGCTAAAATACAATTTGATTAGAGAGTTAGCTTTATCTCACTTGTAACTCACATCTACATAACACACATTATCTTTCTCTTTAAATAGCTGGCATTTCACTTGTGGAATTTTGTATGCTTTGCTATCTAATCTATCGTTGAAAAAAAACTTCCCATCTTGTCATGCGGTTAGTGTTTGGGTTTTACGTTATCCTGTAAAACATTTTACAGCCTAGAGATTGCAATGGAATCATAAGACAGTTTTTCTACAAGGCTTACTGTTTCCTGCAGAACACTGCATTCAGCCAGCCTCTCCCTTCTCTTAATATCAGCATTTGACAAGGTCTGGCATTACAACTTCAAGTAAACCAGAAGACTGTAGTTCCATTTACACATAAATAAATAGCACATGCTCGACGAAAAAGGCCATTCACTATATATACCCCAAGTGCAGGTTTATCTGCTACAAACTTTGAAGTGCACCACCCGCCTGGAAAGTCAACAGAAACGTCTCCTACAGTTGCCTGATCTTGTGCTGGGGACTCTGGGTTAGATACGTGGCTATTTTGTGCTCACAAAGGAGGAAAAAGAACTAAGAACATAAGACAGGCAGTTAAAGCATTGTCTTGTCCTTTGGTAGATTTGTTTAGAGAGAGAAAGGTTTGTACGAGGGGGTCTCAGATCAGAACTCTGCTGTCCCACCATGTGCTGGTGATCCTCTAGGCTGAGGGGACAGAACCCTGCCCGTTACCATCATCACATGCTCTCTCACCTTTGGATAACATCGTGGATCAGTCTTGGGCTCCCCTATCCTAACCTGAAGTGCCTGCATGCGTGTGCCCCCCCAGACACCAAAACAGTCACTTTTTCTCAGCTGAGTCAGCCGCTACAACTGTAGGAAGCAGGATAGAGCCCACCATGTTCTGATACAAACAGCAAGACGGGGTCTGCCTCGTCTCCTGCAGAAAAGTGAGCAGGGACATCAACACCATTGTCATGGGCTTCTCAGTGTGTACATATTACTAAACTGTTGCGCACGATGCCAATCATTTCTGGGTACAGAATATCCACGTACAAACAAGGATAACCCACACCTGTTATTAAGAACCCATTTAACGCAAAAGCCTACAGGAGGGGCTGGCACAAAGGAGCCAGAGAGAGCAGGTCACGCTCCCACAGCTCCGTGGATTCAACAGGGGATCGCTACCGAGTTCAAGCAGCTTACAATAAAATGAGAAATTAAGGCACGAATCTGGTGCTGTTACTCATCCCAAGTGAAAACTTGCTTCACACATGAACCACTGGCATCCTCAAAATAAGGTGCTATCTCTTCTGACCTCTGCTTTTCCCCCACCCAGTTTGTAGCAGCCAGTCTCTGGACCCCAGTTAGTCACCCCCCATGCAGGAATCCCAGCAACTCAGCTCTCAATAAGCCCAGACAGGGCTGCTGCAGGACCATGGGTACCACCAAAAACCTTCCCAGTGACACAGAGCACAGCGCTCTGTGCTCAACCAGGGCCATCACACAAGGGTTTCTCCTTCACAAACTAGCAATGGTCATCGGAAACACCTACTGCCAGCTGACTGGAGTTTTCTGTGCAAAGTTCTCCTCTGCTACCAGAATTTGGGTTATCTGGAAAGTGAAAGAAGCTGATTGCCAGTCCTGTGATGCTGGAAGACATGAAAAATTCCAAGTATATCACCTTTCAGAAGAGTTACTGGATCAATGTGGCCTCTTCACTCTACTACAAACTCGACACTTCTACCACTTCCTTTCCCACCCTCTAATTTCCTTAAAACCAGCATCTTGAGTTAATTTCTACTGCCATTAATAATTAGTAGCAGAACTCCAACAACTGAATCATAGGCAGTCTGCGAAACAATTTCTCACACCACACAGGCGACTAGTCTTTGTTTCCTTTCCAATAAAAGGCTCTAACAGTGTTGACAAGGAAGACAAATTACAGAGGCAATGACCCACAAAGTCCACTCCTTCATGAGGATCGCAGTTACATCTTTAAGAGAGTTATAGAACAATGCAACAAAAAAATTACAGAGACATTAGAACAAGGTCACATTAGTCACAAATACCTATTTGAGATCTTATCTGATGCTATGGCAGGTAAACAGAATTCAAGCTCAAGTCTTGGCCTCTGGAAAGGTGGTTTCATCAGAGGAATGTGTATTCTCTTCCCCTCTCAATGAAGTATAATATAACCACAGCCTCTGAAAACAACATTTTCCTCTAGCAGCTCCTAGCTAGCTTACCACACTTGACCGAGCCAACAAATACTCATGCTGCAGGTGAAACAAAGATTAAGTCTTGTGGCTGGGGGATTAAGGGAAGTTTTAAACAAGATTTCTGTTTAGAAAAATTCTGGTTCTCATCAGGAAGAATTGCTCAGAAAATAGGAGTTTTCCCACCTGTCATCATTAGCTAAGATTAGCCTGTCTCAGGAATGCTAGATAACAGAGGGATCACAACATGCAGGATTCCCGAGATTTGCTAAGGAGAAGAGGGCTGTGCATACCCTTCTTAATTCTCTATGAAGTAAAACAGTACTCGAGGCCTTCAGTCAGAGCTACACGGGACCCTGCTGCTGTTTGTATAAAACAACAGCACCATCCAGCGGGTAAAGAGCACTTGCTTCTCCTCTCCCACCACCTCATGTTTGCCTACATTTATTTACAGAACATACAGTATATTAACTTTCTTTCAATTGTGAGCACTTTAGGGTTGCACTTACATTATTAGCCTTGGGTAGGAAAAAGTGAGTCGTTTGGGGGAGAGTGGTAAAAAACCAGCTCCAAACACACACTTTGTACTGCCCAGCAGTGCTCTCTCCAGGCATCACCCTTCCTCGCACCAGGGCTGCAATCTCTTAACTGTGGGGGAAACTGACCCCAAGGGAGCTAAGGACTCATCATATCACACCCTTGGGTTTAGCACTGGGAACAACCTCACAGCCAGACACACTGCAGCGAGCCCACACATCACCACACCAAGAAGGGACACAACCCCAGCTGTGTTCAGCCCAGGTCACGCTGCCAGTTTTGGAAATGCGTTCAGACTCCTTATGATTCACCAGGATGATGTCAGCTGGCTGCTTCATCTCTTTCTGTAGTGGCACCCCTAACAAGTTGGCGTAACACTTGAAAACAGTCGCAATCCCCACAGTAGGTTTGACACTACCCTCTCACAGGAAACAAAATCAACTATCCCCTTTGAGACAAATGAAGATGAAACACACCATGTAATACCTCTTCGTCAGTTTATTGCTCCCAATGCAATGTAGCCGTTAGCAAACACAAGCAGTACACAGCATTCCCGACAGCTGACCACACCATGACGCACTCGCTACTTGTACAGATCTCAACAGCAGCGTTCCTGACCTACTTTGGGAATTAAAGCATTTGAGACAAGGGTTTTTCCCCCTTCGGAAAAGGAGAGTCCCAGGGCTATTCCAGAGTTGTTGGCTACGATCCAGAGATTGGATACATTTGATGTGCAATAGATATATTCCAAGTTAAAAAAAAAAAAAGACAAGGACTTCCATGTTTTGCTCTGTTGCCATCCCAGTAGAAATCCAAATTCATATAGAATCATAGAATCATTTTGGCTGGAAAAAGACCTTTAAGATCATTACATCCAAGCACTAACTTCACACTCACAGGTTCACCTTTAAAGCACATCCCTGGTACTAGCACTCCATTCTCATCTCGTTTAAGAATTCTTACCATCTAGTGCTGCTTCCATAACTCACTCTGACTACATACTCATAGATCAGAATCTCTGCTGTTTCACTTGACAGAGAAGACTCACAAGAAAGATTGCATTCCTGGAACATGTCGAAATCCCTATTAAAAACTCACCTTCGTGAGAAAAGCTTTAGTTATATCATGGAGAAAAAAGAATAAAACAAAATACCATTCACTTGCTGCAAACAGAAGGTAGTGGACACTATCGTGCATTTCCTACCACCTCTGATGTTATGTTGGTCAGACAACTTCCATGGAAATGCAGGCGGAAAAGGCTACAACAGCAAGGGATTTATAGAGATTGGTCTCTTTGACCACTTTCTATACAGTCTTGATATCAAAATGTGATTCACCAACAAAAGTACAGGAAGGATTATGCCACACATTCACTGCTTGATTACTATATAAATTCCTTACAGCCACCAGTTGCTGCAAACTTCAGAACTGTTTACTTCAGTCTTTAGAGGAAATAAAATTCTCAAAAATGGATTGTTATCTCCAACATGATTTTTGAACTTGTTTCCCACCATCCTTATGGGAATAAACCCAGTCTATTATAAATTCAGAGACAGTAGATTTAATTCCCTGTTAAATGCACATAGCCTGGATACAGTGATTAAGAGACATGAGAGACTGGGGGGAAAAATAACTAAAAACAGGAGCATATTCTTTTATTGTTAGGATAATGCCAAAGTTGGCCTGGAAACGCCTACTTGTTCTCCTCTGGCAGATATTAATGAAGACTTTTGTCTTTGATTCATTCTAAGAAATGCCCCAGAGGAATTTATTCAAAATATTTGACATAGACTGCAAAAATCCCCTTAACAGCACAGAGTATGGAAAACAACCCTGTAGGTGCAAAAAGCAGAGGGTTCATGGTGGGTATGGGGTGATAATCTTTTCCACTTGTAACTATTCTCATTTCCTTCAAAGGAGAGGACCCTGGAAAGCCACCTCCTCACTGCACACACACTTGACAAGTTCACTGGCTCAATTCCTTGTACTGTTGGCACACCCACCCACTTTGTCTACGCTGCTAATGCGCTGGGCTAAGTCAAATTTATGTAACTCTCACCAGCTGTAGAGCACAAAACAGATGCTATGGCATCGTAGAGCATAAGGTTTACCAATTCCAGAGGCAACCTATGCAAAAAGAGCTTATTTAAAAGCTCTGGAGAGAAGGTCTCCAAACCTGAAACCCCTTTCAGAGTTACCTAGAACCAGAGGAGGGGAATTCTGCCTTCTCTTTCCCCTGCCTTCACCACCCCCACTTACTGAAAGTCAACTAAATCATTCCAGATTTATTTGAACATTGATCTCTGATGCTCAAAGACTGCCTGAGCTTGAATGAGAAACAAAACACTCAAGAACACTGGGGATGTGAAACAAAATGTTCTCATTCTCTGATCCACTCAAGATTAGATCAAGACAATAAGCTACTCCTTATCTGCAGGATCAAGAGTCATAATACAGGATTACACTAAAGCATGCTTAGTGAAATGTCAGGAATACAGGTAAGAGCATCAGAAAAAACATGGCTATGACGTATCTTGGCAAAGATGAACTGCTCTCGCCAAGGCCAGTGGGGGCAGCAGCAGACGCTTCCCATGGATTTGGGCACCTGGAGAGGGACAGAAGATTCATTTCCCAAGGTGCCAGCATAGGCAGGTCCCAAGACCATGACGCAATGTGGGTTTACTAAAGAATATCTTAAACCATGGTCACCTCATCTCCCTGCACTCCCACTCCAAACCCACTGACACGAACGTCCCGACGACTCCAATGAACTCCGGTTCAGACCAAACACCCGGTGAGAGCCATCAGTGCACCGGCGGGTTAACCCGGACGCCTCACACTGGCGGGTGCTGCCGAAGGGGCGGCAGGGCGGGCCTAACCCCGCTGGCCCCACACACAGCATTCCGCCTCACAGCCACCCTCTCCGAGCGGCCAGGAGCGCTGCCACGCACCCACCGCCCAGACACCCACGGAGAGTCAACCCCCCCGCACCGATGAGGCGGATCTCGGGCTCTCGGCCGGGGCCGGGCCGCCCGCAGCAGCCTCGGGCCCACCAGCCCCCTCACGCTCAGCCGGTACCGCCGCCATCTTAACTGTGAGGCGGGGAACGGCCCCGCCCCGCGCACGTGCACTGCGTGACAACGCCCCGCCCTGCTCCTCCGCTGCTGGAGCGGGTTACGGGGGCCGGCGAGGGACAACCCAGTCGCGTTCCGCGTTGTTTTACAAGTACCAAATAGGGACACGTGTGTCCAATCGCAGGGCCCGGGGCTGGTTGCCATGGCAACGGGCCGCTTCGCCCAGCCCTGCCCGGGACGGCTCGGTCAGGGGAGCCGCCGCTCCGGGGCTGCCATCCCCTCGTGTTGCCGAAACGTCCGCAGCAGCCGTGGGCTGGAGCTGCTCCCGGCTGCGGGAGCGATCCCGGGGGGGTCTCACCCCGCAGGGGATCACAGGAGGACGGGCCTCCGTGTTATGAAGGCCCACAAGAGGCCCCTCTGCGCCAGCGCTGGTCCGGAATCCACCCGCCCGTGTTTGCGTCTCCAGAGCTTGTCTAGGGGAGAAGAGTTTTCCTAATGGCCCTTGCCATGTATCCCCACATAGCCATAGGGCCGCGGCGGTACCCTCCAGCCCCACGCGAGGCTGGCGAGGAGCAGCCGGTGTCATTGAAAGGACAATACCCAGAAGGGGAGATCCTGCCATAGCAACCGGAGAAATTTCCGGTATAAATATTGATGAGCCTGGAGGGAAAAGGAAATTAAAAGCTGGCCGGCCAGGTCAGGATGGAGCCCATTGCTGCGGCAGTCTCTGAACGCCACCCCCCGCTGCCGTCCTCAGATCGTGCAGACGTGTCCACAGAGTTCTTTATTATGGCCTTGCAACCGCACACAGGGAAAATGTACCTTTTAAAATCCATGGGGTTTACCTCCAGACATCCCTTTGTTTCATGTCTTGGGCACAGGTATCTTTATTCAGCTTAATTTCTTTCTTAAATTTGGGCTGATTAAATGACATGTTTTACCACTGCCCAGTTATCAACAGCATCTTCACATTCTGGTGACACTTCTCGGAGAAGGTGTAGACAGGACAGGTTTAATGCCAGCTGCTCTTCCTTATTCAGCATTGTGACTGCTGGCATAACATGAAGCTGAGGAGTCTGAGGAATTATTAAAGGCTCAAATGCAAAACAAGAAGTACAAAAGTACTTTGGAAATAAACTCTAAAGCCTGCAAGACAAAGACTAAAAATCAACTAAACCTTAACTCCCCTTTGCTTGCTTTCAAGACGAGCTTTGGAAAAAGATTTTGCTTTCAGATTTGAACTACAGAGAAGTCCCATATACAAGTTTTCTACATTTCTCCCTTCGCACAGCTTGACAAAGGGGATTGTGGGCCAGGGACACAGCAATCTAGCATGAAGTTTCACATTATGAGACTAGTTTTCCCATTTAATTCCTTCATGTTGAATAAGAAGAGGTAATTTTCAGACATTGAATTTAGATTAAGACATGACTTGGTAGTAAAAGCAGCTTGATCTCATAATAAATATGCCTTCACCTAAGTGGAAACAATTAGAAGATAAAATGATTCTTGAAAGTAAAATGGTACAGTGTTACAGAATATACAGTAGTGGAAAACAGTGACAAGGTAGTGGAATGTTTGATTTCTCAGACTCAAAATGATTACACAAAATAAAACAAACCTAATTTTTTAAGAGATCATTCCCTAAAACCAGGTTAGAACATGTTGCCTCACTTTGTCAGCAGTTATTAAAACATGGAAAGTCTTTCCTGATAATAAAGTATTTAACAGGATTTCATAGGTGAGATAAATACACCAGAAGACATCCAGTTAAAATCAGGAATGCTCATGGATTTACCCTATCCAAAGCACCAAGAGCTGGGCAAAACTGTTGAAAATACTCGATAAATACACAGAGCTTTCCTAGGTAAGTCATTTCCCACATCATTTTTGTTTTAGAACAGGATGTGAATTGGCACAACCATTCCTGTAAAAATGCCAGCCACTTTTCTTTACTTTTACCAGTGTTCAAGAGGCAACGAGATGTTTGTTTCCAGGGTGAAGTCAGCTGCTGTTTCCTCAGGCGTGAAGATGCGCACGGCGGGGTCAGCTGGAACCGGCTCGGATTTGCTGCATCAGCCAGCGTGAAGGAGGATGTAGCGTTCCTTCCCCAGAGATGAGAACGGCAGCTCCCCTCTAACCAGCACTTTAACACCTTGGCTTTGGCTCTTAGTTTTCTACAGATAGGACTGGAAGCCCCTCTGCCCAGAGACACTGTGCAGTCTCCATCCTCAGGGGTGTTCAAGACCCAACAGGATAAAGCCCTGAGTAACCTGGCTTGGTCTCATAGCTGATGCTGCTTTGAGGAGGAGGTTGGACTACAGACCTCCTTAGGTCCCTTCTAATCTGAGTTATTCTATGATTCTATTGTTTCCAACCATTTTACGTCTATCATCTTTGGCTTTCTTCAGATATCAAGCTGCTAAAGACTAGCTTTGAAAGTTCATTTTTATAAAGCACAACCAGAAAAAAAGAAGTGAGTTTCACTGCTTTGTATGACTGAGATATATGACCCAGCCAGAAGGAGGTAAAAATCTCTGTATGAGATGAAAGTATCATGATAGCTCTTAAAGGAAGAATGATAAAGAGGGTGAGAAATTACAAGTCTTTTGAAATGCATATCACAGGCCTATATGTGTTTGCAAAACTAAATGGAACTGTAAAATAACTACTGAAACACCTTTATAGCACTACTGCCTCCAGTGTCCTGCATAACGGCCAAGATGACTTTTGGGCATAGTCTCCACTGGCTGCGAGGTTATATATCATACAGTCTAAGCTGCTCCTTCATGTCTCCTTCAGACATCTCTCCAAATGTGTCACTTTTTTCCTTCATGAGCCTGAAGATGGCAGCCAGCTGCTCTCTCTGAACCCTGTCGAGAAGAAAAGGAGAGGTAGGAATAGCCAGTCCCCAGAAGGCACTTTGAGCAACAGCACCAAGGTCAAATAAAACATAAAGGCAAAGGCAAGTCACTTCACAAGCCTTACTGGCTGCGGAAAATCTGCCTGTGTCAGATAAGAAAGAGAGAGCCCCTGCTTTTCCTTCCTCCACCTTCCCATCTATCCAACCATCCTGCTCATCTCGCTGTGGTTCTTTAAATGTGGAGATAAACCAGACTGGTTTAACACGGGCTTTGGAGTTCCTTGGGAGTTATTTAGGCTCGAAGCTTCAAGACAACTTGACATGTGAAATTTCTTAAGACCAACATGTCCCAGTTTAGCAGACTCCATAATGAAACTGGATTAAGCTTCATCAGCACAGTGTCCTTTCATTCTGTAATGAGCTTATGTAGACACAGAGTAACTCAGGAATAGCTATTGCATTTTAAATGCATACCCTAACATAAAATAGAGACCAGACTACCAGTGTGGACATGACTTTAATCCGTCACTGGAAGATAAGAGCACAAATAGAAATTTGCTTGGATTTGAGAGTTCGTCTGCAATGTCAAATGATGAGATGGGTTCATGTGGCCAGTCCAGCACTGAGGTGATCCCCGTGTGGGCACTGGCTGACCAGGGACCATCGAGCTCAAATTTCCCTCCCTAGAAAATCCCAGAGTAGATGATTAACTCCCTTCTGCCCATAGCAGATGATATTCTGTTTTTTCTCTAACCTGAAGCAGTTAACCATTGTCCTATGTGCTGCAGCATTAAGATTGGTATCTGTCACAGGGCTTTATTTAGGGAAGCTTTATAGGAGGGCTTACATTGGCCATACATCTACTGATCATCACCCATCATTTCTTCACAAGTAGCTCAAGAACTGATGCAACTGTCCACAAAATCCTCTTTTAGGGGAAACTGAATGTGCATCTTGGCTCCGGCCAGGACTGGCTGTGTGCTGGTATGTTCTTGTTGCCAGACTCCTGCCTGACTGGGATCAGATTGCAACGTTGCCTCACACACCTCACACCCCACTGTCCTGTGTGAGAGGAAAAGTTGTGGTGCTTTATGGCTGTAACGAGGGAGAAAGTGTTTCTATGACTTCAAGGCTCATTTTGCCCCTACTTGACTGTGTGGCCAGAACTCAGCAACAGCCCAGCAGCTCAGAGCACAGATCTGCTGCAATCCCAGCTCCTCCTGCTTGTTCAGCATCTTTAGACCCGCCCTGAGCTAGAAAGACAGACTGTGGCTTTTGCTTCCACATTGTCACCTTGTCAAGAGTCCTCTGTCCCCATCACAGCCAGGGCTGTGCATAGGGCTTTAATACACTGTAATTAATCCATTTAAATGTGCACCATTCGTTAACTTCCTGCAAGTCCTGTGTGGACAAGCTATTAGCTGTTCCAGTAACAGGAGGAGTAGAAATACCTATCAACAGGAAAAACCAGGACACAACCTTGGCTTGAAGGAAGAGACGACAGCATCACGACATCAGAAACAACCATGCTGCGAACAAGATCAGTGGAAGGAGACAGGAACAAGCAGAGGAGCCTTTGCAGGCTGAGCTCCTGCCGAGTGGGGCTCTCTCTGCATTTTCCCCTCTGCTGGACTAAGCCCCTGCAGAAGCAGGAGCAGAATGTCCTCTCAGCACCATTGCAGCGGGCAGGGCAGGGAAAAAAAAGGCAGATCCTGGCAAAAGAAAGCTCTTTTGCCAGTTCTTTCCTATTGCAATTAAAATGCAATTTGTCCTAAGGCCAAACGCATCCTGACAACTATGTGGGATCTTTCGGTTACGAAAGCTCTGGCCACAGGCTGTCAAGCGCCTGGGTTTGTCTGTCTCTTCTGTGATGTTTTGTGCTTACACGAATAGCATCCAGCCACCCTTTCCAGACGAGAGGAAGGGAAGCGCAGTCGTTAGCGATCAATATTTTATTTTAGATCACCGCCGGGCACCAGAGGGCACATTTCCAGTCTGGTGTGGAGAAATTCAATACAGAGCTTTGCATCACGTGTCTAAAATGCATACCAGCCAGGAGTGCTCCACACAGGGCCGCATCCCTCGCTCCTTATTCCACAGGCATTAACGCTGCTGAAACCTTCAGCTCCCCAAAGGCCCCTTTCCTTGTTTCCAAACCTCCAAAATCAAGATCAGAGAAAATATTCACTCATAATTTTTTTAAGTGCAACATCAATGTGTTTTGTCTCTCCCCTCGACTTTAAACAGCATGACTGTGCATTTGAAAAACAGAAATAATAATAACAATAAACAAAGCTGTTACTGCTGTTCCTCCTCTGCGCTACATAATCTACAGCAAAGAGAGAGCAAAACAAAGATAAAGAGAGAAAAGTGCCTGGGAAGGAAGAGTAAGGCATTAAAAACACGAAGCTGATTTTAAAAAGGAGCTTCTCCTATCAAAGGTGACCTTGTAAAACAGCTTTGTACTGCTCCAGGTTGTACTTTTTTATTATTATTTGAGATCCAACCTACCCCATTCACAAGTAAAATCATCCTTTCTTCCCATCAGTGCTGTCCTCAAAACTACTTGGATTGAGGAGGTCAAACAGGATTTTACTTATTTCTGACAAAATAGATTAATTAAGGATTTTCAAAGCAGCCTAATTCTTCTTGATAGGCAATTGCATTTGCATACTTAACTCCCGTAGGCTCTTTTGCAGACATTTCAGGCCAATAATTCGATGATTAACCGGAGGTTTGGGGCAGTGAGCGTGTTCATGGCAGCTGAAACCCTGGGCAGTGCTCTGCACTGGGAATATTGCTAATGGCTCCGCAGCCAAACTCCACCAGGATCCTGCTGCTGCACCGCATTGCTCCCACAGAAATAAGGGAAAATCCCTGCCTTTTGCCACTGGTCTGACTCTATTGTTAAGGAAACCAGTGGAACCATTTATGGGACAAAAGGCATAGGAGGGCAGAATGTACCTCTAACCCAAAATCCAGATTTTCAACACAAATCTCTTGAGGAAGATGTTACAAGCTGCTGGAGGCAGGGAGGACAAGGACAAAACAAACAAACTATTCAAAGATTTATTGGACCAAACAAAGGCAATTTTTACAGATTCAAGCCACTAGAATTACAGTCCTTTGTATAAGAGCCACCATCAGATACAAAACAAACAACCTAAACAAACAAAAGTAAAAAATACCCAGACAGCCATTTGAGTTGAAGAAATAGCTTGACTTGCTGCCACTAGCAAAAAATCTGGACTCAACTATAGACTTTGCTCGATGTACATATTGCCATGTAACTTAAACACAATGTATATAAGGCATTCTTTGCATAGTTGGGTGCTCGGGACACAGTCAGCCAGCCAGCACCGAGGGGAGACAGCGGCTGTACCAGCGGGACGTTGAAGCAGAGGGTCCAGATGTGCCTAAATTCTTATGCAAACCACCAAACACACTTGCAGTTGTCGGCTGGGAAGGGACAGACCAGCCTCTTGTAAAGCTGAAGCCTCCTGCTGTTCTTTAAATGAGCCCTTTTATGAAGAGTTTGCCAACCCCAGGCGCTGGAAAGGACAACTGTGTACAAGGTTTCAAGTATTGTCTGCATAGGGATCAAAAAGGAAAAACAAAACAAAACAAAAGCAGCCTGTTGGGTTTCTGATATGTTTGCAGCATTAGCCAAGAGGCAGTTGTCCTGCAGCGAGAAACTTCGAAGGACACATCCCCACCCAGGCTGGTGTTTTTACACCATCGTTAGGGGACACAGGCCCTCTTCTCACCCTCCCAAACCAGCTGGGTTGGATTTGAAACCTGCTCTGTGTGAAGCAGGTATATGCACCCAGCCGGATTTGTCTTCTAGACGTGACAGAGCTGAGGAGCAACGCTGAGCTCCGGCTCCAGTGGACAAGCCACACAGCTAGCAAGAGGAGAGGGCACTGCAACAGCAAGCAGGCAGTGGAATGGGGAGGGTGGTTCTTCCAGGACCCCCAAAATCTCATCCTGAGCCAGAGGGAACCCCTGATGCCATAGCTACCTCCTTGGGTCTCTCCTCTTGGGAACCAGAGTAGGGAAAAGTGAGAATCCAGATATTAACAGCAGCCAAAGTGTGGTCTCCTAAACCTCCACCACAAGCAGAACGGCTAAACTATCAATCTTCGTCACTTCTCAAGTCTTCTGTCTACCTACGGAATCGGCTCTCTGCCAAAATCACTACAGAAGCAAGGTTTGAGTCAGTCCAGCTACCATCTGCCATCCCTCTCTTGGACCCCACTTTGTCCCTCCACCCCTCAGAATAAAGCAGCATTGTGCAACATTTGGAATCATAGGCAGTTCCCACCCCCCAGCAATGAAGAGGAGTTTGGCCCCAGGAAGAAACAACTGGATAATCCGGTATAAGGTCCAGGCTGGTCTGGGGGAAGAGCTATGGTTCGCCCATCTCGATAAAATAACAACACAGATTTCTTGGCAGGCCTAATACATGATAATGAACACAACTAATAGGCTCGCTGTAGATTTAGTGTCCAATTTGGGTTCTGTTTGGGGGAGAGGGAGGAAGGTTCATCTCCTAGGACATCCCAGTCCCCCAAACACAACTCATGTCACTGCTTGGGCCCGGCCCCAGTCCATGGAGCCACACAACAGGATCTCCTCAAACTTGGTATCACAGAAGTTTTTGAAGAACTCAACTTCAGACCGAGAGGGGATCCCAAGTTTTGAGGGTTTATGCATTTCTCTTATGGGTGTGTTTGGTTGGTTTTGGTATTTCTCTCAAGCCTTTAAAGATGCCAAGGGATGCCTTTAGGAGGAGGCTAGGGACAACTTCATATAGTCTTCAGTTCTGCAAAGAGAAACAAGGAGAGAAGAGAGATCATTTCAGTCATTTCACCCCTCAGGTTGGTTCATTATTAACCACATCAATGACCAGGAGGAAAACAGTGTGTGTTGGGGAAGGCAACTTCCCACCTCAGGGCAGAACAAGCTGCTATTTGCAGACCTCGTGCCTCTGAGGAAGAGGCACTTCGCTTCATCAACTGCAGCAGGATAGTTGAAACTCAATCAGAGGTGTAAATCCTCTCGTCTGGAGCCAACTCGAAGTTATAGCCCTCCTGGCCTACTGATGAGAGCTGAAGAAGCCCAACTAATTGGAAGCCTTCGTTAGCTCCAGGGGTTGCTGCCTCACTGTCCTGGGCAGCTGGCACCCTTGTCCAGCCCAGATTCTTCCTCCCACCTGCAGCCAGATGAGCCAGGGCCAAGCACTGTTTTCACAGGGCAGTGTGCCTGAACAGCTCAACCTTTCTCAATCTTCCTACAGATGTGTCTGTTCAAGGGAAGGAGGCAACAAACCCAAGACTCTCTGCAGATCATGGGGCCTCCTTTTCATAGGAAGCTCTCACGATGTCCCAGGAAAGGAGGGTGAGATGATTAGATGTGTTTTATGGTTGGGAACATCCAGGCATTCCCTGAGTTCTTGCAGCATGTGGTTAGCAGAGCCAGGGCTAAAAAATATGGTCCCTTGTTCTCAGCTTGAACCTCTGTCCTTATTTCCCCAGCATCTCTCTTGGCCCAATAGGGCACACTGAACAGTGGGCTGGGCAGCTGCCCATGGACACAGAGACCTGCACTAAGGTGGAGGGAAGTTACACCACACTTACAAACACACACAGATGTGCCCCAGCCTAATTCCTCCCAAATTCAACAGGGTTCACTGTCCATAACACCTGAACTCCATTTGAGAGTCCCCTACTCCTGCTGGCCACAGCACAAAGGCAAGTCACAGCCTCAGCTCTGCCTCGCTCTCCTGCAAAAGGCTGCAGCTTCTCCAGGAGGCTCAGAGTGCAGCCGGCAACCCGGATCCCAGATGGGAGATGGAGGGTGAAGCATGACGTGGGACCGGGGTTACTCAAGTAACTCAGTGCCAGCCCATTAGGACAAAGAAAAGAAATTCTCTGGAGTGGATAATCGCTCTGCAGGATCCGCAGCGCTGAGGATCAGATCATCCCGCTCAAGTCACGCAAGCGTAATCAGATTTTATGCGTGAGGGCATAAGCTCGTTGCCACAGGGGCCCAGAAGGAGAGGTCCCTGCCAGCATGGCACAGGTGGAGCAGGAGAGATGGAAGATGTCAGGGAGGGAGGACAAGGCTCAGTCACAGCCGGCAGCTCCTCACAGGGATACTCACCTCCAGGACAGGGCCAAGCAGACAGCTGGGGTGACAAGATCTTAAACCAAGCATGAACTTACTGGAGGATGCTCATCAGATCCATGTGCATGACAAGGATATGCTTTTCTCCTCCTGGAGCAAGCTGTGAGAGGGATTAGACCAAAGAGCACGTGGCAGTCCGTCACTGGGCACACTGGGACCGTGTAACCCCCTCAGGCTGAGAAGCTCTGGCATTGCTGCCATGGAGCCTGAATGATTTCATTAGCTTGGGATGGAGGCTGAGAGCTGTGAGCCACTGCTTATCTTTGGCTCTTCCCTCCTTTCCATTCGCCTTGGAGGATGAAATCAGCCTGGTCAGCCTGCATTCCCCCAGCAGCACATTAATCAAACCAGATCAGGCTCTTCTTTTGCTGGAAGCTCATATCCTCTCTTCAGATATAGATTATCCAAACATCTCTGCTCTGGGCCCAGCGGAGGGCCAGGTCAGTGGATAGGATGATTTGTCAGTGGGACATGGTTCTGTGCAAGGAACAACCGGAGAACAAGGAGCTCTGATAAAGGCAGATCCCAGCTTGTGAGGGAGGCTCAAGTACTGAAGGTCTCAAAAGATCATGCTTCTCCCGAAGCATGGAAAGTGGGTGTCCTGATAGCCTCAGAAGCATTCCCCTCTCTCCAGCTCAGCCACGGCACTGGCACAAGGGCACGGGCTGCACGCCTTTGAGAGCAGGCAGCATCCCGGCACTGTCTACCCCTCACACACACTAAATCCACAGCAGGAGATCAGGACATCCTGTAGCCCACCCATAGACTATAGCTTTCCAAAGGAGTCCTGAGCCACTCCAAGCAGATCCTGGAGCATCTTGCTGTAATCACCTCTGGTAATTGCATGTGCCATTTTCAGGAACAGTTTCACTCAGAAAGCTGATTTTCAAAAGTGTGAAGCATTTCCAGCTTCTTCCCCTGCCAGAGGCTTCTTGGGAACATCAGTCCTCTGGTCTGCAATCCTGTTAAGGAGGGCAGATAGCAATCTGGCTCCAGACAAGTCCCATCACCACCGCTTCGCATTTCTCTACCCTTGGGACACCTGCCATCTCATTTCTGGTAGCGGCCATAACTCAGTCTTGCCCAGATCGGGGTATTGCAGGGAGCACACAAGGGATGACATACTAAATCTAAGTTTTCCTGGTGGTCCCAAAAGAGTGGGCCAGTTGCTTTGGCCAAGAGGTAAAACACAGAGAGAGAGGACTTAAGTGCAGAACAGGGAGAGACAGGTAGTGCATAGAACAAGAGAAGAGTGGGAGAGTGAGAGGTACCAAGCTTCTATCAACACAAATCCAAAATTCCTCCTGTGGGACAGAAAAGATGAAAGATGCACACAACCTGCTCCTCAGGAACACTCAGAAAGCCAGAGCCTGTGGGACCAGAGAGCACAAGCCCCATCACCTCTAGGACAGAGACCAGTGAAGAGTCAGTGGGGTTGGGGACTGTGTCACCCCCAAACTGACCTTGCTCACTGCTGTTTCAAGACAGATGCCTCCCATGTTTCCCATCCACAGCAGAAACAGCCAAAAAGGCCAGAGCAGAGTCAGGAAGGTGGTTCCAGATCACAGTCACCTCCCTCAGCCATGTGTCCATCCCTTGCAACACTCCTGACCCTCCCAGGCAACACCACAGCAGAGGGGAAAGCTGTGGATGGGCCAGTCTGCACGTTCCTCCATCGCTCAATGTTTGTGCTCCAGCTCTCTGTCTACCAGTTGACACCAGCCTGGCGTGATGCCCCGATTCCCCACAGCCCTCGGTGTCCCCTGGCTGCCAGGAGCCACAGAAGAGGCAGAGCCAGGCTCCCGGGGGTTAGCGGATAGAGAACGGCAAGCTGCCCATGCCGCACGGGATTAAGCAGAAGCAGAGGAAGACAAGTTGTGAGCGCTGGGTGAGGGAGACACAGAGAAGCAGCCACAAGCTGGGACAATTCAGGACCTGAGCCAAAAGAACAAAAAGCCCGGGGGCTTAAAGCAGAGTCACTGTCTGGTCTGAAATCTCATCCCAGGCAGCGGCAGAGACTCACACCCTGCAAAAGGCTACGGGGGAACCTGCAAAAGTTTCCTCTCTGGGACACAAGAGGAGATAGGAAAGGGGCTTCCTGGCCTCCCTGTCCCCTGGGACTTCCAAGGGAGGCATCCTGAGTTGCTCAGCTTTTAAAGCTGCTGGGGACTCATGACTCAATCAGATGCTCTATAAATAGGGCCAGAGCTTAACCCCACTGACATCTCATAGGTCACAGGACATTTACCCTGGGGATTTGGTGGAGTCAGGGAACAGCACTGGGCCACCAGCAGGCTCCCTCCTCATGCCAATGGAGTCTGGCACCTGCAGAATGAGCATCAGAGCAGGAGGAGCTCAGCAGGAACCCCCAAACACACAACACCCATTTCCTACAAGAGGCAGGTGGGAAGCAAACATGCCTCCTGCGCTGGCTGTTTTGTGGCTGAAACAGCCTTGCCCATGGTGGCTGCCATCCCCATGGCTGGTGGCCACAGTGAAGCAGTGGCCAGCCTGACCTGCAGTCCCACAGCCCCAGGCTCTGCAGTCCCTTGCTGCTACTCCTCCTCCCTCAGCCCAGGACGACTATCGTGCTGCAGAAGATGAAAAGCAAACAAATAATAAAAGCCCAAAGAAAGCCCAAACTTACCAGCTTCCCTCATCCATAAGAAGCACCATGCTGGACAGGACAGCAAAGCCACTGGTTGGGGTGAAGGTTAGCAGAAGAAAAGGGAGGAGACAGAGGCCCAGATCTCATGCTGTGAAGAGTGGGGAGCAAGCAAGCTAGCCAGGGCTACATGGTGGCAATGCAGGGGGTGGATAGGGACAGATGCTGATGGGAGCTCTCCTGAAATGCAACTTCCCCCGGCCCCATCCACCCACTTATTTTTGGAGGACCAGTAATGGAGATGTTTGAAATAGGTGAAGGTCTGTCAACATGGTCATTAAACCCCTGCAGCTGCTTCCTGCCCTTGTGTGCTCCACGGTTGTCATCATGAGCATTGTCTCGTTCAAAACTGAGCTTCAGCATGCTTCTCCCTCAAGCCACAGCTGCATTCCTGCTTTGGTCCAGGATAGGTCCCTCCTCTCTGCCATTCCCTAAAGCCAGGAGATGAGAGAAGAGGACTGGGAAGCAGGAGAAGAATTTGCTCCTGGAATGGGTCACCTGGCTGTGGGAACTGAGCCCATCAGCCAAGGAAACTAGGAAGCCATCCCTACCCTCTTCTCAGTCCTACAGACTTGGCCATGACCTGCTCTGCCTCATGGAACTGAATGCAGAGTCCCCAGGCAGTTGTTTCTCCTGACTGTTTTATCATTTGTCTTGAGTGGAGCCTTGTTGCAGCTGTCAGTGATCACCACAGTCCTGAACATACTCCTTTCTAACTGCAAAAAACCCCAACTAACCTCTTTCAACCTCAAGAGAGGTTCAAAAAGCAGTTGGCAGAGACCATTTCAATCCATCCATGCGAGCCAGGCCCTGAAAGCACGCTGGGGAGGCTTCCTCTTCTTCCCTCATCTGCCCAAGGCACCCAGCCAGTCCAGCAACATCTAACAGTCCTGCCTCATGCCTACACTACTCATCCCTATCTGAACAGGGCCAAGCTGCACCGCTACAAGTCCTATTTCTCAGCCTGAACTAGTGCTTTGCACCATGGCAGCTGCAGTGGGCAATCAATGGCCAAATGCCTCAGGTGGAGAAGAGAAGGATTTGGGAATTATGCTGTGCTGGCTTGATGAAGGGTTGCATCCTTCCCCTGCACTCTTCCCCTTCCTGCCCAGACTATTGTTCTACCCCAGGGGTGCAAACACCATGTGCTTCTGTTCTGGAAGTCCTGGTGACCCACCAGGTGTGATCGAGGACAGCAGATGTGTTTGCCACCTAGACTTACTGTCCTTCTCCCACACCGAGAAGTCCCTTTATTTTTTAAGACTGAAGTAACCAGGAAGTTGCATCACTCAGTAAAGGTCACATTCCTTCCCCTTTTAGTCCAGATTTAGCACCGGTTTGAAGCCGCAAGACTCCAGTGAATACTAAGCAAGCCAACCACAACTTCTGGAGCGATGCAGGTTAGAGCAGAAGTGGGGTTTTGGTTAAATAAACCAGTCTACTGCCTGCCCATCCTTTCCTGTCTGAAGTCTTGTAGCTTTCTAAAATCAGGGGTCCCCAAATTAAGCCTCATGGACTACTGATCACCACAACAAGAAGCCTGAAAAGGGTCTGGGGGACCCATATGCATTTTTGGGGATATTGTTCACAACCCATTTCACACAGGAACATCTTGGGAAAACTGGAGGGCTGACAGGGGCTAAAAGCAAAGACTAAGCCACTTAGCTTTGGCTACACACCTTAGGACTAACTACCCACTCACTCAGCAGCCCTAATTTTCCAAATCAGGGAACAGAAGTGGTCATGGGATGTCCAGCTTCAGGCATCCAAGAGGGAAGAGGAGAGCATCCAGATGTGAGAGCCCCTGTTCCCCCGGAGCACTCATGGAAGGCGAGATGGAGGCAGAGGGGAGGGAACTCATTAATCTGTTATGAGAAGGGAAGGGGGAGGCCCGTGGGGAGGGAGGTGGGACAGGCAGTCAACTGTAGCTCAGGAACAAACCCTTCCCCGGAAAATGAGACCCAAAAGCAAAGAAAAACCAAAATAAAAACACATTAGCAGATATTATCAGTGGTACCACTACTTCTAAGAAACAGCGCGTCCTTACCAAAAAGATTTGCAAGAATGTTTGTGGCCGAGGACCTAAGGTACTCGCTACAGAGATGTGAGATCAGAGGTCAGCTCAATCCTGCAACATAAAGGTGGCAAAACCTGGGTCACAGCAGCTCGGCAGCACGGTCGGGGTGCATGGAGTTGGGGAGAGGGATGGGATGGCTGAGGGAGAAGGATGCAGGACTGGGCTGAGCCGCTGCGTTCAGCTCACCCGGGCGCTTACCTGGCAGCAGCCCAGCCCTTACAGCACCTGCGAGGCTGAAATGAAAAGCTGCTGATGCCGCAGTGGAGATTTGGAGGCGGGGGAAGAGTAAGCCAGCAACAAAGCAAGACAAAAACATTCACAAAGCAAGACAAAAAATATTCACAAAGCTGCCTTGAAGAAATTAACAAGACAAATATGGGAGAGAAGAAAATAAAGGAGCAGTAGGAAAAAACACATCTTCTGGTAGCTCTCAGTGTGGAAAGGTGCAGAGAGCCTCCAAGGGACCCCAAGGCGCTGTCCATCAGTCCTAGAGACACTATCCATTAGTCCTAGGACTGCTCCAAACAGATGTGAGCAGCAATACCCGAGAGATCCCACATGCCCAGGAAAGGTCCACCACACCCTGGAGCTGGTTCTACTGTCCTGAGTACAAAACCCCCATCCCACTGCTGTCTGCAGGCAACGTCCCCTCAGCATCTCCAGGCCAGGTGACAGCAGGAGCATTTATTGCCACCAAGAAACCAGCCCTACAGGACTCCTGGCCCTGAAAACCGGAGCAGTGGTTGCTCAGCTGGTTTGGATGGAGCTGCTGGTGCACAGGGTTTGAATTTGCCTCCTCCAAGTAGACTTTTGCATCAGTGCTTAGCAGGATCCTGAAAAGCAATTCCCATTGAGCCTCACAGGTTTCACTTGCATTCACTCGGTTCATTCCATGACCACTCTCCCTAAGTGCAAAATTACACTAACAGACCTGCTTAGTGTGTTACAGGTTGTGGGCTTTAGGCAGATAAAGATATAACAAAATGAAGAAAGAAAATAACATTTTCCCGATGCCATTAGTGCAGAATCAGCCCAGTGCCAGAGGAAACCAGAGGTCATCTCCATCACTGACCCCTCAGCCCTTGCAGATCTTTGCTCCTAGCAGTGCTATAAGGCAGGTGAACCCCAAGAGCTGAGGACAACTGGGAGCCCAGAAGCCAGGGGAGAAAAAGAAGATATCTCATCAAGAAAGCTGGGTTTGATGTGGAGAAAACAACTGCAGGCTGGGCTAGTGAAGGCACCTGCATGGAGCCCCATGCACCATCCATGTGTCCCCCAGGACCAGAGCGAGGAGACGGCAGCGAGGGCAGGTCTCTGGGTTTACGCTGCGTACCGCAGTGCCCTGCTGATGCCATGGAGACAAAGCCTGGCCAGCCCAGCCGCCAGCAACCTGGAGATGCTGCCCGGAGGCCTCAAGGCCAGGTTTGCCAGCAGGATCATACCTTATTGGCTTTGGATAGGGCTTTGCAGCTCAAGGTGGAAGGTTGGGTTTGATTTCCCTTGTATAGGCTGGGAAATCTTGAGCTAGAAAGGTGTTTTTTTGGTAATAACACAGGCTCTTCCTTTCTTCAGACAGGGCTCAAGCTCAGGAGGAATCTTTAGCAAGAAGTGTGAGGTGGATAATTCTCCTTCTCTACCAAGCCAACAACTTGGCAAATCCCCACCATGACTTACAGCTGAGGAGCCAGCCCTTGGTACGGACATTCCCAGCCTTAGCCCTGTCACAGTGAACTCTAAAGCTCCACGCTCACTTGCTTTGCCCCCGTATCTCTGAGCTATGCCCATGCCCTCGGTTTGGAGGCCATCCACAGGGTAAAGGGAGGCAAAGTAGCTAGAGATTAGGTCCTCAACAGATGTAAATCGACGTGCTACTAATGGGATCAGGGGAACTACACCAGCTCACATCAGCTGGGAAATCTGGTCTAAGCATCAAGAGAAGGAGCTTGAACAGCTTCAAGAGTATACAGGGCCACAGTGTCTTCACCTCTTAAATCTGTGTGACTTTATTTATTCTCAAGTCTTCCTGGATGGGAGAGGTCTGGACCACGGTGCAATGAGAAGCTGAGCTACCACGGTAGTTTGGGGACAGACACGTCTTGAACATAGCCAGGTTGCTTGGAGAGGATGCCAACCAAGTGGCCTTGGGCAAGAAGAAAAAGGAAACTCACCTTTGTTCTTCCTCGAGTTCTTCTTTGGTCATCATTGACTTGTACTGGTTTCCCCTCAGCTTTCCAGGACTGTATTTAAAAGAGAACGTCTCATCTGCAGCTGGAGAGACAAAGAGGAGCAAGAGATTGTATGAGCCAGAGACCTCCCGAGAGCAATGACCAACAGCAGTGGGCTCGTTCCCTTGAGCTTCTCATTGATCCCTGCTCTCACACACACACCCTAAATGGTATGGCCACCCCAAAAGACACTTCTGCGATCAGCTCCAGTCTCCAGAAAGCCTGGGCAGTGTCAGGGAAGCTGTGTGGATTGTGGTGGAGAGCCAAGGTGTTGCTGGCCGGAGGAGAGCAGGAACCCCAGCACTGGAGACAGCGAGCAGCCCTGCTTGGAAGCAGATACCAGTAAATCCTACAGCACAGGAACCATATGCTAACGCGCTCTTTGGATTCAAAGCCTTGCAGGCCCATCTTGGCTTATCAAGACATGCTAATCCTGCCCTGATTAGCATTTTCTGCTTCTTCTCTCCAGACTTGCATTGCTTCTCTCTCTCCATCTCCTTGTCCAGGGGCCCTTTCCCACCCTTAGGACTCATGGATGGTGGCGCGAGCAGAGCTGTCCTGGCCATGCAGCTCAGCAGCGTTCCTGCAGCCCTTGGCAAAGCTGGTGAAAAAGGGAGATGCCACTCTACAAATCCCGGGGCTGCAAACAAAGCCAAGCCAAGGCAGCCCCAGAAGCACCAACACAGCTGGGTCCACGTCCCTCTGTCACCAGCCAATAGACCTAAAGAGGACACTGAGGTCTCCTTCTCCAGGCCTGGGTGCTCTCCTACCCAGCTCATCAGCCTCAGCCATGTGCTAATTAGAGCACCGAAGCTCAGGGACTCTGAGCCAAAGCCGATCCTTTTCCAATCGGATTTTGTTCGAGCACTATTTGCTTTTTAAAAACCTCTCCCCCTGCTTTATCTTCCTACAGATGGGAGAAAACAACAGGAGTGGAGGTCAATCCAAAGGGCAGCCCTGGAAGAATGGCTGTGTTGGGTAGTTGCCTTTACTGGTTATCTGTGGGCTGCTTATCTGGGAGCCTTTATCTCCCAAGGACTGCAGGACTCGGCTGCCTTACATCGAACCATCTAGCATTGCTGTTTCCACCCATCCTAAGAGCCCTGGGGATCCTTCTAAGGGGATCACAAAAAGATGATGTTACGGCCCTGAAAAATTGCATGTTATCCACAAACCAAATAACCAGGATGATACCTCCCAGCACCAGCAAGACCCCAAGAGCAGAGAAACTCTGTCTTCTGTGGCAGGAGAGAAAGCCCCAGCTTGTACAGAACCTACTCCCCGTCTCCAGCCACCTAGGAAGCCCCTTCCCATCCTCACCGCTGCTACTGCAGGCACCACATCCATTACAGTCTCTCTTCCTCCACCTGCCCAAATGAAAAACACCCCACAGCTCATCTCCTCCCTTTCTTGTACCCAGAAGGATTCAGCATCAGCAGCTTCCCCTTATTTTCCAGTCAATACTTCCCTTATGGATTTTCTCCCTCTGTCCACAGTCAACTGCTTGATTTAGCAAATTCTCCAACCCGTGCACTCAGCTGCTGCCAGGGCTCTCACAGACCTTGGGGACCCCCACGCAAAAGGCAAGTCAGGGCCTCATTTTATAGATGGGAAAACTTGAGATCTCAAAAAAACAAGCTGCACAAGGCTGCACAGGCAGGTACGGGACCGAGCGTGCCGACCGCTGCAAGGTCACTGCCACCGCCGTATGGAGTGTGCCCGGAGCGATGCTGCTGCGCTGGGAGTTGAACAGAAACCTCCTCCATGCAGATATCCACGTTTCCTCCCTTGTTCTCTACCTCTCTGCATCCCTGATCTTGGGGATCTTCCCCGGGAAGTCCTGCTGGATTACTGCGCAGTTATTGATCCAAAGCGTTTCTCTAATCTCGAAATGCCATCGGGGCTCCCGGGGGAACAACAAAGCAAATCCTTTCCCTGGCATCTTCACACATGTCTGAACACAAGCACCCCCATGCTCCTATCCTGCAGCGCCAAACATTCAGCTTGGCCGTATCCCACTTCCCTCAGTAGGAAAACCCTCCGAACTGGCAGATAATCAAGTCTGGCCAGCTGGAAACAAACAGTAATGCCGTGGCTTATCAGCCCTTCGGGCGGCTGTAAAAGTGCACGGAAAGAAAATTCAGCTGGTTGCTGCTTTGGGAGATATTAGGAGAAAGGAGGAAAAAAAAAAAAGAGGGTGTAACATCCTGTTTCTTACCCGGTGCAGAGCAGGAGCCGCTTCGTTACCTTTGTATAGCTTGCCTGATTTCAAGGATAATTAAGATCATTTCCCTTACGTGGTTTTCTGCTAAGTAAATTGAGATTTGGGATTTTGCCTGTCCCAAAAAGGGCAGTTTAATTGCCACCCTGCCAGAAAAGAATAAGGGAAGAGGGAGGTGAGGAGGCTACACATCTCCCTGCCTACGTGTTGTTGTTAAGAAGGAGCCAGCGTGCGGCTTTGGAAACCACTAGATGTTTTCCAAGCTCAGGAACTTTCTTTGCAGTCTGAAAACAAAACTTCAGGAAACACACAGAGAAGGGGAGGCCGGGTTTTCGCGTGGACTACAGAAATATGAGGTGACCTACTTACTCAGAGCCTCCGTGAGTTCATATTAAAGAAAACATTTGTCTTTCATCTCTCTGCCCTGGCGTTGCCAGCGCTGTGACCCTGGGCTGGCAGGGCAAGAGCAGCCCCTCGAGCAAATCTCTGCTCTGAAATGCTTGTTCTGTGCACACAGCAAATACCTGCTGCCTCCCTGCCAGCTCCCCCAAACCAGGAGAAGCTGCTCTGGTGGCTTTGGCCACTGTCCCAGGCTGGTGACAGACTGTCTGCACAATCCCCACCTGCCCGAGGTGAATCTCTGCCTGCGGGTTTGCCGGGCAGCGGTTCAGCGGCTTGAATTGGACTGAGATGGTGAAGGAAGGAGGAAAGTTTCTCCCCAGCAAAGCCAGGGCACTGCTGCTATTCCCAGCTGCATGATGTCGCCTCTTCATCATCAGGTTGAGCCAGGACTTCATCTGTTATAAACCACCTCAGAAATGGTATGAACAATTCAGGAGAGGAGCTGGTGGTTGTCTGCAGGAGGTGCTGAAGGAGGATGCTGGACCAGCCACAACCCAGGGCCAGGGACCATCATCACCTGATCCCGATCCACAGCCGCTTTGGGGTGATGCACAGCAGTGCTGGAACATCCCTGAAACAGGGCTGAGCCCAAGGATGCAGGACACGGCAGAGCAGCATTACTGAACACCCATATGTCAGGATATGTCCATCATTTCTCAAACCAGGTCCTTCAGTCTCACGTGGTAACATCCCCAATCAGCAGTGCTGCAATGAAGCCTAACGGGGTGGAAGAAGCGTCTTTTGGGAGCCCCGTCTCTGAAGGCGCTTCCCCCACCTTGCAGGCATGGCACCAGGATTAAAATTTGATTCTCTGTGGTATTAGGCGTAATCCTCCCGAGCCAGGGGATTGCCACACAGCGCCTTAAAAAGGGCAAGCGGAAAGTGGGGCAGGGCAGGGGGAACACCCCAAGCTCTCCTGCTGCCCACGGCCACCCCAGGCAGGGGCTCCTGGGGACACCCCAACATATCAGGGGCTGCACAGGAGAGCAGAGTCCCCTTCAGACACACACTCTTGCTTGGCACCATCTGTTTCATTGTCTTATGAGCACAGCAGTTGTCAACCCAGTTAGTCAATTAATCATTTTCCAATCAACTAATTGGCTAATCAGTTAAACACGGCTCTGACTAAAGCCCCTGGAGATTGTCCTGGATGTGAGGAAGGAGCTTTTGGGGCAGCTTCATCACAAAGCTACCCCATGACAAACAGCCCAAGGGCAGCTTGGGGAGCAAACAGAGGCTGCTGCCAGGTTAGGAATCCCCTTTGTATTTCAGTAGGAATCTCCTTTGCATTTGCAAGAGGAAGGAACCCATCCCCAAGCACTCAGGGATTCAGCCCCTCGAACCCATCCCAGGCTTGCTAGACACTCACCATCCTCATCCTCATCCTCTGGCTCTCTCACCATCAGCTTCTCATTTTCTGAGTCCGGATCTTCTTCCTGGAGGAGTTAAAAATGAAGCAGCTGTGAGGAGAAGGTGCTGTGCTAAACCACCTGTGCTTGGCCAGGGCGCCAGAGCCCACAGGAGCTGGCGAGGCAAGGGCTGGGTACCCTTCTCTGTCTTCTTCACAGAATAAGCCAAAAAGATGCTCACTAACGAGCAAGGTTCATTAACTCACTTTCTTCTTGCTTGTCTGTGGGAGGGATTTGGCCTTGCTTACTGCAGTCCCACCAAACGCTATGAACTGCAAGTACCTCCTCATAATCGAGGGAATATGAAGATTTTTAAGAAGTTCCTGCTAACCTGGCATCTCCAGGCAGAGTCTTGTGCCTGAGCATCCTCCTCGGCTGGCATCCCCCATGCCCCCCACCCAGCCTGGCGTGGTGCAAGGGACCCAGCCACGAGCGAGGGGACTTCTGTGTGCCCCAGGCCAGGCTTGGATGGACCGTTCCAGCACGAGGAGGTGGGTCCCCAGCAAAAGCCACCGTGTAGCCAAGCCAAGCCAAGCACTCGCCAGCTGGGACCAGTGGTGGAAGCCAGTGCTGGGGGGATCGTGCTGGGACCCCCAGGAGCCTCCCTGGCAGCAACCCCCCGAAACACCCCTGGCTCCTGCCCACAGACCCACAGCCCCTTGTTCCTCCAAGACCCACCTGCCCACACACACTGTGGTGGCACAGCTGATCTCTGCAGCACAGGCTGAACAGCCATTAAACAGCACTTTTTAAATTTTTTTAAATGCGAAGCAATTTTAGACATTTTTGGGGTTGCCTCCCACAAGTTACAACAAGCTTTATCAAGCCCAGATTCCTTCCCTTTGTGGTACACACAGCGTTCCAGATCTAGAGATAGGGCAGGGACACATGGCAGTGCCTCAACAGACATGCCCTCCTCCCACAAAATGCAGCAACTAGCACCCCGGCTGCAAACCGCCCTGAGCTGAGCCTGGAGCTCAACAGCACCCTGGAGAACCCGTCCTCCTGCATCCTCGCCAGTCCTGTGCATCTGATTTGAAGCGATGAGCCTGGTGTGCAAAGACTGGGGAAGGAGCATGGAGGTGCCCTGGCAAGCTGCCACGCTGTTGAGCACATGGGAAAAGTCGGGGTGAAGGAAACCCAAGGGAAATGACAGTCCGAGCGGGACCCTGCGCAGATCGGAGGCTTTGCAACGCCCAGCTTCAGATAAACTGCTGGAGCGTGGTATGCAGCCCTGACCAGAACTAGGTTAGTTTGTCATCGGTGAGGAATGTGCATTATTCAGAGCCATTTGGCTTCTTCTCGCCACCCTCCTCTTGGGCTCCCCAGAAGGACATGCCAGTGAGACCCCCCCGCCCCCTGAAGCCACTGCTATTTCGGGCCACAATTCCAAACATGGGCACTTCCCGAGGGACACACGGGCTTTCCCTGGGGATGGCTGGGAGCGGGGCAGCACCCAAAGGAGCAGCCTCAGGGTGGGGGGGCTCAGCCACAAACCCCAGGACAGCGGTTCCCCGTCACATCTGTCTCTCCCTATGAGCTGGGATGCCCCCGGGGAGACCCAGCCCTTCAGGAGTTGGCACAAAAAGGCATATTTTAACTTGCTCCCTGCCCAAGCACTAGGTACTGAAAATTTCTGGGCATTTAACAGTGGAAGCAAATAGGAAATTTAGGTGCCAAACCTTCAAGGAAGGAAAATATTTATGCTCCAATGCAGAAGAAGAAACATGGAGAGGGAGCAGCTGGGGATGCCAGGCTGTCAGGCAGCAGCATTGTGCCACAGCCGTGCTGGGAACCCCCCACTCGCTGCAGCCCAACATGTTTCTGCTTGGGTGGCTCAGAGGCAGATTCCAGCACCTCCCTTCCCCCATGCCACAGCCCCAGCCTCAATGTCCCTGTCTGTCCTCCCTGGCACCTGCAGCCATGGCTGTGCGACCCCCAGAGCCACCCCGGGCTGCCTTGGCGTGACCCCAACCCCCAGCAGGAGCCAGGCATCGCTCCCCGCACATCCAAGCACATTTGCACCTGGAGAACTGGTTCTTTCTGTTTTAAATGGACTAAACCATTAAAAATCCAACCAATCCCCCACGCTGGTGAGTGCAGTGGACAGGCTTTGCCCCATCCACAGCCACTGCTCCCCCAGGACAATGTCCCACCTGTGCAGGGTCACCAGCACACGGTTCACTGTGCCAACTCCCCGTCCCATGCACCTCTGCCTTGCTGGGAAGCTCAGCCCGGCCAACTCCATCCTCCGCTGGTCCTGCGTGCCCAGGGCTGGACCCAGATGAGGCACCCACAGTTGGTATCTGCAAAGAGGGAGAAGCTTTGAGCACAAACGCCCCTGAGCCCTCCCCGTGCCTAACAAACCAGCCCCGACAGCATCAGCATGTAGGGATAAATCTCTGGTTGGGGCCGGCAGCCCCAGAACCAGAGCCCACACTGCCACCCATCCATGTGCCAAGCCCTGGCACAGCTGCTGGTATGAGAACACCAGGGACCTCCAGTGCCCAGCCCTGGAGCCAGGGTTTGGTGCTCAGAAGCTGCCTTCGGTGGCAGCCCCAGCCCACAGGACAGGGACCCTGGCAAGGACAGGCTGAGAGAGTTGGGGTGTTCAGCCTGGAGAAGAGAAGGCTCCAGAGAGACCTTATTGTACCTTCCAGTGCTTAAAAGGGGCCAATAAGAAAGATGGGGACAGACTTTTTGGCAGGGCCTGTTGTGATAGGACAAGGGGGGATGGTTTTAAATGAAAGGAGGGGAGATTCAGGCTGGATATGAGGAAGAAATTTTTTTACAATGAGGGTGATGAAACACTGGCCCAGGTTGTCCAGAGAGGTGGTGGATGAACCATCCTTGGAGACATCCCAGGCCAGGCTGGACGGGGCTCTGAGCAACCTGAGCTGGTGAAGATGTCCCTGCTCATGGCAGGGGTGGCACTGGGGGAGCTGGGAAGGTCCCTTCAACCCAAACCATCTGTGATTCTAAGGAGCTGTCGGTGAGGAGGAACAGCTTGGCCAGCGCCAGGCTCAGCTGATGGAGCAGATCAGGGCTGGCAGGAGGGGAGAGGAGAGGAAGGACACTGTATGCTCAGTTTGTAAACACTCACAGGGGCTGCTCTGCCAGCTGCCTTCTCCATCACCAGGTAATACCCCCTCGAAACCCCTGTCCCTGCACTGCCATCCCAGAGCTGGGGCTTCCCTGCACTCTCAGCCCCATGTCGGCTTGGAAAGCCAAATGATCTTGACCTCCATGCAAAGCTTTCCTTCCCCTGCCCTCTCCAGCCCAAACACATCTCAGCTGAACCTTTTTCCTCTGTGCCAGGAGAGCAGCTGTGGAGGAGGATACGCGTGGGCAGGGAGCAGGGACATCATGTCCATTGGCCTTGCAGCAAAATACCAGCGCTGGGCTGGGAGCAGCCTCCAGGCTGGCTTGAAAAACAGTCGGGAGGGACAAAACTCTCACTCTGAGCCTGGCTGCATCCACAGCCCCTGCCAGCCGGGGAAGAGGGGAGAGCCCTCCCTACCCAGAGCATCCAGACACCCCCAGGGAGCCTGCCCCAAATTTCAGGGCTCAGCCCGCCATGGGGAGCGGGTGCTGCTACACCGGTTCCCTCGCAGCCATGGGGCAAGAGCAGCTGAGCCAAGGGGTGCCGTGTCCTGGCCATGGGGTGCTCTGAGAGAGCCAAGAAGGGTCCTGCAGCTGGAAAATGGAAGGGGAAGGTGTTGAGGCAGCACTGGGAGAATTGACAACCAAAAAGGACACTAATGGTACCCTGGACACTGCTCTTCTGTATGGAGGACAACCCAGAGCACATACAGGGGGGCTGTTTCGAGCGGTGAGCAGCAAGGGAAGCGTGGCCCAGGGCAGCAGGAGCTGCTGGAGAAGCAGGGACACAAATGCTCTGGCCACCAGCCCGTGAGCCAGCGTCTCTGCACAGTTAAATGCTGACCAAGAAAGCCTCCCCACAGAAAGAAAAAAAGGGCAACAACAAGCACTGCAGCGAGACTACGCACATCGTTACCCGGGAGCATCTGGAGGAGACTTGACATGAGCCGCCCAGCCCAGCTGCTGCGGCAAACAAAGATCGCATTGCCACCGGCATCGGCAACAGGACGTGTTCGGCAGCAGCTGCCTGGCCCCGAGGCCACACGGGGATGGGAATGTGCCCCACACTCCCTGCCAGCTCCTGTTCACGGGCGGGATGGACCCAGAGCACTCCACAGCACATCCCATGCCTGCTTGCACTCAAATCTTACCTCTGCACAGCTCGCCAGGGGCTCCGCAAAGCCCAGGAACCAACCACCGCAGGGTTAAAACCCAACAAGTCATGTACCTTAAATAACAATGCAGCAATACATCTGTCTTGGCTTTTGGCAGCGCTTGGCTTTAGAGCTGAAGCATTTGTTGGATCATCAGAAAGAAGCTTTTGCCCTTTAGCTTCCGTGGCCAACAAGCGAGACGCCCGCGCGAGGCTGACTGCGGCAGCGGGGGCTCCGGGCCAGCGCGGGCGAGGACAGAGACCTCCAGAGGCGTTTTGGGCATGGGCAGCACCCACCACAGATGGACCCAAGTCACTCAGGGGAAGATGGTTCAGAGGCAGGAGCTTCGTGTTGTCCCCCCAAAATCTCCCTTGTGGCTCTGCCACCGTGCGAGCCCCTTCCCAGCCCTATGGGAGACAGAGGCCGGGCTCCCCATCACAACGTCGTCTGGTTTTCAGCTCATTTCTGACCATTCCCTCCCACTTCCTCCATCCCCGGCACAAACCCCTCCAGGTTTCCCTTCTCAAAATAGACGCGAGGAGGTTGCGGGGCTGGCGTGTTCCTCCCCCTGTCATAGGGACAGCCCCGGTGCCAGTGGGCAGGATGGGGACAAACGAGTGCCCCACTCCAGCTCTGGGAAAAGGGAAGATCCCGGGCTGCAAAGCTGGGGGAGAAAATTATCTTGGATTAAACTCCTGGGCCCTGCGCGTTGCCATTTATGGCTGCACTTTCTGCTCCAAGCCTGATGCAAGACATTGCAAGAGGGAAAGAAAGCAGACAGGAGACAGCCAGCCAGAAAGAGAAAAGCCAGGAGGAAAAGGGGAAGGAAGAAGTCTTTAAAAAAAAAAAATAAATAAATAAAAGAATAAATAACAATGTCGGTCAGAGTGTAGCAAAGCAAAGCAGCTGCGATGTCGGCAGCTCCCTTTCACCCCACCACCGCAGCTCTCCATCCTCCCAGCAGCCAGAGAAGCAGCTGCTACAGAACAAGAGCAGTTCTCCTGCCCCAGGCAATGGTCCCACCAACCCCGGGGTGACAGCAGGGGACACTCCCACCAGTCCCCCCGTCACTGCTGTGGGTAAAGACAGGCAGCCAGAGCCCCCCCAAAGCTCCAGGAACATCCAGCCCCCTGCGAGGGCTCAGGCGGTGCCAGGTCTGATGAGCAAAGTGCTGGCACATCCCACCGGAGCGTGAGGAGTCTTGGCTCAGCAGCACCCATCCCTGGAGGCACCATCAGCACCCCCAGCATTGCACCCGCATGGCTCCTGTGGGGCTCCCACTTTTTCCTCCAGCCTCAGGCAAGCAAACACCACAGGCACCAAGCCCGGGACACCTCTTCCTGCCACAGATGGGCCAGACGGCGCCCTTGGGCAGGAAGCAGGGGCTGCCCTCACCTCCAAACCTCACCCGGCAGCCATCCACATGGGGGGCACTTCCGAAGGCAAGGAGTCCTCATTGCCTCTGCTCCAGCAGCACCCCGGCTCTGGGCAGGCTCCTGGGGCCATTCCCAGCTCAGATGGGCCTGGGCAGCAGCCCCAACTCCCATTCCCGCTGGAGGGGACACAATGTAAAGCCCCGACTCAATCATGCCCCACACCGTGCCCCAGCGCCAGCCCCATGCTCCGACCCCACACTGGGATGCAGGGGAGGGACACACGCACGTCCTGCCTTGCCTCCCAGTTTGCAGACGCAGCAAGAGACGATGCATTTGTTATCAGCACAGACCGCACTGGGTGACAGCCGGGGCACATCCGAGTGGTTACAGGTCTGGCAGGGGCCCGTGACTCTGCCAAGGCTGTGACAAGGGGTGACACATCCCTGTGTCCCTCCCCACCGCGCTGCGGGACACAGAGCTCCTGCCCCAGCCCTGTGACAGTGCGGAGGCAGCCTGCACACCTGCCAATTAAAGCCAGACTAATTACCCACCCTCTCCCCTGCAGCACAGGGAAGCAGGCAGGACGTACTAGAGAGGGAGAGGCTGACTTCTTATATTTAAAGCAAGTCTCTGCTGAGAGCTGGGTGGTTTGCACTTCTGCTGTCTGATGTGTCCAGGGGTGCTGGGAGCCCCCAGGAAGGCACAGATGGGGGCGAGGGGGACAGGGGAGAGGTGCTGGGAGCTCTGCAGAACAGGCAGGTGACACCCCCTTAGTGCCTTTGCTGTGAGGGTGACAGCACAGCACAGTGTCCTGGACAGGCAGGCTTGGCAGAACTTTCCCTGGCCAGGACAAGCTGGGCACCTCCAAGAGCAAGGCCCCTCCTTGCTGGATGACCCCCAGAGCTGTCCCCTCTCTCCCCACTGTCACCCACTTGACTCTGCTCTCTTTGAAGCCACCAGCTGTGGTTAACCCTTGGCAAACCAGCCAGGCAGAGCCTGGCACTGCCCTCTCCCCATCTCCAGAGCAGCTTGGCCAGGACAGGACCCAGCAGCAGCTCTGCACCACCATTAAAACCCCTGCCCTGTCCTGCCACTGCCATTTCCACAACAGAAATACTCATTACAGAATTGATGTTTTCTGACCGTTTCTTGCAAGAACAAGGCTCAGCAGCCCCAGCGATGCTGCAGTTCCCACCCAAGAGCTTTTTGTTAGGGGATCGCTTTGACAGCGCTGCCTTGTCCGTTAACAAGCTGAGGATGGGGATGAGAACAGACAGCGACACACTAATTAACTTTTTTGCAGTGATGGGAGCCACTACCGGCAGTTAACAGAAACAAAGACTCCTAGGCTCCTTTTCCTGCTCATTTACTAACCATGGGCACGATGCTGCAACAGTTTGTTCTGAAGCCTCAACCCACACAAATTTTAGCAGACGGTTGCACATGAGGGGCTGCCCTGGCGGGAGGGGGGAGCAGGAGGGGCTGCCCCAGCTCAGGGTGCTCAGCAGATGCGGGTTTGCAGGGGCAGGGAGAAGGGAAGGAAGGCAGCAGCGAGGAGCGTATCTCCAGCCATCAAACCCGCACTCCCTGAGCAGGTTCATCCATCAGCATATTGGTCAAGTGGTGAATGGCTGCAGTGAATCTGAACCAGCAGTACATGCTGAGCAAACAGGAGGGAAAAGAAGGGGAAAAAAAAAAAGATATAAAATGAAAGCAAGCTCTCTGAGCGCTGAGCACAGGCCTCCGCTTGCTGATTTGCTGATGTACCCATTCAACTAAGCAGCCCTGAGCCTGCAGCAGCCCCGATGCTGCTGTGAACCCGCAGCTGAGTGTCTGGGAGCCTCGTCTGCTGAGTCACATCGGGGCTTCAGCCTCAGCCCGGCCAGGATGGGTTTGATGTGGCTCGTTTCCACCAGCAGCCGCCTGCAAAGCACACGCTGCTCTGCCCAAGGCCAGTCCCATCCCTGCCTGTAGCATCTGCTGGGCTCTGGCCTCAGCAGCACTGGAGGAGGAGGAGGAAAAAGCAACTTTGAGGATATTTGCAGGGAGAAAAACCAGGAAACCCAGGTGCTGCACTGCATCAGAGAGTGCTGGCTGCGCCGTGGGCCCCACAGCAGCTCTGGCTGGGTGGCCGGCTTTGCTGCTGAGCTAGCCCAGTCAGCTAATGGCAGCCCAGGGGCTCTCCAGCTTCACAAAGATCCTGCTACTCAAAGTCACCAATAAATCACATGGCAGAGGGACAGATATGGCATCCAGGATGCTGGGATGAGGGAAGGGGCTGCTTGAGAGCCATATCCATGGCCAAGGGGTGCTGGGAAGGGGAGGGAGACAGCTCTGAGGCTCAGAAACTACACGGGGAGGTGAGGAGGAGCACAGGGAGGCAGAGCCACGTCCCAGCCCCAAGAGCGGTTCAGGGCTCACCCCTGCGCCTTGCAGAGTATCACAGTAAGGAGGAGGGTACATAACCCCCTGGGACTTGCCCAAGGCCATCCAGTGAGTCAGTGGTGATGCTTTCCAAGGCGAGGGCTGTCTGCGCACTGCCCAGCAGCCTGGATACAGTCGCTGAGGATTACAAATACTGCTAATAATAGGCAGTAGGCGCCTGGGTCCCAGGCCTGCGCTCCCCAGCCAAAATGTGCTGCCTGCACACAGGCGACGCATCACTCCTGGATTTCTGAGCCACCCCATTACTCGCTTCCCCTCACTGGGACAAGGGGCTGGGGTGGGAGAAAACAACCAATGCAGGGAGTTCAGGCACCTCAGGTTGTCACCGAGTCACATCTGAGCCAGGCAAGAGCAGAGCAGGCTCTTCCCATGGACACTGGGTCGCTCTTTTATTTTTAAACAAGATCTGGTGCTGGAGGAGGATTTACCAGGCATTTATAGGCATCGCTGCCCCCCCTGCCCCCTCCCAGTTCAACCAGGGGTCAGACCTTGGGGCCAGCCCTGCTGGGGTTGGGAGGGAGGGGGAAGCCAGTCCCTTCCCCTAGGGCAGGCAAGGACAGCCGGCCAGCTGAGGGAACCCTGCGTTGGCAAGGGGACAGTTTGCGGCAATTCACAGAAAGAGGATGCAGACAGAAAGAATAAACACACACACAACACCCTCAGTACCTGGATGAGCTCTTGGGAGAAGGAAAAGGTTCTGAGGGGCTGGATGTGCAGACAGAAGAGGCTCACACAAACCAACACTTTCTTCCCTTAAAACTTCGCTGCCTTGATTATTTTTAAGAGTATTCCTTGGGGAGTGGTGGTGGAAAGAAGCCCGAAACACGCCCCCCACTGTTGCCACGCTGGGGGACAACGGGCTTGTCCCCACCCGAAGACAAACCCCGGCTTTTGCCGGGACCTCTCTTCTTTTGGAGGAAAACCCGACCGCTGCGCTCCCGCCCGGCCACCAGCTCCTCCCGCGGGGACGGAGGCAGCCGGGAAGGGACACGGAGAAAAGGGGGGGACACTGGCTGCGGGGACACCAGCGGCCCCGGGGAGAGGCTCCGCAGGGAGCCGGCCTTACCTTGCTCTCCGCATCCTCCCGGTGCCCGGGCTCCCGGGGCTCGGCGGGCGGCTGCCGGGGGATGATGCTCTCGGCCGCCGCGGGGCTGGGCTCGGCCGCGGGGCCCGGATCCGCCGCCTCCTCCCGCTGCTCAACAGCCGCCTCCTTCTTCTTCTCCTCCTCCTCGCCCGCTCCGACCTCCTCTACCGGCAACCGGCCCCTCTCGTCCTCCGACCCCTCGGCCGGTCCCGCTCCCTCCGGCGCCGCTTCGCCTCCGGAGCCGGGGCCGCCCTCCCGGGCCGGCTCAGCCGCCGCCGGCTCCCGGGGCCGCTCCGCCGGCCGCTCCCCCTCGCCTCTCCGCAGCCTCACGAAGACAGAGGCGAGGACGATGGCCAGGACGGTGAAGAGCAGCGGGACGACCAGGTACCAGTCCACGGCCACGTCCATCCTGCCCGGCTGCTGGAGCCCGCCCGACCCGACTGCGCGGCCGCGGAGGGTGCGCGGCCAGCGGCGGGGCTGGGCAGGCTCTCAGCCGGCTTTACCCGGCGTCATCTGCCCGGGCCCTGCCCACAGCCCCGGCCCCCCCTCTCCCCAGCCTCGGCACCCACCTCCCGCACCGAGCCGGCAGCCAGAGCGATCCCCCCCCGCCACGTCGGGGATGCCCACACGCCCCCGCTCACAGCCACGGGTGGGATTTGGGCAAGGGGGATGGAATGACAAGGGCTGCCTGCAAGCAGCCAGCTCTGCCTCATATGGGTGTCCGGCTCAGGACAGGAGGATCTTCCATTAGACACTGCCCTATATACGAAAGTCGTTCCGAGGCTGTTCTGTGCACGCACTTGCATCGTTCAAACTGTCTGACTTGGGAGGGTCTCTGCTTCCCCACCTCCGTCTCCGGGGCTGCTCGCTGTGGGCACACAGGCACTCACAGAGTCCCTGAGCTCAGCAGGATTGCAGGGAGCTCTGTGCAGGCTGAGGGGTCAGCTGCCCGCCATGCAGTGCTTAATGAGCATTTGCACCTTGTTAGCCCTTGGCTGGGTAGCAGGGGGGCTGGCAGGGTGAGGGAAGGCTGTCCTGGCTCTCCTCAGTGAGGAGCATCTGGCAGCACATCTTCGTCGAGCTTCAGAGCATCAGTCCACCTTCCCCAGGAGCTGTGGGTGATACCGGTGGCATGTTTGTTTGAGTTACTGTCGCACCCACAAACTGGGAACTGAGAGTGTCTGGGCTGTGAGAGCCTCCACCCAAGCACCTTGCTGCTGGGGTGTCTGAAAAGCAGGAGGCTCAAAAAACCAAGATGTGCCCCAAAGCCATCACAAGCTGGCAAGGAGACTGGCCAAGGGGATGCCAGGTCCTTCCAGCTGCTGCCACCAAGGATTTCCTGCCTCTTGAGACTGCTGGGAGGATTAGCCAACCTTTTACAAAGCAGGCTGAAATTAGAAGGCCTAAGCTATTCCTGCCGGGGTAAAACCAACACAGAGCTTTCTCCCAGCGTCATGTGAGGAGAGCAGACATGGGAATCCACCCCCAGAGTTTCCTCCAGGGAAATGTCTTTGGAGTTATCTCCAGGAGCAGAGATTTTTATTGACTGGCTAAAAACAAAACACGAACAAAGATGTGATTAAATCCCTGGGGTGGGAGGAAGGAAGTGAAGCCATGATCCCCACTGTGGTTTGTCTTTATTGGTAATCCTATCAGGCAGGCAATCATTAGCGTATGGATAATTGTATTCTTAGTAACAATCAACCATGGTACTTATCTCCCCTTCTCCTGCATAGCTTTGCATTTCCTGGGCTCTGATCATCAGAGCTGCTCTAGAGCTCAGCCAGAACACCCAGAGGTGGTAGCACCACAGTGCTGGCTGTTTCAGTAGCTTTTTCTTTTCCTCCCCTCCTGTCCAAATCCACTCTTTTAGCTTTGTGAAGGCATCATCGTCCAAAAGGTTGATTCACTAGATGGAAATAGTGGGAAAAGGCGAGGGATGTGACAGCCAGGGCTGCACCACCAGAGCAGCACAAAGGGGTATGAATAGGTCTGGAGTATAGTCAGACTGAAATTCCCCCTCGAGGTCCTGCCTGCCGGGGGGCCGGGGCAGCGTCTGCACAGAGACCGCTGGCAAAGGGGGACAGGGAGGCAATTCCCCTCGGGTACAGCATCCCCGTCCCAAGGTCAGGGTGAGCCCGGGGGTGCCAGCCTGGCCGTGGGCAGCCGCAGGAACACGCTGCCCTCTCTCGGGGGGAGCCCAGCGCTGCAGCGGCTGCGGGCGGGGAACCGGCTCCGGGAGAGCCCCGGCCCCGCACAAGGCGGCTTGGAGCCGGCCCGCCCGCTCCCGGGCACGGCGGGGGAGCGAGGGGCTGGGGAGCAGCTGAAGAGCTTTACTAACAAAGGGGGATTGAGGGGAGCGGCGGGAACAACTGCTGGGAAACAGCCCCCGCCACGGAAAGCGCTGCGCATCTGCCTGCGAGCGGGACAGAGCCTGGCGGGCTCCCTGCAGCCTGGGGGGCGCTGGGGTGGTACCTTCTCCCCCAGCTTCTGCTGCTGAGCCCGCTGCCAGCCCGGCCTCTGGCCTCGCCCCGTACAGCTCTTCTTCCATCATGTTAAAATTGTAGAGTCACAGAATCATTTCGGTTGGAAAAGACCTCTAAGATCAAGTCGAACCATTAACCCCGCACCACCAACTCTACCACCAAAACATGGGCCTAAGAACCTCAATTCCATGTCTGTTAAACACCTCCAGGGATGGTGACTAATCAAGAAGAGTGTTTACATCAGTGTTTGGGAAAGGAAGGACATGGGCTTATGCAGAAATTGTGAAACTTGCCATCTCCACAAACTCATCTACTCTTCAAGGTGTTTCATTCTACATTCATACAAATATTTGAAAAGCCTCCAGGCTGCTGTCCCACACTCTGCTGCAGCTTATTCACCTGCAGTCACCAGTGTCAACAAGCTCAATAACAAAATATACAAGTTTTTCCACTTCCTCAATCACTATTCCACTACCCAGCCAAACCCATAAGAAGCACCTTCAGACACCCAGCAGTGCCCACAGAGGCAGCTCTCTCTCCCGGAACCCCCAGATTTTGGGGGCAGAAGGTGGGGCAGCTCTCTGCTCAGGGTCCAGCCCTTCTGCAGTAACTCTGTGCTGTGTGTCCTGTCTGCAAGTGAAGCCAAAGCCCAGAAAATAAAACCGCCCCTGGCCAGTGAAGGAAAGTGACTAGCCGACAGGATAATGCAAAATAATTGATTTTATTTAAAATAAAAAGCAAAACCACAATCATCCAAACAAGACAATTAAGAGTATCCCAGCTCTGCTGGATGGGGTGATAAAAGCGGCTAACGGCAGCGGCAGGGCTTGGAGCTGAGGGGCTGACTGTCAAACAAATCCGTGAGCTTTCTTCCCCCCGTTTCCGAGCGGGGCACCAAAAACTTCCCGTCACAATGATTTGATTCAGTCACCAGTCTTGCTTCCTGCCCCATGACGGCTGGGGACTCAGGGAGGAGGAGTCCAGGTTAATTATGAAAGAGGTTGCTGTCCTTCTTCTAGGCATTTGGAGAGGCTTAACATAACCGAGAAGACAAACTGGAGCCAGCACCCCCCAGCCGGGGACGGGAGGAGGGTATGTCAGTGCTTCCTCAGTCTCACCTGTTCCCTGAGCACTTGTGCAGAGAACAGGCGCTGAGATCAGCACGGCTGTTGTTCACATACACCGTTCTGACAGGGTATCTATCCGTTTAGTCCTGAACTGGCACAGCAGACCAGCCTGTATCAGTTACCAGACTCAAAAGCACGGCCAGAGCTCAGAGATCCTTTCACCTTTCACCAGAGCAGGCAGGACAGTGACACGGACACACAGTACGATGGGGACAGCCACACTCTAAACCCAGCCTGTGGCTCTGAGCCTGTCCCTGGGGAACAGGGCACCCCTCAATGTGCAGGGGGCTGCAGCAGAGCCACGCTGCTGCATCCAGGGCTCTGCCGTACACAAAAGCAGTGGGGTCGGAACAGGAGACAGAGGTGCCCCAAGAAGCACAAGCCTGCAGAAGTGAGAGCACAAAACCCCTCTCCCCAGTCAGCCTCCTCAGGCACAGAGCCAGGCACAAGGGAGCACAGCTTGTAACTTTATTCCTCATTCACCTGGCCTGTAAGGCCAGTGAAGCCGAGTCCCCAATGAGAGAGAATTTATTCTAGTCCTATTTTAAAACAATTCCAATCTAGCAGGACCTGTTGAAAGCAGGTTACGAAACGCCAACGGTTAAAACTCCGGTGAAAACAAAAAGCCTTGTTCTGCTACAACTGATGTACCACACAGCGATTCTGGAAGGGCCACCACAGAACACCACGTGGCCACAAGTGCTGAACATCATCCCCAACGTATTCTGCTACAAAAAGCTAACACCAGGTTAGGAAGTCTCAGGTTGTTTAGGATGTCTGGAACACTTTTTTGTGGGAGGATGACTTCAAAGCATCTTACACAGTAATTATGCTTCAGCTTCACAACACCCCTGTGAGGTAGGTATTTTCCTCATCTATTAAAACAAACAGCAGCTCACCAATTTGGCTGAGGCAAGAGCCTGCAAGCGGAAGAACGAGAGATCCCCGGAGTCCCGATTCCCAGGCAGCCTAAACAGACCCACCTTTGTTTCATAACTGAAAGTGCCTTGTGGGGAAGTCAGGAGAGCATTGCTGGTATCGCGATGCCTGCAGCCCATTTCAAACACACCATCATTCTGTGAGGGACATCAAATAAACACAGGCTTCAACCTGAAATGGTTTTATTTTACACCATGGAAGAGTTCAGAGGCACAGAATACCCTGCGTTCTGGCTCTTCTCACTGTGCTTCTGGTGGAAGAGATGCAGCTTTCCTGGGACAGCGATCAGGCTTTTCAGGTTTTTAAGACTGCAAAACTGAACCATGCGTGTCAAATGCCATTGGAAGCTACAGCATCAGCTATCTTAGTGACATATAAACTGTCCAGCCACCAAAGAGGGCAGCAGACCATTCTCTAAGGACTCCTCTCATGGTGACAGACCTCAGACTTCAAGCCTTCACCTCTCCAGACCCTCACATTCTTCCAAAAAGCAGCGGCTGCAGCCTGCTCTGAGAAGAAATACAGGTTGTGCAGGCTCCCAGGCTGTTCGACCAGGCAGGAAAAAAAGGCAACCTCGGCCAAAAACACCACGAGTTTGAGAAGCTTTTTTTAAAACGAAGTAATCCTGCGGAAGAATCTGCAGCAGTCTACAGAGTTCTTGCTTACGCCTGGCTATCACAGGGAATTCAAGAGTCCGGACAACTAAGGAGTGTACCAATAAACCTTCCCTCTCTCCATTTTTTCACTGCCACACTGCTCCTATAAAAAAATGACTGGCACAGAAGATTCAGAAACAGAGATCCTGACAAACATATTTAGGATTCCCTTGTGCAATAGGATATGGCCCAGTCTCCAAGAAGGGAGAGAGTCTTTAAACTGGAAGAGACAGTCTTATAAAAAAATGATCAGAAAATTCAGACAAGCAACATTCGGGGTTCCACCAAATACAACACGCATAAGAAAGTCACAGTTAAGGCTGCCAATCTGCTTTTTAACTCTGTCATCAGTGCCTGGGCATTATTGCATCTATTTTACACAAGTACTGCTTTTACGTTTCCTCTCCCAAAGAAGAACAGCTGAAGTGAGATGGAACACCCACGTCCTGGGTCCCAGGAGAACACCCAAGGAAGCAGCTTAGCCCAGTGAGCTCCTGGCTGTGCTATTCAGATCGAGAAGGGTCATTTCCTTGCGGGCCACCATCAGCCAGCCAGACCTCTTTGCTGACACCACCAGCACAAGCCCCTGCTAAAAAACCCAGCAGCTCCAACAGATCCCTTGGGGATGAGAGCTTTACCTCGCATAATATGAACGCACTTACACAGACTTAAGCAACACATTGCATTTTTAAAAAGCATAAAACAACAGTATGTCCCCTTCCCATTTCTCTAAAATTGGCACCGCAAGTTCCTGAAATATCTGAACCCATAACCTCAAAGGAAAGCCGTTTAGGTACGTGAACTGCACCGGCCTGAACGAGCCCATGGCCCTAAAACTGCTTGATATTTAAAGCCCAGCAACTGTTGTTATAATGTAAAAGTCAGACTCTGTCGGTTGTTGCCTAATGCTAATTATCATGCCTGCACCTAAAGGATTATAATTACTGGCAAATGCTGACTTTCCCCCCTCCAGTTTTTGCTGTGCAAGAAACTCCAGGATTCTCCTGCTCCATCAAGCTTCCTATTGCAAGGTGCTAGTGCATCTTTGTTACCAGTTATCATAACAGCTACAGAGCAAAAGTAAATGGACTGCTGCTGGTTCAGGTGTTGCACCTTAGATGTATATGTGTAGATTAAGACCACAAAAGATGCTTCAGGTCGGTGGTCACCTTCACTCATGTTGCTTCAATGTTTGGAGCATTCATACCACCCTCCCTTCCTGAAATTCCGGTGCAAGATCCACTGGACGTTCAGACAGGCCAAAAGGGCTGATGTTCCTTTCCTCAAGTGTACAGGACAACATGTAAACATATGACAGTGTCAAAGCAAGGCAGGTTTTTACATTTACCTGCTGGTTTTAAAAAGAGTTCTTTAATAAAAACTGACCGTCGTCTTCCTTGCCAGTTACGTGAACCATTAAATACTTGGCATGTCCTTACCCAAAGCTGGGTCATTAGTGCACTCACGTGGGGCGCAGAGGGGACAAAGCATTGCACAATAATGTTGAGTCGGGGCATTCCCCTAGAAGTTAGTAAGGAGCCAACCTTCGACAGCACATAATGGAGACGGATGTCTGGATCGAGGAAGAGCGACAAAAACGTAAGGGGTGTGAAAAACAGAAGCAGAAGGGGGTAGAACAGAGCTGGCTGGCTGCTAACGGAGCTTCAATTGGCAGCTGCCCCTCGGTGGGTGTTGTTTTCGCTCAGGGGTAGCTGCGGCCGCCACAAGATTCCCTAATCCTGTCAAAAAAAAAAATACAACTGCCTGTCAACAACCACAGCATCTCCCCCCATATCAGGCCAAAAGATAGCAGCATGCAGGTTAATTGTATGCTTGTTCTCCCAACAGAATTGTACAAGCTGGATAAGATTGTATGTTTGAACTGTTCCTTCTCAACTAATCCATCCCACAGCTGGAGCAGAAAGCCCACCCATCCTCAGAGTGACACCATCAACATACAAGAGGAAAAACAGTGAAACCCAGAAAGCAAATGTTCTAGGCAACATGTTAATTTTTTAATATTCAAGGTATTCATTTCAAAGTTTCAACTTCAAATTGCACAAGATTTTCAGAACAGATCTGCATATGTGCTCTGCATTTTTACACTTTTTTTTTTTTTAAATAGTGTCTGCATTAAGGTTTATTATGTCCTGCTGCTCATTCTCTGCCTGAAGTCACAACTGCCTGCTGAAATAGCATTTGACAATGTCATAACAAACAAATTGTTAAAACCTCCAGGGCAAAATAAGCAGTCGGTACAGTCCTTCCCAGCTGTTGAATGATGCTCTGTAGTTGCAATTCAAATGTATGAGCAACTCCTGAAAAGAGGAGAGCAGTTAATCACAGCAAGACAAGCAGTGACACAGGTGCAAACAGGTCTTTAGGCAGTACCCTACAGCAGGAATTCAGGCATGATACTGGGAATCTGGACTTCCCTGGGTAAACGACTGTTGTGAACAGTCTTTAGCAGGCAACTTGTTTGCACCTGTGCCAAACCTGAAGCATCCAACAGCTGGGGAACCAGACAGCACCCTGACGCAGGCAGGCAGCTACTACAGCAGCAGCAGTGAACCAAACTGCAAGGAGTTTGCTTACGAACTTTGCGAAGCTTCTGCTATATGAGAAAAATGCTTCATTTAGCAAAGAGTTTAAGTTCCTGCCTGCAGTATACACCTACATTTCCAGTGTTTCATTGTTTTTAACCTGGCAAGTCCAGAAAGCTTCCTTCCTCAGCAATTTTACTGTAAGAAATATCTGTTCTTGGTTCTGCAATATTAATGTTCCCTCCCTCAAGACTGACTAGAAATTTGGTCTTTTTTTTTTTAAATAGGTAAACAGACATTTGGGGTGAATTTTGCCTTTAACAGACAAAACAACAGGCCAGGTTGAAGCAATCCAGGCAACAATAAGAGAAACCATACAACTACGTGAAGGTTTTCCATTTGGACAATAAAGCATTGAAACCTGAGCCTTGCCTGATCCTTCCTCATCTCTAACTGTTTACTATTCATTTGTGCTCTCTGAAGAGTTAAAATATCCCACTTCTCCCATTAAAACAATAAAATACTTTCTCTGTTAAAAGAGACAACTAAGAAAAGTAAGAAAACTGTTTATTAAATAAAGTAAAAAAACCTATTAAAAATATCAAGAATCTTAGTTTTCAGTTTGCAGCAATTAAAATAATTTATGAAAGGAAGATATCGCTACTGGCCAACTGCTTTACATTGTGCAGGGTACTCCTTGCTCTCCACCCCTCTGTCCTGACAAATCACCCTATCTCAACTCTGTCAGCTCTGCCTTGTATTGTCTTTTGCTTGTTTAAAAACCAGCAGTTGCCATCGGGTCACCTGGAGGAGCTGCGCTCTTTGCTCACACAGTCGTCCTGGGAAGTTGTGTCACCATTACCCATCATGCTGCACGTTCTCCTCTTTTTCCTCCGGTGCATCATCCCCTCTGTCTCAGAGCCAGAGTCACACTGAAGTATGAAGAGATGAAACCAGAATTCAGAGAAACTCAGTAAACTGCTTGTGCTGTGGAATTCATCATAACAGCAACCCTGGCCTCAGCAACCCTGATTAATCAATAGTAAAAAATTTATTTCATGTGTCTAATCTAAAACAACAAATGTTAAAAGTTTAAAATCTAGGAACAAGTATGTTCTTAGATTTCATTACTAAGCTGTCCTGGGCCAAGACAATGGATGTGTTCATTTTGGCTCCTAGAAGGACCTAATTTTCCAAGAGCAGACTTGGTGCCTTCTGAAGCACTTAAGTGCCTAGAAAAGTGCCCTGTCATAACTGATATTCTTGGGTTTGGATCCTTTTCCCCTTCCTCTTTTTTAAAAAATTCATTTTGCAGCCATTTTACACCAGCATGACTTCACTAAATGAGTGACAGATTTGTATCTAAACATAGACCAAACAAACCAAATTAATTTAGCAACACAAAGAGAAGCTTCAGCGGATAGAATATACTAAGGCCGCAGGCTCCTCCACCATATGGATTTGTTGAGTTGCTTTCTATTAATTTCTTCCATAAGACATTAATATTAGGATAAGCATACATGATCAGGTATGGAAAAAACAATATAATTGCAGGATATGGATCACCTACTATAATAAAAAGCATTACCTCTGAATCAGAGTCTGAGGAGCTGGAGCTTGAGGAACTGGAAGAATCGCTAGAACTATCAGAAGCGATACCAGTAGATTCCTGTAGGTCAACTGAATCAGCCAAGGCTGCCAAGTCAGGATGTTCCTGCTTTAGGATCCTAAATGTAGTTGAAATGTTGAGGTTAGCCTCTGAACCGTAACACTGTGTGTAAATGTTTTTGTTTTAAATAGAGAATATGAAAAGAAAGCTACTAAATAAATCTCTTACCTGTACCACTTCCGCGACAATTTGGGTCTCCCTCTTACAGTCTTGTGCCACACCACCGGGAAGTTGGTACAGCTGGCAAAGTTTTGCGTGATGGCAATAGTTGTGTCGAGATTGAGAACTACGTGCCACCAGCCACCTATAAATACAACACCGATGATCATTTCTGGTTACATAGCAGAAAGCAAGTTCAAGAATAGCCGCGTACACTTTTTTCCCATAGCACAGGTGGAAATTGAACATTATCTCCCAAATTCAGGCGAATTAGCCACCATGTCATCTTTCCTCAGTCTTACTTCAGTACTTGCTCCTGTGCTTTACAGATTCTTGTTACAGAAGGCTGCTCAATGCTCTCACCAAATTATCCAGCTCATGAACAGGACCAAAGATTTGACTTGACAGCAACATGCTGGCTACTGACAGTTTATTTAATAGCAAGAACCATTGTAACCCAGACCGCACAGTGGCCCTCTCTGTTAAGCTGGAGAGCACTTTCCACGCTGATTTAGTAAGGTTCTTATGACTACAGACTAACCTTTCATTTAAAAATAGATGCAAAATTGTTTCCCCACACAGGATAAAAATAGACAGTGGTGTTCTTACAACCCACTTACAACCTCATGAAAAGACTACGGAAACAGTTTAATGGAACCCGACAACTACAACATCTTAACAGAAGGTACACTGGGGAGTCACTAATAAGTGCCAAGGCAATCACAAGGCACTTTCCAAACAGGAGGTCAGCTGTATGTTAGAGAGAAGCAACGTGGAGAGAAGCTACAGGCCATGCTGCACAAAAACAATGCAAAATTTAGAGGCTAGAATTTGTCACTGAATTCACCTGCTTAATCCATGGGCCACCTCACCTCCTGGTGATAATGGGTCCACACTGTGCAGCCACTCAAAGAGAATGGCACCTTTACCTGATCTTTCTTTAGCTTTTGATTTCAAATGCAAGATGAAGCATAACCAGAGAGAGGTGGGTGGAAAGTGTCAGTACCTTTAAGTAGTTCTTTTCCCGCAGCTAAGAAAAATTCATATGCAATCAGACTACCCAGGCTGCAATATTTAGTCATGCTACAGTATATATAAACTTAAACACTTCCATCTACTCAAACACCTCTATTTTTTTATACCGTGATGGTTTTCTATTACCACAATTTAGTTCAGATCGCATTCCTGTGATGCTGCAATGGAGGTTCCATTTGTTTTGTCATCTGTGTCACATGTAAGCCTATGCTACAGGCCATATATGTTTCAAGATATTCAGAAAATAACCGAACAGTCTTCAAAGAGCACCTTGCAATATATATCCCTTTGGAAACAGCTCAAAATAGTTTATTTTGTACGAGATGTGCCATGTAAGAAACAGAAATATTCTCTTTGTCTCTACTACAAACAAATGTTAAAAATATGCTTTTCTCTCCCAGATTTCCTTACTGAAGAGATTCATACATACCTGGCACAAAGACAGTCTCGCCTGGTTTCTGTAAGATTTCCAGGGGTTTGAATTCAGGGGGCCAGGTGGGGAGCTGCGTCCTCGGATAGATGACATTGAACCAAGTGATGGCCTCATCCTGCTGGTTCCCTCCCTCTTCTCGTGTGACTTTGATCAGTTCTCTGGGAGTGCTGGTAGGGAACAGGCACCAACGTTTATGTCCCTGGACTAAGGCATTCCAGGCGCTAGTTCCCAAGGGATCAATGTGAATTCCTGTTCCAGAACGAGGCGGGCCCATCACAAACCATCTGCATGGGAGGAAAAGAATTCTTTAGTCATAGAACAAGCAAACAGCTACCTTCATATTTGAGAGAAAATTACAGCTGTTAATTTCATGTACAATTAGAAATCAAGGTAGATACAGTTCCCTAATTTATCTTCTCGAGACTGATAGGCTCACACTACAGCAAAAGATACAACACAAGTTTAACCTAAAAACCAACATGAATTGGGACAGGAATGACTCTGGGACAAGATAGCTTCTTTAAACAAAATACAGCTATGGAGTATAAACAGCTCTTCAAGAAAATATACACTTATTTCAAGATCAATGTGATTAAGTCATAACAGCCTACATTAGGATTCTTACTATGGAGGGGCATTCTCTTAATCCTATGCTTTTCTAAAATTCACTGTTCAAACAGATCCAGAACTGCAGAACAATGAGGAACAAATAAAAGGCAACATAAGTACGGAAAAAAGCAAAGTTGTGCAATCCTGGCCTCCCTCTATGCCTTCTGTTCATTTACAACAGGCTTTTCATTCTAACATTTAACTAGTTGGAGCTTATTCTCTAGTGACCGCTCAGGATTTGGTGTGTATATTCTCATTCCCCATTTGCAAGGGTTATTTCTCTCTATGGAGAATTTTATCTGCTACACTTTTAACAGCAACAGCACCTTCAACTGCTCATTTCTCCTGTAACAGAACAGTAGTATCTGTTACCAGATAAAGCAGCATGAGGCGACTTTAATACCAGGTGTAAAGAGGTAAAAAAGGCAATAACTGTTGAATGGGCAGCAGAGAGAGTAGAAACTAAAGCACCAACAAGACCCCTCCATTGCATGGCTGACAGGCAGGTGATACCCAGCAAGAGGAGTTCAGAGGTTCAGAAAATATCAAAAGTCAGTGATTAAATTAAGCTGGGTTCCAAGCATCAATTGCTACCACCAATTGAAGAACTGGTTATCAAGCTGTGCTCTTGATAGTCCACAAAGGAGCCATAAAACTTAACATAGCAGGTGTTTGTCACGCCTGTCATCAATTCACTCTTTAGATTCATATTAGCTTTGGAAAGCTAATTAAACGGCAAGCATAACAGCCAAAGTTTTTCTAAGAAGTCAGAAGAAATTAAACACGTGAAGATTTGTCTAGTACACAGGGAGACATACTGTTTAATAGCATTTTTCTGACTATAAACTGCATCTACACATGCACAAGATTTTAAACCCCTTATTTAGCAACACTATAATTTACCAGCATCTTCCTCCAGGTATTTAATTTACAATGAACATAACCCAGCTTGCCACAAGACATCAAATTTACCATTAAAAACTTCATATCCTGTAACTTTAATTTAAAAGCAAAACCCCCCACCCCCCTCCAAGCTAAAAAAGCTGCTTCAGTAAATGGCTTCCAAAAATAACTGCCCTTATTTTGGAAAGGAACAACTCCAATTAAGATGCTCTGAACAGTACAAGTTCTTACTTTAAGATCTATACACTATCACCTCTCAATTCAAAAGTCAATCTGTACAGTGCACAAGTGCATACTCTGATCATATGATAAGGAAGCACCACTTCCTGCTGGATTTTCAATTATGCTCTTAAACCACAGGATATTCTTCTCCCATTTCTCTACCTAGATGAAACCCCTAACTCCAGGAGGCATCAGCATGCTCTCTTGCATCACTTATCTCTCTCTCTCAAAAAAAAAAGATAACGGGCTCAAATAAACCCACATTTTCCAGATGTTAGGGAATAGAAAACTTCCATAACACAGAACAAACCACAAGAATTGTGAATACCAAGATCGCAAGCAAGCTCGGCGTGTATCTGTAGGTGGGTAGGGTGTGGGGGAAAGAGATACCAATGTGAGTCACGACCTACTGTGAGTCAAACCTATCTAGTTTACCTATAACTTGGATAAATGATTCCCAGTTCTGTAAGTTCATTCAATTTCTGATAGAGACTACACCTGGTGTGCTTTTGTGTTTAATCACAGCATTGTGTGTTCTTCTTAGAACTAAACTGCAAAAATAGTCTGATACAACACTGTAAAAACACCTGCTTCAGTGAGCTTAAACAGAATTTGTTTTGTGCTTCACAAAAGCACAACTGGACTAGAGACACATGAAAGAGAGAACCATTATCCATTCTTTTTCTATTTCATTAAAAAAACCCTAATCACAACCTCATGTCACTCAAGGGCAAGGCATTCTCTGACAATTAAAATGTGGCTGTAAAGACTTTAATTACTTGAGAGCATTCAGTTTATGCTCATACTGCTATGAAGCATTATATGAATGTAGATAGAAATCCCCTTTGTATCTAACAGCCCAAATACAAGGTTGTTGCATTTGATTTCAGGAATGAAGCGTCATTTCAATCCTGTTTCAATCAGATGGAAAAAAAAAAAAGAGTTGAAAAGATTACAAAGATAAGAAATATTTTTCTCTCTCAAAATCATCTGAAGAGGAGCTAAGAAATAGTCTCCACACTTTGTATTAATCTAGCTTAAGATCTTTACCTTAAAAGGACTGACTCATAATTAAACAAAATCCCACTATATACATAAGACACTGGTGCAAAACCCAGGAGCCAGTTCTGAAGCATATAACATTGGAAAGCCAGAAAGCACATGTAGCACAAAATTAATCCTCATAGCTTTCAGTAACCATGTATTTTTTTTAAATCTAAGATTTGAGGCAAACTGACTTATAGAAAAAAAAAAGAACCAAAATATAAACTTGTAGAAACATGGTGGCAGAACCAGAAATTGTGATACACAAATCCGTCCTGCCCTTCCCTCCCTCAGGTTAGGGATGTATGCTCATTTCAAAATAGCAGACATAAAGCTAGCACTTTGTTTTACACAAGACAATCATACCTACTTAGGATGAGTTAACGAGATGGAAAATACCTACTTTTATCTTGCTGTTACTGTACTATACCTGTAAGGTGGCCTTCGTTTCTCCCCTGCATACTGAAACAGATCATCTGTGAAGAATTTGGGTACTTTGTAGTCCTCCAGGAGTTTCCTGCGCTTGGGATGCTCTCCATAACTGCTGTCAAAGATGTACAGTGGGCTGTCATCACGTGTGGTTTCCATATACTCTATGTAGTATTTCATCTTCATCTTCACAGAATAACCGTCATTGTCCTCTCCACACTTGAACTTCTGGTTCCTATATTTGCGTTTCAGTCGTTCCAGAGTCCACTTCTCTTGTGCAGACCAGCCCACCTGGGCATTCAGCAGAACTACAGGCTTGTAAGGTTTTTCATAACGCTCAACAAATTCTTCCACTGTTAACTGGAGTGCATCTGCCCTCTCCACATTATCCTTTGAAACCAAGAGAAGGAATACAGAACAGCTATTAGGATAAATTAAAGTCCAAGATGTGGAAAGCAAAAGTGCTTTCTAAGTGGGTGTGGAGGAGTTTCACACTCATACTTTGCTCTACACACCACGAGGCTATCAAGCTGCCCACGTTATTTTAAGCTCCCCGAGGCTGCAGTCCTTCTTCTCACGCCCCATTCCCTGTGCCCATCAGTAACACCCACAGCCCGGAGCCGTTTGGCTCTGCTCCCCACCGAGGCAACTCCCCGGGCCGAGAGGCCACCCTGCCCTTTCGGGTTGGCACATTCCCTGCTGCATTTCACCCCCATCGCCGCCCCCGGGGAAGGTACCTGGGAATTACGTGGGCGCCCGTCCCACCCCCACCGCCACGTGGAGGGAGGAAAAAACGTGGGTGCTGCTTGACCCGCCCTGACCCCCTCCCTCAGAGTCCTCAGCACCCCCGGGGACCCCACCAGCTCCGAGGGAGCCTCAAGAAAGGCCTCAGACTGCCCCAGCGCCCCTTCTCCTCAGGCCCCCCCAACTCCCCCCATCAGTCTTTCCCCCCCAAGTCCCCCCTCAGTTGTCCCCCCCCAATCGTCTCATGACCCCCTCAGTTATAATTCCCCCAATCCTCATAGGAGCCCCTCAGTCATCCCTCCCTCAATCCCCCTCATCCCCTCAGTTTGTCCGCCCCCCCCCCCCGCAATCCCCTCATGAGCCCCTCAGTCGTGTCCTCCCTGTTGCCCTCAGGGCCTCCCTATTCCCCTCACGCCCCCAATTCCCCAGACTGGGGCCGGGGTGCACCTTGCAGGCGGCGGGGCTGAGGGGGAAGGTCTCGCAGTAGTTGTGGCGGGTCCAGTCCAGCGAGTCCTTCAGCTCGGGCCGGGCGCTGCGCTTCGCCTCACGGATCCGCTTCTTGCTCTTATGATTCATGGCGACGGCGCTAGCGGCAGCGCTGGGGGCCGCTACCATCCGCTGCCGCTGCTCTCAGCGAGCCCCAGGTCCCGCTCCGCGCCCGGCACAGCCCCCAGCGCGGCCCCGACTCGCCCGGCACGGCCGCCGCACCTTCGAGAAATTTCACCCCCTTGCCGCCGCTGTCGTTGCGGCCCCGCCCCCGGCCCCTTCCTATTGGCTCGCTGAGCCGTCGTCTTCCGCCATGCCTCGCCCGCCCTCCGGCGCTGATTGGCTGAGACAGGGAAGCGGCGCGGCCGGGCCGCCATCTTGGGAGGGAGGGTGTTGCTGGCGACAGGAAGGGAGTGTGCGAGCCGGTCGCCCTTGGTCGCGCTGACCCGCTCGCCGGTGAGGTCGCCCCGGGAACCCGCCGCCGCCTCTCCCCTTGCTAGGACAGGCCCAGGCTGCTCCCGGGACAGCAGCCAACCGGCTGCGCGTCAGCGGACTGCACGGTGCCCCTCACGGCACCGACCCTCGGGGACGACCTCGTCCAGACCCGCCGGGGCAGTGGCGCGGACAGGAGCCGCCGCTTTAGGCCCGGTTTGACCGCGACACACGGGACGCCGGGACACGCCTCCCGCTGCGCGGTCGCCTCGCCGCCATCAGCACCCGCGGCGGCGCTCCGCGTGACGTCACCCTGCAAAAGACGCCGATTGGTCCGCGCGCAGCCTGCTGCGCTACGTGGCCGTCCGCGATTGGCCATGGGGGAGCCGCGGCGGGGCTGCGCGCGGCGGTACCGCTTCACGGAGGGGCCGGCGGCGCTGGCGCTGCGCATCCCCGAGGTACCGCGCAGCGGGGGGGACACCGCTAAAACCGGGACGCCGAGCGGGACCCGCCTCTCCAGCGCCGCGTCCCGTGTGTTTCAGGTGCTGGACTCGCAGTACGGCATGTACGTGTGGCCCTGCGCCGTGGTCCTGGCCCAGTACCTCTGGGTGCACCGGAGCAGCCTCCCCGGCAAGCGGGTGCTGGAGGTACCGCTGAGCGGCCCCGCGAACACCCCCCTTTGCTCAGCCGCGGGGGCATCATCCCCGTTTCTGCTTGGGTGACACGGTGTGGTTGCAGATCGGTGCCGGTGTCAGCCTGCCTGGTGTGGTGGCCGCCAAGTGCGGGGCCGAGGTGACCCTGTCAGACAGTGAAGAGCTGCCCCAGTGCCTGCGGAACTGCCAGAGGAGCTGCCTGGCCAACCGGCTGCCCCACATCCCCGTGCTGGGGCTCACCTGGGGGCGGGTGTCCCCGGAGCTGCTTGCTCTCGCTCCCATCGACATTATTTTAGGATCAGATGTCTTTTTTGACCCAAAAGGTATGTTAATGCTCTCAGGTTACCTCTGGTGTGTGACAAACTGCAAGGACTTCATGTCCAAGGAATACTGGGAACACTGAAAAGAGATCAATTGACAGATTTTATGACACCATGCTATCAAACTTCTTATTTTTGGGGTAATTCTAGCATTAATTTAAGTATCACTGAAAGGTGCATGAATAGAAAACAGTAATTAACTGCGTAAGGCCATGATTCTCAGATCTCTTATACAGCTAGAGTTAGTCTTGTAGTGAAATTTTAATTACCATTTTGTATAATGAGGCATATTTTTTAGAATCCAGAGACTAACTAAAACTGCTTAATCTTCCCAAACTATACAGACTTTGAAGATGTTTTAACTACAATTTACTTCTTGCTGGAAAAGAATCCACATGCTCAATTCTGGACTACTTATCAAGTCCGAAGGTAAATTCTTCTGCATATTTAAGACTCAAATCTTAATTCTCATCTCCCTGTATTAGCTCTTTACTAAAGCTCCTCACAGATTGTGAATCAAGCTGGTATTAGCCAAGTAAATCCTAGGGGTAGCAGCCAAACCAGAAAATAATCCAAGAGCTACAAGTTCACCATTGACTAGAAAACTCTTAGATTTAAGCTTGGTGAGAGTCTCCTATAATGTCTGCAGAAGTATTAACGGGATTACATTTCCTCACCCCTCAGCGCTGACTGGTCTATTGAAGCTTTGCTTTGCAAATGGAAACTGAAGAGCATCCACGTGCCCTTACGCTCCTTCGGCGCAGACAAAGAGCACTTGGGCAGCTCTTCTCTACCAGGAAGACACACAATCGAAATGATGATCATCTCACTAGCAATATCAGATGGTACTTAAAAGTTTATTCCACTTGTTGGTTCCAATACAAGATGATACTTAATTGTTCACTGTAGCATGGATCTGCAGAAAACTCTCTGTTCACATCAAACCTCATGCATATTTTTTGGGGGGAAGCAGATCCCCGTAACAGTTAAAACATGCATTGTAAAAATAAAGCTGTTCTATTGTTTAGCTATGGCTTTTGAGAAATTTGTGCTCCTCCCCAAAGACCGTGTCATTGTTCAGACTCAGTTCTGTTCTGTAAGCCACTAACATAGCTGAACAACCCCCAATCCAAAAGATCCAGCTTAAATTCACAACTTGAGCTATGAAGAAAAGTTAACTGCACTTTCAAGATAAAAAAATATCCCTGTGAGATGTTTCCCATGACTGAAGTTATTTCCCAAAGATTCAGACACAAAAGCCAGCCTGTTTATTTTTAAATGAATCTGCATAGACTGCTGCTAACCACACAGTCTGGGAACATACAAGCTGCTCAACTTTGTACAAAAGTACTTTTAATCCTCAATCAAGCCAGACTGCAAAGATTCAGATGTTTCCATTCCCATTTAACATACATGCATAAAGTTAACAAGGCATTACAATAACCCTTAACACATGATAGTTGAAATTACAAGTCATTTGGTATCCAAATCAAGAAAAAAAAATCATCACTATGATTAACTATCACCGAGCAGCAGCCTGTTGAGTCAGGGCAAGCACACAGCAAATGCAATTAGTACCGCTCAGGGTGTATTTTCGTAACAATTGTTTAACGGACCTGTCTGGATCGGTGGTTATAGCCTGGTGTACAATACTTGCCATACAACATTTGGGTTAGTCACAATACTAGATAAGTTTGCCCGTAGTAATTTAAAAGCAACCCCAATGGATAATTTTTTTAAGCAGTAGAATGCATTCAATTACTATATAGAAGTTAAACATTGACAGTATAATTGCAGAATTTTTTTCAAGCTAAAAATAAGCTGACTCAGACATTAAGTTGAGAAAAGTTAACACAGAAAAATGTTTAATATTAACTACAGAGACAGTGGGCATAGTACAGAATGTCTTAAGCAAAAGATACACCAATCAGTACTTACAAAGGAATGAACCATTTGTTTTCTTAACATTACATTTCTTATATGTAAGTTCATATATGCAGGTCGGTTTTACCATTCTGGAAAAAATAAGGTGTGTATACCATCGGCTAGATGTGCTCACTGTATGCTCCATTATTTTTACGCAAGGCCCGGGTGACTGGAAGTGCAGTTGTCAGGCATTTTAATTAACTGGACAGCCATTTGTTTCTGCACGACAAGGCATCGTTACACAGGAGCAATCAGGAGAAAACAGGAAACAGCCAAGCACTCTGCACTGCAACACGCCACCTTAACAGCTAACCAGCATTACTCAACTGCTACACAACTGCGCCTAGTGCACAAAAATACATAAGAGAAGAGATTAGAATTGAGTCTGATAAAACAATCTTTTCAAATATCAACTGTCACCTGAAAAAAGTTCTACCAATTTGAATTTGAAGGTAACTATTTGAATTCAAAGTAAAAAATAAAATAAGCACTTACAGTTAAGTTTCAAATTGAACTTTTGCAGAATTTTATTTAAGGAATATAGACAAAATTAAGAATACTTTTTGAGAGTTAGCTACTCAGCATATAATAGCTGCATGTTTCCTCAGTATGAAACTGGAAGCAGCAAGTTACCATCAGTTTAATTTCAAATAAGAGTCAGAACTATATAAACAAAAATGAAGTTTTACCTCAAATATCCAAGCCAATAATGAAATCGGTAGTCGTTCACTTCACTAAATTACAAGAAATTTGAATAACAGCAACAAAATGGCACATAAAATGTAAAATCTGCCACTTGAGGTGCAACTTAAACAAGTAAAAAGTTAGACAAAATGTTACAAAATAACCTTTTCAACAGCTGGTTGCTCGTGCCAGGGGTCTCTCCAATGGACTGAAGACTCAAGCGATCATTTCCCCCCAAGGGCGTCCTTTATGTGGGTTCTCATTTATCTGATGCATCTAGATTTGAAGAAAAAGAAGTTCAGCCAAGTTTCTACCTTGTATTTTTATGTTGTGGATGACTTCAGGTATAATTCTAGTTGTGCTTCAACTGGCTTTGCCTAATTTAATTAAGTTTTAGGAATTTCCATAGTGTTCCACCTCCCCCCCATGTTTCTTTACTTCAGAGGCCAAATATGAGGTTCTGTTTAAGTATTTAGTTAGAGTAGAATAAGCATCAGGCTGTAGATCAAACCACCATTAACTTCAATTCAGCCTGTTCAATGATAAACTATTAAAAGTTATTTAAGTTATAAAACTAATACTTCTTCACAAAGGCTTAACTAAACTCTAATTAGCATTCAAAACAAAGTATGACTAATTTTCCTACAATTATCTAACTTCAGAGCTAGCTTAGGCCCTTTCCTTTTAAAAATAGGACCAAACAGTTTGAAAAGTTAAAGACACACTATCCTTTCCCCACCCGGTGTATCCTTAGATGCCTCTTCAAGATGTCGACTTGAGGAAAAACTAGTTTCCATGGTTTTCTCGTTGCAAGGAATTTGCCACTTTTCTAGGACAGTTATTACCTCCAGTCAGTATAACGGCCACTGAACCGATCTTCCGTTCTAAAAGGATAGTGTATCTTTAACATTTAAAGACAAACCTGCTCCAACACACGCCCACAGAAACTGGTCCCTGGAGGATCAGCCAAATCAGTTAAAATCTGCAATACTGGCCAATATTCTTTTAGCAAACAGGAGACCGCAGCTTTAAAGGGGAAAATGCAGATGTTGGATAAATACAGTAAGAAATAGTCATTTTCATCATAGGTTGTGTCTCATACAATATTTTATTAAAAGCAAGCCATTAAATCTCGCAATAAAACATTTTCCCTGTAAAAAAAAAAATTCTCCGTAGAAATCCCTTCAGTATTAATTTCCCTAAACCAATAACCAAAAAGCACCGCTAAAGAAAATTAAAAAAAGCTAACAACGTGCCCCGTTAGGATTCACTTAGTTCAGGCTATTAATACTCTAATATAGCTACCCAACACCCCACCTAAGTGCTCTAATAAAGTAACATGCAACATGTGCTGGTCCTGAGGTACATTACCATGTTCCTAGGAGGATACAGCTCCTTCTTCTTCTGGAGACTTGGGAGGGCTCTTAGACCTGGATCTAGAGTTGGATTCCCTCTTTGAGGCAGGGGGTGGGCTTCTAGATCGGGACCGGGATCTTGACCTGGACCGGGATCTAGAGACAGACGAGGACTTTGACTTGGATCTCCTGGCAGACCTGGACTTGGAGGTGGAGCGAGACCTAGACCGTGTGCGAGATCGGGATTTGGACCGACTGTAGCGTGACCGACTGCGGGATCTAGAGCGACTCCTGCTTCTAGATCGGCTGCGACGGCGTCTTCTAGGGCTAAAACACAGCAGGAGGGAAAAAAAAAAAAAAAAAGCGCGTTAAAAGTTGAACACGGGCGGCGCAACCAACTTCAACAAGTACTTCGGGACAGGGAGGGCGGAACGGGACCCACGTGGGCAAGAAAATGAGCGTTCAGAGGGCGCCATTGTTCGGAGTGAGTGGCCGGGGGCTAAAACTACTCCAGGGCGAACCCCTCCCGCTGCGGGGGAACTCCACGTGCTTTCGCTACTACACCCCTACATCTCCCTCCCAACCCCACCGCCCAAGGCCCTTGGAAAAGGAACCAGAAACACAACCACGTGTCCAAGCCCCGTCCCTCCGCGATACAACTGCAACTCCGCCGCCCCCGCGCCCGTCCCGGACCAACCTGCGGCTGCGGCGGCCGTAGCCGCTGCTCCCGTAGCGGCGAGGGGGCGGCCCCCGCCGGCTGTGGTGGGAGTCGGGGGGGCGGCCGTAACGGGCCATCTGCACCCGCAGTTCCCGGCCGTCCAGCACGGCCCCGTCCATGGCGTCCATCGCGTCCTCGGCGTCGCGTTTGTCGTGGAAACGCACGAAGGCGAAGCCGCGGCTCTCCTTCGTGTAACGGTCCCGGGGGATGTAGACGTCGCCCACTCGGCCGTATTTCTCGAACACCCTCCGGAGCGTGTCCGGGGACGTTCGGTAGGTCAGATTGTCCACCTTGAGGGACGTCATGCCCTCCACGTCCGGCGGGGGCCGTCCGTAGCTCATGGCGGGCGAGAGCCCACGAGGGGCGGCGGCGGCTGAGAAGAAACCCGAGAGAACGGGAACGGGTCAAGAAGCGGCGCGGCCCTCGGACGGGTGAAGCGCCTCACACCGGAGGGGGAGCCCCTGAGCGGCGGCCCAGCAAAGTCCAAAAAGGCGGAGAGCTACAGGGCATAGGGAAAAGCCGCGGAGTCCTCAGCGCAGAGGGAAGAGCAGACACCCACCTCTGGGCTCCGGGGAGGGGCGGCCGAAGGCGGGAGCGGAGCCGCAGCGCCGGTACCGGCCGCTCTCACCCGCCGCCGCGAGGAAATGAGTGGGGCGCCGCCCGCGCGCGCCTACTTAACGCCACAAAATGGCCGCCGGCGACACGGAAGTGAAAGCGCCGCCCGACGCGCGGGGCCCTCGCCCGGTGTCGGGTTCGCCGAGCGCCGCTTTGGCTCTTGGTTTTTTTTTTATTCCTCACCGGAGGCGGCGTTGGGCGTCGCACGGAAAATCGCCCTATAGATTAAGAACTTGCCCGCCGCTGAAAGCGACCGGTAAGGCGGATGTGCCGTGACCCGGAAGGACTGGGCGGAGGCGGGGAAATTTTGAACAATGTATGCTGAAAACGGTAAAAAAAAAAAAAAAAGTAAAAACCGGAAATAACGCGAGGCCTGACTTTGTTGGGGGTGAGAAGGGGCGGGAAACTCATGCTGCCTGAAAGAAAAAAAAAGAAAAAGCTTTAAGGAAGGGAAGCGCTTCTGGCGCGGGCGGGGAGCGGCGGTTTAAAATGGCGGAGGGGAGGGCGCCGTGAGGGGGGAGGGCGCCGTGAGGGGGGAGCGCTGTGAGGGGAGGTGGCTGAGGGCTCTGCGCTTGTTGTGAGGGTTTGGTTTTTTCCTGGGGCCCTCTGTTTAAATTTTGCTGACGTTTTAACAGGGATCCTCGAAAGTTAAAGATCAATTGATCTGAAATTTATTATTTTAAAAACACTGTGAAGTAAAATATTAAGAGTATGTAATTGCTAAAGCCACATGGTGTTCATTGAGAGAAAGCTGTGGAAGATTACAAAGACTCTTTCCTGAGTCACTGAGACAATGAATTAAGGGAGGAATGCTGGGCAGAGCCTGTGTATTGGTGGGAATAATTCTCCCTTTGCAATGACTTTGTGTGTGTTTGAATTCAGTTAATTAAATGGTTATCTTACATGACTTTCTAAGATGTTCTTTATCTTGATGGGTCTTATTTAGTAAATCGAGATTATTGCTATGTGATATCGTAAAAATATATAAACATATAACCAAGATATAATAATATATGTGATTATTAGAGGATTTATAGCTCTTAAAAACTCGCCACAAATCTTTTTATTTTAAGGATTAGAAGATTTCCACCCACTAGATGATGTTGAGAGGTCCTTTCCAACCCAGACCATTCTGTGATCCTGGGAAGTAGAAAAGTGTACTTTCATAAAACTGCATTTCCCAGAGTGCACAAGGGTTTCAGGCTGGGTCAGCTGATCTCCACTGTGAAATGTTCCTTATTTCCTGTCCAACATGCGTGGAAATGACTCCTGTGAACGAATGTCTCATCTTTCCCTCGTCAGGTGATTTAAAGGCTTTGGGCCAGAATTCTGATTTGGAACAATGGCAGAAACTGAGCTGATTAACTAGCTGGGGATCTGGAAAACTGCGGCTTTCGGGGCAAAGAGATGTTGGGAAGTAACATACTGCAGTCTGAGCTGTTACTTCATGGGAAAAGGTAGAGAGATTCTTGGATTTACCTTTCATACCAGATGTTTCCTTTTTCAAGTTACGTTTCTTTTCGGGTTACTAATTTTGCCATATGTTCTTGAAGAGATTTTCCAGATTTCTTTATTAGTTTATGGCTGTCTCCTACCAGCTAATAAGTAACCCTCAGTAATCATAATTTTTGAAGCTTTCTTTTTCATTTTATTATTTTTGCTTGTTTGTTTTTAACAGAGGTTAAGAGGAAACTTTTAAAAGAAAATAGAGCTTTTCCGGACTGAGGATTTGGCGAGAAAACACAAAATGTCTCCTGAATCAAAAAAACTTTTCAACATAATTATTTTGGGAGTCTCGTTTATGTTTATGTTCACTGCTTTTCAAACATGTGGAAATATTGCGGTAGGTGTGAATTTCAAAACATGGCACATTTCTATCACAGTTATTAATCCGCTCTTGTCTTCTGTGTGCTCTAATGTAAGAGTTGCTTTACTTGGAATTCTTTTTAATGTGCACGACACCTTGATGTTTTGTCTCCTTCTCTTGGTTTAGTGTTAACCAGATTAAGTTGATTAACTGGATAATTAATCAGTTTATTTCGTTAAGATAGCATAGCTACATATGTAACTGTTCCTGATTGCTTAGAAAGTATCGCCCCTTTCAAAATATTTGCCTAAGTTGTTATTATCAACCATGCCCCTAGTTTTTTTAGAGTGTATTTCCTAATCTAACATATTTTTCTGTTCTAACAAACTATACATTGAGGGGGAGTGTAAGGATAACATCTGACAAGTAGTCAGACTTCCACAATTGCTAGAACTGCCAAGTCACCTTCCATCTGAATAAATAATTCACTGCTTTAGCATCCTGTAACTCTTCGCATGCTGAAGCAAAATTGGGCGTAATACAATCCAAATTTAATATTAGAAGCAGACTGCACTCTAGCTACTTAAATTCTTAGAATCCTGCTGCTGACAATCTGAGCCCAGATCCTCTAATTTACCAAGCTGTTGGCGTTGCTTTCAGTGGTAGTTATATGCCTGAAGGACAGTTAGATTTCAACACACCCCTTGAGCCCACAGGTCTTACAGCTTCTCTTCTCTTCCATGCAAGAAGAATCCTTTCTGGGTTCAGACAGATAAGTGCCCTTCACTGCATTATAGAAACAACTATTTAGAATAGTTTTGTAAAAGCCAAAGTGCAGCGTGATACTGCACATGAGTCTGGAAGTACCACCCAGTGATCTTAGAGGTTCTGCAGCGAATTCACAGCACCTCACTGGATTGCACCTAGTGATCATGCAGTCATGTAATTTGTTATTACAAGCTATTACAAGTTACTTTCAATCAGATCTATCAGATCTGCCTGTCAATCCAGTAATTACATGGTCTCATGATCACTAATGCTGATTCAAGGGGAAAAAAAGGAACAGAAAAATAACGAGAAACTGAAAAGCATGGAAACTCTTATCAGAAGCTGATAGGTCAAATTAAGAGTATTTTGAAACTTCTCCTTCCTCACCCCCCAACTTTTAAAATTAAGATCTTCATACGTATCTACTTAAGAGAGGTGCTTAGTGAAAGAGAAGTTTCGTGAAATATTTTAAGGTGTCTGATGAAATAATGATATAATCCTAAAGTACTGATTACTGCTTCAAATATAGATGTTTCCCTGCCAAATATCTCCTTCACCTTCATGATAAAGGTGTTGTGAATTGTAATTAACACTTTTTTAAAGTACTTTGTAGAATCTATTAATGATTAATTCTAACATTTGATACTGACTTCAAACTCATCAAGTGTTCTCAGATTACAACATATATTCTAACATATTACAATCTATGATTTTTTCCACACAGCAAACTGTTATCACTAATTTAAACAGCACGGATTTTCATGGCAGTGGCTACACAAGGTAATTTATACAGATCTTCTTATTACTTTGATCCTTGCAGGGTGAAGCTGGTTATAATTCCACCTGGTAGAGAGAGAGTCTCAAGAGACTCTAGTGTTCTGCTGACTTCACAATTTAATAATAAACTTAAAGCAGTTAAAAACAGGCTTCTCACATTCACTCTTGTTCTACTCTGAACTATTTCCAGTTGAACTACGTATCTGTTTTGCACGTTATATTTGTAGGGAGAAAAAATACCATATGGTTATCACATTCTAAGCATTTTATTTTAGGATATGAAGAATGTGGAAGTTTTAAAATAAAAAATCCCTGCTAACTAAGGCCTTGGTTGCTTGCCCTTGTTACACTTCTGTGTGTTTGTGTAGGATAGGTGGTACGGATCAACTTCTAGGAACTGCTGCAACATGAATGTGAAAGGAGCCATCAGAAAGACAAGCAGGGAGGTTCAAAGCCAGGAAAAGTTGTTCTGTTTGTTCACTGCAGGCGCGGCCAAACTCGCCAAGCGTGATCAGGGACCTCTGTGTGCTAAATTAATCTGTCATATAGGAAAACCTGGTTGCTGCTTTGAAGGCTTTACTGTCTTAATTTAAACTAAAAATACAACTGGCACAAAATAAAATGTCTGTGGTATAGTTGGCGGAAAATGCAAACCTTGCTGGTATCGATGAATGAGGCTCTGGAACATTCTCTATAAGTACTTGGCAGAAAACTCAGTTACTGCTGTTAAGGCACAGTTTGACAAATGTATGTTATAAATTATGAGACGCGCTTGTCTGCAATAGTTTGGGGCTCCTCAGCAATCCAGAAAACACTGCACACTCCTATATTCCCGTATAGAGTGCAGTGGGTGAAGGTAAGAGAAGAAATAAATATTTGACCGTGAAAGTTATGCAGTTACTTAAGTTATGTGTGTACTTGATACTTTGGAATCAACTGAACATTCTTAAATCAGTTGCACTCATGTCCTATATTTGAAGTACTTAATCATCTTTGTTGTTTATATATGTAGCATGTCCATTATTTATGGAGTATTCTCCACATCAAACCTTATATCACCTTCAGTGGTTGCGATAGTAGGACCTCAACTCTCCATGGTCATTAGTGGCATATTTTATAGGTAAGTATTAATTTAGAATTTTTGCCCGCTTCCTTTGAAATCTTTCATTTTTTCCCTCCTAAGCCTACCATGCCATACATGAAAGTGTACTGCTGAGGAAGGCATCTTGCAGATGTACGGCCTCTATCAGTAGATGTGGAACTGCAGAGTACTTCAGCCTACTCAAAACAGAGTGTTTTTTCCACAGCATTTCCAGACTTTGCTGACTCAGATTAATGACTATATTAAAAAAATCTACATACTTAGTGGAATAAAAATATTATCTCTTCTCACATGTGACATGAACTATTTTTCAGTATCACTTGAGACAGAATAGCTGATTTAGAAGCAGCTAAATGAGATACCTGATTGTTAAAGTGCATTGTCAACTTTAAGTCTATGTTCAATAAACTGATCTGTTCTATTCTAGCCTATACATTGCAGTTTTTATCCAGCCTACTACATGGACTTTCTACACTGCTTCTGTTTTTATTGGCATTGCAGCTGCTGGTAAGCACTGTTCTTACTCTGCTTACTATTCTTTGCTACGTTTGAATATACCTCTAAAATATTTTTATTTCCTGAGCAATATATTCTGTACATTTCAGTTCTCTGGACAGCACAGGGAAATTGCTTGACTGTAAATTCTGATGAAAACACCATTGGAAGGAACAGTGGGGTATTTTGGGCACTCTTACAGTCCAGGTAGGCTTTATTTGTTAGTCTTTTTGTGGTTGTATACACATTCTACTTTTTACATTTTTTGTAAAAAGAATCCTCCACTGGTACCTTGCAGTCAGTGAAGTGGGCTGAAAGACTGGAAGCCACATTTCTGTTGCTATTGTGCATTACAGAAGGATGAATTGAAGTTACATATAGCAAGGCTCTGCTCTTAACATGCTATAATGATACATTTCTGTTAGGGGAGCATTTTCCATAAGTAACAGACATCTTGTTGATTGGGGAGGGATGTGATAATGTGTTTAAGGACTTGAGTGCACTAATGAGCCCTAATGGTCCTGAACAGCCTCACCTGGCACCTCTACCGCACCCCTCCCATCTGCCCATGGGCCCAGGAGCCTCATTTAAACTCAGCCTGGGGCTTCATTTCCTCTGGAGCTGTGTTGGAGGAGCACTGGTCTCCAGCTCAACCACAGTTATGCCTGGTTCTGGCTCTTGTTGATCTGGACTGGTTTCCCACCTTGGCTTTACTCTGCCTTGTCACTGGGGATTTGTGTGGCAATCACAGCACCTGACACTGGCCTGTAGACTGACTGACCTCAGATCTGCCTCATCAACACAAGCTTGTATGATAGTCTGGACTCTTGGTTGACCCTGCTGAGTGTCTTTGGGTCTGCCCTGCTTGCCTTGTTGGGTGCTCTGGGACAGGGCTCTAGTTGATGAGGCACCTTCTCTGCTGTGTGTGTTCTGTCCCTTGACTCTCAGCCCTCTTTCTCTGAGAGAGTAGCTGGACCTTGCTGCTCGCTGACAAGTTGAAGATACAGTCAGAAAAGAAGTCTTGTTGACTCTGATGTTAAGCTTTGAGTGCTGCATAAACCAAACAAGTCAACAAGAAAGGTAGTGAGAATGAGCTAGTGGATGGTGTTGCTGCCATTGAGTATTTTGTGCAGACAGGGTTTGTGCTTCTTGGGAGAGAGTAATGTAAGTAAAATGGGTGGGAAGGTAGAGCTGCTGACTTGCAGAGACTGAAAAGGCTGGGATTCATTCCTTTGGAGAAAAAGCATTGAGGATTATACTGATGGGTTACTAGGACAGTGAAGGCAGCTGGTGAGCTGTTGCTCTCCAGATGCTGCTGTATGGGTCACTTGGTGAAACCAGAAGAGGGTTAGTTTGAAACAGATACTAAGTGCTTCTTTACACAATAGCTGATTAAGTGTTTGGTGCTTGCTGCCACAAGGAGAGTGTAGAGTTGGATGGTGTCAGCAACAAATGGGATCAGACAGATTCATTGGCAACAGGTCCACAAATGGTTCCTGAGGGGAGATACCTTATACCACCCATAACATGGCGCCTCTGGATATTGGGAGATAACAAGTTTGCAGAAAGCGCTGAGGCTGGTGAGCCTGTGCTAGATGGCATTGCTAATGCTGTTGTGGGGGTGGAATACTGGGTTAATAGAACATCAGCCTGAACCCGTGGCATACTTCTTGTGTTTCTTAAGGTTCAGGAATTAACATATCAGTATGTTATCAGAGTAGCAATTTCCACAAACACAGTTAATTGTGTGTTTTCCAGTGAGTAAAACGCATGGCTTTATATGAGGGAACTTGACTCAGGCTGTTTTGAATCACCATTCATTCAGAATTACTGTATTTCACAGAATTTCTCTTCAGCTTTTAACAACCAATTTAGCATTACTGGGGGAATGCTTCAGGCAAGATGCATGACTCTTCTAAGGAAGTATAACAAAATCTCCATTAATATGTCAGCTTTCTAATGTATACCCTTCTAAAATTAGTGAGGGGGCAACTTCCATGCATATTTCCTCATTTTTGCTACCACCTTGTGTTTTGCTTATCGAAAATGAATAGCCAGCATTATGGGGAAGGATCCTCTACTGTTTCAAGTTTTATACAGAGTAAGCAGTTCACATGGGGAGTGACTGTCTTTATTTCTTTCACAATTGCACAGTACATTTTTTTGCGTAGAATAATGTTACCGTGATGTTACAACTTTAATCTTACCACAGAAAGTGCTGTTCATCTTTGTTGTCCTTTCTGTCTGCAGCTTGTTTTTTGGAAACCTCTATATATACTTTGCTTGGCAAGGAAAAACTCACATATCAGGTGGGTATTGTTTGTTTATATGGGAGTCCATCCTTGAAAATATGGTAGCATGAATAAACAAATGAAATAATGAACTTGAAAGTGGCAAGAAACTGACACAATCAGACTTTTTTCTAATTTATTGTTATATATCCTCTACTTTTGGAGTAATTTTTTTTAATTCATTGTTCCATGGTACTCATGGCCCTTGTATTATGTGTGGGTTTCCTGCATGCAATGCTCTTTGAGTACCATCTTTTGTCTAGGAAATTCTTCAGAACACTAATTTAGAATAAAGTTTTCTCCAATGGCAGCTCTGGGATTTTCTCTGTGCAGACAGACTTATGCCAAAATACAAATATTTGGGGGGAAAGCTGTTCTGGAATGGCTATATGTTTATTATACGTGCTATCCTGTTCCAAAGTAAGTTCCTGGTGTAGACTGTCCTTCTAAATCAGATTGAAGACTGATTAACCTATGAACTGAAGGAAGAGGAAAACCATCCCATTTCACTTCATGGCCGCAATGATTGTTGTGCTGGCACAAAGCAGCAGCAGGACAGAGGTTGAGATGTGCAGCTGGGCTGAGAGTGGGTGGCTGCTGCTGCTGCTTAAACTGGCAGCATTGCTGGAAAAGTGTGTAAAACCAAAACAAACACCAAAAAAACCCAACAAAAACAAAGCAACAAAAAAACCCCACTTATGTTAAAGTTAAATCCCTACTAGAACAGCCAATTCTTTTAATATTTTAAAGATGAGGGTACATCTGCTGTAGTCAGTCAGGAATAAGATGTTAATTTTTTAAAATTATAGTTATCAGGCTTCAAGAAATGCTGCCCTGTTGAGACGTATAGTCTGTTTCATGTCTCTGTTAGATCCATCTCTTCAGGTTCCCCACAGACATGGGCCTGGTAGCACAGGACAGGTTAATTTTTAAAGGTCAGCTCCAACATTCCCTCATCTTTAATGCAAAGGCTTAAGTGTTATTGAAAGTATTGGAGACACTTTGGATCTGGTGAGCTTGAAATTCTGTGTATTCTGAACTTGATTGTACTTTTGAACCACAGATTAGAGCATTTAACTATGAAGTTCTGCTCTTATATTTCCCCCAGTCTTTTAATGTCTTGAGACTCCTCTTCATTAAAAAATGTTGGTATTGGAAAATGTGACAGTACTAAAAAAATCAGTTCCTTCTTCCTTTTACTACCTAACTGAAATTTTTACAGGCATTTCAAGGTGAAGCACATATTTGCATTATGATCTCTAATAAAACATGTTATTTTTAATTAATGTAGAACAATTTTATGTTTACATTTAAGCTAAAGGGGAAGTAAGCACAAATGTAGGCAATATCTTCAGAATCATACACTTCAGTTCACTCACAACTATTATTTGTTTCTTGGCTTGCTTATTCTGCTTAATATTTGTAGAAGGGAATGACTTCTGGATTATAGACTTTCCTGTGTCCAACACATTGGTTTGTGCAGCCGAGCTGGTGCGTAGGGCAGCAATTACTGTCCTCCAGCTGCACATTGGGTGCTGCGTCAGCGAGATTTTGGTGATTTTAAGGCTTTTGAAGTTTATAAGCCTACCAGTTTATGATGTTACAGCACTAATGTTTCTAATGCTGGTAAAGAGCGTTTTTTAGAAATCTGAAAGGTTTTGGGCTAGTTTGCTGTGTCCACTCTGAATTATGTGAGTCTTGAAAGATGTACTTTCTTCTGCTAAGAATTTATGCACTTCCTTTGTTAATTGGCTCCTCCTTGGTCATAGCCTTTGCATGGCAGAAAATGCGAGTGACACTCTAATATGCCAATATTTTGTTGGCATTATAAAACTGAGACAGGAATTTGCCAGCAGCTGGGTACCTTTTGCTCCATGTAGAAGGTAAGTTAGAAAATTAGTGTGCATTTTGTTACGTAGTATGTCTGTTTTAGTTTATTGAAGGTAGTTGAGTTGGTTTGAATTGATTTTGCACGTCTAGTTATAGTTCTTGTTTGTTTTTCCACAGAGAGTGATCGCAGAACTGTCTTCATTGCTCTGACTGTTATCAGTCTTGTGGGCACAGTTCTGTTCTTTCTGATTAGGAAACAAGAGGACACAAAAGCTCCAGGAGAGGAAGATTCTGCTAATGAAATCCTGGGGGACAGCTCGTAAGTGCTTATTGCTATCATGTATTGTCACATATCCTTGTTTGAGCTCCTGCTCCTCAGGGGAATATCATGTGTTCACTTTCCCCATTTTGACTAAGTAATTTATTTACCCAGGTCTGCACAAAACACAATGACAAGAGCGGTGGCTGCCTTCAGTACGTACTGTTTCACATGAGAGTTGCTTCAAAACATACTGATGTATCCTTTCCAGCATTTCACAATTCTGCTGATAATGTGGTCTTGTACAAATGACCTAGAACAAGAACTTGTGAACCGATAAGGTTTTAAGAACTCATTTCACTTATTCTGTTTTCAGTACAGACCTTCAGGGATGGGCCACTTGGAAAAGTAACTGCCAGCTGGCAACTGTTTTCAGAGCAGAGATGGCAGTTCACACAGGGACGTGTGGCAAGATAAAGAAGTTGCATGTTGTTTTATTTTGTCACCAATTGATAACAGTTAAACCCAACAGTTTTGAACTGCACCATCTGCAGTTTCTATTAAAGTTTGGTGTGGTCTGCCTGTGACTGTTAACCTTGTTTTGAGAACATGGGGATCTTCACTGAGAATTTATTTATCCTCTTAGGAGACAATCGCCATCAACTGAGAGTACAAAAATATAATGAGAGAAAATTGTCTCCTAATTGAAAACTGTGTGTCCTCCCTTTAATATTTCACCTCTTGCATTTCTTATGAAAGAGGATTTCAGATCACAGCATTTCTTCTAAAGAACAAGTCAGGGTTGGTTTGTTTAGCACTTTGTTTACTGTAGTAAAGTCACAGTTTGCACAATTTTAAGCTATTTTTATGAAGAGCAAAATAAATTGTAGGTTGTGTTAATAGTGTTATCCGTTATATTAATTCCCATTATTATGCCTTTACAGAGAAATCTATAAAGCTGAGCTTCACCAAAGAGATTATGCTGCTGAGTGTTACAACAGCCTACACAGGTATGAAGCAAGAGGAGTGTATTATTGTGCAGGAGGATTGCAATTCTGTATTTCTGCATATGTTACTTGAATATTTCAGTTATCTTTGAATGAGTTATTTGCTTGTGATGTTCCTGTGTCCTGGGTGCTTCTGTATGGGAGGAGGGATGTGCCTGAATCTGCAAATACTGCCAGGTGTAGTAAAGCTTGGGGTCAGCTCTGGGTCACCCAAATTGAAGGTTCGGCAAAATTTACATAGCTGTTTTTTATGTGATTTGGCATTACACTGTCAATAGGTTGTAGATAATTTAATGCAATTGCATTGAATTAGAATTAAAATAATGTACAAAATGTTACTGGGATCCTTTAACAGATTTTTTTGAGGTAGTTTCTTGCTCCTTATTTGCCTTCAGGTGTTTTTCTGTTCGTGATCAATTTAAGTTTTAGGAAGAACAGATGCGTTTTCAGAACCTCAGCTCTGAGTCACCCTTATGAAAAATTGTTGTTAGCTCTTGTAGGTGAGAAGAAGAACTTAGATGTGAACAAACCATAAACAGTGCTGTAGGACTGCTGAAGTTTGCGGTCAGTTTCTGGTAGAGAAATAGCAACAGTAGCCATGAAGTTGCAATAGTAGGGATGAAGTCATCTTGTACCAGCCACTGATCAGAGGTACAGGTTACTTCACAGCATCTCCAGTGTTGCAGAACACTGGCCCAGGCTGCCCAGGGAGGTTGTGGAGTCTCCTACTCTGCAGACATTCCAACCCACCTGGACACCTTCCTGTATAACCTCATCTGGGTGTTCCTGCTCTGGCGGGGGGATTGGACTGGATGAGCTTTCGAGGTCCCTCTCAAGCCCTGACATTCTGTGATTCTGTGGAAGGGAGCAACTCAGGTTTGCCTGATTAATCTGAAATTTGAATTTAAGAGATAGCAGAAATAAAAATCAGTCCAGCTTGGAAAAAAAAAATAGCTGCTGCCACCTGGTGGCTCTAGGTCAATATTGCCACTTTATATAGGGAAATAAAAAAATCTTGGAAGGCCAGCAAAAGCTTTTATTTCCAAAATTGATGGTTTGATTATTAAGACTGCTCAAAGTTCACCCCCTTTTGAGGCTTTGCAGTTCATGTTCCATGTTAAGGAGGCTGTTACATGTAGACCAGAGTATGGTATACCATATTTTTACAGTAGAAAAGGCAAAGTAGGTGAATTAGAAACAGTTCTATTTTTGAACTGTTTTTCTTTGTTTAGGTGTAAGACTTTGCTTAGTTTTGTATTAAGTAACTAGTATTTTTACACTTATAGTCATGCTAGTTGGCCTCAGCCATGTTACCTTTTTGACAGCAATGGCAGTAGAAAGAAAGAAGAGTTTTAAACAAATAGCAGTTGTTCTTAGTTCTAGTTCATTATGCATAGAAAAGTAGCAGTTTAGGAATCTGAATTCTTTTTGTATATGGGATTTCAGGGAGTCTCTTTTTAAGAATGCCGTAACGTGGGCGGGGGGACTGGAGTCCTTACACGTGAAATTCCGAAGTTCTTGAAAAGCAGAAATATAAACTGTGTGTAGAGATTGTGTCAACAGAAAAACAGTATTGAACCAAAGTGCATGTGATACAGAGCTTTTCCTAATATATTTTTTGTAAACTGGCATAGGAGAATATCATTATTACATAGTTTAAAATTCCCGAATTGCTTGTTATACACACGTCATTTAAATATGTATTTGAAAGGGACCTTGGGGAAAAACAGCTTTTAGACTTCAAGACTTTTTTGATAACTTTCATAATAGTTCACCTATCAATTTTGTTTGATTTCTTTCAAAGGCTTGGAATTAACGTTCTTTTCTGGAGTATATGGAACATGTATTGGTGCTGTGAATAGGTTTGGTAGTGAAGAGAAAAGCCTTATTGGTCTCTCTGGTATTTTTATTGGTGTTGGAGAAATTTTAGGTGAGTCTAAATTTACAAATTAGTAGATAAAAAAGGATTAAGATTTTGTAGTTACTCAAAACAGTTTTTGTATTTAACTGAATAGTGTCTTTCAAGCTTCCAGCAATGATTATGTAAACAAAAAATAAAATATTAGAAATTGTTAATGTGGTTCCTTGTTGCACTGTGAATTATACGTTACGCCATGTAAAGTGAATGTGGATTAGGATGTGAAACACTGACTATGAATCCTGACTAAGATTTTTGCATTCTTTTTGGGTTAGTGCAAAGAAATACATAACACTTAGAATGAGAGAAACACTGGACTGTGATGTTATTGGAGAGTTTTCACATTTTATTCTGTTTTTAAATAGTAACGTATTTTAAGGTTGCTTCTGTCCTTACTTCTTCAGTTCTGATTTAATTATCCAATCTTTTCCAATTACGCAGGTGGAGGAATCTTCGGTTTATTGAGCAAGCGTAACCGCTTTGGCAGGAACCCTGTTGTGATGCTGGGCATCATCGTCCACTTCATAGCCTTTTATTTGATATTTTTCAACATGCCAAATGATGCCCCTATTGCTCCTATGGAAGGAACAGATGATGTTGCCTATATGATTCCAAGGTATGTAAACTTTTTCCTGTGTAACTCAAGATGGATACAGACAGTTTGTTTATCTAATAGAAAATTTCTTGAAGCTGCTTTAGGGGAAAAATATACAGAGCTTTCTTGTCTCCTCATTACAACTTTCTTTTCAGGTGTGTTTTTGCCAGTTTGTATGAAAATAATATGTTGTCAGTTTGTGCAGACACAGCTGCTAACTTGCAATTGAAAGCATTTGTGCCTGTGGTGGTGACTATTCTTTATTTAACGGGAGTATTTTTCTGCAAAATGAATTGGTATGTCTACAATATTCCCACAGTTTTTATGAACTCACCATGTGTGTCTCAGCTTTTAATCACTGCCTTGTGGGTTTTGTGGCTCCAAGCACCAAAATGAGTTCTTCTAGCAGTTCTAATTCAGTGTAGAATTGACTGCAGGTAACAGTAACAAAAGTCTTGGCATTACACAGAATCACAGAATCGACTGGGTTGGAAAAGACCTCAGAGATCATCAAGTCCAACCCTTGGTCCAACTCCAGTCCATTTACTAGATCATGGCACTAAGTGCCATGTCCAATCTCAGTTTAAAAATCTCTGGGGACAGTGAGTCCACCACCTCCCTGGGCAGGCCATTCTTCTGCTAGCTCCCTCATCACCCCAGGATGGATCCCGTCTGGTCCCATAGACTTGTGAGGATCCAGATGGCTCAGGAAGTCACCAGCTATTTCCTCCTGGAATACAAGGGGGCTCTTTGGCTTCCTACCTCTGTCAACCACCTCCAGAGGCCAGTTGTCCTGAGGGCCACCTGTCTTACTCATAAAAACTAAGGCAAAGTAGGTATTAAGTACCTCAGCTTTCTCCTCATCTTTGTTAACTATATTAAGAAATATTCAAGAAATGAAAATCTGATGAAACTATTCTTTATGCCAAGCCAAGTGTTCCCAGTTCTTTTCCACTGAAATGTAAAGTTGGAGAACTTTCTTCCATTCTCACTTTCCAAATAAGCCTGCTAAAAATAGTTAATAGATGTGTAAGCTGTTTGAACGACTGACTTTTAAATGTGATTCTTTTTCTCCTTCAGCAAAGAGGTGGCGATATTCTGCAGCTTCCTCTTGGGCCTGGGGGACAGCTGCTTCAACACCCAGCTCCTCAGCATTTTAGGATTCCTGTATTCAGAAGACAGCGCTCCTGCCTTTGCCATCTTTAAGTTTGTTCAGGTTTGTGGATGTTGTGCCATGTCACTGGGTGTTTTTGCATGGGTACATAGACAAAAGAAGAGTTAAGGGATGTTTATCTGTTCTTAAGTTGTTAGAATGACAAAGTAAACGTACCTGTGCTAGTTGGAAACTCAATGAAAAGTCTTCATATAATGTGAATACAAGTGCTGCATTTTTGGATAGATCGCTTCTCTCACAGGCATTAACCTTATTTAGTACTGAACTTTCCAGGTCAGGGTCTGTGTTGATCAGAGTTATCAGTAGAAAAATGGTGTTGCAAAGCATTGAAACTGTTCCTGCATGGTCACAGCAATAGGGAGCAGAGGTCAGGTTGAGCTTATTTTAAAAGGTGACAGCTGCTTGCTTCAAAAGGTGTTTTTTTTTCCTTGTGCACTGCTCCATTTTTAGATCATTCTCAGTGATAGATAAGAATTTGAGGTAGACACGGAATGTAATGATTCTTTATATAAGATCTAATTAAAACTTTACCCTTAAGGATAGATGGCAAGTAAGCAACACGGCTTGTCAGAGCCTCTGGCTATTTTGGTATGGAATAGTTTGTGGTGCTGTAAAACTGGAAACAGTTTTCTGTAGTTTTATTTAAAGCCTTGACTGTGTTGCTTCTAGACAAACTGTTTTCAAATACCAGAGAACTGCACTTGGGGTGCTATGAGCGCTTTTGTGTTTGGTGTTCATTTTCTACAGTGAACACTATTTAAATAACAAGTAAAAACTAAATCTGTTGTATATCGCATGAAGACATATGTTGAGGCATAACGAAGCTTTAAGATTTTTTATCTTCTCCAGAAGCGTGCTACTGAGAGTTGCATATTAAGCTCCGTGTATGTCAATTTGATAACCTTTGTATGATAACACTAGCCTGGATATCTCCACTGATAATCTCTTTATGTTGTGTTTTTTCTCTCAGTCCATCTGTGCTGCAGTTGCATATTTCTACAGCAACTACTTCCTTCTGCAGTGGCAGCTCCTGATCATGGTGGTCGTGGGCTTCTTTGGAACAATCACCTTCTTTAGGGTGGAATGGGAAGCAGCAGCCGCCCTCGCTGCCCGTGGCTCGGACTACAGCAGCATTTGACCTCGATACCATAAGAAAAAACGCTGGCATATTTATTGGCAAGTGATGTGAGAAGGTGGAAAGATGAAGGTGCTGCAGAGGTTAAGATGGAGGAAGCTACTACTGAATCACCGTTAGTCTAACTGAATGTGAAATACGGGAGAAAAAAAATTCCAAATTTTAAAGGCTTATTTTCCTGTTTTAATGTATTGAGCGTGGTTCTTTAAAAATCTGGTATTAGAAATGGAAGGAAATGCAGAGATATATGTATTGAACAATTCTGTTCTGAGACGTACCTTGCAGAATATGATTGCCCAATTTCACTCTACCATGCACTACAGAATTACAGTTGAGTTTTTTTCCCCTTAAATTATGTTTCCTATATTCTAGTCCTGCAGACACTTGAATTCTTGTATTGAATGGGTGATATTTTTATAAGATACATTATACTGAAGAGTGTGTCTGCACAACTGAGAAATCAATTCATGCCATTGACGTTTTCAACAATTAGGTATGTGGAAATATTTAGGTGGGAAATGTTGCTGCCTTATTCTCTACTGCACACTTCGTTGTTTCCCAACCATTTGTTTATTGCTCTATTTCATGTGCTTAAATTTTACCAGATAATTTTTATTTTTAAGAAAGTGCATCAGGTTGTAGTGTGACACAAAACATTTTACAAGAATTTGAGGAAGTTCCCCTCAGCCATCTCAAAGATGTGATTCTGTGATCTGTGAAGTGTCAGGAATGGAAAATGGTACCTTGGTTCAGCATCTCAGAATTGACCTGTGGTGGGAAAACTGCTGGAACTTGCTCAGGGGAATTGTACATGAAGGGCCATAGGATGTGGCTTCTCTCCCAGACTTCCAAATAGTTCTTTCGAGTTCAATGAAACTTTGATCACTATTTGTGATGCATTTTCTAAAATAACTTTTTTCAAGTACAAATAAGCTCAGAATGTGAACTGTAGGAATAATCTTGCAGTATTTATTCTACTGCATAGTCTAAAAATAGCTGAAACACTTGCCATAAGTTGTTTCATTCAGTATATTTTGGGCAGATTGTGCTGGAATCTTATTCTGCTAAAAGTGCAAACAAGGATACTATCAGAGTAAGTTTTAATCCAAAACTTACTGATGATACAATACAGGCAGCGAATACAACTCACTTTGATTTCTACCTGTCTCCATGACTTTGTGGTATCACGGTTATGCTTCTGTCTAGCGGGCAAACAAGATGCAGCCGAGAGCAGGTATGGAACAGTGTGAAGGTGTTTTAGACACTCCATGTAGCTGTTTCTAGAAAAGCACCATTCAACAACCTTTTTTTAATGCACAGTCAGAATGTTAATGACTTCTCTTTAAAGAGAAGTAAAGAAAAGTCGACTCGGTATGTGTCAGTAGCTCCTGTGTGTCACAACTCTGTAGGTGTAGGCAGGATTACACTTGGTGAGGGAGCGTGGTGTCTCCTGTGACGCTTGCTGTCACTTTTGCCCTCACAGGGCGGGTGACACGACTCCTGTGAAGTGCAGCCCTCTCTGTGCACAGCACAACAGCAGAGAGGGATTATTTTACAGATAGATAGAAAGGGATTTTTAAACTCTGCAGGTTTTTTGCTGTGAGATGAGGAAGGTGCTACTGGGAGGATGGGAGGGCACCTGAACACTTGCCAAGTGAAGAACTCTACGAGGACAGCCGGGAAAGCGAGGTTTGGTGTGTTCCCGGGAGATTTAATGAGTGATGTAAATGAGAATGAGACAGAACACACGTTGGAGCAAGGGGTTACTGAAGCCATTCCAATTTGTCAGCCAAACTGGAAAAGCGTTCAGTATTCAATCAATATCTCTGATTAATGTGACCAGCAGCACTCTAATGCCTCTCTCTTATCCACTCCTGTTATCCTGTAATTTGAAGCATGCTATTTTTATATACTGAGCACCAGAAAAGGTATAGATGATAGGATGCTGGCAGTGATTAGAATTCTCTTGTTGCTACATGTTTGTATTTTCTCCCAAGAAACAAAAGGGATAAAGGACTTTTTTTTTTAAGGTAGGGAATTACCGACTTTTGTCTCTGAACTCTTTCTGGGACTTGTTTTTCCATACATATTAACGAGAGAAGAAAGACTTGAATGTTCAAATGGAACAATTTTGTCTTACATTATATGGGGAGAAACATGATTCTTGGGTCTCGTGGTGATGAGTAACTTATAAATGCTTTTAAAACAATGCAGTTTAATTGTAGCTAGGTTACGGCTCTCACGAGGTTGCTTTTTAAATTGTTCCCTGTTAATGATGAACTTCTGTGATGTTCATCTGCCCCGTAATAATTATACGAACGATTTTATTAGAAATTAAAGATAATTGCTAAGTTTATGTAGTTTCAAAAAGCACTTTGAGACCAACTTTCAGGGATATTAATGAACTAGGTCTGGTGGATTTTCAGTACTCCTGTGAATCTGATGCTTTACTTCCTCCCCACTGCCTTTTTTCCCCTCTGTTCTGTTTGGTCTGACTCTATCAGATAATGTTAGAAGGCAGTTCAGAGCTATTTATTGAGTCATTAAAGTGAAGTATTACTACTCTGTGACAAGTTTTACAAGAAGTAATGAAATTCTCAAAACTGCATCATGGATAGCCAATTTTATTTAACTATTAACTATATTAATATCGCTTTTGACATTGGATCTGAAGAGATGGTTCTCATTTACTCAAGTTGGTGGTGACATGGTTGTTTTTCACTTATTTATGTTTCTTTGATTTGTCAGGAGGTGAAAAATCCAGCCAGCTATGGACAGTTGTTAGTTTGGTCAAAATTTTTGGTACAGAAGTACAAAGAATAGTAATACTGATGTCTATTTATTATTCCATCTATTAATGTTTGTATCAGCATTTACCAGCCCCAAGACTGTGCCCCATTCATTTCATCTCCTTGGCCTTTGAACAATTTCTTGTTGATTTGAATTGAGAGTTTGCTCTCAATTGAGCAGGATTTGAAAAAAAAGGCTTTTGCTATGTTTGTGGCATTGTGGGTTTGTTTTATGTTAGGGACTTTATAAGCAAAGTTACACATTAAGTTGCTTGGGTTTGTTGAAAAGAAGCTTGTGCGGTGCTTTTTGGTTTTTCCCTTTAGGGGGGATACTAAAGTTTAATATCTTGACTTATCACATCCCCAGGTTTTTGAAACAAGTGCTAAAGAGGAAATGAAAACTGGTATTCTTGACATTTGAGTGCCAAAGAAGCTGCTACAAATTAGCCTTAACCCATATCAGCATATGTTTTTTTGTTTTCATTTTGATATGATTGTATGGAAAGAGAAAATTTCTACAACTGTAGACCTTGTTCATAATTAAGTGACGTGCTTTTACTTCTGCAGTGTTCATTTCATTAGGCACAATCTACATTGGCAAGTTGAGAGAAGTAAGAGAACCATTTATAGAATGTTCTTTATAAATAATTCTAATCTATACGTTTCTGCAGATCCAGCTAAGTTCGTAAGGGATATAAAAAAAAGAACAACTTCTTAGTGTAGTTTGCTGGTACAACTTTATGGAGAAGTAATTCCAGTGTAGAAAACCATCAGTTCAGGACTGTGTGTCAGTAAACCAGACTGGGAAAGCTCCACTTGACTTTCTTTGAATTCCAGAAGTTTTCTCCGGCCGGGGAAGGGTTCCCTGGAAAGCAGCCTGTGGCAGTGCTGTGATTAACGCCGCAGGGGCTGCCTGGCGGCTCGTTTCTGTGTGAAGAGCAGGCGCGTGTGAACAGAACCTCCAAGATGGTTTTCCAGGGCAGTGATTAATTGTTTGCTGTCACCATAAATAGGAACCGCTATGTTCAACATCACGCCAGTAGCCACAAGAGTCAACTCTGGCTCGAATTGTGCAGGTATGTTAGTGAAGATGGGACCTTACAATCGTGACTATTGCTTTTTCAAAGACTTTATCCGCACTGCTATTTTCCTTGGAAGTTTCGTAGCCCCACTCATGCTAATTGAGTAGCAGCAGTGATTAATACGATATTTTCCTTGTTCCCTGCTGACAGACATAAGAAAAAAAGGGAGAATTTAAAGATGAAGTTGTGAAATTAGCTGCTTAACAAAATCCTTGCGATTCTGTTATGGCCACACTGGTTCAGACGCCAGGTTGAGACTCTGTAGATTTTGTGGATAAATTCCAAATGATGCTTTGATAAGTTTGACTTCAGAAGTTGTGTAAGTACCACAGAGAAGCACTAGTGTGAGAGTGGGGAGAAAAAAGATTCTTGAAGTGCAATAGAGAGCAAATCTGGAACGGAGAAGAATTCTCAGCGGGCATGTGAAGGGGGTGCTTAATTTAATGGAGTTTGCGCATTTTGCTGCTGTTGGCATTGACTCCATTTCTATTTGTTTCATACTTTCTCTGCTATCTTGGTTATTTCAGCTGTTGACATGTCCTCCTCCAAGCTATCCTTTCTCTCTTGTTTACGTTTTGATGCTGTGCAGAAGTCTAATTTAAATGATTGAAACATTTTTACCTTAAAAGGTGTCTCTGGGTTTGAATTGGGAATAATTGAGAACAGGCTCACACAATGATTATCCTAATGAAAACACTGATTTCAAGTGAATGTACTGCGTCTTTATTATATTTCTTTCCATGGTGACAGCCATGCAAATAAAAGTGAATCACAGACAATGTTTTTGTTAATATGCTTGCTAAGTTGTCAGAATTGCTCTTTGTCACCGTTTTAAACTGTCGTGCCAGGGGCTTTGGGAAAGGGAGGTGCAGTTGTGACTGATGGGTCTCTAAGGGCCTGTGTAGGAAAATGAAAATGTTTGGTTTAGTGCTAAGCAGCCTCTTTTGAACCACTTAATTCTAGTTATGGTGTAGATTAGTGAAATGTCTTTGGGAAATTGGGGTGGCTGCTGCAGGTTTAGTCCCTTTTCTTTCCCTGTCCAGTTTGAGAGCCTGTCTTACCAAAACTGTCACTGTTGTTGAGAGGAGAATGTGCCTAATGTTATGTTTGGATTTGTTTTTTATTGTGGATTCCTCTTCCATTATCCTTTCCCACGACTTCAGATAGGTTTCTCCAAACTCAAGTGTCATATATCTGAAAGACTCCCCCAAATTTACCAGACTCGTGGAGTATTTGGGTCCTGTTTATCTAAAATGAAATGCAGATGTAGAGGGCTATTGTCTGGTCAGACTGTGTAGCTAAAAGGTGTGATTTAGTCCTGGCTTCATACTGTGATTAAAGGGCACGAAGGGAGCATCAAGGAACAGATTTTTGTGGCTGTCATTTGGCTGGATTGTAGGTGAGCAAATCTGATTGCCGACATGAAGATGCTGCAGGAAGGTAACAAGGGCCTCACGCAAGGAGGCCAGTACAGGCAAATTTTGCCTGCTGTGTTTTTTCCCTCCAGATTCATGAAAATCCCCTGTGGTTCCACTGGTGTGATCTTTGGATGGCCATGGTGTTCTGGTTTCTGAGAGGAAGGATTTGTATTCAGCAGCTGGCTGTGAAGTCCTTTATGTGAGCAAATAGAAAAGAACCGCGCACGTTGGCTTTTGCTGCTCACAGCCCTTTGAATCTTTGGATAAAAGGACATTTAGGAGTTTGCACTTCAAAGTTCGACCATGAAGGGGGAAAAAAATAGGTTTGTGCCGTAAATGAAAAAAAATTATTCATTCTGTCATATTAAAGGGAAATTGTTGTTTGTTAAGGTCACTTAGTGAAATTAGCTTCAATTAAGCATGCTTACTAAATGCAGTGGTGACTGCTTATTGTCAGAGCCACTCATCTTGTGGGAAAGCCTGACCTGCAGACTTTGTTATGATTATTAATCCTTGTAAAAAACCAATTACACAGATAATAACCTGTTTAAAAGAGCCTCACCACCATACATCATTATTTGTTTTGTGCTAGTGGGTGTATAACCCTGGTACAGAGCATTCGTTTAACAGCTGCAGAGCTGAATGATTGTGCAAAAGCAGTGAAGTGTCTCAGACACATGGTGTTAATTTTGGGGTTGTCACATGCAGGGACAGGAGTTAGACTCTGTGATCCTTGTGGGTCCAGCACTATATGATTCTGTGATTTCCTCTGTAGCAACCAACAGCAGAGGATGCTTGGGGCTGTGAGCTCTGCTCCTCTGCCAGGGGACAGGGAGTGGGATGTCCCATGGGGGGACAGTGGGACAGTGTCACAATCTGCCAGGGTGCCCTCAGGCAGCAGGACTGATGGAGGAAAATGCAGGTGGAGGAAGCGGTGAGTGCTCAGCCTTTTTCCTTGCTGACATTTCTCTGAATGCTCATCTAAAATTTGTAGACTGAATTTTTAAACTAACTTTTTTCCTGTTATACATATTCCTATGAAATATCGAGGATATAAATGACCGCTGTCAAGTATTCTGAAATCTTGCTAAGCCTATTTCTTCGGTATAATTAGCAGCGACTGGTCTCCAAGGTTTTACTAGCTGGAGAGTGAGCTGTGTAAGTGCTGTCTCTCTGGCAGTGAGACTCTGCTCGGAGATCAGAGGGATTGACCGTGTGGGTTCTCAGCATGGTGGTGGCTGTTGGACCCAAGCGCAGCTGAGCTGGTGCTCAGGAGCGTGAACGAGCAACCTGAGCTGGTGAAGATGTCCCTGCTCATGGCAGGGGTTGCATTGGATGAGCCCTGAAGGTCCCTTCAACCCAAACCATTCTGTGATGTTTTCTTCTGTGTGGGTGACGCAGCCTTGCAGCACGATGAAGGTTCCTGCTCTTCCTCCCCACGGGGCTGGGATTCCTGCTCTGCCGTCACCGCGTGGGCATCAGGCTGATGCTCTCTGCTGGAGCGTTAGTGCACGCAGCGCTGAACTCGGCACTACAGCAGGCACTTGTGCAGCAACTGGAAATTTTGGAGAAAATACCGCGTAAGTGAGCCAGTCAGAAAACTGAGTGTTCCAGCGTTCACATTCACATGCCATCCTTACCTCGGTGCAGAGTGAAATAGAGCGGCAATCACAGATCTCAATGACGTTTATGAGTAATTATAATCATTATACATCGTGAGAGCTTAATTCTGTGAATTCTCAGACGTGCGGGTAAGACACGAAGCGTTGCCCTTTTGCAGTCGGTGGCAGAGGACGGTGCTCGGTGTCCCTGCGGGTGTGTGTTGGGATCAGTGTGGAACGGCGCCTGCCTACGCTTGGTGCTTTCATGCTGCTGCAATTTGATACACATAAAAAATGACTGTAGGGGAAGGCAAGGGCATTATGCACACTGGGTTTCATTTCATGCAGAAAGCAATCGGATTTAAAAGTTTCCTAGGCAGTAACAATATTTATGTTCTGCAGCAAACAAATAAACGACCAGTCACGGGGATTGGGAAAGGAGAACGACTTGAAATGCTGCAGCACTGGAAGCTTTGTGTTCAAGCTGTGCTTCCCGGGTAAACACCTCTGAGCTGAGGGGGATCTGGGCATGTCCTGTGATGCTCTTAGTGAAGGAATGCGCCATCGGCTGCCCACAGAGAAGGGCCAGTGACTGCAGACAGCCCTGAGATGGTCACAGGGACCTTCCCTGTTACAGGCTGGCTACCAGCACAATGGCATGTGGCCATTTCCCCAATTTCACAGCCTGTTGCCCACCCTGCTCTGACCCCCTGCTGTCCTCTAGAGCTGGGTTGGAGCTCAGGTCCTTGACATTGGTCGAGCTACAAAGCAGTTGTGTGTCCATGTATGGCCTTTTACTGTGTTGATCCTGACCTGAAAGGAGGTTGGAGCCAGGGGGGCTCTTCTCCCAAGTACCAAGTGACAGGATGAGAAGCAACAGCCTCAGGTTGTGCCAGGGGAGGTTTAGTTGGATTTTGGGAAAAATTTATTCACAGAAAGGGCTGTTGGGCACTGGAACAGGCTGCCCAGGGCAGTGGTGGAGTCACCATCCCTGAGGGGGTTGAACAGATGGAGATGAGGTTCTCAGGGACATGGGGCAGTGCCAGGGGTGGGTTAATGGTTGGACTCGATGACCTTGAGAGTCTCTTCCAACCAAAATGATTCTGTGATCTGCCCTATGTCTTGATGTAACTTGCTCCCCTGGCCTTGCCCCTGCCTTCTCCAGTGCTCGCCGACCCTGGCTGCCACCTCTGGACCTTGTTCAGGTGCCATGGGCCTGTGTCCTTGTTGGTGACAGCACTCCCTTGCCAAGCTGTCACTTCTGCTGCTCCTTGGTCCTTGGGGAGCCCTGTGGGTCTGTTACAGATGGAGCTCTGGGCTGATAGATGCATTCCCAGGGCTGTCACAAGGCTGTGGACAATCAGACCTTGGTTTTTATCAACTGTGAACATTTTTTTCCCCCCTGCTTCCTTGGTATTCATGACTGGGCTGGGAAAAAGGTTCCCAGGGCATAAGCTGGTTCTGCTTGGGCAGATTTACACACCCCACTCCAGACTCTGGGGAAAAAAAATAATATATATATATATACATATATATATATATATATATATATATATATATATTTGAGTCTTATTCTGCTTTCCAACACCAGCTCACCCCCACTGTGGGTCTGGATTCACTTGCAAAGTCAAATCTAAAGATTTCAGTCTGCGAGGGATCCAAAGGCTGCAGCTGCCTGTGACCAGAGGGGTCGGTAACAAGCCAGGTGAGATGCAGAGGTGAGCGCTTTAATATGGAGAAGGAAAACGAGGTGATTATTTATCATATTCAGGCAACTGGGAGTTATGAAATGATAATGTTTGGATAAATGGTCATAACGAGGGATCAGCAAAGCTCAGGTTTTGATTATCCATGAAGATGAACCTGTGAGCCAGGCTTGTGCAGAGCCCAAAATGGGCTCTCTGTGTGTGTCTTCCCTGGTTTTTCAATGCACAGCATCATGTGGTTTAATTTTTCTGTACGTGTGTACGTGTGTCTCTTCATTTTAAGAGGAATGTGAAGGGTCATGTTGCACCATTAAAAATTAAACTTCTTTTCAGATGGAGATGAAGTCTTAAGGTGGTGGGGCCTTAGGCTGCAGAGAAAAGGAGCGGGCATACTGTGGTAAATTCTAAGCAGCTGAAAGTGTGG